>NC_091977.1:441080365-441680365 GCF_044704955.1 Pristiophorus japonicus | reverse complement strand
TTGGACCTATCATGTCACCTCTTTCCAAATGCGCTGCTATGACATCCTTAATAATTGATGCCATAATTTTACCCATTATTGATGTCAGGCTGACCGGTCTATAATTCCCTGTTTTCTCTCTCCCTCCTTTTTTAAAAAGTGGGGTTACATTGGCTACCCTCCACTCCATAGGAACTGATCCAGAGTCTATAGAATGTTGGAAAATGACTGTCAATGCATCCGTTATTTCCAAGGCCACCTCCTTAAGTACTCTGGGATGCAGACCATCAGGCCTGAGGATTTATCGGCCTTCAGTCCCATCAATTTCCCCAACACAATTTCCCGACTAATAAGGATTTCCCTCAGTTCCTCCTCCTTACTAGAGCCTCTGACCCCGTTTATATCCGGAAGGTTGTTTGTGTCCTCTTTAATGAATACCGAAGCAAAGTACTTGTTCAATTGGTCTGCCATTTCTTTGTTCCCCGTTATGACTTCCCCTGATTCTGACTGCAGGGGACCTACATTTGTCTTTACTAACCTTTTTCTCTTTACATACCTATAGAAACTTTTGCAGTCCATCTTAATGTTCCCTGCAAGCTTCCTCTCGTACTCTATTTTCCCTGCCCTAATCAAACCCTTTGTCCTCCTCTGCTGAGTTCTAAATTTCTCCCAGTCCCCAGGTTCACTGCTATTTCTAGCCAATTTGTATGCCACTTCCTTGGCTTTAATACTATCCCTGATTTCCCTTGATAGCCACCTTCCCTTTTTTATTTTTACGCCAGACAGGGATGTACAATTGTTGTAGTTCATCCATGCGGTCTCTAAATGTCTGCCATTGCCCATCCACAGTCAACCCCTTAAGTATCATTCGCCAATCTATCCTAGCCAATTCACGCCTCATACCTTCAAAGTTACCCTTCTTTAAGTTCTGGACCATGGTCTTTGAATTAACTGTTTCATTCTCCATCCTAATGTAGAATTCCACCATATTATGGTCACTCTTACCCAAGGGGCCTCGCACAACGAGATTGCTAATTAATCCTCTCTCATTACACAACACCCAGTCTAAGATAGCCTCCCCCCTAGTTGGTTCCTCGACATATTGGTCTAGAAAACCATCCCTTATGCACTCCAGGAAATCCTCCTCCACCGTATTGCTTCCAGTTTGGTTAGCCCAATCTATATGCATATTAAAGTCACCCATGATAACTGCTGCACCCCTAATTTCCTGTTTGATGCCCTCCCCAACATCACTACTACTGTTTGGAGGTCTGTACACAACTCCCACTAACGTTTTTTGCCCTTTGGTGTTCTGCAGCTCTATCCATATAGATTCCACATCATCCAAGCTAATAGGAATTAGCATATTGTTTTTTACTTTTTTTTCTTGGGTCCACATACTCAGATGCCATGAAAATGTTGATATGGATGTTTAATGTTTAGTAGTTGGTATGTTTAATAGTTGTCTGCCTATCTTATACCAGTCACCTTCTAGTTTGTGCCTAAACTCTGTTTATGGCATTCACAGGCCTCATAGCTCAAATAGGTCAGCAATTGCCTCAGAATCTGAGTCAATTTTCTCTCCTCCCTATATCTTGTAAAGGTATTTACTCTGATGGGTAATGGTTCCACAAGCATCCTCTAGTACCTTGCCCAAGTGGCCATTATTCATGTGTGAGGCTTAATGGTACATGTCAGCATGGTATTTGATCATGGGGACCCTCACACATAAGGCACAACTACTCACTAGATAAACATGCTGAGTAATCAATTTACTAATTTTCTCACTTCGGTTGAATGAGTTCCAAGAGTTCTCAGCCAAGTTGTGACGTGGTCACAGTGGAAGGAAAAATCTGATCTCATTTAACTTACCTACTATTAAATTATGTCTCCTGTTGGAGCAATGTGGAGCATGATTGACGATTGGTTGTGAAGAGGTTCGTGGGCCAGGTTGTCTCACTCTCCTAGCATATAATTATTTACAGTGTTGACCAGAGAGGATCATGATTCATGAACCAAAAAAAAGGAAATAAAAGGAGAAAATCTAAGGAAAACATTGTTACATGAAAGCTCTTGTCCTAAAATTCTTCAGTGGCACGTTGAAGCTTAAGAGAAATGTTATTTATTTACATGAAAGAAGGCATGCAGACAAGTACTCAGCTGGATAAAGGAAAAATGTCTTCAAGATTTATTGACGAGAAATGTTCCAGATTGTCAGAAGAAAGAAACTGAAAGCAGCAGAAGCAGATGGTACTGGCGAGTGATGGGAGGAGTCTCTGGAGACCTGTGGAATATGTGACCTGGAGGATGCAAACCTATTTTTGCCTTTACTGGAATTTCCTGTGTTGACCCGATCGTGACCCCCAGTAATATCTGGACTTAATTACTGAATATCATGTGCTGGCATAGTTATTTAACAAGCAGGAAAATCAGCACCCACGAAACGTGCTTCCCTTGCTGACAGTGAAGAAGTTTGTAGCCCAGATTGTTCCATGCTCTCAACTAGAAAAGAATGTGATGTTGAGTGAACTACAAAGAAATAAAATTTAGAAGTAACATGTAATAAAATAAAATAAATTAGCTGGATCTGACGCAGCTAGTCGCTATTTATGTGTAATGGAATTCATGATGATACTTTCCAATAGTCTGTATGAAAAAAGACATTCTAAAAAGTGAAATAAGGAAAGAAGCCTTCAGGCTTCAGAGGCAGGCATGCCAGAGATTTCCAAATCCAAGCCAAATTATGGGTCTCTGCCAAAGCTCAAGACTGCTATCAGGGAACTGTTGAGATTGTGCCAGGGGAGGAGGAGAGGGAAGTAAGTATTGTGTTAAATTGCTTCCATAATTTAAACAAATGTATTGCGTAGGGATTTAACCTTTTTAAGTATAGCCATTAAAAAATTCTTAAGAAAAGAGAATGGATATATTTTGTGAAGTCCTTCGAGTTTTATCACATAAAAAAAGAATTGCATTTATACAGTGTCTTTCACAACCACCGGACATCCCAAAGCGCTTTACAGCCAATGAAGTATTTTTTGAAGTGTAGTCACTGTTATATTGTAGGAAACGCAACAGCCAATTTGCACATAGCAAGCTCCCACAAGCAGCAATGTGATAATCTTTTAGTGATGTTGATTGAGGGATAAATATTAGACACCGGGGATAACTTTCCCACTCTTCTTCAAAATAATGTCACACGAGACCTCTTACCTCCACCCAAGAGGACAGTGGGGCCTCGGTTTCACGTCTCATCCGAAAGATGACACCGCCAACAGTGTAGCACTCCCTCAGTACTGCACTGGAATGTCAGTTTAGATTTTTGTGCTCAAGTCTCTGGATTGGGACTTGAACCCACAACGTTCTGACTCAGTGGCGAGAGTGCCACCCACTGAGCCACAGCTGACAGATGGTAGTTACAGGTGAATGCATTAACAAATTTAGGATTGTTACAATGGTTGTGCACACATTGAGAAATACACACTGTGGGGATTTCAGCAATTTAATTACTGAGGTTTGGCAGGATCAAGGGTTTGGATCATTGCCTTTTGTGGAATACTAGGAGGGGATTGCTAGCTGCAACAACAAAAACTTGTATTTATATAGCGCCTTTAACATAGTAAAATGTTCCAAGGCACATCACAGGAATATTACAAGACAAAAATTTGACAGTGAAAATATCAGAATTCAAAGTAATAAGAAGATAATTTGTTTTCACTGTCATCCATAGGAGTTGGCAGAGTGCATGTGATCTGTGGAGTGAACTGGCTTCAATGTATGAGCCAATGTAGATCAGTGGTGATAGATGAACAGGACTTGGTGTGAGTTATTACATGGGCAGCCAAGTTTACATAAGGTAGAACATGGGAGGACAGTAGGAGTTGGAATAGTCAAGTCTAGAGGTAACAAAGACATGGATGAGGGTTTCAGCAGTAGATGATCTGAGGCAGGGTGGGAACAGGTGATGTTACGGAGGTGGAAATAGATGGTCTTGGTTATGCCGTGGATATGTGGTCAGAAGCTCATTTCAGGGTCAAGGTTGCAAACAGTGTGATTCAGCCTCAGACGGATGTTAGGGAGAGAGCGATGGAGTCAGTGGCTAGGGAACTGAAAACAATGGCTTTGGTCTTCCCAATATTTAATTGGAGAACATTTCTGCTCATTCACTATAGGATGTCGGACAAGCAGTCTGACAATGTAGAGACCGTGGAGGGGTGGTGATATCGAGCTGGATGTTGCCAGCATACATATGGAAACTAACTGATTAAAGAAATAATTACAACTGTGAGGAGGGATGATATGTTGGAAGGATCATCAGATGAGGCTAAATGGGTCAAATTGAAGAACAAAAAAGGGGCGATCACCCTGCTGGGAGTGTACTATAGACCCCCAAACAGTCAGAGGGAGATAGAAGAGCAAATATGTAGGCATATTTGAGAAGTGCAAAAACTATAGGGCAGTAATAGTAGGGGATTTCAACTACCCTAATATTAACTGGGATTAAACTTAGTGTGATAGGTGTAGAGAGTGCGGAATTCCTAAAATGCATTCAGGAGAACTTTTTTAGCCAGTATGTAGCAAGCCCAACAAAGAAGGGGGCGGTCCCGGACTTCGTTTTAGGGAATGCTGCTGGGCAGTTGGAAAGGATATCAGTGGGAGAGCATTGTGATGCTCACGATCATAATTCAGTTAGATTTAGGGTAGGTGTGGAAAAGGAAAAAGCCAATTTTGATAAGCTGAGAGTTGATTTAGTGGACTGGAAACAGCTACTTGAAGGTAAATCAGTGACAGAGCAGTGGGAGGCATTCAAGGAGGAGATACGGAGGGCTCAGAGCAATACGTTCCCTTAAAGAAAAAGGGTGGGACTTACAAATCTAGAGCCCCCAGGATGTCAAGCGACATGCAAGTAGTATAAAGAAAAAAAGGGAGGCTTATGACAGATACCGAGGGCTAAATACTGCAGAAACTCTAGCGGGGTGGAGAAAGTGCAGTGGTGAAATTAAAAGGGAAATTAGGAAAGAAAGAGAGCATGAAAACATTTTGGCAAGTAAAATCAAGGAAAACCCAAAGATGTTTTATAAATACATTAAGAGCAAAAGGATAACTAAAGAAAGAGTAGGGCCTATTAGAGACCATAAGGAAGATGTGGGTATGGTTCTTAATGAATACTTTGCGTCTGTTTTCACAAAAGAGAGGGGCGATGCAATCATTGCAATCAGGGAGGAGGATTGTGAAATATTAGATGAAATAAACATAGTGAAAACGGAAGTATTGAGGGTTTAGCAGCTTAGAAAGTGGATAAATCCCCAAGCCCAGATGAAATGTATCCCAGGCTGTTAAGAGAAGCAAAAGAGGAAATAGCAGAGGCTCTGACCATCATTTTCCAATCCTCTCTAGTTACAGGTGTGGTGCCAGAGGACAGGAGGACTGCTAACATGGTACCTTTGTTTAAAAAGAGAGAAATGGATTGACTGAATAATTACAGACTAGTTAGCCTAATGGGAAAATTATTGGGAAAAATCCTGAGGGACAGGATAATTCTTCATTTAGAAAGGTACAGATTAATTAAGGACAATCAGCATGGATTTGTTAAGGGAAGGTCGTGTCTGACTAACTTGATTGAATTTTTTGAGCAGGTAACACGGGAGGGTCGATCTGGGTAGTGCATTTGATGTAATGTATATGGATTTTAGTAAGGCTTTTGATAAGGTCCCACATTACAACAGTGACTACACTCCAAAAGTACTTCATTGGCTGTAATGTGCTTTGAGACATAGGGTGGTCGTGAAAGGCACTGTATAAAACCAAGTCTTTCTTTCTTTCACATGGCAGACTGGTCATGAAAGTAAAAGCCCATGGGATCCAGGTCAAATTGGCAAGTTGGATCCAAAATTGGCTCAGAGGCAGGAAGCATAGGGTAACGGTTGATGGGTGTTTTTGTGACTGGGGTTCCTCAGAGCTCAGTACTAGGTTCGTTGCTTTTTATGGTAAATTTCAATGAGTTAGACTTGAATGTAGGGGGTATGATTAAGAAGTTTACAGATGATACTAAAATCGGCTGTGTGGTTGATAACGAAGAAGAAAGCTGCAGGGCTGGATTTTAGGCTTTTCTGTTTTCGGTGTGAAAACGAAGGGGGGCATGAAAGTTACCGGCCGAGAATAGTTTGCGCTTTGGTAAGGAAGTTTCAGCATCGGGGCTCTGCGTCAGGGGGCGTAGCGCGAAGGGAGGCATTGTACACTTTTTGGGGCGCAAGGATGGGAAACTCGCGAACAAAAGTGCCGGGCCATGTACACTCCGAGAGTGGCCTGGTGGTGCAGGGGAGGAACCTTAAAAAAAACCCACAAAAACATTCTCAGAACATTGTCCACTCCACCACAACACAAATCGCCTGCAGCCAGGTTGATGTACAAAGAGTACGGGCCTGATGTAAGCCCTACGAGGCCAAATGAATACTGGGGGAAATCGCTGGAAGCTGAAGTTCAGCAAGTTCATTTGTAGCACATATACAGTTCATATACCAGGACGCCACCGATAATGATGAAAGTGCTCCTCAATGGCATCCCAGTATTAATGGAGCTAGACACGGGGCCCAGCCAGTCCCTGATGAGTATCAAACAGTTTGAAAAGTTGTGGGTGTCCAAGGCCAAGAGGCCAAAATTATTGCCGATTGACGCACAGCTACGGACATATACAAAGGAGATCATTCCGGTGCTAGGCAGCACCACGGTAGTCGTGATCCACAAAGATTCAAAGAACAGGTTGCCACTCTGGATTGTCCCGGGAGATGGTCCCGCACTACTGGGGAGGAGTTGGCTTGCTGTCATGAACTGGAAATGGGGCGATGTCAATACAATTTCTTCTGTGGAGTGAGTATCATGCTCACAAGTCCTGGACAAATTTGATTCATTATTTCAACCCGGCATCGGCACTTTCATGGGGGCCAAGGTAGTGATTCACATAAACCCGGACACCAGGCCAGTACACCACAAGGCCAGAGCGGTGCCGTACGTGATGCGGGAAAAGATAGAAGGCGAATTGGACCGCCTGCTGAGGGAAGGCATCATCTCGCCAGTCGAATTCAGTGACTGGGCGAGCCTGATCATGTCGGTGCTCAAGGCGGATGGGTCAGTCAGGATATGTGGCGATTACAAGGCCACCATCAATCGGGTGTCACTCCAAGATCAGTATCCGCTACCGAGAGCGGAGGACCTCTTTGCAACGCTATCCGGTGGCAAACTTTTTTCAAAATTGGACCTGACCTCAGCTTACATGACCCAGGAGCTGGCGAGTGAGCCGAAGAAGCTGACCACCATCACGACACACAAGGGGTTGTTTGAGTATAACAGATGTCCGTTCGGGATTCGCTCGGCCGCCGCGATCTTTCAGCGAAATATGGAAAGCCTCCTCAAGTCGATTCCAGGGACGTTGGTTTTTCAGGACGACATCCTCATTACGGGTTACGATACTGAAGAACACCTCCACAACCTGGAGGAGGTGCTACACAGACTGGACCGGGTAGGGCTGCGACTGAAAAAGGCGAAGTGCGTCTTCCTAGCTCCAGAGGTAGAATTCTTGCGGAGGGGGGTAACAGCAGACGGGATCTGCCCTACTGCATCCAAGACGGAAGCGATCCAGAGAGCACCCAGACCCCGTAACACGACGGAGCTGCGTTTGTTCCTGAGGCTCCTGAACTATTTTGGTAACTTTCTTCCCAAATTGAGCACGCTGCTAGAGCCGCTACACAAGCTCCTACGCAAAGGTCGCGATTGGGTCTGGGGGGACAGCCAGAAAGGGCTTTTGATAGAGCAAGCAATTTGTTATGCTCCAACAAACTGTTAACGTTATATGACCCATGTAAGAAACTTGTTTTAACGTGCGATGCGTCGTCCTATGGGGTCGGCTGTGTGTTGCAGCATGTGAATGCCAATGGTCAGTTACAGCCGGTAACTTATGCCTCCAGAAGTCTGTCCCAGGCAGAAAGGGGCTACGGGATGGTAGAAAAGGAAGCGCTAGCATGTGTATATGCAGTAAAAAAATGCATCAGTACCTGTTTAGCAGGAAATTTGAGCTGGAGACAGATCACAAACCCCCAACGTCCCTTTTGGCCGACAACAAGGCCATAAATACAAATGCGTCGGCCCGCATACAGAGGTGGGCACTTACGTTAGCCGCCTATGACTATACAATTCAGCACAGACCGGGCACTGAAAACTGCGCCGATGCACTCAGCATGCTCCCACTAGCCACCACTGAGCATGATGCTGAAATGGTCATGGCTGTTGAAGCTTTCGAAAGCGCAGGCTCATCTGTGACAGCCCGTCAGATTAAAGTCTGGACAAATAAATAGCCGCTACTGTCTTTAGTTAAGAAATGTGTCCTGAATGGGGACTGGGCAGCCACGTACGGGGCATGCCCTGAGGAATTTAAACCGTTTCATAGGTGCAAGGATGAACTCTTGATTCAGGCCGAATGCCTACTGTGGGAAAACCGAGTAATCATGCCCCAGAGGGGCAGAGAGGTGTTTATCAGAGAACTTCAAAAATGAGCACCCGGGCATTGTCATGATGAAGGCCATTGCCAGGTCACACATTTGGTGGCCATGGATAGATGCAGACCTGGAACTTTGTGTTCGCAGGTGCAACAGGTGTGCTCAGCTGGACAACACACCCAGGGAGCCCCCCTTAACCTCTGGTCCTGGCCTGCCAAGCCATGGTCACGCATCCATGTGGACTACGCGGGTCCTTTCATGGGAAAAACATTTTTTGGTTGTAGTAGACGCCTTGAGTGTGCCATTTTAAATTCAAGCATATCCTCTGCCATGGTAGAAAGTCTACGGGCAATGTTCACTGCCCATGGTCTACTGGATGTCTTGGTCAGCGACAATGGCCCGTGCTTCACAAGCACTGAATTCCAGGACTTCATGGCAGGCAATGGAATCAACCATGTCAGAACGGCACCAATCAAGCCGGCCTCAAACGGCCAGGCAGAACGAGCAGTGCAGATAATCAAACAGGGGATGCTCAGAATCCAAGGGGGTTCCCTACAAAGCCGTTTATCATGCTTCCTGTTGGCCAATAGATCCCGACCACACTCGCTCACAGTGGTTCCACCCGCAGAGTTGCTAATGAAAAGGACGCTCAAAACCAGGTTATCCCTTATACACCCCACCATGAAAGAAATTGTTGAGAGCAGGCGTCAGTCACAATGTGACTACCATGACAGGAATGCGAGGGCGCGATGTATTGATGTCAATGACCCTGTTTTTCTCCTTAATTACGCTGCAGGGCCCAAATGGCTTGCAGGCACTGTGATTGCCAAAGAGGGGAATAGGGTTTTGGTAGTATAATCTACACTTTTAACATTTATATATATATATACAGAATCAATTTTATCATTACTGAACACTTCTATTCTTACACTCCTCCTGTCTTTCCTCATCTAAATCTATCAGCGAAACCCTCTGTTATGTTCAGAATAAATCCACAGGACTTTATCGCAAGCTCAAACTGTTGTCACCTTGGTCTCTTTATTCAGAGTCCAGAGTGGGGAAGCAGCATGGTGAATCACCTTTTATACCTGCTTGCCCCAGGGTGCACAGGTGACCCTTAGGTCTCCCACAGGTGTGCCCCCTAGTGGCAAGTCTTACATTTTGGTGAGGTTTACATACAAACATAACATCACTTCCTCCCAAAGTCTTATGTACAAGTCATTTGCAAGTTGAGGCGATCTGACACCCCGCGTCACCGGGTATATCGCCTGGGTTGAAGTCCTGACATGGCGGGTTCATCCTCGTGGTTGACGGTGAAGTTGATCATGTTAGTGGATCGCTGGGGACCAGGTCCTTTCACAATGGTTCCTGGTTATCTGTAGTTCGCAATTTGGTCTTGTCCAAATGCTTTACTCATTAGCCCGGTACATGGTTTCACAATCAAACGCTCCGTTTTCATCACATACACTCCATTCCCCCTCCTTGGCTAATGCGGTGCTAACGGCCTAACTGGGGCTCTGAACATGGTCTACATCACTTGTTCTGATGTTGCGTGGAGGAGCCGTGTAATTTTGGTGCATTGCTGATGGCATCCAGAAGGCTCGGTTCTGAGTGATTCTGTCTGGTGATTGTGTAGCACCCAGGATAGCCGGGTCTGTAGGGAGTCTACCGTGACATGCATGGTGCTAGGTTTAGTGATTTGGGCTGCCTGCTCCGGGCTATTGTCACTGACCCTGAGGTCTGGCAAGCCCAGGATGGCCACAATGGCCTTGAGACTTTCGGTAGTGGCGGGAGACCTAGTGGTCACCGTGGAACTTGGGCCGTAGTATGGGGGCCCCGGACCACCGACTGTGTGTAGCCGCCCTGCCTTACTTTGCAATGTTGGGATGGGTCTTTCGTCTCTGCGATGGATAGGTTGCCACATCCCGTCTAGCAGTTCACCTTTGGCAGGCGGTAACGTGGGATCCTGGCTGGTCCAGGTCCTAAGTTGGGGGGCCATTACAGTTGACCCCTCGCTTTCTAGCACGACCGCGAGTGGGGTCTGCAGGCTGCGCCATTTCTACCCTGGTGGTGGGCAACGGTAGCCAACTGAGGGCATTAGTGCCGCTCTCAGTGCCTGGCCTGTGGCAGATCATGTTACAGCACACAGACAGTGTTAGGCATTCTCAAAACAACGCATCGATCATGGTGCCTCTGCTCTCCCAAACTTGTGGGATGAGCAGCTTGTCTGACTCGAGCACATATTGGGACACTCTTTGGTACGTCTCTTTAGTCCTGTGAACACAGACTGCTGCTTTGTTTAACTTATTGGATACATGTTCAATCGTTTGGGGCTCGCCCGACCCCGTGGGGTAACATCTCACTTGCTACGAATACTTTGTTAGATACATATACAACTGGTGTTCGCCTGCTACTTTGGCTTGTTGTAAGGTACCCCCAACCCCATATAATGGTACATCATTGGCCACGAAAGACCGCTCACAAGGATTACATAGTGCACACAATTTATTGGGGCGTAGTGGGTTCCTGGCCTTCACAGTGGCCGCCCCTTTACCTTTGCTCCAAACCCAGTCGTCTTCCTTGCTGGGCGATACATTCCTCCGTTGCGTTGCGATGACCTCCCATGGTCTGGATGCTCTCTCGTCCCGTGGTCTGGACTCTCTCTCATCCCATGGTCTGGACGCACTCTCGTCTCGTTGTCTGGATGCTTTCTCGTCCCATGGTCTGGATGCACTCTCATCCGTGTCCGTGATGCCGACTGCTGTGATCTTCCTCCCCAGGTATTTTGCCTCTGGCGTCGGGAAGACGCATTCGTATCGTTTCGGCCAGAGCCCTACTCCGCATGGTCGACCTGGAGCCTCTTCCATCGTCGCAAAGAGGTTGTAGGCTTCGGGTGGTGGGTACTGCTGCTCGATTGATCTTTACCGCCTCGTGGTTGTGATGAGCGGCCTGTGCCTCGGGGATCTGCAAATGGATCTGCACTTCGATGCCTGGTTCAGCTGAAGGTGGGGGCTTGCTCAGCCTTTGAGAAAGGGAGGCCTCGTTCGCCGGAGAAGGTACTCAGAAGTCTTCCCAGTTCTATCGAATCTTCCCCATCCACCTCCTGCCAAGCAGCGTTGGCCCATCACCTGAAACAATCCACAGTGGTAAATCGTGCACCGCTCCCTCATGGAGTACTCTTATGTCCGCACTACCAAAAACTGGTATTAGTTCCTTAGTGTAGGTGCGCAGCTTTGCCTGAATCGGGATCAGCTTGGGTCGCTGTGCTTCGTCGCTCCACAGCTTCTCGAATGCCTTCTGGCTCATAACTGATTGACTTGCCCTCGTGTCTAGTTCCATGGAGACTAGAGTGCCGTTAAATTCAACTTTTAACATTATCGGAGGCTTGTGATGGTGAAGTATCCTTATACTTCCTCTTCATCCTCAGGTTCAGTTGCCTCTCCTGCTCGTTCATCGTGATCCTCGCTGGATCGGTCATCCTCTCCTGACTCTGCCACATGGTGAGTCAGAGATCGTTTGCACATTTGCTGGAGGTGCCCCAGTGTTCCACAGCCCTTGCACGCATAGGGCTTGAATCGATATTGATGAGCTCTATCACTGCCCCCACAGCGCCAACATGGTGCTAATGGATACGCATTCATGCCCCAAGGCGGACTCTGAGTCACTCTAGGCCTAGCTCTGGCCTCTGCAATCGTGTGGGCCCTGCCCTGTGCCATTCTGCCTGCTGAAAACATTATTTTGTGCATGGTGCTTGCCGGTGAGCTTCGATGCTGTGAAGATATAGTCTTAGGTCGGCGACAAAACTCGCCACGTTCTAGCCCTCGGAGCGACGGTACGTGTAAAAGCGGTACCTGGCCATCAGGATGTTCTCCTTTGGCTTGAGGTGTTCCCAAGCCAGCATTCACAGCTCTGCGTAAGATTTGTCCATTAGTTTGACCGGTGCCAGCAAATTTTTAAGGAAGCCATATACCGATGACCCACATACGGTGAGGAGAATCGCCTTGCGCTTGATCTCTGTTTCAGCCATGTCCAATTCGTTGGCCACAAAGTACTAGTCGAGGCACTCAACAAAGGCTTCCCAATCATCACCCTCAACAAATCTCTCAAAAATACCAACGGCAGCCATTACTGTGTGAAAGTTCGTGATCTGTTACTCGTCGCCAATTTGTTATGTTCAGAATAAATCCACAGGACTATATTGCAAGCTCAAACTGTTGTGACCTTAGTCTCTTTATTCAGACTACAGAGTGAGGAAGCAGCATGGTGAATCACCTTTTATACCTGTTTGCCCCAGGGTGCACAGGTGACCCTTAGGTCTCCCACAGGTGTGCCCCCGAGTGGCAAACATAGAAACATAGAAACATAGAAAATAGGTGCAGGAGCAGGCCATTCAGCCCTTCTAGCCTGCACCGCCATTCAATGAGTTCATGGCTGAACATGAAACTTCAGTACCCCCTTCGTGCTTTCTCGCCATAACCCTTGATCCCCCGAGTAGTAAGGACTTCATCTAACTCCCTTTTGAATATATTTAGTGAATTGGCCTCAACTACTTTCTGTGGTAGAGAATTCCACAGGTTCACCACTCTCTGGGTGAAGAAGTTTCTCCTCATCTCGGTCCTAAATGGCTTACCCCTTATCCTCAGACTGTGACCCCTGGTTCTGGACTTCCCCAACATTGGGAACATTCTTTCTGCATCTAACCTGTCTAAACCCGTCAGAATTTTAAACGTTTCTATGAGGTCCCCTCTCATTCTTCTGAACTCCAGTGAATACAAGCCCAGTTGATCCAGTCTTTCTTGATAGGTCAGTCCCGCCATCCCGGGAATCAGTCTGGTGAACCTTCGCTGCACTCCCTCAATAGCAAGAATGTCCTTCCTCAAGTTAGGAGACCAAAACTGTACACAATACTCCAGGTGTGGCCTCACCAAGGCCCTGTACAACTGTAGCAACACCTCCCTGCCCCTGTATTCAAATCCCCTCGCTATGAAGGCCAACATGCCATTTGCTTTCTTAACCGCCTGCTGTACCTGCATGCTAACCTTCAATGACTGATGTACCATGACACCCAGGTCTCGTTGCACCTTCCCTTTTCCTAATCTGTCACCATTCAGATAATAGTCTGTCTCTCTGTTTTTACCACCAAAGTGGATAACCTCACATTTATCCACATTATACTTCATCTGCCATGCATTTGCCCACTCACCTAACCTATCCAAGTCACTCTGCAGCCTAATAGCATCCTCCTCGCAGCTCACACTGCCACCCAACTTAGTATCATCCGCAAATTTGGAGATACTGCATTTAATCCCCTCGTCTAAATCATTAATGTACAATGTAAACAGCTGGGGCCCCAGCACAGAACCTTGCGGCACTCCACTAGTCACTGCCTGCCATTCTGAAAAGTACCCGTTTACTCCTACTCTTTGCTTCCTGTCTGACAACCAGTTCTCAATCCACGTCAGCACACTACCCCCAATCCCATGTGCTTTAACTTTGCACATTAATCTCTTGTGTGGGACCTTGTCGAAAGCCTTCTGAAAGTCCAAATATACCACATCAACTGGTTCTCCTTTGTCCACTTTACTGGAAACATCCTCAAAAAATTCCAGAAGATTTGTCAAGCATGATTTCCCTTTCACAAATCCATGCTGACTTGGACCTATCATGTCACCATTTTCCAGATGCACTGCTATGACATCCTTAATAATTGATTCCATCATTTTACCCACTACTGAGGTCAGGCTGACCGGTCTATAATTCCCTGTTTTCTCTCTCCCTCCTTTTTTAAAAAGTGGGGTTACATTGGCTACCCTCCACTCCATAGGAACTGATCTAGAGTCAATGGAATGTTGGAAAATGACTGTCAATGCATCCGCTATTTCCAAGGCCACCTCCTTAAGTACTCTAGGATGCAGTTCATCAGGCCCTGGGGATTTATCGGCCTTCAATCCCATCAATTTCCCCAATACAATTTCCCGACTAATAAAAATTTCCCTCAGTTCCCCCTCCTTACTAGACCCTCTGACCCCTTTTATATCCGGAAGGTTGTTTGTATCCTCCTTAGTGAATACCAAACCAAAGTACTTGTTCAATTGGTCTGCCATTTCTTTGTTCCCCGTTATGACTTCCCCTGATTCTGACTGCAGGGGACCTACGTTTGTCTTCACCACCCTTTTTCTCTTTACATACCTATAGAAACTTTTGCAATCCGCCTTAATGTTCCCTGCAAGTTTCTTCTCGTACTCCATTTTCCCTGCCCTAATCAAACCCTTTGTCCTCCTCTGCTGAGTTCTAAATTTCTCCCAGTCCCCAGGTTCGCTGCTATTTCTGGCCAATTTGTATGCCACTTCCTTGGCTTTAATACTATCCTTGATTTCCCTTGATAGCCACGGTTGAGCCACCTTCCCTTTTTTATTTTTACGCCAGACAGGAATGTACAATTGTTGTAATTCATCCATGCGGTCTCTAAATGTCTGCTATTGCCATCCACAGTCAACCCCCTAAGTATCATTCGCCAATCTATCCTAGCCAATTCACGCCTCATACCTTCAAAGTTACCCTTCTTTAAGTTCTGGACCATGGTCTCTGAAATTACTGTTTCATTCTCCATCCTAATGCAGAATTCCACCATATTATGGTCACTCTTCCCCAAGGGGCCTCGCACAATGAGATTGCTAATTAATCCTCTCTCATTACACAACACGCAGTCTAAGATGGCCTCCCCCCTAGTTGGTTCTTCAACATATTGGTCTAGAAAACCATCCCTTATGCACTCCAGGAAATCCTCCTCCACCGTATTGCTTCCAGTTTGGCTAGCCCAATCTATGTGCATATTAAAGTCACCCATTATAACTGCTACACCTTTATTGCATGCACCCCTAATTTCCTGTTTGATGCCCTCCCCAACATCCCTATTACTGTTTGGAGGTCTGTACACAACTCCTACTAACGTTTCTTGCCCTTTGGTGTTCTGCAGCTCTACCCATATAGATTCCACATCATCCAAGCTAATGTCTTTCCTAACTATTGCATTAATCTCCTCTTTAACCAGCAATGCTACCCCACCTCCTTTCCCTTTTATTCTATCCTTCCTGAATGTTGAATACCCCTGAATGTTCAGTTCCCAGCCCTGATCATCCTGGAGCCACGTCTCCGTAATCCCAATCACATCATATTTGTTAACATCTATTTGCACAATTAATTCATCCACCTTATTGCGGATACTCCTTGCATTAAGACACAAAGCCTTCAGGCTTGTTTTATTAACATCCTTTGTCCTTTTAGAATGTTGCTGTACAGTGGCCCTTTTTGTTCTTTGCCTTGGGTTTCTCTGCCCTCCACTTTTCCTCATCTCCTTTCTGTCTTTTGCTTTTGTCTCCTTTTTGTTTCCCTCTGTCTCCCTGCATTGGTTCCCATCCCCCTGCCATATTAGTTTAAATCCTCCCCAACAGCACTAGCAAACACTCCCCCTAGGACATTGGTTCCGGTCCTGCCCAGGTGCAGACCGTCCGGTTTGTACTGGTCCCACCTCCCCCAGAACCGGTCCCAATGCCCCAGGAATTTGAATCCCTCCCTGCTGCACCACTGCTCAAGCCACGTATTCATCTGCGCTATCCTGCGATTCCTACTCTGACTATCACGTGGCACTGGTAGCAATCCTGAGATTACTACTTTTGAGGTCCTACTTTTTAATTTAGCTCCTAGCTCCTTAAATTCGTTTCGTAGGACCTCATCCCTTTTTTTACCTATGTCGTTGGTACCAATGTGCACCACGACAACTGGCTGTTCTCCCTCCCATTTCAGAATGTCCTGCATGCCTTACATTTTGGTAAGGTTTACATACATACATAACATCCTCATTCTCCCTCATATGCTTGTCCAGCCTCCTCTTAAATGCATCTATACTATTCGCTTCAACCACTCCCTGTGGTAGCGAGTTCCATATTCTCACCACACTTTGGGTAAAGAAGTTTCTTCTGAATTCCCTATTGGATTTCTTGGTGACTATCTTATATTGATGGCCTCCAGTTATTCTTTCCTCTGACCTTTCTATATATAGTCTGATTCTCAAATGTATTTGCAACCTGATAGCTGTTATATGCACTCTTCTTCTGCTTCATCATATTGTCTATCTGTTTTGTCATCCAAGGAACTTTGGCTTTAGTTGCCCTTTCTGTCCCCTGGTGGGAATGTACCTTGACTGTACCTGAGCTATTTCCTCTTTAAAGGCAGCCCATTGTTCCACTACAATTTTGCCTGCCAATCTTTCATTCCAGTTTACCTAGGCCAGATCCGTTCTCATGCCACTGAAATTTGCCTACCACTAGTTAAACATTTTTACTCTAGACTGTTCCACTGTCCTTTTCCATAGCTAATCTAAACCTTATGATACTATGATCACTGTTGGCTAAGTATGTTGGGGGTCTCTAAGCAAATGAAATTGTTGGTTTCCCATTATGATGTGAAATAGTCCTACAAAGTAAAATTTCACCTAAAGTTTAAGGGAATTTTTCTGCCATTTTACGTGATTTATATTTTGATGTATTCATTGAATTTGCTTAAAATTACATTTGTAGGAACTTATTAAAATGATGGGCAGAAAAAGATTTGCTAGTCCATCAAGCCTGCCCACACTCATGAAGGCTGGAACATCATAATGACTGACACTTCCCAACCCTGTTATAGTTTGCTCTTGTGTACATAAACTGGAACCTGCGTCCTTATTTGCATTGTGTATGCGTTAGTGTGCCCAGGTTTAAAAGAAAAGAAAAATATTTACATTTATATAGCGCCTTTCATGATCTCAAGTCATTCCAAAGCACTTTACAGCCATTAAGGTATTTTTCAGTCTAAGAAATCAAATAGGGAATTCAGAAGAAACTTCTTCACCCAGAGAGTGGTGAGAATGTGGAACTCACTGCCATAGAGCGGTTGAAGTGAATAGTATAGATGCATTTAAGGGGAGGCTAGACAAACATATGAGGGAGATGGAAATAGGGGGTTATGCTGATAGATTTAGATGAAGAAAGACGGGAGGAAGCTCGAGTAGAGCATTTACGCAGGCATGACTGGTTGGGCCGAATGGCCTATTTCTGTGCCATATATCCTATGTAAAAGGGAAGGCCAGACCTTTCAGCCCTTACCCCCTTTTTATTTGGGCTTGTTTTTTTTTCGACCCAGGATCCTTTATATTTAAAAATGCTTTAGTGTCATTTTAATTTCAAAATAAATTAAATTTCACACGAAGCCCATTCACGGTGTGGTTAATCCTCTTTGTCACCAGCCACAGCAAGAAGTATGTTGTTGGTGGCAGTGGGCGATGTCCCGGTGGCACTACTTCCCCTCACAACACCGGACACAATATCCAGGGAGGGTGCGGGTGGCCAATAGTGAGTGAGTGAGCGAAGGAAGGAGGGAGGTGCAGAGTAGGCTTGAGCCCCATCGTGTGGCTCGGCTTCAGCAGATCATTGCGAATAGAAGCCCAGGCTAAAGCAGCATCGCTGTTGTGGTGGAGGAAGCAGACTGAATCCAGCAAGTAGAGCCTTTGCAAACGGCACGCCGATTGTGTTCATACTCTTTATTTGGTACAGCTCACTGGACAGGCATTAGGACCCTGCAGGAGCTATTCACTGTTGCTGTACTCATGCTGGTTCATGCCGGTTTGAGACTCCATTTTGAGAGTAGTTACAAAGCACAGTTAAGTTATATTTCTCCTGGCTCAGTTTATCAGTTATTTACGCGTACGCAACATAATTTGGCGACGACGATGATTAACCTTCCTACCCCCCACCCTACCCCCCTCCCCCCGCCTTTCCTCGCCACACCCGGGTCCCTCCAGTTCTAGGCCGAGAAGGATAAAAAGTTTTTCTACCTACATCATGGCGAGTGGGTTAGACGGTGACAACGTAACACTAGTTCGCCACCGTGCAATACTTATCCACTGCCTCGGCACCGAAGGCCAACACATCTTTGGCCAAATCGAAGACACTGAATCCTACGACAAAACTGTAAGCGCCCTGGAGAACTATTTTGGGCCAAAAAAAAGTATCGTGATGGAGAGATATCAATTTCGTAAAAGGGGGCAAGGGAACGGTGAACCAATGAAACAGTACATAATTTCATTAACTTGAACTGGCTGGCACTTGTAACTTTCGAGCACTTACAGAGGAAATGATCAGGGATCAAATGATTGAGAAAACATTGATCCCCCGCATTCGGGAACGCTTGCTAATGGAGGATGATAAATGTCATTAGACAAAGCAACTAATTTGGCAATCCAAATCAAATCAGCGTTTCTGATTCAAAAGTGATCAGATCCCCTGCTCCCCCTGTGCAGCAGACTGCACCTACAGCCCATGTGCAAGGCGTTTGTCCAAAGTGGAAATCACAGCAGAGACCCAGGGCTAGTAATAAGCCACCCACTACAGATCGCGGGCCTAACTTCCACTGCTTTAACTGTGGGCACAAATCACACTCAGCAAAGAGTCCTAACTGCCCTGCACGTGGGAAGAAATGCTCTGCATGTGGTAAAATGAACCATTTTGCTAGTGTCTGTCACTCATCGCAGCATATTCGACATGTGGACAACCCTGACAGTGATAAACCCTGTATGGTTTATACTGTTCGTGACATTTTGCACATCGGTTCGGGCAAATTCAAGGACTGTGAGGTAAACGATGACAGTATGCACTGCTGCCTCCTCGTTGGCCTTGGAGCCCAAGTCTCCGTATTGAGCGAGGCTGTGTACAAAACCCACTTCACACACTGTCAACTGCAGCCCGCAACTTGCACTCTACATGTGTACTCCAACTCCAAAATTGAGGTACTTGGGGTCATATCTGTTCTGATATACTACAAGGACTTAACATTGGAGAACGTTTCCTTTCATGTCGCGAAGGGACGAAGCTTAATGGGTGTTGTCCTTTTGACAAGCTTGGGTTCAAAGTTTATGACCCAACTGGCACACCTGTGTACACAGTGGACTTTGACAAGCAGCATCCCTCAATTGTCACAGGGTTTGGAGTGACAACAAAATTCTGCCACCGTCCTCACTTTGATCCGTCAAACAGGTTATGCAGCGACTTCGCTGTCTCCCATTCGCGGTTCGCGACCAAGTATCCGCAGAATTAATGTGACTCAAATCTCAGGGAATCATTGAGAGCATTGACTCCTCACCCTGGATTTCAAACTTAGTCATTGCTTGGCGTAAAAACTCGACACCTGTTTCGGATTCTGGTGCTGACTTGTTCACAGATGACGACACATATGTCACGTCGATCATCACTCAGTCCATCAGAAATCTTGTCTCCTGCGACAAACTCAAAACCGAATCACAGAGTGATGCTACACCCCAGCACATGTGCCACTTCCTCCAGACTGAGTGGCCTAAGCAAATTCCGGAAGAGCTGAAAACATTCCACAGATTTCGCGATAAATTTTCCGCTTGGAACAATGACTGCCTAGCTTGTGGTGATAGAGCAGTAATTCCCAAGTCGCTTCAACAGCGCGTTCTCTCATTGGCACATGATGGACACCCTGGCATTGTCCGCATGAAGCAGAGATGTCGCGATTCAGTTTGGTGGCCGGGAGATTGACACTCGCATCGAGGAGTTTGTCTCACACTGTGAAGCATGCAGTCTGAGTGAAAAGGCCACAAACATCCGACCACCGCCAATGAAGCCCATTCCATGGCCACAAAGACCATGGCAACAACTTCAGTTGGAAATCTTTGGTCCAGTTGAAGCAGCTCCACAACACCAGCGTTTCCTTGTTGTAGTACATGACCTGCATTCCAAATGGCCAGAAATCGCTACAAGTTCAGTGATCTCATCAACGATCGTCACTATTCTGCAGCGTATGTTCACGGGATGGGGCCTCCCAGCGGTCATAATCACTGACAATGGACCACAGTTTGTGTCCGACCAGTTTGTGGATTTCCTCATTCGTCATGCTATCGAGCATTGCCTTAGTGCTCGGTACAGTCCTCAAAGCAACGGAGGTGTTGAGTGTTTTAACCGCGTCATCAAAGAGGGTTTGAAAGCCAACCTCGCAGCAGGCCAAACATTCGATGAAGCGGTTCAAACCATTCTCCACACATACTGTTCGACAAAGCACTCGCTAACGGGGAAGACACCCGCTGAGCTCATGATTGGGCGGAATCTTCGCTGGTTACTGGATATTCTCAAATCCCCAGCCAAATCTAGTGTGAAGATAACCACACTCGCATCCCAGATTTTGGAATGCCAACAAAAAATGAAGTCGTACACAGACACAAAACGACACACTCAAAAGCCCCAACTGAAGAACGGAGATTGGGTCAGAGTTAAGCGCCCAAACCATCGTCATAAGTTCGTATCTTCACTTTCGCCTCCAAAACAGATCAGGCGAAAGTTCAGCCCTCACACCTACGAGCTCAAAGATGGAACTCGATGGAACGCTCGTAGAGTGATCCCAACTCACAGGCCAGCAGACCAGCAGGATGGAACAGAGGCACCGTTCTGTTTCCCAACCGATAACCTTGATCAAACACAGCAAGCTCCACGCTGGTCTCCGTGTATCAGAACACGACCTGGCTATCTCAAGGACTTTGTCTGTACATAGACTGTGGTTTTAAAAAGGGAGGAAATATGTTGTGTTCATACTCTTATTTATTTGGTACAGCTCACTGGACGGACATTAGGACCCGGCAGGAGCTATTCACAGTTGCTGGTTCATGCCGGTTTGAGACTCCATGGGAGTGGTTATAAAGCACAATTAAGTTACATTTCTCCTGGCTCAGTTTGTCAGTTATTTACGCATACACAACAGGGACAGTGATGGCTCCTTCTCTCCCCCTCCACCCCCGCCCCCCTC
The DNA here is from genome assembly GCF_044704955.1 of Pristiophorus japonicus. Lineage (NCBI taxonomy): Eukaryota > Metazoa > Chordata > Chondrichthyes > Pristiophoridae > Pristiophorus > Pristiophorus japonicus. The sequence continues at coordinate 441,659,048 of NC_091977.1, read as the reverse complement.
CCCACCCTTTTGCAGACCCCTTGAAATCTTCTCGTAGATCCCCAGTTAAGAATCCCTGCCTTATATCCTCAGGGCTTCCCAAAACGCTTCACAGCCCGTGAATTAGATTTTGAATTGCGGTGACTGTTACTAAGTAGGCAAAAGTGGCAGGCAAGTTTCACACAGGGAGGTCCCATAACTAGCAAATTAGAAACCTGACTAGGTAATCTGTTTTCTGGTGGTAGTTGAGGGAGGAATTTTGGCATGAACAAAGGGAGAACTCCCTGCTTTTCCAATGGTGCTATGAAATCTTTTACATCCACGAGTAAGCAGACAGGATGTCAATTTAACATCATTTCTCTCCATGCAGCACTCCCTCCGTTAGCTTAGTCTATTGTGGGCTTGAACCCACAATCTTCAAACACAGAGAGGAACGTATCACCAACTGAGCCATGTTAACACAATGTAGAGCTGTTCTACTCAGGATTAGGGAGTGTTATTGGCAGTGGCTATAGGAGAAAGGAATGGCAAGGGATGGATGGGCTGAGAGCAGAGTACCTACCCTCTATATCTAAGTGATGTAGGGAATTTGCAATGCTGGTTATCTTACCTGTTTGACATAAGTGAAGACAATAGGCTGGATTTTGGAGAGGGTTAGCAGGTGCCATCAGTGGCGGGTTGGATCGAGCCCCGCTGTGAACCCACCGCCATGTGCCTTTCTGCGATGTCGGGTCTGTCAGCGCTGAGCAGACCCGACACGCAGTGGCGGGTTCACAGCAGGGGACCTAATTCACGTAATTAATGGCTTGTTTAGAGCCACTTAAGAATGAATTTCAGCTCATTTTCTGCATTTGACAGCTCGCCCACGGGGTCCAAGCTGGCCATGGACCACGTCTGTCAAGCTGAGGTGGGCGATCAGTGCCAATTGAATCAGCTGCTAAGTCGACAGCTTCAAATGTACAGTAAAAGCTTCCACCTTAACAGAGATATCTTCCCTCAGCCACAAACTCTTACTGCATTTCCAAATCAGATTCACCATGTTGCAAATCTTTTCACAGGTCTCCATCCAGTCGCACCTCATTACCTCTCTCACCATTGACAGAGTCGCTTCTGTCATTTCTACTTCACCTGCCATCTATTCCATCAGCATGGGTGCCCTTTATACTCTATCACTTTGGTCCTCAGAATCGCACCATGTTCACCCAACACCAGTAGCACCAGGCACACCAGCAGCACTAACAACAACACCAGTCTTCTCTGCAATCACTTGATGCTGCATAGGACAAAGGGCCTGACCACATTGCTGCCGGGGAGGCCAGGGATGGCCTCATCATAACCAGATTTACTTCACTTAACACTGTACACCCTGGCTGCCACATGATGCACCAGGCTGGCACCACCCCACACCAACACCATAAAACATCCCTACAATCCCCAAGCCATTCCTTTCACATTCATTATCATTGCAGGGGGCACTGTTATGTCTCACCATTCACTTCAACTCACAAAGCCACTTCCAAAGGTGCATGCAAATAGTGCAATCAAGCAGACACAGCATGGATTCATGAAGGGGAAATCATGTTTAACTAATTTACTAGAATTCTTTGAGGATATAACGAGCATGGTGGATAGAGGTGTACCGATGGATGTGGTGTATTTAGATTTCCAAAAGGCATTCGATAACAAAAGGTTACTGCAGAAGATAGAGGTACACGGAGTCAGAGGAAATGTATTAGCATGGATAGAGAATTGGCTGGCGAACAGAAAGCAGAGAGTCGGGATAAATGGGTCCTTTTCGGGTTGGAAATCGGTGGTTAGTGGTGTGCCACAAGGATCGGTGCTGGGACCACAACTGTTTACAATATACATAGATGACCTGGAAGAGGGGACAGAGTGTAGTGTAACAAAATTTGCAGATGACACTAAGATTAATGGGAAAGCGGGTTGTGTAGAGGACACAGAGAGGCTGCAAAGAGATTTGGATAGGTTAAGCGAATGGGCGAAGGTTTGGCAGATGGAATACAATGTCGGAAAGTGTGAGGTCATCCACCTTGGGAAAAAAAACAGTAAAAGGGAATATTATTTGAATGGGGAGAAATTACAACATGCTGAGATGCAGAGGGACCTGGGGGTCCTTGTGCATGAATCCCAAAAAGTTAGTTTGCAGGTGCAGCAGGTAATCAGGAAGGCGAATGGAATGTTGGCCTTCATTGCGAGAGGGATGGAGTACAAAAGCAGGGAGGTCCTGCTGCAACTGTATAGGGTAATGGTAATGCCGCACCTGGAGTACTGCGTGTAGTTTTGGTCACCTTACTTAAGGAAGGATATACTGGCTTTGGAGGGGGTACAGAGACGATTCACTCGGCTGATTCCGGAGATGATGGGTTACCTTATGATGATAGATTGAGTAGACTGGGTCTTTACTCGTTGGAGTTCAGAAGGATGAGGGGTGATCTTATAGAAACATTTAAAATCATGAAAGGGATAGACAAGACAGAGGCAGAGAGGTTGTTTCCATTAGTAGGGGAGGCTAGAACTAGGGGGCACAGCCTCAAAATACGGGGGAGCCAATTTAAAACCGAGTTGAGAAGGAATTTCTTCTCCCAGAGGGTTGTGAATCTGTGGAATTCTCTGCCCAAGGAAGCAGTTGAGGCAAGCTCATTGAATGTATTCAAGTCACAGATAGATAGATTTTTAACCAATAAGGGAATTAAGGGTTACGGGGAGCGGGCGGGTAAGTGGAGCTGAGTCCACGGCCAGATCAGCCATGATCTTATTGAATAGCGGAGCAGGCTCGAGGGGCTAGATGACCTACTCCTGTTCCTAATTCTTATGTTCTTATGTTCTTATGTCCAAGAATGGAAAGTGTTGAAAACAAAGGCTTCAATGTGTAACATCACATTAACAGAAACTTTATATGAACATTGCATAACACATCCAAGTGCCGACCCTTGTTTGTTGTTAGTTGGTATGATTGTACGAGGATGAGGCTGAATGTGAAGGGTGGCTAGTGAGATGGGGAAGTGATAGTGTAGATAGAGAAGGTTGGGTGAAGGGGCAAGGTAAGTTGGTGTGAGTAAGGATGTGCAGGTGTAGGGTAGGGAAGACAGAGTGTTGGAGATGTGATGAGAGGCACAGTGGGATGACGTTGAGTGTGGCTTTGTACTAACATTTTGTGATCTCCTGAGATTATTGAAACATTTGCGGAACTGCATCCAGGTCCTCCTGATGACATCCCTGCTTGTGCCCTCCTCTGCAATGTGCAATCAGGCTGTGTTGATCTCCTGACGAGGTTTCTTCTGCCCATAGGAAGGGAAAAGGACCTCCTTGTGTGTTGTGGGAAAGCCTGTGTGCAGCCCTGCACCTCTGCAGTGCTTGTCAGTATTTGCAGCACCACAATGCTGGAGAACACTGACAGCACAAATGTCAAAATAAAGTTGATTGCGGTCCCTCTAAGGAAACTGGCTGATGAAACGTCATCAAATGACGTCACCAGACATACTTCCTCTAATTGGCTGAGAAACACACTGGGCGGGCTTAACAAGCCTAATCAGGGGAAATTCATTTCAGAGACCGGGATGGAGACAGCAGTGGGGCCAGGACCTGCCACCAACATTGCCCGCCACGGTCGATTTTAATGGACGGAACTCATTAACATCCCGCTAACCAGCTACCAGCCCAAAACATGCATAAAGAGGCAGCTGGCTGGCTGCCAGCAGGCAAAGATTTTACAAGGGGCAGGAATGTGGTATAACACCATTTTCACCCCATTTTCTGACCCCGACCACCAAAACTGTCCAAAATTGGGCAGTAAAAAAGGAGAAAATCCAGCCCTGTTCCTTGATCTAACTCGAGGGTAAAGAATCACGTGGCCTCAACTTTTACCAGCAAACATTGACTGGTGACAAAGGTTATAAATTGTCTGAAATTCCTTCAGATTGTAGGAATGCATACCATTTCTTTATTTCTCGCAGTAATTGATACCACATTTCTTTAGCATAGTTGTACACAGGAGGCCCCGACCTGCGAGGGAACATCAGCAGCAGGTCAGGGCCATAAAAGGAGCGGTGAGCGTCGGCCATGAGCAGCGTGGAGGCCTGCCACTACAAGGTACAGCACGAGCTGGTGCAGAAGGGCGACGGCTGTGAAGAGTGACGTCATCAAGATCCAGGTCGGTGATTGGAGCAGGATACAGCAGGAGCGGCGAGGTCGGGGCAAAGGAGCTGCGGGAGATTGTGGAGGGACCTGATCGGGGCCCAGAGGGGGCGCGAGTTCGGGGCCAGGGCCCAGGGGCAGCACGGACCAGCCCACACTGCGATACGTGTGTGCACTAGGTCCGTGCAGCAGAGCTGGTCTCCAGTTGTCTTGGGTAATCCTTGCCACTGGACCAAGACCTAGCTCTATCAAGCCACGGCCACCCCACATTAAAAAAATGCACACACAGGCGTCTTCCACCCTTCACGACGTAGTTCGGGTCCTTCATTCAAACACCTGTGAACTCGTCCTTTTTTTGGCATGGAAGCAAGTCATGCTCGTTTCGAGGCACCGCCTATGATGATGATGAACACGGGAGTCTACTTAGCCTGTCCCACACCTTCAATCCAGGACAAACTCAGATCCCTCATTTTATTACCAAGTTTAAATAGAGTGCTGGACACAGCTGGATTTAAAGAAAAGCAATTTACCAAAATATAAGAACAACAAGTTATCAGTACAGTCCCAGTCATTAGCCATGGGGCAGAGCAGTCATTTACACCATGCTCGACATAATTGCACCAGTTTACATAATTATTACAGATCCCACTCTGTGTACAGTTAAGAAAATCAACTTGAATGAAGTAAATATTTTCGTTTCATACACACTTACTGAGTTACTGACAGGAATACCATTTCCCACATTACACTCCAAAAGTACTTCATTGGCTGTAAAGTGCTGTGAGGTGGTCGTGAAAGACACTATAGAAATCTAAGTCTTTCTTTTTTATTACAAGAGGAACATTGAACTTGGTGTACACATCCTCTGGTTCATGTCACTAATTTAGAAGATAATTTTATGAGTACGTACTCCCGGCTAGTGAGATTCTCAGTGTCAGTGTGTATTCTGGCAATTACCCCCTTTGTTTCCATTATCTTGAATTACCTATATTTTGCTGCTTTTTTGCCCAGTTCGTTTAAGTATTTTACAGTTGGAGAAACAATTGATTTGATATCCTTTTCCAATCTCAGAAATATTATTTTTATACAAGGAGGAGTTTTAACAGTGATTTATCCATCACGCCATTCGTGACTTTCATTAAAAAAATTATTGTCAAACAATTAGAGTTTGATAAAGTGCCCCTTACCAGATCACTAACTTAATAACATGACTGAAAGTCCTGATTTTTTACACTGCTACAGATGTGAAGTTTTGCTCTTGAGGTTTCCAATAGTTTGTTCCTGAAAATATTTTGCTTGCTTCAAGTCGTCAAGGGTAGTAAATTGCAGCGTAATGAATTTTTCTGCAGAAATGTACATGTGTTTTGAGTTACCTAAGGATTGAGACACATGCTGTGATGTAAACACTGATGGCAAACAGATGCTCTGAAGGTTTCATTATAACAGATAGGTAATCAGGTCACTGTAGACCTGCTGGTATTGAATTAGAAAATGAAGGAGCATGGTTATCCCTTTTGCCCTTAACCTCAAAAGTATTAATAAACAGTCAGAATGTGAGGTTTTACTTCCAGGATACCACTCCTAAATAGTGGCAAATTAAATAGTGCTTAGTGCCATACCAGTTTCATAGCATATGTTAATCCCTTCAATATCAGCACTGAAATGATTGGTGCTACATTATGGAGAGGGAAGGCACATGAACAAGTTAAGATTATAATAATAGATGTTTTTTAAAAAATACTTCCAGCAGCACAATGACTTCAGACCCAAGCCATTGACATTGTTTTGAGGCACTATAGTAACATGATTACACCAACAATCCAATACAAAACAAGAACTTTGAGATCCTTGACGCTAATGAGGTAGACATTACAAATGGGCTGTGAGCCATTTTCAAATAGTATAAATGTTAAACACATTTTGGTCTATTCTTGAGAGGGTTTAAACTAATTTGGCAGGGGTTGGGCACCAGGATGAAACATTAGAGCGGAGGAACAATGTGCACAAAGGACTGAGAGAGACTAAAAGGAATAGAGTAAAGAATAGTTCAGAAATAGGAGGGATCAAACAGGGGGTAAATGTGAGACAGTCTAAGATGAGTTTGGAATGCATGCGCGTAAATGCACGTAGTGTGGTAAATAAGGTTGGTGAGCTGCAGGCACAAATCATCACATGGGACTATGATTCAGTAGCAATAACAGAGACCCTCCTCAAAGAAGTGGAGGATTGGGAACTTAATAAAGTTGAAAAAACTGTTTAAAAAAGCATGTGGGATCCTTGGCTTTATTAACAGAGGCAGAGAGTACAAAACCAAGGAAGTTATGCTAAACCTTTATTAAACACTGGCTATGCATCAGCTGGAATATTGTGTTCAGTTCTGGACACTTTAGGAATGATGTCAAGGCCTTAGAGTGATTGACTAGAATGGTACCAGGAATGAGGGACTTCAGTTATGTGGAGAGTCTGGGGAAGCTGGGGTTGGTCTCCTTAGATCTGAGAAGATTAAGAGGGGATTTGATAGAGGTGTTCAAAATCATGAATAGTTTTGATAGAGCAAACAAAGAGAAACTATTTCCAGTGGCAGAGTCGTTAACCAGAGGGGACAGATTTAAGGTGATTGGCAAAAGAACCAGAGGTGACATTAGGGAACATTTTTTTATGGAGGGAGTTGGTATGATCTGGAATTCATGCCAGAAAGGGTGGTAGAAACAGATCCAATAGTAACTTTCAAAAGGGAATTAGATACATACTTGAAGGGGAAAAAATACAGGGCTAGGAGGAAAGAGCAAGGGAGTGTGACTAATTGGATAGCTCTACCAAAAAGCACAGGCACAATGGGCTGAATGGCCTTCTTCTGTGCTGTAACATACTACAATACCAAATGATATTATGCTGGTTTAAAGGGCTAATACTGGTCTCATGTTTGTTCCATTAAAAGTTTTATAATTCATTTTAATATTTCAATTTGCGTGGTAACACAGTGGCCAGAAAAAGGCTATGAAAAGTGTTTCAGTTTGATCTGTTTTGGCCTATTATACATTTATGGCAAATGCTGTTTTCTAAAACAGCAAGTGGTTGGCCTTCCTGCTGATAAATCTGCCTCATTTGTAGTCAACAAACACTTCATCAGCGGAAGAAGAAAGCCCTGTCGCTAGGTAAGCACATTCCATATGCATGTATGTGGGGCCTTGAATTTCCTCTCAGCCAGAATAGCAGAGAATGCTCAGTGGAGTGGGACCACTGTCATTAGTTACAGCACAGCTAGAGCTGAAAATGAAGGAGTTGGACTAATTATTTGACAGCAGGCAAGTTAAAATATTTTGAGGAAACGGTACATGTAGCAGATAAATCTTGGATTTTTCTTACTGAGAAAATACTGCAATTGTAATATTCATTGGTTTGGTGTTTTGTATTCTTAAGTGGATAATTACTGCACTACAATAGAGCCTGGGTATTACAGAATTTACAGTCAGCTGTTATTTTCTTTTACGTGTGCGACAAAATTAAGCGATTTCATTTAAGCGTAATATATTATGCTATAGTTTGCTTTATTATTACTGCAGTAGATAAACATTCTACGGGTCTATTTCTTCATGCATTTCTGCTGCAGTTTTGCATTGCAAGATTCCGTTTGTAGGTGCCTATTCCCACAGACAACAACTTGAATTTATATAGCACCTTTCACATAATGAAACGTCCGAAGGCTCTTCACAGGAGTATTATGCGAGAAAAATTTGACACCGAGCCGCATAAGTAGAAAGTAGCACAGGCGACCAAGAGGTATGTTTTGAGGAGCGTCTTGAAGGAGAGTAGAGAGGCTGAGAGGTTTAGGCAGGGAATTCTAGAGCTTGGGGCTTGGCAATAGAAAGCACGGTCACTAACAGCTAGGGTGATGTGTGAGCGGTGCTTGGTGTGAGTTAGGACATGGGCAGCCGAGTTTTGGATTACCTCTAGTTTACGTAGGGTAGAATGTGGGAAGCCAGCCAGGAGCACGTTGGAATAGTCAAGTCTAGAGGTAACAAAGGCATGGATGAAGTTTTCAACAGCAGATGAGCTGAGGCAAAGGCAGAGATGAGCGATGTTACAGAGGTGGAAATAGGCAGTCTTAGTTATGCTGCGGATATTTGGGCGAAAGCTCATTTCAGGGTCAAATATGACACCAAGGTTGCAAACAGTCTGGTTCAACCTCAGACAGGAGTTGCAGAGAGGGATGGAGTCAATGGCTAGGGAACGAAGTTTGTGGCAGGGACCGAAAATAATGGCTTTGGTCTTCCCAATATTCAATTGCAGAAAATTTCTGCTCATCCAGAACTGGATGTCGGACAAGCAGTCTGACAATTTAGAGAACGTGGAGAGGTCAAAAGTAGGCTTAGTGAAGTAGAGCCAGGTGTCATCAGCATACATGTGGAAACTGACACTGTGTTTCCAGATGATATCACCAAGGGGCAACATGTAGATGAGAAATAGGAGGGGGCCAAGGATAGATCCTTGGGGGACACCAGAGGTAATGATGCTGGAAGAGAAGCTGTTGCAGGTGATTCTCTGGCTACGATTAGATAGATAAGAATGGAACCAGGTGAGTGCAGTCCCACCCAGCTGGGTGACAGTGGAGAAGCGTTGGAGAAGGATAGAGTGGTCAGACACTTGCTGACAGCAGTGGTAGACACAGTGCTCAGCATGGGAATTCCATTAGGCCTTGCAATTGCATTGATGGATTTGGAGAAGGAAGAGGTGTTCAGAAAAAGGGAACAAAGACAAGTGCACTTGGGTTTCAGACATATGGCACCTGTTCACCTTGTCTTACAAGCCATGTCTTCTGACCAAGGCCACTTGGGGATGTCTGAGGCAACCTTCCTTTGCTGTCTGCTCATGTCTGACCTCCAGAAAAGATGTACCACAAGACAGCTGTTGCAGCTAAGGCTGCCACAGCATTAACTTTTTATACAACAAGCTCCTTCGAAGCCACCACTGGTGACACATGCTGCGTAAGTCAATCTTCAGCTCACTGATGCATAAAACACGTGGCAGAAGCCTTGTTTTGCCAAAGAAGACAATGTTGTCACTTTCTTTATAGAAAGAAGGCAACAGCACAAGAGGATGCAGCACTTTTACCAAGTGGCAGACTTTCCAACAGTGTACATAAGAACATAAGAACATAAGAACATAAGAATTAGGAACAGGAGTAGGCCATCTAGCCCCTCGAGCCTGCTCCGCCATTCAACAAGATCATGGCTGATCTGGCCGTGGACTCAGCTCCACTTACCCGCCCGCTCCCCGTAACCCTTAATTCCCTTATTGGTTAAAAATCTATCTATCTGTGATTTGAATACATTCAATGAGCTAGCCTCAACTGCTTCCTTGGGCAGAGAATTCCACAGATTCACAACCCTCTGGGAGAAGAAATTCCTTCTCAACTCGGTTTTAAATTGGCACCCCGTATTTTGAGGCTGTGCCCCCTAGTTCTAGTCTCCCTGACCAGTGGAAACAACCTCTCTGCCTCTATCTTGTCTATCCCTTTCATTATTTTGAATCTTTCTATAAGAACACCCCTCATCCTTCACTCCAACGAGTAAAGGCCCAGTCTACTCAATCTATAATCATAAGGTAACCCTCTCATCTCCGGAATCAGCCTAGTGAATCATCTCTGTACCCCCTCCAAAGCTAGTATATCCTTCCTTAAGTAAGGTGACCAAAACTGCACGCAGTACTCCAGGTGCGGCCTCACCAATACCCTATACAGTTGCAGCAGGACTTTCCTGCTTTTGTACTCCATCCCTCTCGCAATGAAGGCCAACATTCCATTCGCCTTCCTGATTACCTGCTGCATCTGCAAACTAACTTTTTGGGATTCATGCACAAGGATCCCCAGGTCCCTCTGCACTGCAGCATGTTGTAATTTCTCCCCATTCAAATAATATTCCCTTTTACTGTTTTTTTTCCCAAGGTGGATGACCTCACATTTTCCGACATTGTATTCCATCTGCCAAACCTTAGCCCATTCACTTAACCTACATAAATCTCTTTGCAGCCTCTCTGTGTCCTCTACACAAACCGCTTTCCCACTAATCTTTGTGTCATCTGCAAATTTTGTTACACTACACTCTGTCCCCTCTTCCAGGTCATCTATGTATATTGTAAACAGTTGTGGTCCCAGCACCGATCCCTGTGGCACACCACTAACCACCGATTTCCAACCTGAAAAGGACCCATTTATCCCAACTCTCTGCTTCCTGTTAGCCAGCCAATTCTCTATCCATGCTAATACATGCGTACCTTTATCTTCTGCAGTAACCTTTTGTGTGGCACCTTATCGAATGCCTTTTGGAAATCTAAATACACCACATTTATCGGTACACCTCTATCCACCATGCTCGTTATATCCTCAAAGAATTCCATTAAATTAGTTAAACATGATTTCCCCTTCATGAATCCATGTTGCGTCTGCTTGATTGCACTATTCCTATCTAGATGTCCCGCTATTTCTTCCTTAATGATAGCTTCAAGCATTTTCCCCACTACAGATGTTAAACTAACTGGCCTATAGTTACCTGCCTTTTGTCTGACCCCTTTTTTAAACAGAGGCGTTACATTAGCTGCTTTCCAATCCGCTGGTACCTCCCCAGAGTCCAGAGAATTTTGGTAGATTATAACGAATGCATCTGCTATAACTTCCACCATCTCTTTTAATACCCTGGGATGCATTTCATCCGGACCAGGAGACTTGTCTACCTTGAGTCCCATTAGCCTGTCCAGCACTACCCCCCTCGTGATAGTGATTATCTCAAGGTCCTCCCTTCCCACATTCCCGTGACCAGCAATTTTTGGCATGGTTTTTGTGTCTTCCACTGTGAAGACCGAAGCAAAATAATTGTTTAAGGTCTCAGTCATTTCCACATTTCCCATTATTAAATCCCCCTTCTCATCTTCTAAGGGACCAACATTTATTTTAGTCACTCTTTTCCGTTTTATATATCTGCAAAAGCTTTTACTATCTGTTTTTATGTTTTGCCAAGTTTACTTTCGTAATCTATCTTTCCTTTCTTTATTGCTTTCTTAGTCATTCTTTGCTGTCGTTTAAAATTTTCCCAATCTTCTAGTTTCCCACTAACCTTGGCCATCTTATACGCATTGGTTTTTAATTTGATACTCTCCTTTATTTCCTTGGTTATCCACGGCTGGTTATCCCTTCTCTTACCGCCCGTCTTTTTCACTGGAATATATTTTTGTTGAGCACTATGAAAGAGCTCCTTAAAAGTCCTCCACTGTTCCTCAATTGTGCCACTGTTTAGTCTGTGTTTCCAGTCTCATTGATAGAAGGAAAGACTTGCATTTATATAGCGCCTTTCACGACCATTGGACACCTCAAAGAGCTTTACAGCCAATGAAGTACATTTTAAAGCGTAGTCTTGTTGTAATGTAGGAAACATGGCAGCCAATTTGTGCACAGCAAGCTCCCACAAAATGACCAGATAACCTGTTTTAATGATGATGATTGAGAGATAAATATTGGCCAGGAAACCGGGGATAACTCCCCTGCAACTCTTCAAAATAGTGCCATGGGATCATTCACATCCACCTGAGAGAGCAGACGGGGCCTCGATTTAACGTCTCATCCGAAAGACGGCACCTCCGACAGTGCAGCACTCCCTCAGCATTGCACTGGAGTGTCAGCCTAGATTTTTGTGCTTCTGACTCAGAGGTGAGAGTACTACCCACTGAGCCACAGCTGACACTGATAGTAGCCCATGGGGCACCTACCAACAATCGCAATGAATAAAAAAGACTTTGGTATAGAATGTATGCAGGGATTCCTTGACCATTCACTGTAACTTCAGCAGAATATTTGTGGAAATCTCAGAGAAACGGTATAAATGGTAATGGTAATATTTCTCCAGGGTTTCCACTGATCATCAAAGTTACAGCAGATGATTGGGAAAACCTCTGATGAAATTACAAGTATTTTATTCCATTCATGTGCAAGTGGTTGTGGTGTTGGGACTACAAATACAAATAATGGGCAATACCCCAGGCAACATATTAGTATGGGGAGTAATGTATTAGCATGGATAGAGGATTGGCTAACTAACAGAAAACAGAAAGTCGGGATAAATGGTTCATTCTCTGGTTGGCAATCAGTAACCAGTGGGGTGCTGCAGGGAACAGTGCTGGGACCCCAACTATTTACAATCTATATAAACGACTTGGAAGAAGGGACTGAGTGTAATGTAGCCAAGTTTACTGATGATACAAAGATAGGAGGAAAAGCAATGTGTGAGGAGGACACAAAAAATCTGCAAAAGGACATATAGAGGCTAAGTGAGTGGGCAAAAATTTGGCAGATGGAGTATCATGTTGGAAAGTGTGAGGTCATGCACTTTGGCAGAAAAAAAATCAAAGAGTAAGTTATTATTTAAATGGAGAAAGATTGCAAAGTGCTGCAGTACAGCGGGACCTGGGGGTACTTGTGCATGAAACACAAAAGGATAGTATGCAGGTACAGCAAGTGATCAGGAAGGCCAATGGTATCTTAGCCTTTATTGCAAAGGGGATGGAGTATAAAAGCAGAGAAGTCTTGCTACAGCTATATAAGGTGTTGGTGAGGCCACACCTCGAATACTGTGTGCAGTTTTGGTTTCCATATTTACGAAAAGATATACTTGCTTTGGAGGCAGTTCAGAGAAGGTTCACTAGGTTGATTCCGGGGATGAAGGGGTTGACTTATGAGGAAAGGTTGAGTAGGTTGGGCCTCTACTCATTGGAATTCAGAAGAAAGAGAGGTGATCTTATCGAAACTGTTATGTATGTAAACATTACCAATGTGTAAAACTCGCCACCAGGAGGCACGCCTGTGGGAGACCCAAGGGTCACCTGCACACCCTGGGTAAGCAGGTATGAAAGGCAGTCTACCATGCTGCTTCCTCACTCTGGAGTTACATTAAAGAGACCAAGATCACAACAGTTTGAGCTTGCGATATACAGTCTCGTGGAGTTATTCTGAACATAACAATTGGTGACGAGTAACAGATCATGAACTTTCATGCGGTTATGGCTGCCATTGGTATTCTTGAGAGATTTGTTGAGGGTGATGATTGGGAAGCCTTCATTGAGCGCCTTGACCAGTTCAATCAAGTTCAGGGCGATTCTTCTCACCGTTTGCGGGTCCACAATATATGGCCTCATCAAAAATCTGCTAGCACCGATGAAACAAATGGAGAAGACATATGAAGAGTTGTGCACGCTGGTTCAGGAACACCTCAAGCAGAAGGAGAGCATCTTGATGGCCAGGTATCGTTTTTATATGCACCATCGCTCCGAAGGCCAGGATGTGGTGAGCTATGTCGCTGACCTATGACACCTTGCGGGACCATGCGTATTTGCTGGATTTTTGGGGGAACTGTTGCGGGACTTTTTTGTGCTTGGAATCGGCCACGAAGTCATTCTTCGCAAACTGCTATCTGCCGAATCCCTAGATCTGAGCAAGGCCATCATGATAGCCCAGGCTATCATGTCTACGAATGATAACACTAAACAGATATCATTGCAGCATCGAAGCTCACCGGCAAGTACTGTGGATAAAATAACGCCTTCAGCAGGCAGTGTACATGGCAGGGTCGACACGCCTGCAGAGGCTAGACCTAGGATGACTCAGAGTCTGCCATGGGGCAGGAATACGAATCTATTAACACCATGTTGGCGCTGTGGGGGTAATCATCGAGCCCATCAATGTCGATTCAAGCACTACATGTGCAAGGGCTGTGGAACAATGGGGCACCTTCAGCGAATGTGGCAGAGTCGGCAGAAGATGACCAATCTGGCATGGATCACGCTGAACAAATAAGAGAGGCAATTCAACCTGAGGCTGAAGAGGAAGTGAATGGGGTACACACCTTCACCACCCAAAGCCCTCCGATAATGTTAAAAGTCAAATTAAACGGCATTCCAGTTTCCATGGAATTGGACACGGGGGTGAGTCAGTCAATTATGAGCCAGAAGGCTTTTGAGAAACTGTGGGGCAACAAGGCACAAAGGCCAAAACTAAGCCCGGTTCTCACCAAGCTGCGCACAAACACCAAAGAGCTCCTACCAGTCATTGGCAGTGCGGCAGTGAAGGTATCGTACGATGGAACTGTGCATGATTTACCACTATGGATTGTACCAGGCGATGGCCCAATGCTGCTTGGCAGAAGCTGGCTAGGAAAGATCCGATGGAACTGGTACGACATCAAAGCACTGTCTTCGGTGGATGATGCCTCGTGCGCCCAAGTGCTAAAAAAATTCCCGTCATTATTCGAGCCAGGCATCAGCAACTTCATAGGTGCCAAAGTGCAGATCCATCTAGTCCCTGATGCACGACCCGTTCATCACAAGGCCCGAGCGGTTCCATACATGATGCGAGAGAAAGTCGTGATTGAGCTGGACAGACTTCAACGAGAGGGGATCATATCGCCAGTCGAGTTCAATGAGTGGGCCAGTCCAATTGTGCTGTTGTTGAAAAGCGATGGGACAGTCAGAATCTGCGGGGAGTACAAGGTAACAATTAACTGAGTCTCGTTACAGGACCAGTACCCACTACCCAAAGCGGATGACCTGTTCACAATGCCAGCAGGGGGGAATTCGTTCACCAAGCTGGATCTAACCTCTGCTTCCATGACACAGGAGCTGGCTGAACCTTCGAAAAAATTGCCGTGCATCAACAAGCACAGAGGACTGTTCATATACCACAGATGCCCCTTTGGGATTTGCTCGGCTGGGGCCATCTTCCAGAGCAACATGGAGATTCTGCTGAAATCTGTTCCGTGCACCGTGGTGTTTCAAGACGACATCTTGATCACTGGCCGCAACACCACTGAACACTTGCACAACCTGGAAGTGGTTCTCAAACAACTGGACAGAGTGGGACTGGACACAGTGGAAACACTCCAAGTGTGTTTTCTTGGTGCCAGAGATCGAATTTCTGGGGAGAAAGATTGCGGTGGACGGCATCAGACCCACGGACTCCAAGACGGAAGCCATCAAGAATGCGCCAAGACCACAAAATGTGACGGAGCTGCGTTCATTCCTGGAACTTCTCAACTATTTTGGTAACTTTCTACTGGGGTTGAGCACTTTGCTGGAACCATTGCATTTATTGCTATGCAAGCATGATGACTGGGTTTGGGGTAAATCTCAAGAGACAGCCTTTAACAAGGCCAGAAACCTGCTATGTTCTAACAAGTTACTTGTATTGTATGACCCGTGTAAACGTTTAGTACTAGCTTGTGATGCATCTTTGTACGGAGTCAGTTGTGTGTTACAGCAAGCCAATGTGTCAGGCAAACTGCAACCGGTTGCATATGCATCCAGAAGCTTATCTAAGGCTAAAAGAGCCTACAGTATGGTTAAGAAAGAAGCATTAGCATGCGTATACGAGGTTAAGAAAATGCACCAATACTTATTTGGACTCCGGTTCGAGCTCGAAACCGACCACAAGCTGCTCATTTCGCTGTTTTCAGAAAGCAAAAGTATTAACACCAATGCTTCGTCCTACATCCAAAGATGGGTACTAACGTTATCTGCGTATGACTATGTAATTCGCCACAGACCAGGCACTGAGAACTGTGCTGCTGCCCTCCAGTCGGCTACCATTGCCCACCACCGGGGTGGAAATGGCGCAATCCACAGACTTGCTCCTTGTAATGGATGCTTTTGAGAGCGAGGGTCGCCAGATCAGGACCTGGACTAGCCATGACCCTGTGTTATCACTAGTAAAAAGCTGCATCCTCAATGGAAGCTGATCGGCGGTTCCGGGGAAATGCAAGACGAAATTAAACAGTTCCACCGACGCAAGGATGAAATGTCCATCCATTCAGACTGTCTCCTTTGGGGGAATTGTGTAGTTTTGCAAAAAAAAGGCAGGGAAGTGTTTATACGTGACCTACACAGTACCCACCCAGGCATAGTCGTGAAGAAGGCTATCACCAAGTCGCACGTTTCGTGGTCTGGCATTGACTCGGAATTGGAGTCATGCGTACGCCAATGTAATACTTGCTCACAGTTGAGCAATGCACCAAGGGAGGCACCACTGAGTCTGTGGTCTTGGCCCTCCAAACCGTGGTCCAGGGTCCACGTAGATTTCACTGGCCCCTTTCTAGGAAAGATGTTCCTAGTAGCAGTGGACACTTACTCTAAATGGATTGAATGTATAATAATGTCATCATATCCGTCCACTGCCACCATTGAAAGCCTCCAGGCCATGTTCGCTACCCATGGTTTGCCCGATGTCCTTGTTAGTGACAATGGACCATGTTTCACCAACTTGGAATTCAACAAGTTCATGACCCGCAATGGCATCAAGCATGTCAGGTCTGCGCCGTTTAAGCCTGCATCCAATGGTCAAGCGGAATGGGCAGTCCAAACCATCAAGCAGAGCTTGAAACGTGTGATGGCGGTTCCCTGCAGACCCAGTTATCTCGGGTTCTGCTCAGCTATCGGATGCGACCCCACTTGCTTACTGGTGTTCCCCCGGCAGAATTGTTAGTGAAGAGAACACTCAAAACCAGGCTCTCCTTAGTCCACCCAGATCTCAATGATCATGTCGAAACCCGGCATCACCGGCATAACATGTACCACGATCGCACGGCTGTATCACGTGACATTGAGGTTAATGACCCTGTGTTTGTTCTTAATTACGGTCATGGTCCCAAATGGGTTGCTGGCACTGTTTTAGCCAAGGAGGGGAATAGAGTGTTTGTTGTCAAACTTTTGAGTGGACAAACGTGTAGAAAGCACTTGCATCAGACCAAACTGCGATTCAATGACAACCAAGAACAGTTTGAAGAGGACATTACCATCAATGATCCACCCACCCAACCGGCCATCGACCTCACGGTCAACCACGAGGATGAACCCACCATGCCCGACAGTCCGATCAGACCAGCCACACCGCAGCGCAGCAATGATCCGACCGACTCACCCATGCCAGGACTTCAACTCGGCGATCAACCCGGGAACGCAGAGACCCAGATCA
The DNA here is from genome assembly GCF_044704955.1 of Pristiophorus japonicus. Taxonomy (NCBI): domain Eukaryota; kingdom Metazoa; phylum Chordata; class Chondrichthyes; family Pristiophoridae; genus Pristiophorus; species Pristiophorus japonicus. Next base: position 441,641,908 of record NC_091977.1, on the reverse strand, counting down.
CCTCAACTTGTAAATAACTTGTATCTAAGACTTGGGGGGGGGGGGGCGGGGGGAGTGATGTTATGTATGTAAACATTACCAGTGTGCAAGACTCGCCACCAGGGGCCGCACCTGTGGGAGACCCAAGGGTCACCTGCACACCCGGGCAAGCAGGTAGAAAATGGCAGTCTACCATGCTGCTTCCTCACTCTGGAGTTACATTAAAGAGACCAAGGTCACAACAGTTTGAGCTTACAGTATGCAGTCTTGTGGAGTTATTCTGAACATAACAGAAACATATAAGATTATGAGGGGGCTTGACAAGGTGGATGCAAAGAGGATGTTTCCACTGGTGGGGGAGACTAGAACTAGAGGGCATGATCTTAGAATAAGGGGCCGCCCATTTAAAACGGAGATGAAGTTCATGGCGCCGTGGCTGGCTCTGCTGCACAGGAGGGCAGGAAAAAGAGTGGGAGCGCGATAGTGACAGGGGATTCAATGGTGAGGGGAATAGATAGGCGTTTCTGCGGCCGCAACCGAGACTCCAGGGTGGTATGTTGCCTCCCTGGTGCAAGGGTCAAGGATGTCTCGGAGCGGGTGCAGGACATTCTGAAATGAGAGGGAGAACAGCCAGTTGTCGTGGTGCACATTGGTACCAATGACATAGGTAAAAAAAGGGATGAGGTCCTACGAAACGAATTTAAGGAGCTAGGAGCTAGATTAAAAAGTAGGACCTCAAAAGTAGTAATCTCGGGATTGCTACCAGTGCCACGTGCTAGTCAGAGTAGGAATCGCAGGATAGCGCAGATGAATACGTGGCTTGAGCAGTGGTGCAGCAGGGAGGGATTCAAATTCCTGGGGCATTGGAACCGGTTCTGGGGGAGGTGGGACCAGTACAAACCGGACGGTCTGCACCTGGGCAGGACCGGAACCAATATCCTAGGGGGAGTGTTTGCTAGTGCTGTTGGGGAGGAGTTAAACTAATATGGCAGGGGGATGGGAACCAATGCAGGGAGACAGAGGGAGACAAAAAGGAGGCAAAAGCAAAAGACAGAAACGAGATGAGGAAAAGTGGAGGGCAGAGAAACCCAAGGCAAAGAACAAAAAGGGCCATTGTACAGCAAAATTCTAAAAGGACAAAGGGCGTTAAAAAAACAAGCCTGAAGGCTTTGTGTCTTAATGCAAGGAGTATCCGCAATAAGGTGAATGAATTAACTGTGCAAATAGATGTTAACAAATATGATGTGATTGGGATTACGGAGACGTGGCTCCAGGATGATCAGGGCTGGGAACTCAACATCCAGGGGTATTCAACATTCAGGAAGGATAGAATAAAAGGAAAAGGAGGTGGGGTAGCATTGCTGGTTAAAGAGGAGATTAATGCAATAGTTAGGAAAGACATTAGCTTGGATGATGTGGAATCTATATGGGTAGAGCTGCAGAACACCAAAGGGCAAAAAACGTTAGTGGGAGTTGTGTACAGACCTCCAAACAGTAGTAGTGATGTTCGGGAGGGCATCAAACAGGAAATTAGGGGTGCATGCAATAAATGTGCAGCAGTTATAATGGGTGACTTTAATATGCACATAGATTGGGCTAGCCAAACTGGAAGCAATACGGTGGAGGAGGATTTCCTGGAGTGCATAAGGGATGGTTTTCTAGACCAATATGTCGAGGAACCAACTAGGGGGGAGGCCATCTTAGACTGGGTGTTGTGTAATGAGAGAGGATTAATTAGCAATCTCATTGTGCGAGGCCCCTTGGGGAAGAGTGACCATAATATGGTGGAATTCTGCATTAGGATGGAGAATGAAACAGTTAATTCGGAGACCATGGTCCAGAACTTAAAGAAGGGTAACTTTGAAGGTATGAGGCGTGAATTGGCTAGGATAGATTGGCGAATGATACTTAAGGGGTTGACTGTGGATGGGCAATGGCAGATATTTAGAGACCGCATGGATGAACTACAACAATTGTACATTCCTGTCTGGCGTAAAAATAAAAAAGGGAAGGTGGCTCAACCGTGGCTATCTAGGGAAATCAGGGATAGTATTAAAGCCAAGGAAGTGGCATACAAATTGGTCAGAAATAGCAGCCAACCCGGGGACTGGGAGAAATTTAGAACTCAGCAGAGGAGGACAAAGGGTTTGATTAGGGCAGGGAAAATGGAGTACGAGAAGAAGCTTGCAGGGAACATTAAGGCGGATTGCAAAAGTTTCTATAGGTATGTAAAGAGAAAAAGGTTAGTAAAGACAAACGTAGGTCCCCTGCAGTCAGAATCAGGGGAAGTCATAACGGGGAACAAAGAAACGGCAGACCAATTGAACAAGTACTTTGGTTCGGTATTCACTAAGGAGGACACAAACAACCTTCCGGATATAAAAGGGGTCAGAGGGTCTAATAAGGAGGAGGAACTGAGGGAAATCTTTATTAGTCGGGAAATTGTGTTGGGGAAATTGATGGCATTGAAGGCCGATAAATCCCCAGGGCCTGATGGACTGCATCCCAGAGTACTTAAGGAGGTGGCCTTGGAAATAGCGGATGCATTGACAGTCATTTTCCAACATTCCATTGACTCTGGATCAGTTCCTATCGAGTGGAGGGTAGCCAATGTAACCCCACTTTTTAAAAAAGGAGGGAGAGAGAAAACAGGGAATTATAGACTGGTCAGCCTGACTTCAGTAGTGGGTAAAATGATGGAATCAATTATTAAGGATGTCATAGCAGCGCATTTGGAAAATGGTGACATGATAGGTCCAAGTCAGCATGGATTTGTGAAAGGGAAATCATGCTTGACAAATCTTCTGGAATTTTTTGAGGATGTTTCCAGTAAAGTGGACAAAGGATAACCAGTTGATGTGGCATATTTGGACTTTCAGAAGGCTTTCGACAAGGTCCCACACAAGACATTAATGTGCAAAGTTAAAGCACATGGGATTGGGGGTAGTGTGCTGACGTGGATTGAGAACTGGTTGTCAGACAGGAAGTAAAGAGTAGGAGTAAATGGGTACTTTTCAGAATGGCAGGCAGTGACTAGTGGGGTACCGCAAGGTTCTGTGCTGGGGCCCCAGCTGTTTACATTGTACATTAATGATTTAGACGAGGGGATTAAATGTAGTATCTCCAAATTTGCGGATGACACTAAGTCTGGTGGCAGTGTGAGCTGCGAGGAGGATGCTATGAGGCTGCAGAGTGACTTGGATAGGTTAGGTGAGTGGGCAAATGAATGGCAGATGAAGTATAATGTGGATAAATGTGAGGTTATCCACTTTGGTGGTAAAAACAGAGAGACAGACTATTATCTGAATGGTGACAGATTAGGAAAATGGAAGGTGCAACGAGACCTGGGTGTCATGGTACATCAGTCATTGAAGGTTGGCATGCAGGTACAGCAGGCGGTTAAGAAAGCAAATGGCATGTTCGCCTTCATATCGAGGGATTTGAGTACAGGGGCAGGGAGGTGTTGCTACAGTTGTACAGGGCCTTGGTGAGGCCACACCTGGAGTATTGTGTACAGTTTTGGTTTCCTAACTTGAGGAAGGACATTCTTGCTATTGAGGGAGTGCAGCGAAGATTCACCAGACTGATTCCCGGGATTGTGGGACTGACCTGTCAAGAAAGACTGGATCAATTTGGCTTGTATTCACTGGAGTTCAGAAGAATGAGAGGGGATCTCATAGAAATGTTAACAATTCTGACGGGTTTAGACAGGTTAGAGGCAGGAAGAATGTTCCCAATGTTGGGGAAGTCCAGAACCAGGAGTCACAGTCTAAGGATAAGGGGTAAGCCATTTAGGACCGAGATGAGGAGAAACTTCTTCACCCAGAGAGTGGTGAACCTGTGGAATTCTCTACCACAGGAAGTAGTTGAGGCCAATTCACTAAATATATTCAAAAGGGAGTTAGATGAAGTCCTTACTACTTGGGGGATCAAGGGATATGGCGAGAAAGCAGGAAGCGGGTACTGAAGTTTCATGTTCAGCCATGAACTCATTGAATGGCAGTGCAGGCTAGAAGGGCTGAATGGCCTGTTCCTGCAACTATTTTCTATGTTTCTATGTTTCTAAGAGAAATTTCTTATCTCAGAGGGTTGCAAATCTGTGGAATTCGCTGCCTCCGAGAGCTGTGGAAGCTGGGACATTGAATAAATTTAAGACAGAAATAGACAGTTTCTTAAATGATGAGGGGATAAGGGGTTATGGGGAGCAAGCGGGGAAGTGGAGCTGAGTCCATGATCAGATCAGCCATGATCTTATTGAATGGCGGAGCAGGCTCGAGGGGCTGTATGGCCTACTCATGTTCCTATTTCTTATGTTCTTATGTTTAACACCACATTGCCTTCATTTTGTGATAATCCACCTCGGTAAATGAGGTGGGAGAGATGCAATGGCACACTGTTGCTAGGCGTCTTAATGGCTGCATGCTACTGCACCAGACATAAGCATTCTCTCATTCCTTGGGATAAACTTTGGGAATCCCCAGGCAGCGCAAAGAGAACAGAGACCTTGCATCACTGAGCATTCTCCTGGCACAGAGCAGAGGAAAATTAGCCTTATTATGTCCCTCCTGAAAATAAATCCCGACAAAGAAAGTGTGACCAATTTTTTTTCTCTGCTCCTGTTTTCTGTATGTGCTCTCACTGTTTGTTTCACTGAGCTGCCTTTTCTGTATCGTGTATGCCATCTCCTACATAATCTTGGGCTGCTTCTGTTACCTCTGTGGGAAGAGTAAGTGTGGTGCCAGTCTGTTGCTTCTCAGTGGGGCTCTCGACTCTGCTGTTTTGCTCAGGATGCTTGTTAGATGGTCCAGCTTCTTAATTGTCTTTCATGACAGATATGTCATTTTTGTAATTCCCTACAAAAAGAGAAAAGATCCATGTGTTAGCATAGTGCCTGCTTGAAAGGATTCTGCATACAGATTTTCCATCACAGCAGAGCCTTGGTACCAATGCCAACACATTGAGTGCCATGCTGTTGCTGAATCAGTGAGTTTGAAGTTAAAGGGGCTACCGATGCTGTTCCTGGGGTGTAACGTTTATTGCATCTATTTGAAGATTTGCCTCAACATAGCAGTTCAATTTTCAGAGGTTGGCAGTCTGACATTGTTGAGGATGCTGTCATTCAAATGATAAATTGAACTGAAGCCTCATCTGCCTATTCCGATGGACCTGAAAGCTCCCCTGGTACTGTGCAAAGAAGAGCCACAATTCACCTGTCAACATTTATCCCTCAAACAACACCCACCTAGAAACAGAGATTACCTATTTGCTTTTCTCATTTTCTATTTCTAAACCTTATTGGCTGTTCTTTTTGCTGGCACAGTAACAGTGACTGCACTTTATGGGGTTAATTTTGACTTTGTGTGGTAGTGTAAAATGGATAATATCAGACCAACCATCCGTTATACATCGAAATGAAAATCAGGAGAAATGTTTACCGGCAGCCACATTGTGCGAATGGATGTTTACATAGCATGAAAGTAACTTCAGGTGACATTTTGACTTGGTTGTCGCTACTCTCCTCTGCTGTTCCTCTTCTAGCAGAATGTCCAATGTTTCATCATTGAAGAGGGAAATTTTGCCCTCAACAACCCTCCACCAACCACAACAAATACTAATGATTAAATGGATCAGTAGTTCTTTCAGCTGCTGCTCTCCTGGTTCCCTGTCTCTTTTCATTTATGACACAGCCTTGCCATGTAAGAAACACCCAAGGAGCACCTGGTAATTATTTAAATGTACCCCGCATGCACTATTTTTCTATTTTTGCTGGGATCACAGAATCAACCATATAGTATATATATTTAACATTGCTCCTTAAGTGTTGATTGCTTGAAATTGTTTTGATGTATTTCTGAAAATGTTTGAAACATTTTGAAATATAATACACTTATGAGGTCGAAACAACTATTTATAAATTTTAAGCAAATTCAGAATTTATTTGTGTTCAAAAAGGAATTGAATTTGCATGGAACCTGGCTTAAAGGGAATCATAGCCCAGAATTCAGCGGTGAAGCAAAGGTTCGCTACTGGCCCTGAAGTAAGTTTTGCACAAAGATCTTGTGATCTCCGTGTCGAGTAGTTTGGGATTTCCGATGCGCAGTTGAAATCAACGTAGTTTAGTGGGAATCCCATAGTGCGATCTGCTGTGATGTCAACAAGCTGTCTAAGCAGCCAATCAAAACGCAGAGTTCTCACAGATAGTGAACCAGGAAGTGAGTAAGCTCTTAAAATTCTAACTTTTAAAAAATGTTAGAGAGAGCAAAAAAAAGATTGGGGCTCTCCCATGGGGAAAAGGCAAACCTGAATTAAAGTTTCTTAAAAATTAACATTTTTATTAATATGGATAAATTTGTTACTGCACAGAATTAAAATTCATTTTTCAGGGCCATAACCTTTATTTAGCAGTCAATATACTGTTAAAACCCCAGTTGCAATGAATTCCTTTGGGTCTAGCATTTAATGGGGTATTTTACAGTGGTATTACCGCGGAAGAGCCGAAGTTTTCATCAGTTTCCATGATTTGAGAGATTACACTGATTGCTGGCTCTTTGGGTGGGGGCAGGGCACAGCACAGCTTGTGGAGGAGAAGTGAATGACTGACTGCAACTTCAGGATTTCCGCATTAGGTTGCACATTCGCTAAATCCTGGAGTTGCAGTCAATTTCAAAGGCGAAATGACGATGGACGCTGCCAATTCACTGTCATCAGGACCACAAATTCTGAGCCGATATATTTTTTTTTGTTTTCAACTTATATTTTTGGTATCTATTGAAGAAGCTAAACCATTTGTTCGATTCATTTCCCTCCGGTATTTTCCACCATATCTGAAACACTGCCACATGTTCCCTTGAAGCACTGTCATATATTCTCTAAACAAATTGGTACTTCATGTGCGAGGACTCTATTACTCCTGCTGGAGAGCACCTTGCTGCACATCAGTGTGGCCATGTGGACCCATGTCTACACTGACATCCCATGTAGAGAGGAGGTCTATGAATCTTTGCTGTCTATTCTTCATAGATAGCCATCTTTTCTCCATAGATAGTCCATGTGCTCCTGTTACTGGCACATCCATGTTGGTGACCATCCTATCCATGGAGAAGCCTACAATCACCATCGCCTGCGACACAGTGCTGCTCATATTGGAGATAGACTCCTCCATTTTCTGAACATTCACAGACATCGCATTCGCGAAACCTGTCTGAGCCTCCTGTACTTGTTCCTGGATCGGCCTTTTTGTGGATGGCCCCCGAGGCTCAGCGTTTGCATGCAGAGCTGGGAGAGTACGGCACCCTCCGACGAGGTGTCTCCACTGTTGTCCCTGTTTCCAACATCTACTCTTGCTCACTTATGACCTATGATGGACCCAGTGAGAACACCACTCTATTTCGTGAGGGACCCACCTCACAAGTGGCCTCCTTGCATGTTGTTAGTTGGTATGATTATATTAGGATGCGGGTGAGTGTGAGGGGTGGCTAGTAAGATGGAAATGTGATTATTATGTCTGTAATGTACCTATGAATGACTCCACGAGGCAATGTGTTGTACTCAAACTGTAGTGACTTTGGTCCTTTATTCGTAACTCCAGAGTGAGGCAGCTGCATGGTGGCTCCCTTTTTATACAGCCCCTGCCACCAGGGCAGGAAACCACGGTCTCCACCAGTTGCACCCTCTAGTGGTGCCAGCATGTATATACATAGTGTAAACCTTATTGATAGTACATCAGGTAAACAAGTCTCCATCTTATGCATCTATACAGTGACTACACAGAGAGTATATCTATAGTCTGCATATATAACATCACTCTCACCCAAGTCCTTTGTGCTAATTACCTTTGCATTATATGCTCTGGCTTAGCTCTTCCCAGACTTAAGTGCCAATAGCCCTTGCACTTTGGCTGTGCTTTAGCTTGGCTCTCTCCCTGTTAACCCCCAAGTCCTTTTGCCACAACATTAGGTAGTGGTTACCAGTTTGGATGGTTCGATGATGCAGTGGAGGTTCCAGTGGGTTCTGGGTGTGATCCATGTGTGTGTCCATGGCTACATACATCCATTTCTCCCCCCCCCCCCCCCGCCAATGAGATCATGCAGCTGGCCCATTACAGTAACATACAGGAGCAGACACAGTGCAAGTACAAAGAAAGGAAGAAAAAAATAGATTTTTTTTACGGTTTGTATCATGACACCTTAGTTCAGTGACTTACATTCGTTACGTTTTATAGTTGTATGCCAGGATTGAGTAGATTGCATTCATGGTTCAGTCATGGTCAGTACTGAGGTAGCAGTACAGGTATGCGAGGACGCTAGTTCCAGAGCAACCGGACGAGTTCCTAGTCGTTTGATGGCGGCGCTGCGCCCCCTGCTAGCAGGGTGGGCTTGGTTCGCTCACCTTGCCAGGACTCAGGGCCTTTGCCGTTACCTAGTGGTGGGCAGAGCCACAGATGTGTGTGGCCTCCCTGTCCTCCTTTGAGGGCAGCAGAATCTTCTGCCTGTTCTCTAACGGTGTTGGGAACCTGGCTTTTCCAGGTCTCGTTTGCGGAACTCGTTGGTTCTGACCTCTCACTCCCGGACATGGCCGAGGTAGCGACTGGGTCTGGGGGCTGTGTCGTCTCCACCCGGGTGGTGGGCAACAACGGCCGACTGCGCGTATTGGCGCCGTTTTCATTTTCTGGTCCGTGGTGAATGGTGCCATCGGGTACCTGCAACGCGGGATAGGCTTGGGGCAGGGTATCAGGATCAGTGCCTTCACCCTCCTGAGGTCGCTGGCCTATAACTTGTGGGGATACCTGGGGCAGGGTATCTTTACCCTCGTGAATTTGCTCGCTTGCTACTTTTGGGGACACTCTATTCCCGACATCTCGCAACATTTTGTTCTTTACATTCTTAATCGGTTCGTTACATTGATTGCCATGCATACAATGTCTCTTTAAGTTCAGTTGATTGCAGTTCTCCTTTAAGAGAACCCTGCCACGCCACTCTACACCTCGCTGCAGCAAGGACGCTATCTTGCCTCTGTCCTCGAGGTCGACTGCCTTAATCCTTCTCTCCCGCGATTCTGCCACAAAAGCTGGAAGAGTGCCTGTGAATTCGATCTTCCTCTCCAAGCGCCTGCCACTGGAGCTGGGAAGGTACTTTTAGGTCGTTCTAGTCAGATCATTGCCACGCAGTCATGAAGGATGGTCTGTACCTCAGGTGCTGCGCTGGTCTGTTCTCTGGTGCCTGGCCCAAGCGAAGGTGAGGTTTTTCTCTGCCTCTGAGCATGGGGGACATCGATTGCTGGAGTGATGAGGTCTTCCCATTTCCACTGGATTTTCCCCATCCACCTTCTTCCGAGTAGCATTGGACCATCACCTGCAACATTCCATAGAGGTAACTTGTGCACCACGCCATTATGGATTACACATACATCCGCGCTACCAAGGACTGGGATCAGCTCCTTGGTGTAGGTGCGCAACTTTTCCTGTACTGGAACCAGCTTGGGTCATTTTTCGTTCCATAGCCTCTCAAAGGCATCCTGGTTCATCACTGACTGGCTCGCTCCCGTGTCCACTTCCATGAAGACTGGAACACCGTTTATCTCGACTTCCATCTTCACTGGAGGACAATCGGTGGTGCAGGTATACACTCCATACACTTCTTCTTGGGGCTGAGCTGCCTATCTGGCCAAATCATCATACACCCCGCTGGATTCAAAGTCATCTACCGACTCCTCTGCTAGACGGCGAGTCGTATTTCTTTTACACATAAGCTGGAGGTGGCACTGCGTGTTACAGGCTTTGCATACGTACTCAGCAAACCGACACTGGTGAGCCCTATGGTTTCCTCCACAACGCAAGCATGGTGCTACTCGATTAGCACTCCTCGGCGGGCTCTGAGTTCTGGAACCCTGAGGTCTGTGCTCTCTGCCCTGGGCAGAGCCACGTTTTACAGTCTTGCCTGTGAAAGGCACCATTCTGTGTACAGTACTTGCCGGGTTTGAGTCCACAGGATGAATAATTTGCTTGGTGCTGCAGGTCGAGGTCATGAATGCCTGACTGATGCTGATGGCCTTCTGCAGGTTGACTGTGGTGTTGGCAGATAAAAGCTTGTGAAGGAGGCCCTCATGGCCAATTCCTATAATGAAGATGTCTCGTAATGCTTCGTTGAGGTACGTGCCAAAATCACACGGTGCCGCAAGTCTCCTGAGGTCAGCAGCATATTTTGCAATCTCCTGGCCCTCAGGTATGTGGTGAATGTAGAATCTGTGCCTGGCCATGAGGGTGCTCTCTTTTGGTTTTAGTTGGTTGTGAATTAGTTCAGTCAGCTCATCGTATGTCTTATCCTTGGCCTTCGTGGGTGCCAGCAAGTCCCTGATGAGGCGGTAGACCTCGGGCCCATGACTGGTCAGCAGTATAGCCTTGTGCTTCTTCGCCAATGTGTCCGTCTCCCCTGCCAGGTTGTGTGCCATGAAATATTGCTCGAGCCTTTCCGTGAAGGCATCCCAATCATCACCCTCTGCAAAGTCTTTTAGTGTGCCAAAGGTAGCCATAATTGCGTGAAAGTCCATATTCTCGTCGCCAGTTATTATGTCTGTAATGTACCTATGAATGACTCCATGAGGCAATGTGTTGTACTCAAACTGTAGTGACCTTAGTCCTTTATTCGTAACTCCATAGTGAGGCAGCCACATGATGGCTCCCCTTTTATACAACCCCTGCCACCAGGGCAGGAAACCCCAGTCTCCACCAGTTGCACCCTCTAGTGGTGCCAGCATATATATACACAGTGTAAACCTTATTGAAAGTATATCAGGTAAACAAGTTTCCATCTTACGCAACTATACAGTGACTACACAGAGAGTATATCTATAGTCTGCATATATAACAGTGATAATGTAGATAGAGAGAGAAGGATGAGTTGAGGTGCAAGGTATGCTGGTGTGAGCAAGGATATGCAGGAGTAGGGTTTGAAAGACACAGTGATGGAAATGTGAGGAGAGGCACAACAGGATGAAGATGCGTGTGCCTTTGTACTCACCTTTCCTGATCTAACAAGATCATTGAAACATTTCTGGCACTACACCCTGGTCCTCCTGACTGCATCCCAGCAATTGACCTCCTCTGCAATTTGAAGCCATGCTGTCTTGGTTTACAGGGATGTCTCTTCTGGCCATCAGCTGGGAAGAGGACCTCCCTGTGTGCTCTGACTCCATTCACAAGCCTATGGAGGGAGTCATCAGAGAACCTGGTGCAGCCCACTGTCACTGTGCAGTCATCTTTGCAGGTCTAGGCAGCAGTGGAATTGTGCAGTGCACTGACTGCACTATCCCAGATGAACCTTCAAATGCGATGTGGCCATGGGTTCTTTAAATATCCAGGCTGTCAACGCGTCATTGGTGATGTCACCAGACCCGCACCATTTAATTGGGCCGGGTAATGCGCAGGGCGGGCTTAATAGGCCCTATTAATGTAAAAACATTTCTTGGATCCGCCATGGAGGCTGCCTGCACGGGCCCTGCCCAGGTAGGGAAAGTTTCAGTCAATGTTCTTGAAAAGTATCCTAGTGCATGATTTTTGACCATTTTTCCACAGAAGGGATTTGGAGAAAAAAACTTATATTTAACAGTTCTATTTTAAAGCAGTTACTAATAAAACACGAGGACATAAGGTGGTTAAAGTGTTTATAAGCTGGGGTTTGAAGTTGTTTTCCCAAAGACTGTAAACGATAATTATGTTATTAGTCCATTGGCAATCAATAAACACCTATTGTGTTCAGAGAGCCCTGGTCTCATGCACTCATCCACAGTTTTCTGGCATATGAACCCAGGGAAATAAGAAATACAGATAGAGACAGATTGCTGTGCAATAAAGCAGCTTAATAATTCACATTTGCCATTGTCTCACCAGGTATATTTTCAGCCCACCTCCAAAAAGATTGTAAAGGCACTGCAAAGGCACAACTATTTAGTTCAGACAAAAAGATTGTTACACTCTGTATTATGCGCTTTTATAAGTGCACATTAATCAGCTTGAGTCATTTCTGATCGAGTTAAGGGAGTAACTGACCATTGAAATGCCTCATTTGCATGTGTATGCTGGCTGCCAGCACATTGGAAGGGTGCTAAAGAGGGCGAAGATCACGTGTTATTGATCTACATCCATTTTGTGCTGCTGTCTGCCCAATTATCATCACAAATTCAGATGCCAGCCAGCAGATCTCGGCTTAGGAGTCTTATCCCTTTAACTTTGCCCTCATCCACCAGACTCAGCAGGCTGCCATGTTTTTATATGCATTAGGGATGGGGGGGACGGGAATCTTCTCAGTATGTGCCCTTGATTGTTCAGTACGCGCAGGAAGCAGCCACGGCTCCCTGCTGCCAGCACATAGTTGAAAATTGAGGTCATATTCATCAATGTTAACGCTTACGGAACTTTTTTTATTTGGACTACAGTCCTCATACCACTGCTGTATGTTAGAACAGTTAAGAAAATATGTAAGACATTTGTTTCATAAGCTCCCTAGAGAACCACAAACAGAACCTACTGTTATAGTTATTTGGTCCCAATTTACTATTTTTCTATCCTCTTGAGTATCTGGGACCACCTACAAATAACTGAAGCTCAGCCAAAAACAGTCCTATTGTTGTTGGAACTACTGTTTATTAAGTAATCATTAGCGATAAGCTCCCTGTCCTGAACATGGTCATTCAGTGCAGTAGGTTCCTGTCCTACACTATACAGGGGCCAAAATTGGTCGATACCGATGGTCCATCCATTTCTCTGCGGTATGCCGGCGGTATGTCGTTGCAAAGTGTGCACGAGCAGAGTGCAGCAGGCAGGAGCGGAGTGCAGCCAGCAGTGTGCGGGCGGTGAATCCTTTTCACTCAGGAATCTTCGGCTCCCAAGTTGTGTGTACGTGCATGCTCCGCACCACCCCCCCGAGAGGCACCAACGAGAGACCAGAGACTGGCGGCCTGAGATCTCTGTGGGGTGGCCTGTGATCGCTGTGGAGGTATGTATCGTATTCCCTTGTACAAAAGTAGCACCTAATTTTGATTGCAGGTTTTATTTACTTGTGCTTTTAAATCAGGTTTAGTTTTTTTCTTCAGATGTTTTTGCAATATATATATATAGCAGGGAACGTAATGGGGGCGGGGGGTGAGGTCGGTGCAGGGGGGGAATCGCCATGTGGGCGGGGGGGGGAATCAGTGCCAGGGTGATCGCTGTGATGGGGGGGGAGAAGTGATCTCTGTGGGTGGAAGTGATTGCTATGGGCAGTGGGAGAGACTGGGGGGGGGGTGAAAGACAACATTTTTATTACAGCTAAAGATGCATACCGCCGACTGAAGAGCGACTTAAAACCACTTTTTCCAGGGCGGTCTGCAGGGTCGACGGTATGTCGGTGGTAAGTGATGAATTTTGCAATTTTGGGCGGTATGTCGGCGGTCTGCATGCGGTATGCATACCACCCGGCGGTATGTCGCTGATGAATTTTCCACCAGGCGGTATGTGGGCGGTATGAAGGTATTTTTTGATGAATTTCGCGATTTGGGGCGGTATGTCGACTAATTTCAGGCCCACATTGTACAATATATTCTGTAGTTATTTTAAATCCGTATGACAGCATTCTTAAATAAACCTTAACAGTAATTAATGGAGTCATAGAATAAGAATAATATTAAAATAAGAAATGTTTATATTTATATATCACTTTATACAGCACTTTATTATCAAAACATCTCCAAGCACTTCACACAATTAATTAGTTTTGGAGTGCAGTGACTCTTGCTGTGCAACCATGTTGCATCAATTAATTGCAGTTCATTTAAGGGGCACAGAAATGCAAAGGTAAGTGGTTTTGAGGCTTTTCTGTTCTATTTTGGATCTTTTTATTTGTGACTTCCCTGCTGAACCTTTTGTCGCTTGTTCTAAGTTATTTTTTCCCCGGCACCAATACTGTCACCAATAGGTTTCCCAATGGAATCATCAGAAAAATCAGTCTGCATGAGATGTGCTCTGTGCCTGTACCTGCACATCCACATCTGAGGACAGAGGTGAAATGAGCTTGTTTTGTAATACTTAGTGCTGGTGCAGGCTCATCTTCCCAAAGGAAACTGCAACAGCAGACCCCAGGATACCACCAACCATTTCTCTAGGACCTGGCATACCTACCTGTCAATGTCTGTCTTCTCATGGTCTGAATCATCGGAAAGAAAGATGTAGATCTATGCCAACTGCTGCTCTAGGGTACAGTAGAGTAGTGGTTATGGAATAGCAACCCAGAAGTCTAATTTGCATTATAGCAAGTCGTGAAATTGAATTTCATAACTCTGGTAATTTATGGACTAGCACCAGGGAAAAATATCATCAAAGTTGTTGGATTATCATTAATCTCCTTCAGGCAAAGAAACCTGGCATCCCTACCCTGTCTAGTCTATACATGACTCTAGTCCAATCCTCCGGACCACTAGCAACAGCAGAATTGTATATCACCACAATCTGTAAACTATTGGTTTGACATAGCTCTCACTCCTCTCTCACTATCCAGCTGGGAGAGCAACCCTGATTCAATGGTGAGTGTAGAAAGGAATGCCAAGAGCATACCTTAGAATGATGCACTGTGCTAGTGAAGCTACAGCACCGAGCTACCTGCATGCTAAATACAAAAAGCAACAGGCTTTAATAGAGCCAAGCATATCTGACACAAAAGAAGATGGCCCTAGTTGTTGAAAGTCATTTGGTCATGAATTGTTCAGTCCACTGATGCTTCGACAGTGTTCAGATCCATGCACAAATCCTCCAGTAATGAAGCAGCCAATTGCCAGTCTACAGCAGGACTTGGGCAACATCCATGAAAGCAAGGACAATAATTTTGAATTCCACTCACTAGAACTTGTTGGCAGACAAGCTACTGGACATGTAAATAGCAAATGGGTTGTCAAAGGAAAGATGGGGCCAATTAGGGATGAAAAAGGACATCTTATGGAGGTCGAGGGCATGGTTGAGGTACTAAATTAGTACTTTATTTCTGTCTTCACTACGCAAAGAGGATGCTGCCAATGTAGAGGTAAGGGGGAGGTAGTAGCAATATTGTATAGGATAAAAATAGATAAAGAGGAGATTCTTAAAAAGTTGACTGTACTCAAAGTAGAAAAGTCACCTAGTCCAGAGGGCACGCATCCTGGGTTGCAGAGGGAAGTAAGAGTGCAAAATGCAGAGGCTCTGGCCACAATCATCTGGTGCCAGAGGACTGGAGGGTTGAAAATGTTACACCCCTGTTTGAAAAAGGGGAGAGGGATAAACCCGGCAACTACATGCCAGTTGGTGGTGGGGAAATTATTAGAGACAATGGGCCCAAGTTTCCACAAGAAAAAAAACGGGGGCCCCTCTGAGCTGGGCGCCCGTTTTTCGCGCCTAAAACGGCGCCTAAAAAAATCCTCGGTATTCTCCACCGACTTACAGGTCCTGTGGCACTCGGCGCAGCCGGCACAAGCTGTGGGGGGGGCGGAGTCAGGTCCCTGCGCTGAAAACAGTGCCGGGACCTCTGCACATGCGCGCTACAGTCGGCACGCAAGTGCAGTAGCTCCAGGCGCCGAACTGTGTGGGAGGGGCCCGAAGCACGCAGCCCCTAGCCCTGGCCCAATGGCCTCACTGGGGCTGCGTGACTGAGGCTCCTCCCACGGCCAGCTCCTGCTCCCCGCCCGACACTCGCTCCCCCCCCCCGCCGACCAGACCCGACCCGACACCCGCTCCCCCCCCCCGACACCCGAGACCCGCTCCCCCCCCGCCCCGACCGAGACCCGACACCCGAGACCCGCTCCCCCCCGCCCCGACACCCGCTCTCCCCCCGCGCTCCCCCCCGCCCCGACCGAGACCCGAGACCCGCTCTCCCCCCCCCCGCCCCCCATCCCGACACCCGCTCCCCGACCCGAGGCCCGCTTCCCCCCCCCCGACCCGCTCCCCGCCCCGACACCCGCTCCTGTTCCCCGACCCCCCCTCTCTCTTCCCTCACCCCTCTCTCTTCCCTCCCCTCCTCTCCCTTCCCTCCCCTCCTCTCCCTTCCCTCCCCCTCCCCTCCCTCCCCTCCCCCTCCCCTCCCTCCCCTCCCCCTCCCCTCCCTCCCTCCTTCTCTCCTTCTCTCCCCTCCCTCCCTCCCCTCTCTCTCTCTCTCCCCTCCCTCCCCTCTCCCCTCTCTCTCTCTCTCCCCTCCCTCCCCTCTCTCTCTCTCTCCCCTCCCTCCCCTCTCTCTCTCTCGCCCCTCCCTCTCTCCTCTCTCCCTCTCCCTCTCCTCTCTCCCTCCCTCTCCTCTCTCCCTCCCTCTCTCCCCTCTCTCCCTCCCTCTCTTGCTCAGCAGCACGAACAACTGCAGAATTCTCCCTGGCTGAAGCACTTTCACACAGGTAGGAAGATGGTTTATTTAATCTTTTCTTGGCTTATAAATGTTTATTCAGGTTGGATTTATTTGTATAATATTTGTAGAAGTATAAATAAGGATTTATTGTCGAATTTAATGAGTTCCCTTCCCCCCCCCCACCTCGTTCTGGACGCCTAATTTGTAACCTGCGCCTGATTTTTTAATGTGTAGAACAGGTTTTTTCAGTTCTACAAAAATCTTCACTGGCGCCATAGTTTGGAGTACATTTTCACTGTGGAAACTTTCAAATCAGGCGTCAGTGGCCGGACACGCCCCCTTTTGAAGAAAAAATTCTGTTCTAAACTAGAACTGTTCTACCTGACTAGAACTGCAGAAAAAAAAATGTGGTGAATTGCGATTTCTAAAATAGTCCGTTCTCCACCAGTTGCTCCTAAAAACCAGGCGCGAATCATGTGGAAACTTGGGCCCATTAATCTGAAACAAAATTAATTGGCACTTAGAAAATTATGAGCTAATTAATGAAAGTCTGCATGGACTTTCTAACCGCAAATTGTGTTTGACTTGAGTGAGTTCTTTGTTGAAATAACAGAGAGGATTGATGAGGGTAGTGCGGTTGATATGTATATGGTGTTTCAAAAGGCGTTTCACAAGTACTACAAAATAGACTTGGAGTTAGAATTTAAGCCCATGGGATTAAAGGGACAGGGGCAGCATGGATACAAAATTGGCTAAGGGACAGAAAGCAGAGTAGTGGTGAACACTTGTTTTTTCAGACTTGAGGGAAGCTTACAGTGGTGTTCCCCATGGGTCAGTATTAGGACCACTGCACTTTTTGATAAATATTAATGACCTGGACTTTGGTATACAGGGCATAATTTCAAAGTTTGCAGATGATATGAAACTCGGAAATGTAGTAAACATTGAGGAGAATAGTAAAAGACATCTGAAGGACATAGGCTGGTGAAATGGACAGACACATGGCAGATGAAATTTAACGCAGAGAAGTGTAAAGTGGTGCATTTTTGGTAAGAAGAATGAGGAGAGGCTAAAAGATACAATTTTAAAGGGGGTGCAGGAACAGAGAGATTAAAGGTGTATGTACACAATTCTTTGAAGGTGGCAAGACAAGTGGAGAAGGCCGGTAAAAAGGCATATGAGATTCTTGGCTTTATCAGTAGAGGCATATAGAGTACAAAAGCAAGTTATGCTAAACCTTTATAAAACACTTATCAGGCGTCAGCTGGAATATTGTGTTCAATTCTGGGTACCACACTATAGGGAGGATATCAAGGCCTTAGAGAAGGTGAAGACGAAATTTACTAGAATGGTACCAGGGTTGCAGTATCTCAGTTATGTGGAGAGACTGGAGAAGCTGGGGTTGATCTCCTTAGAACAGAGAAGGTTAAGAGGAGAATTGATAAGGGTGTTCAAAATCCTGAAGGGTTTTGATATAGTAAATAAGGAGAAACTGTTTCCAGTGGCAGATGGTCGGTAACCAGAGGTCACAGATTTAAGGTGATAGGCAAAAGAACCAGATTCGACATAAGGAAAAAAAATTACACAGTGAGTTGTTGTCATCGGGAATGCACTATCTGAAAGGGGGTGGAGCCAGATCCAATAGTAACTTTCCAAAGCGAATTGGATAACTACTTGATGGGAAAAAATGCTACAGGGCTCTGGGGACAGAGCCGGAGAGTAGGGCTAATTGGATAACTCTTTCAAATAGCCAGCACAGGCGTGATATGCCGAATGGCCTTCTTCTATGCTCTATGATTCTATGAACTGTGTAGCAATTAATAAAGAAGATGGAGAGGTAGAACTAGGTGTAATTAGCATTCATGTGGAAGCTACCCTATGCTTCGTGGGGTAGCACGTAAAACCTGAAGAGCAGAATGCAAATGATGATGAGGAGGAGATTAAGGATGGACCCCCTAGGATACACCAGAGATGGCCATGTGGGCAGCTGAAGAGAAGCCATGAGAGACGATGTAATGATTGCATTATAGTAGATACGAGCAGAACTAGGAGAGAGTGGTGTCACAGATGTGGCTTGCATACAAGAGACATTGGAGGAGGATGGAGTAGGGAACGCCGCTGAATGCTGTGGAGAGGTTGAGGAGGAAGAGGTAAGGTAGAGAGTCCCATTCACATGGGATGTAATTTGTGACTTTGACTCGTAGTGTTAGTGTTGTGTAATCCGATTCGTCCTGGTAAGCAGACACATGCAAAGCACACCAAATGTTTCCTTAATAATGAATAAAAGGAATGTTTTCACAATGCAGTGCTCCCAATAACTACTTGCATACTTCAGGAAGTCACAGACACACAGGCCATGATTTTCCATCGATTGGCTATTCAGAATCAGCCTCAAGATGATTAAATTATAGATTCCCTATGTAAGAAAATTTAGAAAATGTTCTATATGTCGAATTATAGGTTATAACCGTCCATCCCGATTGTATCAATCTCTAATGGGACATTTTAATTTTGAACAAATCAATTCAAAGAATCTTAGTCCAACTACCTGGTCGTGCTTTCATGAATACATTGAAATACAGCTAAAAAAGAAGATTCTTTAAGCCATGAAAATACAGTTATAGAAAACTTCTAATAGCATCATAATGTTGTGGTTAATTTCTGACCCATCTACACTCCCTGGTCTTGTGTGCCCGAAGAGCAGGAGCACAACTGGTGCAGAGGGCCATGGTGAATTGCAGGAGGAGGTTTGCACCAACTTCTTTCTGAAATGTAGTTCCCTGCCCTTCTAGCATGAGTGAGCTGAAGTGCTTGTTGTGGCCATTTTGAGCCTCATTACAGCCCCAGACATTTTTCAATATTGCTACATTTTTCATTCAAATATTCTTTCGCTTGAAAAAGATTTGATGACCACTTTTTCTCACTCCTCAAGGTTTGTAAAGCACCTGAGTTTCTTGGTAGAAGTGTGCACGATGCTTGCCAGGAAGATCAGCATTCTATAGACTGTGGCACACGTACTTGCCAATGATCCAGGAAAGCTGCCTCAGCTTGCTAAAGATCAACAGGACAGAGATTTGTCATCTGCTGCAAGGACTCCTGCTGAAACCTTACAATGTAGGGAAAGCACTACTAGTGATTAGCAATATTACCATTGGCTTTAATTGTTAAGCCAATGACTCATGCCCAGCTAGCACTGAAGTATGAGATACTGTGCTGCAAACTTATGCATGGAAAAGGTGTCTGGTGCATTGGTCAATGTGTCCAGCACTTTTATGTCCTTACCCATTGTGACATGCCCTTGTAATATTAACATATTGGCGCATTTCCCAAAGAGCAGAGAATCACTGATTGCTGCCATGTATTCAACCTCAATATCATGTATGTACTTTTGGGATCACTAACCACTGGATGGCGTCACTGTTGGAGGCCTTAATAAAGCAGAGCCAAGGTCATACCTCTTGGAGTTAAACAGTACTCAGCCTAACAGTTATTGAAGACACAACTTTTGGCGACGAGGTAACAAGAACTTTTGCTTGCAAAAATGAGCACAATTGGATTGTTGAAGCGATTTGTGGAAGGAGAAGATTGGGCAGACTTTGTGAGCCATTTGAGCCAGTTCTTCATGGCCAACAAAATGGAGGAGGTCAGCGACGCAGATCGGCGCTGGCGGGTGTTCCTCACGGTTTGCGGTCCCAAAATTTATGGTCTGATAAAGAATCTATTCCTACCTGTGAGTCCAACAGAGAAGACATATGAAGAATTGTGTACACTGGTACAGGACCACCTAAGGCAGACGAAGTCATCATCATCTCGAGATACAAATTTTACACACATGTTCGCTCAGAGGGTCAGAATGCGGCGGAATCTGTTGCCAACCTGAGATGTCTAGTGGGACCGTGTAAGTTCGGGGCTGTGTTGGCAGACATGCTGCCGGACTTCTTTGTAATCGGCATCAACCACAAGGTGATCCTGCGTAAACGATTGCTGGTGGAGACGTTGGACTTGAACGGGGCCATCACGATCGCTCAGTCATGCATGACGACGGATAGAAGTCTAAAGCAGATATCAGTGAAAAATTGAAACTCGGCAAGTACTGTAAATATGATTGATTCGGCGTTCGGCAGAGCGGCACATGGCAGGGCCTATCCCACTGCATATACAAAACCTGTGGCTGCCCAAAGTCCGCCAGCGGGAATGCATCCGATTTCTCCGTGTTGGCGTTGTGGAAGAAATCACCAGCACCAGCAGTGCCGATTTAAGCAATATAGTTGCAAAGGCTGTCTGAGAGTGGGGCATCTCCAGCGCAAGTGTCCGTAGATGAGCAAGCGTGCTGTGACACACCATGTGGAGGATGATGGTCAGACTAGCGCGGATCCAATTACACAGATACCAGAGGAGGAAGTGTGTGGACTGTAATCGTTCCTAACTAAGAGCAAACCAATAATGATCAACGTGAAATTTAATGGGGTGCCGGTATTGATGGAACTGGACAAGGGGGTGAGTCAATCGATAATGAGCCAGAGGGCATTTGACAAGCTGTGAGATACTAAGACTGTGAGGCCCAGGCTGAGTCCAGGCAATGCCAAGTTGCGCACGTACACCAAAGAACTCATAACGATGATTGGCAGTGCCACAACAGGCATCGGCAACTTCACGGGAGCCAAGGTGCAGATCTTGGATCTTGCAGACTCGGATGCAAGACCTGTCCATCATAAAGCTCGGGCAGTTCCATATATGATGAGGGCGAAGGTCGAAATCGAACTGGACAGACTCCAGCGTGAAGGGATCATATCACCGGTTGAATTTAATGACTGGGCCAGCCCCATTATTCCTGTGCTGAAAAGTGATGGCACAGTCAGAATCTATGGAGACTATAAGGCTACGATCAATAGGGTTTTGAAACAGGATCAGTACCCGTTACCAAAGGCTGATGACTTGTTTGCAATGCTAGCCGGGGGGGGGAAGTCGTTCACCAAACTGGACTTGACGTTGAAGAGACATACGTGCATTAACACGCATAAAGGACAGTTTATTTATCACAAGTGCCCGCTTGGAATTCACTCGGCTGCAGCAATATTTCAGAGGAACATGGAGAGTCTGCTGAAGTCCGTTCCCAGAACTGTTGTGTTCCAAGATGACATCCTGATCACAGGTCATGACTCCGAGGAACATCTGAACAATCTGGAAGAGGTTCTACATCGTCTGGACAAAGTGGGACTCAGACTGAAACGCTCGAAGTGCATCTTCATGGCACCAGAGGTCGAATTCCTGGAAAGGAAAATTGCTGCTGTCAGCATCAGGCTCACGGACGCGAAAACCAAGGCCATCAAGAATGCACCCAAGCCGCAGAATGTGACGAAGCTATGTTCGTTCCTCTACTTCGGTAACTTCGTACCTAAATTGAGCACCTTATTACAACCACTGCACATGTTGCTAAGAAAAGACGACAACTGGGTGTGAGGTGCGTCTCAAGACAGAGCTTTTGAGAAAGCCATTAATCTGCTTTGTTCTAACAAGCTGCTGGTACATTATGACCCATGAAAACGTTTAGTATTGGCCTGTGATGCTTCATCATATGGAATTGGTTGCGTACTCCAACAAGTTAATGAGTCGGGGAAACTTCAACCAGTCGCGTATGCTTCAAAAGGTTTGTCTAAAGCGGAAAGAGCCTACAGCATGGTAGAGAAAAAAGCACTAGCCTGTGTGTATGGGGTTAAAAAGATGCATCAATTTGGCCTTCGGTTTGAACTGGAGACAGATCACAAGTCGCTCATTTCCGTGTTCTCTGAAAACAAAGGTATCGATACCATGCTTCATCCCGCATCACGAGGTGGGCGCTGACATTATCCGCTCATGATTATATCATTCGCCATAGACCTGGCACCGAGAATTGTGCCGATGCTTTGAGCCGTCTGCCGTTGCTCATACCAGAGGTGGAAACGCCACAACCGGTGGAACTATTGTCAGTTATGGATGTTTTTGAGAGTGAAGGAACCCCTGTCACAGCTCAACAAGTTAAGACCTGACTAGCCAGGACCCGATTTTATCGGTGGTGATGAATTGCGTCCTCAAAGGTGATTGGTCTGCCATACCCAAGCAAATGTGCGAGGAGACCAAACCTTACATTTGTTGCAAAGACGAACTGTCTATTCAGTCGGATTGTATACTGTGGGGCAATCGTGTTGTTATGCCTAAGAAAGGGAGAGAGAAATTTGTACGTGAACTACATAGCACACATCCCGGCATTGTAATGATGATAGCCATCGCCAGGTCTCATGTATGGTGGCCAGGTATTGACTCTGAGCTGGAATCATGGGCGCATCAGTGCAACACTTGCATGCAGCTCAGCAAAGCACCAGCGGAATCGCCGCTGAGTCTGTGGTTGTGGCCGTCCAAACCATGGTCTAGGATCCACATAGACTTTGCAGGTCCCTTCCTGGGAAAGATGTTTCTGGTTGTGGTGGATGCATATTCAAAGTGGATAGAGTGTATAATCATGTCATCCAGCACATCCGCAGCTACCATTGAGAATCTCAGTGTCATGTTCACAACACATGGTCTGCCTGACATCATTGTTAGCGACAACGGATCATTCTTCACCAGTCAAGAGTTTCAAGAGTTCATGAAACTCAATGATATCAAACATGTAAGGTCAGCACCATTCAAACCTGCATCCAATGGGCAAGCAGAATGTGCTGTCCAAATCATGAAGCAGAGTTTGAAGTGAGTAACCCAAGGGTCATTGCAGACCCGCCTGTCATGCATACTGCTTAGTTACAAGACAAGACCACACACGCTTACCGGGGTCTCGCCTGCTGAACTAATGATGAAGAGAGGTCTTAAGACTAAGCTATCTCATTTACAGCCTGACTTAATAATCATGTTGAATATAGAAGACAAAGTCAGCAAGGGTATCACAATCGTGCAATTGTGTCACGCGATATTTCTGTAAATGATCCTGTATATGTTCTGAATTATGGTCAGGGTCCCAAGTGGATCGTTGCTACTGTCATGGCCAAGGAGGGCAACAGAGTATTCATTGTCAAGCTCAAAAATGGGCAAACATGCAGGAAACATATGGATCAGACAAAGCTGCGGCACACAGACGAACCGAAACAGTCGGAGGAAGAGACAATCGACGACCAACAAACCTTTACCCCGAGTCATCAGAGGACTCGGTGGTCATCAGTGAATCGGGACTTTCAATCACTGACATGTTCAATGAAAATGGACTTTCAATCCCTGACATGGCCACTGCCACTCCCACCAGGTCAGCCACCCAGCCACCAGTCACAATAGACAATGAACGCTCAGCCAAGGCTGGAGTGCAATAAGGGTACAGGAATTATCATGGGTGACTTTAATTTGCATATTGATTAGGCTAACCAAACTGGTAGCAATATGGTGGAGGAGGATTTCCTGCAGTGTATAAGGGATGGTTTTCTAGATCAATATATCGAGGAACCAACTAGAGAGCAGGCCATCCTAGACTGGGTCTTGTGTAACAAGAGAGGATTAATTAGCAATCTTGTCGTGTGGGGCCCCTTGGGGAAGAGTGACCATAATATGGTAGAATTCTTCATTAAGATGAAAAGTGACACAGTTAATTCAGAGACTAGGGTCCTGAACTTAAAGAAAGGAAAATTCAACGGTATGAGACGTGAATTGGCTAGGATAGACTGGAGAATGATACTTAAAGGGTTGACAGTGGATAGGCAATGGCAGACATTTAAATATCACATGGATGAACTACAACAATTGTACAACCCTGTGTGGTGTAAGAATAAAAAAGGGAAGGTGGCTCAACCGTGGCTAACAAGGGAAACATAGAAACATAGAAACATAGAAAATAGGTGCAGGAGTAGGCCATTCGGCCCTTTTAGCCTGCACGGCCATTCAATGAGTTCATGGCTGAACATTCAACTTCAGTACCCCATTCCTGCTTTCTCGCCATACCCCTTGATCCCCCTAGTAGTAAGGACCTCATCTAACTCCTTTTTGAATATATTTAGTGAATTGGCCTCAACAACTTTCTGTGGTAGAGAATTCCACAGGTTCACCACTCTCTGGGTGAAGAAGTTCCTCCGCATCTCGGTCCTAAATGGCTTACCCCTTATCCTTAGACTGTGACCTCTGGTTCTGGACTTCCCCAACATTGGGAACATTCTTCCTGCATCTAACCTGTCTAACCCCGTCAGAATTTTAAATGTTTCTATGAGGTCCCCTCTCATTCTTCTGAACTCCAGTGAATACAAGCCCAGTTGATCCAGTCTTTCTTGATAGGTCAGTCCCGCCATCCCGGGAATCAGTCTGGTGAACCTTCGCTGCACTCCCTCAATAACAAGAATGTCCTTCCTCAGGTTAGGAGACCAAAACTGTACACAATACTCCAGGTGTGGCCTCACCAATGCCCTGTACAACTGTAGCAACACCTCCCTGCCCCTGTACTCAAATCCCCTTGCTATGAAGGCCAACATGCCATTTGCTTTCTTAACCGCCTGCTGCACCTGCATGCCAACCTTCAATGACTGATGTACCATGACACCCAGGTCTTTTTGCACCTCCCCTTTTCCTAATCTGTCACCATTCAGATAATAGTCTGTCTCTCTGTTTTTACCACCAAAGTGGATAACCTCACATTTATCCACATTATACTTCATCTGCCATGCATTTGCCCACTCACCTAACCTATCCAAGTCGCTCTGCAGCCTCACAGCATCCTCCTCGCAGCTCACACTGCCACCCAACTTAGTGTCATCCGCAAATTTGGAGATACTACATTTAATCCCCTCATCTAAATCATTAATGTACAGTGTAAACAGCTGGGGCCCCAGCACAGAACCTTGCGGTACCCCACTAGTCACTGCCTGCCATTCTGAAAAGTCCCCATTTACTCCTACTCTTTGCTTCCTGTCTGACAACCAGTTCTCAATCCATGTCAGTACACTACCCCCAATCCCATGTGCTCTAAATTTGCACATCAATCTCTTGTGTGGGACCTTGTCAAACGCCTTCTGAAAGTCCAAATATACCACATCAACTGGTTCTCCCTTGTCCACTCTACTGGAAACATCCTCAAAAAATTCCAGAAGATTTGTCAAGCATGATTTCCCTTTCACAAATCCATGCTGACTTGGACCTATCATGTCACCTCTTTCCAAATGCACTGCTATGACATCCTTAATAATTGATTCCATCATTTTACCCACTACCGATGTCAGGCTGACCGGTCTATAATTCCCTGTTTTCTCTCTCCCTCCTTTTTTAAAAAGTGGGGTTACATTGGCTACCCTCCACTCTATAGGAACTGATCCAGAGTCAATGGAATGTTGGAAAATGACTGTCAACGCATCCACTATTTACAAGGCCACCTCCTTAAGTACTCTGGGATGCAGTCCATCAGGACCTGGGGATTTATCGGCCTTCAATCCCATCAATTTCCCCAACACAATTTCCCGACTAATAAGGATTTCCCTCAGTTCCTCCTCCTTACTAGACCCCCCGGCCCCTTTTACAACCGGAAGGTTGTTCGTGTCCTCCTTCGTGAATACCGAACCAAAGTACTTGTTCAATTGGTCCGCCATTTCTTTGTTCCCCGTTATGACTTCCCCTGATTCTGACTGCAGGGGACCTACGAAATTAGGGAACGTGTTAAATCCAAGGAAGAGGCATATAAATTGGCCAGAAAAGACAGCAAACCTCAGGACTGGGAGAAATTTAGAATTCAGCAGAGGAGGACTAATGTTTTAATGAGGGGGGGGGAAATAGAGTATGAGAGTAAGCTTGCAGGGAACATAAAAACTAACTGCAAAAGCTTCTATAGGTATGTGAAGAGAAAAAGATTAGTGAAGACTAATGTCCCCTTGCAATCAGAATCAGGGCAATTCATAATGGGGAACAAGGACCAATTGAACAAATACTTTGGTTCTGTCTTCACTAAGGAAGACACGAATAACCTCCCGAAAATACTAGGGGACCGAGGGTCTAGCGAGAAGGGGGAACTGAGAGAAATCCTTATTAGTCAGGAAATTGTGATAGGGAAATTGAAGGGACTGAAGGCCGATAAATCCCCAAGGCCTGATAGTCTGCATTCCAGTATACTTAAGGAAGTAGAAATAGTGGATACATTGGTAGTCATTTTCCACCATTCGATAGACTCTGGTTCAGTTCCTATGGATTGGAGGGTAGCTAATGTAACCCCATTTTTTAAAAAAGGAGGGAGAGAGAAAACAGGAAATTATAGACCGGTTAGCCTGACATCGGTAATAGGGAAAATGTTGGAATCAATTATTAAAGATGTAATAGCAGCGCATTTGGAAAGCAGTGACAGAATCGGTCCAAGTCAGCATGGATTTATGAAAGGGAAATCATGCTTGACAAATCTTCTAGAATTTTTTGAGGGTGTAACTTATAGAGTGGATAAGGGAGAACCAGTGGATGTGGTGTATTTGGACTTTCAAAAGGCTTTTAACAAGGTCCCACACAAGAGATTAGTGTGCAAAATTAAGGTATGTGGTATTGGGGGTAATATATTGACGTGGATAGAGAATTGGTTGGCAGACAGGAAGCAAAGAGTGGGAATAAACAAGTCCTTTTCAGAATGGCAGGCAGTGACTAGTGGGGTGCCACAGGGTTCAGTGCTGGGACCCCAGCTATTTACAATATACATTAATGATTTAGATGAAGGAATTGAATGTAATATCTCCAAGTTTGCAGATGACACTAAGCTGGGTGGCAGTGCGAGCTGCGAGGAGGATGCTAGAAGGCTGCAGGGGGACTTGGACAGGTTAGGTGAGTGGGCAAATGCATGGCAGATGCAGTATAATGTGGATAAGTGTGAGGTTATCCACTTTGGTTGCAAAAACAGGAAGGCAGATTAATATCTGAATGGTGACAGATTAGTAAAAGGGGAGGTGCAACGAGACCTGGGTGTCATGGTACATCAGTCATTGAAAGTAGGCATGCAGGTACAGCAGGCAGTAAATAAAGCAAATGGCATGCTGGCCTTCATAGCGAGGGGATTTGAGTATAGGAGCAGGGAGATCTTACTGCAGTTGTACAGGGCCTTGGTGAGACCACACCTTGAGTATTGTGTGCAGTTTTGGTCTCCTAATCTGAGGAAGGACATTCTTGCTATTGAGGGAATGCAGCGAAGGTTCAGCAGACTGATTCCCAGGATGGCAGGACTGACATATGAAGAAAGACTGGATCAACTAGGCTTATATTCACTGGAATTTAGAAGAATGAGAGGGGATCTCATCGAAACGTATAAAATTCTGACAGGATTGGACAGGTTAGATGCAGGAAGAATGTTCCTGATGTTGGGGAAGTCCAGAATCAGGAGTCACAGTCTAAGGATAAGGGGTTAGCCACTTAGGACCGAGATGAGGAGAAACTTCTTTACTCAGAGAATTTTGAACTTGTGGAATTCTCTACCACAGAATGTTGTTGAGGCCAGTTCGTTAGATGTATTCAAAAGGGAGTTAGATGTGGCCCTTACGGCTAAAGGGATCAAGGGGTATGGAGAGAAAGCAGGAATGGGGTACTGAAGTTGCATGATCAGCCATGATCATATTGAATGGTGGTGCAGGCTTGAAGGGCCGAATGGCCTACTCCTGTACCTACTTTCTATGTCTATGTTTCTATGAGATGGTCAACCCGGGAGCGTAAAACACCAGACCGCCTCAATTTGTAAAAGACTGTGTTAATATCTCAGAGGGGGGTATTGTCATGTATGTACTTTTGGGATCACTAGCCACTAGATGGCGTTACTTTTGGAGGCCATTGGGCTGCACGCACATGTGTGCAGCCCAAGTATAAAAGGCCAGCCATTTTGTATATTAGTCCTTTTGGGCCTTAATAAAGAAGAGCCAAAGTCATACCTCTTGGAGTTAAACAGTACTCAGTCTAACAGTTATTGCATACACAACACTCAAGCCCTTGGAAATTTGAGACTATAGCAAGACTTTTACTGTTCAGATATGGACATGCATCAGATGCAACAGAGGAGCAGTAGCAGGACATTTGGAAAAACATAATTCAATCAAGCAGAGTCAGCATGGTTTTATGAAAGGGAAATAGTGCTTTACAAATTTTCTGGAGTTCTTTGAAGATGTAATGAGCAGGGTAGGTAAGGGGGAACCAGTGGATGCGGTGTATTTGGATTTCCAGAAGGCATTCGATAAGGTGCCACATAAAAGGTTACTGCACAAGATAAAAGTTCACGGGGTTGGGGGTTATATATTATAGAGGACAGAGGATTTTCTATCTAACAGAAGAGATTTGGGATAAACAGGTCATTTTCCGGTAGGCAAACAATAACTAGTGGGGTGCCGCAGGGATTGGTGCTGGGGCCTCAACTATTTACAATCTATATTAATGACTTGGATGAAGGGACCGAGTGTAATGTAGCCAAATTTGCTGCTGATACAAAGATGGGTGGGAAAGCAAATTGTGAGGAGGACACAAAAAATCTGCAAAGGGATATAAACAGGCTAAGTGAGTGGGCAAACATTTGGCAGATGGAGTATAATGTGGGAAAATGTGAGGTTATCCAAAAAGTAGAAAAGGAAATTAGAATTTAAATGGAGAAAAATTGCAAAGTGCTGCAGTACAGAGGGACCTGGGAATCCTTGTGAATGAAACACAAAAAGTTAGTATGCAGGTACAGCAAGTAATCAGGAAGGCAAATGGAATGTTGGCCTTTCTTGCAAGGGAGATGGAGTATAAAAGCAGAGACATCCTGTTACAACTGTACAGGGTATTGGTGTGGCCACACCTAGAGTAATGCGTATTGTTTTGGTCTCCGTATTTAAGTCAGGACATACTTGCATCGGAGGCTGTTCAGAGAAGGTTCACTAGATTGAGATGAGGGGGTTGACTTATGAAGATAGGTCGAGTAGATTGGGCCTATACTCATTGGAGTTCAGAAGAATGAGAGCTGATCTTATCAAAACATATAAAATAATGAGGGGGCTCAACAAAGTGGATGCAGAGAGGATATTTCCACTTATAGGCGAAACTAAAACTAGGGGGCATAATCTCAGAATAAGGGGCCGCCCATTTAAAACTGATTGAGGAGGAATTTCTTCTCTGAAGGTTGTAAATCTGTGGAATTCTCTGCCCCAGAGAGCTGCGGAGACTGGGTCATTGAATATAATTAAGGCGGAGATAGATAGACTTTTGAGCGCTAAGGGAATAAAGGGATATGGGGAGCACACAGGAAAGTGGAGCTGAGTGCATGATCAGATCAGCCATATTAAATGGCAGAGCAGGCTCGAGGGGTCAAATGGCCTACTCCTGCTCCTATTTCTTATGTTCTTATGAGCTGCAAGGTTGTATGATGGCTTTGCATGGGAGGGCAATAAATATGGAACAGGTTGACAGTACATTCTTTGTGGTAGATGCCAGCTACCTGGTTTGTCTTACCTGGCCAGATTCCATACATTGTGCCATTTTCTTGTACGTCTGTTTCCAGGTTCTGTAGATGACATTTGGTCTCCTACTGGGAGGGTGCTCTGGTGTGCCAGCATGCTGCTTCATTACGCTTCCCTGTAAACATTCCTTGCAAACCTCCTGGCACCCATCTTATGTACCAGCATGTTCACTTTGACGTTGTCTAAGAGGGGATCAGGAGATGCGCCACTTACTCATAGACTCCATTTTGTGCTTCAACATTAGATTTACCTTTGCCTTCCATTTCACCTGTCTCTTCTTTCTACAACTGTTATACAGCCTTTAGAAAAGGTGGTAACAATGTTTAGCTTTTCTAAAGGCTAGAGGAATTTTTGCTTTCCCCATCTGGCTACTTGCCACTCGGTGACCACATCCTTTCAATTCTGAGCGGTAGCCCTTTAATCAGCATGCTGCCTCATTACGCTTCCCTGTAAACATTCCTTGCAACCTGCACAGGAAGCCTATTGATATTATTTAAATTCGCTCAAATTGCTGAATCTACCGAGTGCTGAAATTGCATCCGTATTTTCTCCCCGATCAGTGAAATCAGTCCTTGTAGCAAGCACAAAGATGCATTCCTCAGCCAGCTAGCTGGCCCTTTTCTCTCATACCATTAAAATGAATTGTTATGTGCAACGCACAAAATTTACACTTCCAGCAAAGTCCAATGACTGTGAAACTTCTGCTGAGCGTGACCTCACCATTCTTGTTTTGTTGTATCACGAAGCAGATCATTAATCTGACTGCTATTTTATACTGCCATTTTACCAATGATTCACACCCAAAATCACTTCACATCAACACAGAGATGCTAGTATAACTGCAGTGTTACATACTAGCATAAATTTGTGTGTGGTAAAATTACATCATTAACAATCACTTTACCTTCCTTAAGCAAATATAATTTTCCTTGCTAACAAACACTGCAGATGGTGTATAATGAAATGAAAGTTAACTAAATCAATAAGACATAATCCATTAGCTGTTCATTTAAAATTACAACTGCTTGGTGCTTAGTAGCAAAAGAAAACCAAACCTAGAACACAGATCTACTTAGCAGTGAATGGATTGTATCTGTTATCAATATTGACAGCAATTGAGAGTTTATGCAAGTAAGTTTCATCACTTAATTAATAATTCACTGAAAGTAAAAACCATACTGTAGCACAAAGAAAGCCAGGAAACTGTGATTTACTGTATCCAAACTTTTACGTAATTACAGGGATATTTTTCTTCCACAGGTAGGTCATTCATAGTCAACCTTACCCCCTCACTGGCACTTCAATTTCAATCAGCAGTGTTTTTAAAGTGCCAGTGTTCTGTTTCTCTTTTCTACTTTGCATTGAAGGTTTCAAGCTAGTTACTGTAATAACTGGACTTACAGTCAGCACTAACACAACTCTGCTGCACTCATGGTACATGCTGCGCACGCATTAAGACTATAAGGCAATTATTTATTAGAACAATTGGATTTAAGGTTGGCAAGCTCTTGGCTCCACACCGACTGCAAGGAAACCTGACATCATCAGGGCCAGATCTGTCATTTTAAGCTCAGGCCTGAGCAGGGGAGCAGTAATGGCTTCCCTGCCAGACCAAACCTGATAGGAACAGCAACCAGGGCTAGAAGAAGCCCAGAAGGGCATAAGAACATAAGAACATAGATGTTATGTCTTGAATAAAGAGTCAGACTAGATACTGCAAGCTCAAAGTAAGGTGTGACCGTAGTCCTTTATTACAGATCTCAGAGTTCCTTGCCAGTCTGTGAGGCCTCCTTATATACAGGTGCTCCGAAGGGATTGTGGGATCCCTTGCGACTCCAGGGGATAAGCCCTCTTGTGGTTAGACATGGTATTTACAGGTTTACATACATAACAATAGATGTAATGTATGTATGCCTGGGTTTACCTGCCACCAGGGAGAGCGACCGTTGGAGGTCATTGGGCCACAGACACACACGTGCAGCCCTTGTATACAAAGAAAGCCTCCATGTTTAATCCTAATTTTGAGAGCTAATAAAGTAGAGTCAGGTCGCACCTGATTGAGTTCATGGTACTAAGCCTATTAAGTTATTGCATACGCAACATTTGGCGACGAGTCACAATACGAACTTTCCCGCACAAAAAAAAAATGAGCACCGTTGGAATCCTGGAGCGATTCATGGAGGGAGAAGACTGGGGTGGATTTTACAGATCGCCTTAACCAGTACTTCGTGGCCAACAAGATGGATGAAGACGCTGACGCAGTTAGGCGCAGAACGGTTTTCCTCACCGTTTGTGGTCCAAAAATCTATGGCCTCATAAAGAATCTGCTCTCACCTGCACGTCCAATGGAAAAGACCCATGAGGAATTGTGTGCTATGATTTGGGACCATCTCAAACCTAAAGAAGGCATCATTATCTCGAGATATCGCTTTTACAAGCATATTCATTCTAAGGGCCAGGACGTGGCGGAATTTGTTGCCGACCTGAGACGTCTCGCTGAGCTGGATAAGTTTGGAACCGCTTTGCAAGACATGCTGTGCGACGTCTTTGTAATCGGCATAAACCACGAGGTGATCCTGCGGAAGCTGCTGGCTGCGGAGATGCTGAATCTGAGCAGGGCCATTATGATCGCCCAGGCTTGCCTGACCACGGTGGATAGTACAAAGCAAATATCCTCACAGAGTCGGAACTCCATGGCAAGTACTGTGCACCAGATTGTGTCAACGGTTGGCAGAGCTGCACCTGGCAGGTAAACCCAGGCATACATACATTACAGGCCTACCCGACTGTGTTTGCGAAACCTGTAGCTGCTCAAAGTCCACCATTGGGCACGAATCCGATTTCACCCAATTAGTGTTGTGGGGGCAATCATCGGCCTCATCAGTGCCTTTTCAGGCAGTATATTTGTAGAAAATGGGGCACCTTCAGCAGATGTGTCCGCAGCTCAGCAAGCATGCTGCGACACGCCACGTGGATGATGATGACCGATCCAGAGCGGATCCAGCAATGCAACCCGAGATACCCAAGGAGGAAGTGTATCGTGTACATTCGTTCCTGACAAAGAACCAACCGATAATGATTGAAGTAAAATTGAACTGCGTGCCGGTATCTATGGAGTTAGACACAAGTGCGAGTCAGTCAATTATGAGCCAGAGGACTTTCGAAAAGCTGTGGGACACCAAGGCCATGAAACCCAAGCTGAGTCCAGTAAATGCAAAATTGCATACCTATACCAAAGAGCTCATACCAGGGATTGGCAGTGCAGCAGTCAAGGTGTTGTACGATGGGGCGGTTCATGATCTATCGCTGTGGATCGTTCCAGGCAATGGTCCAACGCTGTTCGGCAGGGGTTGGCTTGAAAAAATAAAGTGGAACTGGAATGATATTAAAGCTTTGTCATCGGTGGATGACGCTTTGTGTGTTCAAGTGCTGAGCAAATTTCCCTCGCTGTTTGAACCGGGCATCGGCAACTTCACGGGAGCCAAGGTACAGATCTACCTGGACTCAGATGCAAGACCCGTCCATCACAAAGCCCGGGCAGTCCCGTACATGATGAGGGAGAAGGTCGAAATCGAACTCAACAGACTCCCAACGAGAAGGGGTCATTTCACCGGTCGAATTTAACGAATGGGCTAGTCCTATTGTTCCTGTGCTGAAGAGTGATGGCACTGTCAGGATTTGTGGAGACTACAAGGTTACGATCAACCGAGTTTCGAAACAGGATCAGTACCCGTTACCAAAGGGTGACGACCTGTTTGCAACACTAGCCAGGGGATAGTAGTTCACCAAATTGGATCTGACATCGGCCTATATGACACAGGAGCTTGTCGAATCACGAAGAAACTTACGTGCATCAATACGCATAAAGGGCTGTTCATTTACAACAGGTGTCCTTTTGGAATTCGCTCGGCTGCAGCTATATTTCAGAGAAACATGGAGAATTTACTGAAGTCCGTCCCTAGAACCGTGGTGTTCCAAGACGACATTCTGGTCACAGGTCGTGACACTGCCGGACACCTGCACAACCTGGAAGAGGTTCTACGTCGTCTGGACACAGTGGGGCTCAGGCTGAAATGTTCAAAGTGCGTCTTTATGGCACTGGAAGTTGAATTCCTGGGAAGGAAGATTGCTGCAGATGGCATCAGGCCTACGGACTCGAAAATAGAGACCATCAAAAATGCACCCAGACCCCAGAATGTGACGGAGCTGCGTTCGTTCTTTGGTCTTCTCAACTACTTCGGTAATTTCTTACCTAAATTGAGCACATTATTAGAGCCACTGCACATGCTGTTCAGAAAAGGCGACAAGTGGGTTTAGGGTGTATCTCAAGACAGGGCCTTCGAGAAGGCTAGAAATCTGCTTTGTTCCAAAAAATTGCTGGTACATTATGACCTGTGCAAGCATTTAGTATTGGCCTGTGACACTTCATCACATGGGGTTGGTTGCGTGCTCCAACAATCCACGAGTCGGGCAAACTACAACCCATTGCATACGCGTTGAGAAGCATGTCTAAGGCAGAAAGAGCCTACGACATGGTAGAGAAAGAAGGTTTAGCCTGCGTTTATGGTGTTAAAAAGATGCACCAGTATCTGTTTGGGCTTCGTTTCAAGCTTGAAACTGATCACAAGCCGCTCATATTTTTGTTTTCAGAGCATAGAGGTATCAATACCAATGCGTCATCCCGCATTCAGAGATGGGCGCTGATATTATCTGCCTATGATTATGTCATTCGCCATAGACCTGGCACCGAGAATTGTGCCGATGCTTTGAGTCGTTTACCGTTGCTCATGCCGGAGGCAGAAACGCCGCAGCCCGCAGACCTACTGTTGGTTATGGATGCCTTTGAGAGTGAAGGATCGCCTGTCACTGCTCAACAAGTTAGGACCTGGACCAGCCAGGATCCGACCTTATCAGTTGTAAAACGTTGTGTCCTTAGTGGTCATTTGTCAGCCATTCCCAGGGAAGTGTGTAATGAGACCAAACCTTACAAGCGTTGCAAAGACGAACTATCCATTCAATCTGATTGTTTGCTATGGGATATTCGTGTTGCTATGCCCAAGAAAGACAGGAAGAGATTTGAAAGGGATTTACACAGTACCCATCCCGGTATTGTGATGATGAAGGCCATTGCCAGGTCTCATGTTTGGTGGCCTGGCATTGATTCTGATTTGGAGTCATGTGTGCATCAGTGCAACACTTGCATGCAGTTAAGCAATGCACCAATGGAATCTCCGCTAAGTCTGTGGTTGTGGCCTTCCAAACCATGGTCGAGGATCCACATCAACTATGCGGGTCCTTTCCTGGACAAAATGTTTTTGGTGGTGATGGATGCGTATTCCAAATGGATAGAATGTGTAATCATGTCATCCAGCACATCCACAGCCACCACTGAGAGCCTTCGTGCCATGTTCACCACTCATGGTCTGCCCGACATTGTTGTGAGCGACAACAGATCGTGCTTCACGAGTTTGGAGTTTCAAGAGTTTATGAGACTTAATGGTATCAAGCACATAAGGTCAGCACCATTCAAACCCGCGTCCAATGGTCAAGCGGAGCGGGCCATCCAAACCATCAAGCAGAGCCTGAAACGCGTAACTCACGGTTCTTTGCAGACTGCTTAGTTACAGGACGAGACCCCACACATTTACTGGGGTCCCCCCTGCTGAACTGTTGATGAAGAGAGGTCTCAAGATCAGGCTCTCGCTTGTCCACCCTGATCTTAACGATCACGTCGAAAACAGATGTCAACATCAGCAGTGGTATCATGATCGCACTGCTGTGTCACACGACATCTCTATTAATGATCCTGTGTATGTGCTAAATTATGGTCAAGGCCCCAAGTGGGTCACTGGCACTGTTACAGCCAAGGAGGGTGCTTATTGTTAGGCTCACTATGGGCAAACATGCAGGAGGCACATTGACCAGATGATCAACTAGGGAGCGGAAAGCCCCGGACTTTCTCAATTTGTCAATAGGACTGATACCAAGATCTTGGGGGGGGAATGATGTAATGTATATATGCCTGGGTTTACCTGCCACCAGGGGGAGCGACCCTTAGAAGTCATTGGGCCACAGACACACACGTGCAGCCCTTGTATATAAAGAAAGCCTCCATGTTTAATCCTCACCTTGAGAGCGAATAAAGTAGAGTCAGGTCGCACCTGATTGAGTTCACAGTACTAACCCTATTGAGTTATTGCATACACAACAATAAGAAATAGGAGCAGGAGTAGGCCATACATCCCCTCGAGCCTGCTCCGCCATTCAACACGATCATGGCTGATCCGATTATGGACTCACGTCCACTTCCCTGCCCGATCTCCATAACCTCTTATCCCCTTATCATTTAAGAAACTGTCTATTTCTGACTAAAATTTATTCACTGTCCCATGATTTTAAATTGTTATTAGTTTCCTTGTGGACCAAGAGGAACAGGCGTGCTCTTCCCAGCTTCACAAGGAACCCTGGGGCCTCCCTTGCCCCAAGCTTCTTTCCCTCGCTTATGGCCAGCATTCCCCTCTCGGAGCATTTACATTGTGCCGACGACCATATAGGTCCCTGGCAACAATGTCCTGCTGCCCAATTTTAGTGTTTGGGTAGCCCATTCCTGCCAACTTCCTGGATGTTTTGATTGGGAAGTTGACAAGTGGCATGGTCCTGAGGCCCAGCCGTTAAAATCGGCCAAGCCTGCCTGCTGCCGTTCCCGGACGAGCACGTTGCTTGCTTTGTCACATTCTACCCGGGAGTTAAAATCGAGCTGAGAATAAACTATAAATAGGCAGGTATCTGACAAACCTACACTACACCATCAAATGTTATGGTTTTATTACTTACACCTATTTTAAACTTAGCATACCAGCACTGGCAAATCTGCTGGTGGCTACCCAGTCAAAGAAAATCCCATTATCTGTTCAAAATGGTCAATAGATTGGTTCCACTCCAAGGTCAATGTCAGAAGTGTTGAACATCTCTAAGATTATTCTTGGCTGTCGTCTTCACTAGTACTTTTATTACATCACAGACAAGTCTTAAAGCCATTGATGCACAGTCAAAGCTGTGGCTTCTAGATTTTGGACATACATTTTGTAGATTTTTGGATTGGATTGTGTTTGCATTGCTAGTTTCTCCCCCTATCTTAATCAGGTTTTTCTTAGATACTGTGCATCTGAATTCCTCTTGTGAATCTTTAATCTTTGTTTGTATAGATATGCAAGTGGAAATACACTAAGAAGAATAAGAAATAATGAAATAACCATTCAATTTTGCTAAATAGTAAGGAAATACAATCCAGTGAGTATGCGCCAAACATTTAATCAGTTGTGGCATCATTTGAGTAACACACAAAACTACTGACATTTGAACTTCCAGAAACTCGAGGCAAGCCTTTTGGAATCAGTTAGTAAATAACTGGGACATTCAAAGTTCTTGATTCTGCAGTTTTGCCATGTTCCCTTTCCTGTGTATGTACAATTTTTTCCTGTCAAATACAGGAAGTGCTGCAGATATGAAAGTTAATGGACGAGGAATTATAAGAATTGATTAATGGAGGATATCTTTGTTTGGAAGGAACTCATTTCTCAGTATGCACTCCCACATTTTTCTAGTGGCATTATTGCTCCGGCAGTGTATGTGCATGGTTTATAATACAACTATGCTTCATCCTTAACTATTTGTAGATGTCCCACATGCTCAGTAACAAACAATATTATTTTCATAAAGTACATTTAAATGCCATTCTGCTGTTCTCACGCACTCAAAGGCTGTGATTTTTTATACTGGGTCGGGAGCGAGGCGGGCGAGATCAAGTGCATGCTGGAACCTTGCTCCTGGTTGCAGCTCACTCTGTCCAAGTGATTTTATGTGGCTGGGGCTTGTTAAGCCCGCCCTGTGAGGTTCCAGGCCAATTAAAAGGAAGCGGGTCTGATGATGTCTTCTGATGATATGTCATCAGCTGGTTTCCTTAAAGGGACCATGCCACATACATTTTGACAGTTGTGCTGTCAGTGTTCTGCAGCATTGAGATGCAGAAAACATTGACAAGCACTGCACAAAGGTGCACAGCTGCACCCATGCTCTCCCATTATTCCCTCCAGCTTACAAAGGGAGTCACAGCATGCAGGGAGGTTCTCCTCCCTTCCAATGGGTGAAAGAGACCTTCCCAGGGCACCAACAGAGCCTGGTTATATGTTGTACAGGAGGACACAAGCAGGAATGTCGTTAGGAGGACCTGGGTGCAGTGCTGCAAACCTTTCAATGATTTCAGTGGATCACGGAATGTTGCTGCAAAGCCACACTCAACCTCATCCTGCTGTGCCACTCATCACATCCCCATCACTCTGCCTTCCCTACCCTACTCCTGAACATTGTATGTTCGTATCCTTACTCACACCAACTTACCTTGCATCTCCACCCATCCCTCTCTCTCTACTCTCTCTATCTACATTATCACTTCCCCATCTCACTAGCCAGCCCTCACACTCACCCTCATCCTTGCCCAATCATACCAACTCACAACACACAAGGGTGTTACCGCCAGTGCTGATGTAAAGTTTCTGCTAGTGTGTTGTGAAACATTGAAATCATTGGGGGAGAAATTCCGTCGTGCATCTGTTGCAGCGTTAATCCAGGTGGTGCGGTACTTTTAGCGCCCTGAAAAGATTTGCGCCTCCCGCCCAGAAATTTATCAGAATTGGTGGAAGAGCTTACAGGGGCGATAAATCAGCCGTTGCACACCAGAGTTGGGGTGGCGATAATGAATGTTTGGTCGGTACACTTTGCAGGCCCATTACGCATGCACGAAACTCCGAATCAGATCCTGGGAAAGGCCACGTCTTAAAGGCGCGGCATAGTAATGCACCCATGAAAGTTTTCAATATTACTTGTTTTCAATCTGTACTGTTATGTCTGTCTGCCGCTGCAAACTCGAAGGTTCATGCACCGTGCTCTGTGTAAACATTGCACTGACTGTGACCTCTGAGGAAAGCGCTTCCTCATCCCTTTAAGTAGCCACCAGTTAACGACTCTGCAAGCCTGTACCAACTGTTTTTCTAGATGTTGTTATTGGCGGGCACTCAATGAGGCGCCGCACTGAATTTAGCGACCGGGACACAAGCGTGCGCATTGCACCAGACATATGCCATGATCGGAGTGATCGTCAGCAGCCAAGCGCTAGCAGTTTGCAACCCCGGTGAGCCTCGAATGAATTTTCCGTTGGGGCGCTAAAAGCTCCCCCCTTTTATTTTCAATCCTTTGCCTTCTTGGACAGATCTGTGTCCACCTTTTGAAGTGGCTTAGTGAGATGCAGTGAATGGTGTGACACAACAGTCCCCGCGCCCCCCCCCACCGCCGCCAATGGCTTGGGCATTGTAAGGTTGCTTTATGTTACTGGTGTGGGGTGATGCCAACCCGGCACATCATGTGGCACATCATGTGCAGCATCAAGTGAAGTAAATCTGTTCATGGTGAGGCCATCCCTGACATCCCAGGCAGCAATGTGGTCAGGTGCTGATGCCCTGGGTCCTGTGCATCAGGCAAAGGCACACACAAGACAGTCACTAAGAGAATGCATAAGGGTGATGAGCTGATTTTTGATGTCAAATTTATTTGTTTTGTCTTATAACACTCCTGTAAAGCACCTTGGGACGTTTTACTATGTTAAAGGCGCTATATAAATAAAAGTTGTTGTTGATCTCATGTTGGATGTATAGATGTATAAAGTTGGACTGGAAAGTTTGCTTTGTGCTGGCTTTTATTTCAGCATCGTGGCCAAGAGTATGCTGTGATGGTCAGTAACAGAGGGAAGGTAAGGTGTGGGACAAAGGGAAATTGGGGTTGTGGTCACTGGGACTGCAAGCGGATAATTCCATCCTGGATATCCCATCCGTAAAGGGGCTGTCTGTGATGCATCCTTCCATCTGCTTCCTCCTCTTCGGCTTCCTCATCTTCTGCTTCATCCTCTTCCCTCTGTGAGCAGATGCTGTAATTCTGAAATGCCAGCATAAAATGCTGGAAATACTCAGGAGCTCAGGCAACATCTCAACTTTAGATGTGAATTCTCTTTCTCTCGCCATGGATGAGGCCTTCCTTTACCACTTGAGGCCTTGCAAGCATGCAGCAGCACTCCTTATACACTTAAAAAAAACATTTAACATTATTGCAGCAAGCCACTACTTCAATAAAAAAAATTTTTAAATCCAAACCTTTATAGGCAAACTTACCTGAAAGATCTGTGTATCCCTTTAAGAGGTGCTGATATTACTACTCTCAGCCTGCTTGCACGCCAGGTTTACCTGAATTCAGCACTAGGGTCGAAGTTCGGACTGGTGAAGTTAAGTCGATGTTGCACGCCGATAGATATCACCACTCCACCATTTTGTTCTCCAGGGCACTGCCAGTTACTAGCAGTGCATAGGGAGGATGGAAAATGGCAGCCGCCGTAGGACCTGCCACCAGCTGGCGCTAACGTGTGGCGCTGTGGAGATGAATTCCTAGCCGTTAATATGTACATTTCTAAAATTTGCATACCACCACTACAAATTTGCGGTCTGCTCATGAGTCCTAAGGGCCAATTGTCAGGTGACTGTATACATCAGGCAGCAGGCAGGCACTATGAGCCCGCCGACCACCCAGTGAAATTGATGTAAGGCCTGACCAATTTTCTTCATCAGGTCTAATTTCCATAATGCCAACAAGCTGCTAGCATTGAAGTTGCTCTCTTAGGCAGCTCACCAGTCAGGTGGTAAAAGAGCCGACAGCTCCCCCGAGGACTAGAGCCAGAATTAAAGTTAAAGGGACTGGAAGTAATTGGGGGATGGAGGTGTGGCAGCTCCTTCATGTCCCGCAAAAATCCTTTAAAAAACGTACCCTGGTCTGTTTTATGAGTGACTATTTTTACACAAAAATAGCTTGGAGTCCGACAACCAACCTGGGAGCCAATTTAAATGTTGATGTAAGTCTCCCTGTGTTAGGCCCAGGTGCTGGCCATCCATTTCAAGGCCAGCTTGAAAATTGAGTTGAATAGCTAATGAGTGCCAGATTATTTTTAATTTTCATCCGCACACTGCTCAAAATTTCAGAGTGAACTGGGTGGTAGGTAGACAGAATTCATCCCCCTTTAATCCACACGGTTGGTAAGTGGAGACAGAAAGAAAAATATTGTATTTATATAGCGTCTTTCATATCTTTGGGTGGCCCCAAAGCCAATTAAGTATTTTTGAAGCATAGTCACTGTTGTAATGTAGGGAAATGCAGCTGCCAATTTCCGCACAGCTAGGTCCCACAAACAGCAATGAGATAAATGACTAGATAATCTGTATTAGTGGTGTTGGTTGAGGGATAATTGTTGACCAGGACACAAGGAGAACTCTCCATTTCCCCTTCGAATTGCACCATTGAAGCTCTTATGAGAATAGAATATCAATTCAGGGGCCATATTAAATAATAATAATTCAGATTGGTCCTGTACATTGTTTATTCACTGAGTAATAGTGTATGTTCTGTATCAGTACCACAAATAGCTAATACTTAATAAAATTGGGTGATAAGTGAATTTCAGGAATGTATTAATATCACAATGGAACTACACTGTGCACATTAATGACAGTACAGATCCAATTGTGGATGTTATAATGGTTATATTTCTATACATCTTGATTTGGGTTCACAAATTATTATCAAAGTATTTTCATAGAACTTTGAACACATATAGCAGCCCTCTACAGAAAGCAGAAAAGAATTAACTCTAACTAAATTACCAGAAGGCAGCACTTGTAAAATGCCTTCCTGTAAATTCCTCTATGTGGTCCTGCCATAGTGCACTTCCTGAACAACATAATTAAATATGTTTTGGCTAAGACATTAAAGACAGCTGTTACTTCTTATGGACATTACTATTTACATTTCCATCAAATTCTACTACATGGATCCAGACTTTACAATCCACAGTTTAGAATTCTAAATGTAATTCTTGACTTTCAAGTTATGGATTAATATTCACAAACTCCTACTTCATACAAGTGCATAATCAGTTGGAAATATGGATGTCTAAATGGATCTCCATCCATTTAGTGCTTTATTTAATTTTCCGCTTGGATTTTCAGGTGGTAGGTGAAGTATCAACCAATTTCCCAGTCACATTTAAATTAGGCCTGTAACATTATATAGATGTCTATAACTGTTAGCGTGAATGTTTTCTCGGAAGAATCACTCAACACTCAGAGTCGGTTCCAATGCCAATGCGGCCTTTATTTTCGCTAGCGGGAAGGAAGCCTCAGGACTGGATCCAGGCACTTCTCTCCGACGAACAAAGAAACTCATCGATATTTGTATGTTTTACAATAGTTCTTTACAGTTACTCAGCCCACTTCGGCTGGACACAATCCAATCATACCAATTATAGATTACATATAGGTTTCTTTAACCCAATAGAATTCTCCTGATATCTCAGGGGCTGTATGTTCGGTTTTTGTCAGCTCGGGCTGATTAATGACCTCGTTATGTGAGGCAGGTTCCCCCTTTATCTCTGTTCCTCGGGGCTCGGCTGTGTGAAGTCACTGATTATACCAGTGTACTATAATGGTTCGTTATAATTATCTTGTATCCAAGGCATTCCTGGTAGTGGGCCTCACTAGGTCATTGCTCGGTCATTGCTCGGTCAGCCCCAGTTCATTACTTGACTAACTGAGTACCCATCATGCTTGGGCAGCCATTTTATATGTGGCCACTTTAAACTTATGAGTTTAGATATATTCAGCAGGTGCCTAATGCCTAGTGTTTTGATATATTCAGCAGGTGCCTAATGCCTACAACAATAACAATATCACAAAGTTTGAGCCATAATAGCACTGAGCTGCAAATCCAACCGTATAGCACGGATTTCCAGTTTTGTTTAGCAGCTGCGTTGTACATGGAATTGGAGAAAAATTCCAAGAAAAGTGTAGGGAGCAGCATCAACTTCTGTGTATGGCTTTCGTTGACCTCACAAAGGCCTTCAACTCTGTCAACCGTGAGGGATTATTAGAGTGTCCTTCTCAAATTCAGTTGTCCTCAAAAATTTGTCACCATCCTCCACCTACTTCACGATGACATGCAAGCCATCATTCTTACCAATGGATCCTTCATAGACCCAATACAAGTGCAGACCGGGTTCAAACAAGACTGTGTCATCGCACCAACACTCTTCTCAATCTTCCTCGCTGCAATGCTTCATCTCACCTTTAACAAGCTCCCCGCTGGAGTGAAGTTAATCTACAGGGCAAGCAGGAAATTGTTCAACCTTCTTCGCCTCCAGTCCAGATCCAAGGTTGTTCCAACCTCTGTCATTGAATTACAATATGGAGATGACACTTGCGTTTGTGCATACTCAGAGTCCGAACTCCAAACCATCGTTCACACCTTCACTGAAGCGTATGAGAGTCTGGGCCTTACATTAAACATCCGTAAGACAAAGTTTCTCTACCAACCTGCTCCTGCCACACAGTACTACTCCCCGATTATAAAGATCCATGACGAGACCTTGGACAATGTGAACCACTTCCAATACCTTGGGAGCCTACTATCAGCAAAGACAGACATCGATGACAAAGTCCAACACCATCTTCAGTGTGCCAGTGCAGCCTTCGGTCACCTGAGGAAAAGAGTGTTCGAAGACCAGGATCTCAAGCCTGGCATCAAGCTCATGGTCTACAGAGCAGTAATGATATGTGCCCTCCTATAGGCTTCAGAGACATGGACTATGTACAGTAAGCACCTCAATGCACTGGAGAAATACCACCAATGCTGCTCCGCAAAATCCTGAAAATTCATTGGCAGGATAGGCGCACTAACATCAGCGTTTTCTCTCTCAGGCCAGCATCGAGGCATTGACCATGCTCGACCAGCTCCGATGGATGGGCCACATACCGCATGCCCAATACTAGACTCCCGAATCGAGCTCTCTACTCCAAGCTACGTCACGGCAGGCGATTCCAGGAGGGCAGAGAAAATGCTTCAAGGACACCCTCAAAGGCTCCTTGAAAAAATGTAACATCCCCATCGACTCTTGGGAATCCCTGGCCCAAGACCGCTCAAA
Source organism: Pristiophorus japonicus (assembly GCF_044704955.1). Lineage (NCBI taxonomy): Eukaryota > Metazoa > Chordata > Chondrichthyes > Pristiophoridae > Pristiophorus > Pristiophorus japonicus. Next base: position 441,598,097 of record NC_091977.1, on the reverse strand, counting down.
GTGGAGGAGAAGCATCCGAGAAAGCGGCAAACACGTCGAGTCTCTTCGTCGGGAGCACGCGGATGCCAAGTACAAACAGTGGAAGGAGCGTATGACAAACCAAGCACCCATCCCTCCACCACCATCTGCCCCACCTGTGACAGAGACTGTAGATCACGTATTGGTCTCATCAGTCAGCTTAGAACTCATATTAGCGTGGAAGCAAGTCATCCTCAATTCCGGGGGACTGCCTAAACAGAAGAACATGGAATTGCATTTAGAGAAGTTTATAAGACATATTGCTGTATTCTTAGGCTAGTTATCAAGCTTCCCCCATTTCTCCTCCCCACCCCCCGCACATTCTCTCCGCCTCTCTACCTTTCTTTCCTCCTTTAAAATGCTCCTTAAAACCTACCTCTTTGACCAAACTTTTGGTCATCTGTCCTATATGTCTCCTTATGTGTCTTGGTATCAAATTTTGTTTTATAATGCCTTGGGGCATTTTACTACGTTAAAGGCACTATATAAATACAAGTTGTTGTTTTTGTCAGCATTTAATTGTATCAAATATTTTGCCATATCTTATTTTTAGAACAGCCATATTATTGTCTAACAGGATTTATCTTTTTTTTAGAGGAACAACGGGACGGTCAATAGAGGTGTAGCAGCCAGATCAGGCTGCACCAGTACCAGGCACTGCACACTTAGTAGAATCTTCACATCTGCATTCACAGTCAGAGGCATAATTACCAGGAATTTTCAGAGTAGCTTATCTGCAGATGCTCTGAATCACCAGGGAGGCAGTGATGGAACTGTACAATCTTGCTACAAGGACACTTGCAGAAAACATGCACTGTCAGGCTTGTACTGCTATGCTTCCACTTCAGCCATCAAACCCAGGGTTTGTTTCCTGCATCTAAATTTATTCTACCAGCCAAAGAGTTTTGCCACCCATTTTTGTTATCCAAACAACTTTGACAAAGCTGAAATATTTATATATAATAATAGTCTTGCGATGGTGCACATTTCTATTGTTGCACTTCCTGTATCATGATTTTGTCAGGCATCTCAAATGTCCTTTCCTCTTTTGCGTTAACTCTGTTTCAATTTATTTTAATTTAACCCTCTTTCAATTTAATGTAAGATCTGTTTCTAACTTTGTTTGAATTGCATTTATTTAATTTTTTTTGGCCACTCCTTGTCCGCTTCGAATTGAAGGTCCACTCCCAGAAGGCTGTAGGTTCTCGGCTGACACTCAAGTGCAGTACTGAGCGAGTACTGTAAGAGGTGCCATCTTTCGGATGAGACGTTAAACCTCTCAGGTGGACGTAAAAGATCCCATGGCGCTATTCAAAGAAGAGCAGGAGAGTATTCCCCTGTCTCCTAGCCAATACTTATCCCTCAACCAACATTACTAAAACAGATTATCTGGTCATTATCACTTTGCTCTTTGCGGGAACACTGTGCACAAACTGGCTGCCGCGTTTTCGATATTACAACAGTGACTACACTGTGGTCATGAAAGGCAGTATATGAATGCAATTCTTTTTTTGATCGCAGCTGCAGTCCTCTACCCACTTCTTTCTGGACAGAGGCCCGTTTACTGAACTTCCATTGCTCACGAGCATGGCAACACTGCTCTGCCTTTCTCCACAAGGTCTGCTGCCAACTTTTCCCTCCTTCTTGTGTTGTCTGTCCTTCCTGGTACTGGTTTCTGCTCCCTTCCCCATCCTGTCCCGCTTAAGTTCCGGTTGCCCCTGGCTTTCTGGCTCCTCTTTGCAGCTTCTCTTCTCAGCTAATGCTGTTCTGCTGCTTCCTGCTTGTCGGCTACTCTTCATCTGCTCACAGCTGTGTGTGTGGAATGGGAAGAAAGGGAAAGAGAAAATATACAGCGTGGTGTTTTGGGAGGCTACAATAAATCTGATAATTAATTATAATAATTATAGCAGCTACTGGATAAATATTTTCACCTTATACCTAAATCAACTTTAAAGTGCAAGTCACCCTGCAGTTCTTACTCGTGGTTATTTATCAGGCTTTCTCTTCAAGGAAGAGTTTGGAATAGAAATTGACCATTTGTGTGATGGCAGGCTAGACTTTAAAACATTTTTACTCAAGTCATGAGAACCATGAACAGGGCAGTGGCATGAATGGCTTTGAAAATTAATAAAACCAAGGTTTTTTAATAAACACGTATCGAGAAGAGGAAGTTGCGTGAGTCCTAATTTATTCTTTACATCTATAGTGCTTGGAGTGCACGTTTGTTTTGTCTCTGAAAATCCTGGCCTTATACTTCTGTGTGTTAAATAGGCAGTCTTGTAGCATATGATTTATTTTAAGTACTTCCTATAATAAAACACAAACCTAGTTATTTGAAGGAAATCTATCTCAAATATAGTAACTCGTGGCAAAATAATTACAATGCTCCAGTTAAAATTTATGCTGTTATAACCAGAGCTGGAATACAGGCTAGTTAATTTAAATATAGCCACTGCTATTTTTAAACTCTGTCTTTCCAATGGGGTAAAAATTGGCTATGGCTTGATTTCGGGCACGTAACCAACATGGAACCGAGGAGAGGCCCGAGGCTTGCCTGAAATTGGGCCATGGATCTCATTTCGATAATTGGGCGATTAGCCAGCACCTGTCGCATCTCCAGAGGCAGCATTCCAATCTCGGGTTGCCTTCTTCGCCACCAGCGCAAAGGTAAGTACCGGGAAGGAGAAGGACATTTGGAGGGGGTCCAATCGTGGGGCAGTACTGGCCCTCAGGAGAGCTTTGTGAGCACTCCTGCCTCTCCTGGCTCTACAGGAAAGTTTATTTTTTACAATCTGTTTGATTGGTGAAATCCTTAGTATACATTGGCAAATGTAGCCAGTAGCAAGAGTAAAAACATGAATACACTGAAACTTGGTATTGTTGTGCATGCCTGGTGTAAACAAAAACAGTGGCTGAGACATGTATTTAAAATGCCAGCTTCAAAGGGAAAAAGAGAATTTAAACCAAAATTATCTGAATTAAAAGCTAAAAATACCAACACATTAAATATGGAACTCAACATTTTGGGGGCTTGAGTATAAGACTATTATAGAACCTAATCCTGATTTCTCGTTCTTTAAATAGCATAAACATTCTGTGGTCATTCTCATGTAAAGCGAGCACTGCTCGAAGTATATAGCAGGATTGTGGAAATCATTATCATCATCATCATAGGCGGTCCATCGAATCGAGGATGACTTGCTTCCACACCAAAAAGGGATGAGTTTACAGGTGTTTCAATGAAGGACCTAATATTTCAGGTCCCGAATTACACGTTGAAGTGCGTGGATTTTTTTTAATGTGTGGTGGCCATTGCACACCAGCCACCACATGGGCTTGACAGAGCTAGGTCTTGGTCCAGTGGCAAAGATTAACCAAGACGACTGGAAATCAGCTCTGCTGCATGGACCTATGCGCGCACATATCACAGTGTGGGCTGGCCCATGCTGCCCCTGGGCCCTCTTCTGGGTCCCGAACTCATGCCTCTCCTGATAATGCTACATAGAGCCATCAGCACTAACTTTTGCCAGGCCTTAATGGCTGTTATCCACACTTTGGCAGCCATTTCTCTTCAACCCCCTCCCACACCTGCTGCTCCTCCACAATGAGGCCTCAGTGCATACAGCAAGGCTGCTAGAAGGCTGCTGTGTTGGGGGACCAGACAGAGCAGACTGCGTCTGAGGATACCCTGGATGAGCTCTTGGCCTGGAAGGCCCAGCTGCGGACTGCTGCGCCTCATCATCAGCGGGAGTAGTCACTGCAGGCTGGGGTGTCAACCGTCTATGGTGCATGGTTGGCGTACTGAGTGGTCGGAGACGGAATGCTGTCATCCTGACAAGGACAGCATCTTCCATTTCCTGGGAGCCACTCACTCTCCGATGGGACTGGGCCTGAACATCCGGAGCATTATTGTCGCCACAACTTGCTGGACTGCTCCGGCATCATCCCTTCCCCGTTGCAAAGTGGGGAACGCAGAGAATATGATAGCAGACATCGACTGCATCACTTGACCAAGCTGAAGCAGAGTTTGTGCCTGCGATGTGCCCGAGTCTGCGAAGTGATCGAGGGCACGTGCCACATTCTCTGAAACGCCACTGTTGTTGCTCCAGGCCACTAGCCTCTGTGTGTGGGGAATGATGGCCTGGCTGGACTCCCGAGTCGCACTGACATACTGCGACGTTGCCTCCGCAACAATTGCAGTGAGCTTGTCAATGCTCCCTGGGATCCATCTCAATGCATCCATAAGCTCACAGTGCATTCCTGTGGTTTCCCTGGACATTTCCACCAAGTCCCATTCCATGTCTGCCTGTCGTTGAGTAAACCGACTTTGCCGACTCACCCTCCAGAGAGCTAGCCTGCGAGATTCCCCTCTCGCACTGCGTTACTGTACACGACTGGGGCCAGGAGCCTCCGACTCCTCAAACCCCGGGAAATCCGTCTCGTCCCCAGATGTAGTTAGTCCAGACGGGGCTACTGGTGAGCTCTGTGGCTCTGGCAGAAGACTCTCTTCCCCTCCCTCATCGTCTCCCCATGGCCAGATGTGGAAGGCTCCCATGAAGGCTGTTGCGTTTGTGGCTGGTCATCTGCAAGCAGAAAACAACAGGCATGTGGTTAGCAGAAGGGTAGGGGCAGGGTGATAGGGCATGGCATTGCACATGTTCATTTGAAGGCCCGCCGCCACTTCATTATATGTCTTAATGCAGTCTCTTCATTCGCTCTATACATTTACATACCCTCTGTACCCGACAACTGTCCGAGCTGGTACACCATTGAGGGCCGACACCCGTTCCTCGACATCATTGAGTGGCAAGAGTTGGGATGGCCCTTCACCTGTTCACAGCTGCTCACTTCTGTTATGGGAGTGTTTAGACTGCAAAGAGAAAAATAGGAAGGGTTCAGAAAGGGTTTCTCTGCTGTTGTGGTACATATGCTTACCATTGTACAATAGGTGAAACTGTGTGAATGTTCTAGTGGCTTCCGCGCAATCTGTTTGGATGTTGCATGTGCATCGTGAAGAATTGTTAGGAGGTCAGAAGGACGTAACATGGGGGCTGTAGGTGATCTTTCTGAAAGGCCTAGCAGCAGTGGGAGTGTATTGTGAGGAGGGATGTAAATGCTTGAGTTTATTTGCATCGATTATTAGAGGTCAAAGGGTCCAGAAGTAAGCCTTCATCATTGTTATGAATTGTGAAAACCACCCCACAGACTGTTGAGAGGGACCATATGCATTAAAAACTTCACATAGTGTTAGAAGACATGGAGGCATACATAAATGCAAATGGTACTCCTTCTGATGAATCTTGTAAGGTCGTTGAACTTTTTACAGCACTGTGTGGCAGTTCTGGCCACAGTGTCTGAAGCAGACACCTCCTGAGCTATCTACCTCCATATTCATTTAAAAACAGCGAGTAGTGGTCTGGCTCCCCCAGCAAGATGGAGTGAGGCCTCACTCGCCTCATAGAAACATAGAAGCATAGAAAATAGGTGCAGGAGTAGGCCATTCGGCCCTTCAAGCCTGCACCACCATTCAATAAAATCATGGCTGATCATTCCCTCAGTACCCCTTTCCTGCTTTCTCTCCATACTCCTTGATCCCCTTAGCCGTAAGGGCCATATCTAACTCCCTCTTGAATATATCCAATGAACTGGCATCAACAACTCTCTGCGGCAGGGAATTCCACAGGTTAACAACTCTCTGAGTGAAGAAGTTTCTCCTCATCTTAATCCTAAATGGTCTACCCCTTATCCTAAGACTGTGTCCCCTGGTTCTGGACATCCCCAACATCGGGAACATTCTACCCGCATCTAACCTGTCCAGTCCGGTCAGAATCTTATACGTTTCTATGAGATCCCCTCTCATCCTTCTAAACTCCAGTGTATAAAGTCCCAGTTGATCCAGTCTCTCCTCATATCCCGGGAATCAGTCTGGTGAACCTTCGCTGCACTCCCTCAATAGCAAGAACATCCTTCCTCAGATTAGGAGACCAAAACTGAACACAATATTCAAGGACACTAAAGTGGGTGGCAGTGTGAGCTGCCATGAACTTGGCTGTTGCTGCCCTCCCTGATGAGTCATCCCCCTCAACAGTACCCAAAGCAGTGTATCTGTTTTGCAGGGGGATGACTGCAGGGGACCTCTGCACTACCTTCCTTGCACTGCTCTTCCCGTTGGTCACCCATTCCCTATCCGGCTGTGTACCCTTTACCTGTGGTAAGACCAACTCACTAAATGTGCTATTCACGTCATTCTCAGCATTGTGGATGCTCCAGAGTAAATCCATCCACAGCTCCAGTGCCACAATGCAGTCCGTCAGTAGCTGCAGGCGGATGCACTTCCCACACACGTAGTCGTCAGGGACACCGGAAGCGTCCCTAATTTCCCACGTCGTACAGCTGTCCTGCCATGACTTAACCCTTAGATAAACTTAATTTGGCAACAACAATTCTAAATGTTACTAACTGATAAAGAAAAAAATAAGAAAAACTACTTACCAATCACTGGCCAATCACTTACCCCCTTGGCTGTGACGTCACCTTTCGATTTCTTTCTACTTCTTTTTTGCTTTCTCTCCCTGCTGCAGCTGCACCGGCTGGCATCAGCGATCTCCCACTCCGCTTCCCGACTCGACGCTGCTGCTCCCTGGACTGACGGGCCTTTTGTAGGCCTCGGCGATCTTCCGCTCCAACTCCCGACTCGACGCTGCTGCTCCCCGGACTGACGGGCATTTTGTAGGCCTCAGCGATCTCCTGCTCCACCTCCCGACTTGACGCTGATGCTCCCCGGACTGACGGGCCTTTTCTAGGCCTCAGCGATCTCCCGCTCCGCATCCCGACTCGACGCTGCTGCTCCCCGGACTGACGGGCCTTTTGTAGGCCTCAGCGATCTCCCGCTCCACCTCCCGACTCGACAATGCTGCTCCCCGGACTGACGGGCCTTTTGTAGGCCTCAGCGATCTCCCGCTCCGCCTCCTGACTCGACAATGCTGCTCCCCGGACTGACGGGCCTTTTGTAGGCCTCAGCGATCTCCTGCTCCACCTCCCATCTCGACGTTGCTGCTTCCCGAACTGACAGGCCTTTTGTAGGCCTCAGCGATCTCCCGCTCCACCTCCCGTCTCGACGTTGCTGCTCCCCGGACTGATGGGCCTTTTGTAGGCCTCAGCGATCTCCCGCTCCGCCTCCCGTCTCGACGTTGCTGCTCCCCGGACTGACAGGCCTTTTGTAGGCCTCAGCGATCTCCCGCTCCACCTCCCGACTCGACGCTGCTGCTCCCCGGACTGATGGGCCTTTTGTAGGCCTCAGCAATCTCCCACCCCACCTCCTGTCTCGACGTTGCTGCTCCCCGGACTGACGGGCCTTTTGTAGGCTTCAGCGATCTCCCGCTCCATCTTCAGACTCAACGTTGCTGTTCCCCGGACTGACGGGTCTTTTGTAGGCTGCCTCGATCTCCCACTCTGCCTCCCGACTCGACGCTGCTGCTCCCTGGACTGACGGGCCTTTTGTAGGCCTCAGCGATCTCCCGCTCCGCCTCCCGACTCAACGCTGCTGCTCCCCGGACTGACGGGCCTTTTGTAGGCCTCAGTGATCTCCCGCTCCGCCTCCCGACTCGTTAGGTGAAGCGCCTGGCACGCTGCCTTCCCTCCTGTTCCTCCATTTCTGCAGAAATGGCTGAAATGGGGCAGTTTATATGCGCTTTCTTTAACGTTTCGGCGCGCGCACAAAGCCCGTTGTACAACACCCGACTTAACGGCAACATTCCTCCAAAGTACTTTTTCACCGAAACTTGCAGTCGAAACGCAAACTATTTTCAGGCGCTAACTTTAATGCCCCGCCGTGATTAATGCCCCAAAATCTAAAAAGCCCAAAATCTAGCCCATGTACTGTTGCCAAAAAGAGCAGTAAGCCTGAGGATTTGGAGGATTTTAGAATTCAGCAAAGAAGGACCAAGAAATTGATAAAGAAAGGGAAAATAGAATGAGAGTAAACTAGTGAGGGACATAAAAAAAGACTGTAAAAGCTTCTCTAGGTTTGTAAAAAGGAAAAGATTAGCAAAAGTAAATGTTGGTCTCCTGAGACAGGAGAAATTATAATGGGGAATAAGGAAATGGGAGAAACACAGAAACATAGAAAATAGGTGCAGGAGTAGGCCATTCGGCCCTTCTAGCCTGCACCGCCATTCAATGAGTTCATGGCTGAACATTCAACTTCAGTACCCCATTCCTGCTTTCTCACCATACCCCTTGATCCCCCTAGTAGTAAGGACCTCATCTAACTCCTTTTTGAATATATTTAGTGAATTGGCCTCAACAACTTTCTGTGGTAGAGAATTCCACAGGTTCACCACTCTCTGGGTGAAGAAGTTCCTCCGCATCTCGGTCCTAAATGGCTTACCCCTTATCCTTAGACTGTGACCTCTGGTTCTGGACTTCCCCAACATTGGGAACATTCTTCCTGCATCTAACCTGTCTAACCCCGTCAGAATTTTAAATGTTTCTATGAGGTCCCCTCTCATTCTTCTGAACTCCAGTGAATACAAGCCCAGTTGATCCAGTCTTTCTTGATAGGTCAGTCCCGCCATCCCGGGAATCAGTCTGGTGAACCTTCGCTGCACTCCCTCAATAGCAAGAATGTCCTTCCTCAGGTTAGGAGACCAAAACTGTACACAATACTCCAGGTGTGGCCTCACCAATGCCCTGTACAACTGTAGTAACACCTCCCTGCCCCTGTACTCAAATCCCCTTGCTATGAAGGCCAACATGCCATTTGCTTTCTTAACCGCCTGCTGCACCTGCATGCCAACCTTCAATGACTGATGTACCATGACACCCAGGTCTCATTGCACCTCCCCTTTTCCTAATCTGTCACCATTCAGATAATGTTTTTACCACCAAAGTGGATAACCTCACATTTATCCAGATTATACTTCATCTGCCATGCATTTGCCCACTCACCTAACCTATCCAAGTCGCTCTGCAGCCTCACAGCATCCTCCTCGCAGCTCACACTGCCACCCAACTTAGTGTCATCCGCAAATTTGGAGATACTACATTTAATCCCCTCATCTAAATCATTAATGTACAGTGTAAACAGCTGGGGCCCCAGCACAGAACCTTGCGGTACCCCACTAGTCACTGCCTGCCATTCTGAAAAGTACCCATTTACTCCTACTCTTTGCTTCCTGTCTGACAACCAGTTCTCAATCCATGTCAGCACACTACCCCCAATCCCATGTGCTCTAACTTTGCACATCAATCTCTTGTGTGAGACCTTGTCGAACGCCTTCTGAAAGTCCAAATATACCACATCAACTGGTTCTCCCTTGTCCACTCTACTGGAAACATCCTCAAAAAATTCCAGAAGATTTGTCAAGCATGATTTCCCTTTCACAAATCCATGCTGACTTGGACCTATCATGTCACCTCTTTCCAAATGCATTGCTATGATATCCTTAATAATTGATTCCATCATTTTACCCACTACCGATGTCAGGCTGACCGGTCTATAATTCCCTGTTTTCTCTCTCCCTCCTTTTTTAAAAAGTAGGGTTACATTGGCTACCCTCCACTCTATAGGAACTGATCCAGAGTCAATGGAATGTTGGAAAATGACTCTCAATGCATCCACTATTTCCAAGGCCACCTCCTTAAGTACTCTGGGATGCAGTCCATCAGGCCCTGGGGATTTATCGGCCTTCAATCCCATCAATTTCCCCAACACAATTTCCCGGCTAATAAGGATTTCCCTCAATTCCTCCTCCTTACTAGACCCCCCGACCCCTTTTATAACCGGAAGGTTGTTTGTGTCCTCCTTCGTGAATACTGAACCAAAGTACTTGTTCAATTGGTCCGCCATTTCTTTGTTCCCCGTTATGACTTCCCCTGATTCTGACTGCAGGGGACCTACGTTTGTCTTTACTAACCTTTTTCTCTTTACATATCGATAGAAAGTTTTGCAATCTGTCTTAATGTTCCCTGCAAGCTTCTTCTCATACTCCATTTTCCCTGCCCTAATCAAACCCTTTGTCCTCCTCTGCTGAGTTCTAAATTTCTCCCAGTCCCCAGGTTCGCTGATATTTCTGGCCAATTTGTATGCCACTTCCTTGGCTTTAATACTATCCCTGATTTCCCTAGATAGCCACGGTTGAGCCACCTTCCCTTTTTTATTTTTATGCCAGACAGAGATGTACAATGTTGTAGTTCATCCATGCGGTCTCTAAATGTCTGCCATTGCCCATCCACAGTCAACCCCTTAAGTATCATTCGCCAATCCATCCCAGCCAATTCACGCCTCATACCTTCAAAGTTAGCCTTCTTTAAGTTCTGGACCATGGTCTCTGAATTAACTGTTTCATTCTCCATCCTAATGCAGAATTCTACCATATTATGGTCACTCTTCCCCAAGGGGCCTCGCACAACGAGATTGCTAATTAATCCTCTCTCATTACTTAACACCCAGTCTAAGATGGCCTCCCCCCTAGTTGGTTCCTCGACATATTGGTCTAAAAAACCATCCCTTATGCACTCCAGGAAATCCTCCTCCACCGTATTGCTTCCAGTTTGGTTAGCCCAATCTATGTGCATATTAAAGTCACCCATTATAACTGCTGCACCTTTATTGCATGCACCCCTAATTTCCTGTTTGATGCCCTCCCGAACATCACTACTACTGTTTGGAGGTCTGTACACAACTCCCACTAACGTTTTTTGCCCTTTGGTGTTCTGCAGCTCTACCCATATAGATTCCACATTATCCAAGCTAATGTCCTTCCTAACTATTGCCTTAATCTCCTCCTTAACCAGCAATGCTACCCCACCTCCTTTTCCTTTTATTCTATCCTTCCTGAATGTTGAATACCCCTGGATGTTGAGTTCCCAGCCCTGATCATCCTGGAGCCACGTCTCCGTAATCCCAATCACATCATATTTGTTAACATCTATTTGCACAGTTAATTCATCCACCTTATTACGAATACTCCTTGCATTAAGACACAAAGCCTTTAGGCTTGTTTTTTTAACACCCTCTGTCCTTTTAGAATTTTGCTGTACAATGGCCCTTTTTGTTCTTTGCCTTGGGTTTCTCTGCCCTCCACTTTTCCTCATCTCCTTTCTGTCTTTTGCTTTTGCCTCCTTTTTGTTTCTCTCTATCTCCCAGCATTGGTTCCCATCCCCCTGCCATATTAGTTTAACTCCTCCCCAACAGCACTAGCAAACACTCCCCCGAGGACATTGGTTCCAATTCTGCCCAGGTGCAGACCGTCCGGATTGTACTGGTCCCACCTCCCCCAGAACCGGTTCCAATGCCCCAGGAATTTGAATCCCTCCCTGCTGCACCACTGCTCAAGCCACGTATTCATCTGAGCTATCCTGCGATTCCTACTCTGACTAGCACGTGGCACTGGTAGCAATCCCGAGATTACTACTTTTGAGGTCCTACTTTTTAATTTAGCTCCTAGCTCCTTAAATTCATTTCGTAGGACCTCATCCCTTTTTTTACCTATGTCGTTGGTACCAACGTGCACCATGACAACTGGCTGTTCTCCCTCCCTTTTTAGAATGTCCTGCACCCGCTCCGAGACATCCTTGACCCTTGCACCAGGGAGGCAACATACCATCCTGGAGTCTCGATTGCGGCCGCAGAAACGCCTATCTATTCCCCTTACAATTGAATCCCCTATCACTATCGCTCTCCCACTCTTTTTCCTGCCCTCCTGTGCAACAGAGCCAGCCACGGTGCCATGAACTTGGCTGCTGCTGCCCTCTCCTGACGAGTCATCCCCCTCAACAGTACTCAAAGCAGTGTATCTGTTTTGCAGTGGGATGACCACAGGGGACCCCTGCACTACCTTCCTTGCACTACTCTTCCTGCTGGTCTTCCATTCCCTCGCTGGCTGTGGACCCTTCTCCTGCGGTAAGACCAACTCGCTCCACGTGCTACTCACGTCATTCTCAGCATCGTGGATGCTCCAGAGTGAATCCACCCTCAGCTCCAACTCCGCAACGCGGACCGCCAGAGAAATTAAACAAATACTTTGTGTCTGTCTTTATGGAAGAAGACACGAAAAACCTCCCAGAAATAGTGGAGTACCAAGCGTCTAGCGCGAATTAGGAACTGAAATAAATTAGTATTGGTAAAAAAAAAGTACTGGAGAAATGAATGGGACTGAAATCTGATAAATCCCCTGGATCTGATGACCCTAGGGTTTTGAAAGAGATGGCTATAGAGATAGTGGATGCATTGGTTGTCATCTTCCAAAATTCCAAAGATTCTCGAAGGTTTCATGCAGATTGGGAGGTAGCTAATGTAACCCCGCAAGGAGGGAGAGAGAAAACAACGAACTACAGATCAGTTAGCCTGACATCAGTATTCGGGAAAATGTTAGAATTTATTATTAAGGTCATGGTAACAGGGCACTTAAAAAATAATAATAAGATTGGGCAGAGTCAACATGGATTTACGAAAGGGAAATCATGTTTGACAAATCTGCTAGAGTTTTTTGAGGTTGTAACTAGTAGAATAGATAAGGGGGGACCAGTGGATGTGGTGTATTTGGATTTTAAGAAGGCATTCAATAAGGTGCCACACAAGAGGTTATTCAACAAAATTAGGGCTCAGGGATTGGGGGTTAATATACTAGCATGGATTGAGGATTGGTTAACGGATAGAAAACAGAGAGTAGGAACAAACGAGTAATTTTCAGGTTGGCAGACTGTAACTAGTGGGGTGCCACAAGAATCAGTGCTTGGGCCTCAGCTGTTCACAATCTATATCAATGATTTGGATGAGGGAATCACATGTAATTTATCCAAGTTTGCTGATGATAAGTTGTTAGGAGGATGCAAAGAGACATGAAATGGATATAGACAGGCTAAGTGAGTTGGCAAGAACATGGCAAATGGAATATAATGTGGAGAAATGTGAAGTTATCCACTTTAGTAGGAAAAAAAGAAAAGCAGAAGGCTAGATTTTCCATTATTTAGGCATGCATAATGCCCACTTAATGTCTATTTTAACGCTGAAATGAGGTGTAACGTCCAGATATCACCCATTTAGCCACAAAATGGAAACCGACGTCCATTTTTTGGACACTTATCGGCGAGCGCTACTTTCGCCATGTACGTAACGCTGGAAAAAAATAATACCGCCCGCCCACTTTTTTTCGGCGGAATTATCAGAATGGGTGAACCCAACGCCCAGCGTTACTTTCGGCATGTAATTAACGTCAAGATTCAATAATACTGCCACCCACTTTTTTTTGTCGCAAAGATCACATTTGCCAAAACTAACGCCCAGTATATCGCCCAGCGTCACTTTCACCACCTCGCACACATTTCGCCCACAGTATCGCTCGCCCAAAACACCGCTCTGAAAAAGTGGAACTATTCTGAACTAATCACAGCGGTGTGGACGCCATTTTTCAAATTGCAGGTCGCTTCATTGAAAAGGCTGCTTCAACTTCGGGGGAGTTTGGATTGACTCTGGAGTTCTTCTCAGGTGAAGTGACCATCTGAACAGACATCTTTTCAGACTCTGGACTATTGGGTTTTACTGTAGGTGTCTTTTAGTGTTGAAAGTTATTGCATGTGAACAATTGGCATTATACTTTTACTGGAATGGGACCAGCCATTTCTTAGCCTGCATCAATTACAAAGCAGATGCTGCAGAGTGCAAATGGCACAGCGTTTAATGCACAGCATTATATGCCCAATCTAAGACATGCCAGACTGAGGAGGAGGTCCAGACCATACACACCCCGCACTTACAGGGAGGAGCGGTCTTACCTCGACTTATCCAAGCACACGCCTTTGGAGACTGCGCTTCCACAAAGTGGTAATCAGTGAAATATGCAAGCTCATCTGCAGTCTGACAGCACCTTCAGGACATCACTGCTCGTCGAGGTTAAGGTCACCGCGGCACTGTCTTTCTACGCGTCCGGTTCCTTTCGGGCCTCCGTGGTCGACATTTCCCCTCTGTCAGCATGCCACACATTGCTGTATTAGACAGGTCACGGAAGCTCCGTACGCTCGTAGGATGGACTTTATCAGCTTCCCCGTGACCACAGAGGTTCAGACTGACAGGGCTGGAGCATTCTACCGCATTGCTAAGTTCCCCAGGGTGCAGGGAGCAACACAGTGCACTCACATCGCCATGCGGGCACCTTCTCAGGACACAGAGGTTTTTCGCAACAGAAAAGGATTTCACTCCCTGAAGGTCCAACTAGTTGTCGACCACAACCAGATAATTATGGCAGTGAATGCCAAATGTCCGGGCAGCTTCGATGAGGCTCACATCCTGCATAAGAGCACTATCTCTGACATGTTTACCAGTCAGCCACAAGGACAATGCTAGATGATTGGTGATAACCGATATGGCCTAGCCACCTGGCTGATGACCCCGCTGCGTGACACCCACACCGAGGCCGAGAAGCGATACAACCAGAGCCACAGAGACACACGCAATGTGGTCCAGAAAACAATAACTGTGCTTAAGCAGCGCTTTAGATGCCTGGAACACTCAGGAGGGGAGCTACAATACAACCCTGAGCAAGTAGCTCAATTCGTGGTTGTGTGCTCCATGCTGCACAACCTGGCTATCAGGAGGGGACAAGAATTGCCAGAAGGGACTGATGGTTCATCTCAGGAGCGAGAAAAAGAGGAGGATGAGGGGCTGGATGCTGACCTAGGGTAAGACAATCAGGCTGACTATACAACCAGGCCCACGTCCCCCTCCAGACTGCAGGAAAGGGCCCGCGGTGGCCACAAAGCTGCAAGACTCTTACATTAAGAGCTCATAAATGAGGGATTTGCTTGAAAGAACATTGCTGTTATTGATAAAGCTGACATACTGCTGTGTGTGTGCAGCTCAGACATCAATGGTGGGCATCACCTTGGTGCCAGTTAAAGTTTAAGTTGATTCAAGTTAAGTGTAATTATACCCTTTCATGTTAAGGCATCACCAGTGTGTAACGGGCCAACTATCTGAGACAATGCGCAACAGGGTTATGTTGAATAAAAAACATTTTATACGACTATTGGTCTGAAATCATAAGTATCACGGGCAAAAACACCCCACCCCCACCCCACTTTTTTGACCATTGACATCAATCAAATGGTCAACATGTCCAGCAACATAGAAGACAAATGCAAACCAACAGGGTGACCCCCTCCCCCCATACATTACAACAAATTACATACACCCAGATGGAGATATAACACGGTCATCACCTGCGGACATGCATCTCACTTTCCTTCCCCCCTCCCCTTTTTCTCCTCACCTCTACCCCTTCCCCTCCTCGCTCCACGCCGCCTGGCCGAAGAGTTCCTCAGACAGTGCCTCATTGGGGGGGATGAAGGCAGAGCCGGTAGTTGCACGGGTCCGGGAGCGGGGGTACCGAGGTGGGAACATTCTCAGATCCAGAAGCAGGATCTTGCTGCTGCCTCTCATGTGTTGTTGGTACTGGGGGTGTGGAACCCAGGGGTGGAGTGCCGCGCTCTGGGACCACTGGAAGGCCTGTGCCAGCAGTGTTCCTGGCTATCGCCTCCAGGGCCTCCGCCATCCGCGGAACATAGTCCATCATGCTGCCAGAGATGCTGGCCAGCTGTCGGGATATGCCCCCCAATACATTTAGGATCTGGTCACCTATGTCTACAATTCTCCTGGACAACTTTACCATCTCTCCACTCTCATCTGGCACTCGTGGACCAGATCTGCCGCGTCCACGAAACCTCCGCGGGGTCGGCGCCGTCCTGGGGACAAATGGGGTGCCCTGTGGTGAGGTGTTTGGGCCTGGTACCTCCAGAGTGGAGGTGGGAATGGCCGGAGGAGCACTAGATGGCCTTGGGGTAGAATGCCTTCTGGAGCCTGGCGATGCAAACTCCTCAAAGTCCGCGCTCTCATCCATAGAGAACAGACCCAGTGGATTGACGGGCGAGAATCGGACCTCCTCAGCACCAGATGTAGGATTGTCTGCCGAGTCCAGCCCTGCGCCCCCATCTTCTGGCCTCTGTGGTCTTGCCTTGGTCTGCGCTGCTGGCTGAGCTGCAAAACACAAATGAGGTTATTAGAAGAGAAGAGGGTGCTATGGTCACAAGGTGAGTCCAGCTCTACACACAGCATATGAACGACAAAAGCATCACCGCTATCAAAATCATCACAGACATCACATTTCATGACCATCAACACATTCTGCATTGTAATGATTCTCGTGAGGCCAGCATTTTTTATAGGACAATTTTAGAAACAATTTTGGAATATATTGTTAAGATATGAGTGGCTATGGCATCAATTGACGTTAGATCACGCAATGGTGTATACTTTACTCACATGGCATCACTTCAGGGTCTGCAGCTGCTTGTGTGGCCATCCGGGGGTGCCTCCCCACGAGTGCGAGCACCAGTCCTCCATGTCAGTGATGTCGCTGGTGATTGGTGGCCCCCCCCACCCGTCCGCCTCTGCTCGGACTTATTTGAAACAGGTAACAGGACGACATGGCATGAGATCATTGCGTGATATCATTGCTAGATACTGTCACAGAGACTGATGCAACACATAACCGACAGATGTAATCATGATTACTATGATAATTATCATTATTTACCTAAAGACGTGCACCATGACCGCAGGCTTTGAGTACAACATTCCCGGTAAAAGTGAAAGACCTCACATCTGCTGATAGTCACTCATGACTGTTACAAATCAAATTATATAAATACATAAGTACATGTAAATAAATATAATACTTACTCTTGCGGATCCAACAAGGTCGTTCCACTGCTTGCGGCATTGGTTGCCCTCACGCACCTCGTTGGTCGCTGACGGGATCACCTCTGCTATCTCGGCCCATATCTTCTGATAGGCCTTTGGGGTGGGCTTCCCATGCCCTCCCTGTGTCAAATCACCCCAGCTTGACTCGACCTCCTGCAGGAGGGAGGCATTAGCCTCATCCGAGAACCTCCTTGCTCTTTTGCACCCTCCAATGTGTTCCTCTCCCAGCTCACTGCTCTCGCCAGCGTCAGTCTCCACAGCGTGCTGTGTCGCCTCCTCCTCTCCCTTCATTATAGGCACCAAATTCAGGAAAATATCTGGCTGGTAACAGTTAATCTTTTTTGCACAATTTGCTATAAAGGTCAAAACTCTCCCTCCTTCCTTCCAAATCAGCCACACCACACCCACACGCGCCTTCACTCCCTCTCAGCTCCCTCTCTCTCTGTCTCCTCTTATGCTCATGTAATGATGACCCTTGACCTCCTGAATCGGGGGAATCGAGCGTTGCCATGCCGTTGCTAAGGACGGCGATACTTTATGGCAGAAGGTCAGAGAGATTTAACGCTAACGCCCATTTCATATCGTTCGCGGTAACGGCCAATTTTTAAAATGGAGTCTAGGAGCTTTGAAACTGGGCGACAAGCCGGTGATCTGAAAACCCATTTTTACCACCCACGCCAGAAATAACGCCTATTTTTGGGCGATCTGCACAAAAGTGTAAAATCTAGCCCAGAGTATTTTTTAAATGGTGAGAGATTGGGAAATGTTGGTGTTCAGAGGGACCTGTGTGTCCTTGTACATGAATCACTGAAAGTTAACATGCAGGTACAGCAAGCAATGAAGAAAGCAAATGGAATGTTGGCCTTTATTACAAGAGGATTTGAGTACTCGAGTAATGACGCTTACGCAGACTGATTCCTGGGATGGGGAGATTGTCCTATGAAGAGAGATTGAGTAGACGAGGCCTATATTGTCTAGAGTTTAGAAGAATGAGAGATTATCTCATTGAAACATACAAAATTCTTGCAGGGCTTGGCAGGGTAAATGCAGGGAACATGTTTCCTCTGGCTGAGGAGTCTAGAACCAGGGGTCACAGTCTCAGAATAAGGGGTCGGCCATTTAGAACTGAGATGAGGAGAAACTTCTTCACTCAGAGGGTGGTGAATCTTTGGAATTCTCTACCCAGAGGGCTGTAGAGGCTCAGGAGTTGAAATTTGATTACTACCACCAGCTGATACCGCCTGGGAGATGCTGCAACAGGGCATAAACAGCTGGGCTGCGGCATTAGGGGTGGTGCACCCGATGGGAAATTTTCCGCCTCACTTACCGGCTGGTGGGGAACACACCACAAAACAGTGTCATTCACAAGTTGCGGTAAAGATTCTGGGGCGGTATTGAAAGGGAGTTGCAGCCGGGCCACAGAGATCGCGGTCAGTGCTGCGTTCTCCTCGCAGAGTGCGTAGGTGTTGGTGTGCTGCAACTACTCAGCTTCACAACTAACATTTCACAAACATTGGTGGGTTTCAGGTCAGATTCATATCGCGGCTACCTTCTGCAACTTTGTGGAGGCAGTAATGGCACACCACGTCATCCTGCGGCCAAGACGTCAAAGGCTACAGAGATGGCTTCAGGCCAATGTGGATCCACGCCAGAGAGGTCCCAGACTTCGGGGCAGGAAGCCATACAGATGCAGGGTTTACCGTGCACATTATTCTTACCTAGATATGTCCAAGGGACAATACATAAGAAGGCTGCAATTCTGCAAGGAGATGGTCACTGAGCTCTGCTACCTCCTGCAGACAGACCTCAAAGCTGACATCAGCACAAGGACCTCGCTGTCAGTGGCAGTGAAAGTGACAGCAGCCCTCAATGTCTATGCTAGTCTCATGTAGGCGATATTTGCAACATCTCGCAGTTTGCAGTACATTGCTGCATTCGCCAGGTGACCGACACTCTCTACAGCCGATGAATGGACTACATAAAGTTCAGCATGTCCAGGGAGAACCAGGATGAGCGCTCCCATGGCTTCACCAGGATAGCGAGCTTCCCCATGGTTCAGATGGCCATTGATCGGATACATGTGGCATTGTGGGCCCTGCCTCACAATGGAGAGTTGTTTCACCATCGCAAGGGATCCCACTCCCTCAACGTTCAGTTGGTGTGCGATCACAGGCAGATTATCCTTGCTGTCAATGCACGCTATCCTGCCAGCTGCCATGATGGCATCATCCTGCGGGAGAGCAGTGTGCCATGACTATTCCAGCCACTGCATGATCGGTGTTATGTTCAGAATAACTCCACAAGACTGTATGCTGTAAGCTCAAACTGTTGTGACCTTGGTCTCTTTAATGTAACTCCAGAGTGAGGAAGCAGCATGGTAGACTTCCTTTTATACCTGCTTGTCCTGGGTGTGTAGGTGACCCTTGGGTCTCCCACAGGTGTGCCCCCGGTGGCAAGTCTTACACACTAGTAAAGTTTACATACATAACAATCGGCGTGGCTGGCTCGTCGGCAACAAAGGATGTGGTCTCACCACGTGGCTGATGACACCCCTCCACAATCCCACCACACCTGCCAAGCAGCGCTATAACACCTGCCATATTGCAACCAGTACCATTATATAACAATCTATCGGGGTTCTGAAGCAACGTGTCCGTTGCCTTGACCGCTCTGGAGGGGTATTTCAGTACTCACCTGATAGAGTGTCCATCTTCAACATTGTGTGCTGCAGGCTGCACAACCTGACCATCATGAGGGGCCAGCCATTACCAGCAGGGCTGGCAGCTGCACCTCAGGAGAACGACGGCAATGAGGAGGAAGATGAGGAGCTTCAGCCAAGGAGGAGGCAGCCTGACACTGTTGTGGCTGCAAGGGCTGATCGTCAGAGACCCATCACGCATCGATTCCAGTGAATGATGTAAGATGTGCCGAATGTTCAGCCTATTCACTTGGCGATCTGCTGAAGACATTGCGCCCCACCCTCCAAGCCTCCATGTCTATAAATGACAAGATAAGAATGTGACAAATTAAAAGAATTTTTATTGACAACAAAAACCATAATGTACTGTAAAGAAGCACAAAAGGATGCCATCATCCACGGCAAAGTATAATTGAAACCAGATCCCTTGAAACATTCTCACCCTCATCCATGTGCAACTATTTACATGAGTTCATATTTGAGCAAGAACAGCATCTCTGGCCACTATCACACAATTCTTTCGCTGCTCATGCAAGTGCAACTATTTACATGAGTTTATATTCAAGCAAGGTCACTAACTCTGGCCACTAGCACACACATCTTTAGCGGGTCTTTCTGACTACCTTCCCAACCCTTCCCTTCTCCCCCTCCCACGCCTACTGCTCCTCCTCAATTAGGTCTCAGTGCCTGCAGCAAGCCTGATAGAAGGTCGCTGTGTTGGCGTCGCTGCCACAGTTGATGGCCTAGCAGGACATTTCGCACCAATTCAGGACCTGGAAGGCCCGGCTGCAGACTGCATCACCTCAGCATGGATAGCAGCATTCTTTGGTGGATGGGTTACAGAGAGCGGCAGGGGCAAGGGCAAAATGATGTCGTCCTGAAGAGGACATCACATTCCAACAGGCCCGACATGCTTCTATTCCCCCGGGGCAGAGTCTCAGCATCTGGAGCAATCTGGGTGAGCACAGATTGCTGCCCTGCTTCGTCCCTATTGAACTGATGGGACCCCAGACACAATGGCAATGGCAGTGGGCATAAAGCTGGCTCTGCATCAGGGCAGTCTACGCCTGCAGCACACCGCAGAACTGATTGATGCCACCATGCACTGATGACATCACAGTATGCAGGCCTATCATAGCGTTGGCCTGGTGCTCAATGGCTACTGCTTCGTCAGCCATAGCCCGTGCCACCATGTCTGGGACCCCATGACTTTAAGCATTCAACATCCATTGACATCTACCAAGGATGGGCTCCACGGACTGCTAAGAGGCATGTGCAACAGTTGCGGTGGACTCCTCCATCTTCACAGCTAGTGCATCGAAACTCTGGGGAACACTTGCAAATGCACCCAGCAGATCGCGGTGCATCCACAATGACTGTCTTGTGACATCCTCTAATTCGTGCTCATCATCAGAGTGCTGTTGAGCATCACTCAGGTGTGCACTCACCCTCTGGGGAGCTGGCTTCCTGCTCCCCCCCCCCCCACCCCCGCCGCTCCCCGTGGCATTGCTGCAGGTCATTGGGTCCAGGAGCATCACCCACCTCCATCTCCCCAACCATGCCTTCTGCTAAAAAGCTTCTGACCCCGCCTTCTGAGGCCGCTGAATCCTCTGTCACGTCCAGAGAGGTGTCCTCTGCCTCCTCCTCTCCACCATTACCCGCAGTGTAAGGCTGATGTGAAGGCCCCTGGCCATCTAAGTTATCATCTGAAAGCACAAAGCCAGAGAAGAGTGGTTACCTGCAGGAGAGGGGGCCAGGGCTGGGGAAGGCGTAGGGAAATGCCAGTCTCATGGAAAGTGATGAAGGATTGTAGTGTCAGGGCTGAGTGACCTGGTAGAGGCTGCAAAAGAACTCAACATATCATCACTGTCCCGAGGGGTTTCGGCCTCACCCACCGCCACTGCACCCACGTGTGCACCAACAGGTCTGAGACGCGTTCCTCCACAGGAGTTAGGGGTTGCACCTCAGCGTCCCCTTCTTTGGTCTGCATCTGGTTTCTTCTAATCTGTGCGAGCTTGGCCTGCAAGATTAAAGAAAATGAAAGTGTCTCTGCCCTTCTTGGGGACCACTACTCGATTGCCCCACAGAAGGCAGTCTGCCTGTATAGACATTTCATCTTTGCGCCGCTGGAACGGCTTTATCTCTTCCTGCATTTCCACTGGGACACTGGACCAGATCCCGTGAAGCACACAGCTTTTGACTAGAGATAATAAGGCATCCTGGCTTGTCCAGGTTTTGATCTGCCGGGCAGAGACGGGTGATTGCTCGCTCTCAAATGCTTCCATAACCATGGCTAGATCTGCGGGCTGCGCCATTTCCAACAAGGTGGGCAATGGCAGCCTACTGAGAGCATCGGCGCAGTTTTCTGTGCCTGGCCTGTGGCGGATGGCGTAGTTGTATGTGGACAACGTGAGCGCCCAACTCTGGATGCGGGCCGATGCATTAGTATTTATCCCTTTACTCTCGGAAAACAGGGATATAAGTGGCTTATGGACAGTTTCCAATTCGAATTTTAGCCTAAACAGGTATTGATGCATTTTCTTTACCACATAGACACACGCTAATGCTTCTTTCTCAATCATGCTGTAGGCTCTCTTGGCCTTAGACAGACTCCTGGATGCATAAGCATAAGTTTCCCGAAATCATTAGCTTGTTGCAATACACACCCGATGCCATATGATGATGCATCACATGCTAGTACCAAACGCTTACCTGGATCATACAACACAAGCAATTTGTTTGAGCATAACAATTTCCTCGCTTTTACAAAGGCATTTTCTTGGCTTTTGCCCCAAACCCATTGGACCCCTTTTCGAAGTATGACATGTAGTGGTTCTAACAGTGTGTTGAGACCCGGTAAGAAGTTACCAAAGTAGTTCAAGAGTCCCAGAAACGACTGCAGCTCCGTCACGTTCTATGGCCTCGGTGCGTTCTCGATTGCCTCCGTCTTCGCGTTGGTAGGCCTGATGTTGTCCGCCGCAATCATCCTTCCCAGGAACTCCACTTCAGTCACCAGGAAAACGCACTTCGAGCATTTTAACCTGAGCCCCACGCGGTTGAGTCGACTAAGAACCTCCTCCAGGTTCTGTAGGTGCTCGACTGTGTTCCGACCTGTGACCAAGTTGTCATCCTGGAAGACCGTGGTGTGCGGGACCGACGTCAGTAAACTTTCCATGTTTCTCTGGAACATCGCCGCCGCTGATCGGATTCCAAACGGGCACCTGTTATAAACAAAAAGACCTTTGTGCATGTTGATGCAGATGAGGGTCTTCGATGATTCCTCCAGTTCCTGCGTCATGTAGGTTGAAGTCAGATCCAGCTTCGTGAACGTCTTTCCTCCCGCCGGCGTTACAAAGAGGTCATTGGCTTTTGGTAGTGGGTATTGGTCCTGCAGGGAGAAACGATTGATAGTTACTTTGTAATCGCCACAGATTCTGACGGTACCATCTCCCTTGAGGACTGGGACAATAGGACTGGCCCACTCACTAAACTCGATCAGTAAATGATGCCCTCTCATTGCAGCCGGTCGAGCTCGATCTCTACCCTTTCTCTCATCATGTACGGTACTGCTCTCGCCTTGTGATGGATGGGTCGCCCCTCCGGAATTAGGTGGATCAGCACTTTTTCTTCTTGGAATTTCCCGATGCCAGGTTCGAACAGCGAAGGAAATTTGTTTAAGACCTGGGCACACGAAGTGCCATCAGCGGGCGATAGCGCTCGGACGTTGTCCCAGTTCCAGCATTTCTTTCCCAGCCAGCTCCTGCTGAGCAGTGTGGGACCATCACCCGGTACCACCCAGAGTGGTAGCTTGTGCACCGCTCCATCGTAGGAGACCTTTACGGTAGCACTGCCGATTACAGAAATCAGTTCTTTAGTATAAGTTTTTAGTCTCGTGCGAACTGGAGTTAAGACTGGCCTTGAGGCCTTGTTGCACCACAACCTTTCGAAAGTCTTTTTGCCCATGATGGACTGGCTCGCGCCCGTGTCCAGCTCCATTGACACCAGGAGTCCATTTAGTTCAACATTCAGCATTATCGGGGACAATTTGTGGTGAATGTGTGCACCCCATGTACCTCTGCCTCCTCTATCTGAGGCTTTGGTTCGTAGTGATCCTCCGTGGATCTGTCCTCCTCTGCAACGTGGTGGTTTGCAAGTTTAACAGATATAGCAGCTCGCCTGCACACTCGTTGGAGGTGTCCCATTGTTCCACAGCCCTTGCAAATGTATCCTTTGAATCAGCATGAATGGAAACAATGATCATCCCCGCAGCGCCAACAAGGTGTTAATGGCCTTGTATACATCACCCTTGATGGTGGACTCTGAGACATCTGCGGACGTGTAGCTGCAGGTATGTGTGACCTGCCCTGTACGTTACGATTCAAAAACAACATCACTTTGTTCACAGTACTTGTAGCAGCACTTGTGTGTAAAGAGATTTGCTTAGTATTGTCACTGATGGCAATGAACGCCTGAGCTATCGCTATGGCCTTACTCAAGGTTGGGGTCTCTACAGTCAAAAGCTTGCGAAGTATGGTTTCGTGGCCAATGCCAAGTACAAAAAAGTCTCTGAGCAAGTGCTACAGATGTCCTTCAAATTCGCAATGTTCTGCAAGGCGTCTCAGCTCGGCGACATAGCTTGCCACTTCCTGGACTTCAGACCTTTTGTAGGTTTAGAACCGGTACTTTCCTTCGGGTTAAAATGCTCTTGGACCAATGTGCACAAATCGTCGTACGATTTCTCTGTGGGTTTCGCTGGAATGAACAGATTCTTCATGAGGCCATACGCTGGTGCCCCACAGACGGTGAGGAGGATCGTTCTACATTTGGCAGCGTTCTCTTCCCCATCTAGCTCATTGGCCATGAAGTATTGGTCGAGTCGCTTCACAAAAGTTCCCCAATCATCTCCTTCCGAAAATTTCTCCAGGATGCCCACTATTCTCTGCATCTTTGGGTTCGCTATCTGTATCTCATCGCCAGTTGTTGTGTATGGAGAAGGAGTCAGACTGAACACTGTGAGCTCAAAGTAAAATGTGACCTTAGTCTTTTATTGCAGGTCTCCAGAGTGCCTCTCCAACCTGTGAAGCCTTCTTAAATTCCTGTGCTCCCAAGGGATTACGGGATCCCTTGGGACTCCAGGGAATGAGCCCTCTGGTGGCTGTACAGATTAAATACAAGTCCACATATATAACAGCATCGATCGGGCTCAGCTTGGGCCTGTGTGCCTTGTTTGCCCATAACTTCTCAAAGGTCTTCTGGCTCATGATCGATTGGCTCGCACCTGTGTCCAGTTCCATCAGTACCGATATGCCGTTCAGTTTAACGTTCATCATAATCAGGGGACTCATGTTGGTAAAGGTGTGCACTTCCTGCACGTGCACCCCATGTACCTCTTCCTCCTCGGTCATCTCTGCACGATCCTCAGGATCTACGCTTGGCATCCCATCCTCCGCTACGTATCGAGTTGTAGCACGTTTACACATTCGTTGGAGGTGCCCCATCATTGAGCAACTCTTGCAGACATATTATTTGAACCTGCACAGGTTTGCGCAATGAGCCCCTCCATAGCGCCAACAGCTTGCTGTTGGACTTGCATTCACAGGCAATTATCTCTTAGCATTAGTCCATTGTTGTGGTGAGTGAGTCATCGCAGGTCGAGCAGAGGTCGCATTAGCCCAGCTGGGGCCACTTCTCCTGTTGACCAACGAATTTAGCTTATTCACGATGTTTGGCCCCGGGTGATTCCGAAGTTGTGAGTAGAGTAGCTTTGTTTCTTCCTCTCTGGTCATGTATGCCTGAGCAATCAGGGTGGCTTTGGCTAAGTCCAAGTCTTCCTCCATTAGCAATTTGCGGAAGATCCCTTCATGCCCGATTCCCAAAACAAAGAAGTCTCTTAACATATCTTCAAGAACTGTCCTGAATTTGCATGGCCCAGCAAGATGCCTTAGCTCAGCAATGAACGCTGCCACGTCTTAGCCTACCCCGTGCTGGTGGGTGCAGAAACGGTACCTCGCCATGAGCGCACTGCGTTTCGGCTTTAGGTGATTTCGAACTAGCTCGCACAGATCTACGTAACATTTCTCAGCGGGTTTCAGCGGGGCCAGTAGGTCCTTGATCAATGTGTATGTCCGGGATCCACAGACCGTGAGGAGGACGGCCCTCCGTTTGTTGGCATTCGCGTCACCCTCTAAGTCTTTCGTGACAAAGCATTGATCCAGCCAGTCAATGAAGTCACCCAGTCTTCCCCAATGCAATATCACTCGATATAGTCAATGGTGGCCATAGCTACGTGTTAGTATCCCATTCTCGTCGCCGGTTGATACATATGCTTATCACTGTAACGATCAGGTGGAGCTGATCACCTTGTGACCTTCCGGTTTAATGTAAACTCCAAAAGTGAAACCTGCAGGGGGAGCCTGCTTTATATAGGGAGGCAGCATGATGTGCAGTAATGTGTGCCTCCTGGGCTTTCCCCATCTGTTGGCTATTACATGTAATTACATGGTACAGTGCATGGTACAGAGCATGGCTGCAAATACATCACAGTGACACCGCCTCAAAAACAGCAGGACTGAATTTCAAACCCTCAGTCTTTGAGTATATTCAAGACAGAGATCGATAGATTTATGGATATTAAGGGAACCAAGGGATATGGGGATAGTGCAGGAAAGCGGAGTTGAGGTAGAAGATCAGCCATAATCTCATTGAATGGTGGAGCAGGCTCGAGGGACCAAATGGCCTACTCCTGCTCCTCATTCTTAAGTTCTTATGTTAAAAGAGGCAAGGAGATCAACATTTTTCCCATGAGCATTAAAATAATAGTTAATATTTAATCATC
This sequence comes from Pristiophorus japonicus, assembly GCF_044704955.1. NCBI lineage: Eukaryota > Metazoa > Chordata > Chondrichthyes > Pristiophoridae > Pristiophorus > Pristiophorus japonicus. Next base: position 441,571,787 of record NC_091977.1, on the reverse strand, counting down.
ACCGGGTCGAAATTCCGTTTCTAACGCCAACCGTTAGTGCCGGAGAAGGGCGGCTAACGGGCGGCTAAGGACTTACCGTCGGCGGGGAGTGGGTTCCTCGGCTCACAAAATATGTAATGGGGCGGTGGGGACAGCGCCAAGAGATACCGCTGCGCACTCTACTGCCACCCATGTGGCGACGTCATCGAGTAGGTGCGGGGGCCTTACCGGCAAGCCTTTGTACAGCCTGGAAAAGCTGTCGGTGTATTGGGGATCCCGGGGCGGTATCATCCAGAAATCAAGGTAAGTTGTTAACTTTAATTTTAATTTTTTCAGCATTTATGTATTAATAGCACCAGTGGGGAAATGTGGGTGTGGGTCAGAGAAGTTTTTGAAAACCTTTTTTTTTCATTTTTTTCTACTCGCTTGCCGGCAGCCCACCGTCGGGAAATTCAGTCGGTCTCCTGAGCAACCGTTCCATTGGTGCCTGAGGATGAGTGTGCACTGCTCGCTCATCTTTGGGTGTTAAAACTGAAGTTGGCAGTTTAAGGCGGTGATTACTGCCTGGCAGCAAAATCACCATTCAGGCGGTGTCGCTGCCTCCAAAATGGCGGTACTGAATTTCGACCCCCCACTTGTTTGAAACCCACTGTCCAAAACCATTTCTGATTTAAATTTTAATGCAGCAACTTTATATGTTCACTGTTATCTTTAAATTACACTGAAGCAATGCCATGGTTGTGGGGCATAGGTTCAATTTCACAGCTGAATTGCGAGCCTCAGTAACATGGCTGTAGCCAGAAGTTAAGTAGAAACCAGAATCCTGAGATAAAATTGTTTTCAGATCTGCTTTTAATCTCATCCGCAGGAACTGTGTGGCTTAGGAAGACTGGCCTTTGAGAAAATATTAGATTTGATATTGTCGGACACATGCATTTTGCATAATTATAAATGTGGATTGATAATTACAGTAATAAACAAGCTCATGTTATCTAGGCTTAGACAGGCATTGACATTTTAAGCCTTAGAAAACTAGTTAGAGGCTTTACTTCCATATGATGAATGGACAAGTTTAAAATCAAGAGACTTGGACCTGGATTTTGCTCCCATCCATCTGCTGGCACCCTGACCCTAGTGCATTTTCCAGGGAGAGGCTCATTTGAATGCTGCTGGTAGTATATTTAAGGTGCTCCTGGGTCATCTGCCCTGCGCAGGAATGGAAATTGATGCATTTCTTGCTACAGCATAGCGGGGCCGGTGGTCACCGGGGATGCAATAAGAAAATTATATTTTTTAATTTCTCTTTTAAAACTGCACATCTTGCCCAGTGTAAGATTCCATTAGGCTTGGCATGCCTTTAATTTTTAAAGCTCCTTCTGCAATCTTAACACACCAGATACCAGGTAAACAACAGAGTTCCTAATGTCCTAATGCCTAAGGTGTTAATGGCAGGAAATAGGTCAGATGATGTATTCTGATCATTGTCCTATCATTTGAATATGGCCACCCAAATAAGGAAGGGCGTATTCAATATCCACTGTCACCTCTGGTGGAATAGCTTGGAAGTAACAAAAGTCGAGAGGCCACCAGGACAGCTCCCGACCACAATTCCTGCTCCTGTTGCCCCAAAACAGGCAGAAAACGGGTGGAAAATCTGGACGTTGACCTTCAGCAATCTCTGCCAGGCTATTAAATTTGATAAGCAGGTATCCCAACTGGCTACCAGTGTAAAAAAAATATTTCTACTCACATTAAACCTTTCGATAGCAACGGTATTATTTCTGCACTGCATTTAAAAATGGAACACAGTTAATATTAGGGGGATTTAAAACGCCGCCCTCATCCGGGGGGGAACAGTGCAGTCATGCAGTTAATTTAGCCTGATAATACTTACTTCCTGACTCCTCTTCAATTCCTACCAGTCACCATATTAACCACGCACTTTTTTTTAGGCAACAGAGTTGCCTGCCTATCAATACCTGGAAATTGGGGTTCTCTGATGTTATTCAGACCCCAATGCAATATTAACACAAAATAGCGTGAGTTCCACCCAATGCTGAACCCGCTGAGTAAGAGCTAGCGGAATTGGTTTCAGAGAGCCACTGGGAGCAGTACTTAAAGGGGCACTCAGCTGAAGGCATTTAGATCAGAGGGATCTGTGTGCTATTGTGCTTTTTAGATTTGCAAGGAATATTTGAGATTGCTTGCTTCTATTTTTTTTGCTGTACCCTGAACAAGACCTCAGAGCTTCTGATAGGTGCCATTCTGGCTGCTCTGATTTGGATGGAGGAAGAGGAGGAGGAAGAGGAGCAGCAACAGCAACAACATCAGCAACAGGCTCAACAAAAAGGAGGAACAGCAGTTGGACCTGTTAGAAGACAGCAGATGAGCAGGTATGCTCGTAGAAAGCCTTACCCAGCCCACAGGGTCTAAGGGGTGAATGAATTTCCTTGATCTGTCTGAGGAGCAGTGCATGAGGAGGCTGTTCTCTGCAGCCTTCTGCAACAAGGGGCAGATGGTCATGCTTTGCCAATGCTGTGAAAATCACCACCGTCCTTACCTTCTTTGTATCAGGCTCGTTTCCGTGTTATATTATCGGAAATGAATGTCATGAAAGCTGCAAAAGATATTCAGTGCACAAACAGCTGCTTTTAACAGACCAGCTTTCAAGGAAATGTTGAAGAGATACAATGACCACATTTAAATTCTCAAAAGTGGATGAACTTGGAGACTGCAAGACAAGGGGTCGAAATTCGGTTGTATCGCCAGCTGATACCGCCTGAGTGAGGCGGCAACGGGACGTGAACGGCTGGCCGGCGGCGTTATGCGTGGATGCCATCTGATTGGAAATTCGGTTGTCCTTTTTCAAGGGTGTAAACATTTGCCGCCCTGCCGACTACTGCCATGGAAATCATGATGTCAGTACGCATGCAACGCCTCCTTGGTGCCGCTCTCGCCAAATTCACTTTTGCCGCCTCACTTACCAGCTGGCGGCGATGATGACTGAAAAAGTTGGCATGCACAAGTTGGGGAAACGAATCCGGGGCGTTATTAATGGGAGTTCGCGGTCCGTGCTGCATTGGCTGCTCACACAGCTCGAAGGTGCTGGCGTCCTGCGGCTACTGACTCCTAACCTTCAGTACTAGCATCTCAGAGACATTGTTGCCTTCAAGATCGGATACATTTGGAACTAGCATAGCGCTTTTACCTCTGCAAAATTATGGGGGCAGTGATCGGACAGCAAGCACTCCTGCGGCGACAACTTCAAAGGTGCTAGCTGCATAGACGGCTTATGCCAAATGTGGATGCTCGCCAGAGGAGAGACCCTGGATGGCAGAGCAGGAGGCCATACAGTCGCAGGGTTTACCGTGCGCATTATTTTTACCTTGAGATGTCCGAGGACCAGTGCCTAAGAAGGCTGAGGTTCCACCAAGAGGTAGTGATGGAGCTCTGTCACCTCCTGCAGACAGACCTGGCAGCTGACATCAGCACCAGGACCTCGCTGTCAGTGGCAGTGAAAGTGACAGCAGCCCTCAACATCTATGCTACCAGCTTCTTCCAGTCTTTTGTAGGCGACATATGCAACATCTCGCAGTTTCCAGTACAAGGCTGCGTTCGCCAGACTACTGACGTTCTCTGTAGCAAATGAAAGGACTACATCAAGTTCAGCATGTCCAGGGAGTACCTGGATGAGCACTCCCATGGCTTCGCCACGATAGTGGACTTTCCTGGTTCAGGGGGCCATTGATTGTACACATGTGGCATTACGGGCCCCGCCTCACCTGGCCAGCCTATTCACATGGCCATCTGCTCGAGACATCGCACCCCACCCTCCAAGCCTCCATGCATATAAATGGCAAGACAAGATTGTGACAAATTAAACAAATTTTAATTTACAAAAAAAACCATAGTGTGCAGTAAAGAAGCACGAAAGGATGCCACCATCCACAGCAAAAAATAATTGAAACCACACCACTTGAAACATTATCAACCACATGGGGTGCGATGTCTCGAGCAGATGGCCATGTGAATAGGCTGGCCAGGTGAGGCGGGGCCCGTAATGTCACATGTGTACAATTCAGATTATGTCACGATGCAATCACAAGGGCTACCACTCCCTCAGTGTCCAGTTGGTGTGTGACCGCAGGCAGATGATCCTCGCTGTGAATGCCCAATCATCCAGGCAGCTGGCACGATGCCTTCATCCTGCGGGAGAGCAGTGTGCCACGACTGTTCCAGCCACCGCTGGCTGATCACTGACAAAGGATATGGTCGAGCCACTTCGCTGATGACTCCCCTCCGTAACCCCACCACCCCTGCCGAGCAGTGCTACAACCACAGCCACGCCGCAACTAGGTCCAAAATAGAGCAAACTATTGAGGTTCTAAAGCAGCATTTCCACTGCCTTGGCCGCTCTGGAGGGACATTTCAGTACACCCTGATAGAGTGTCCCTTTTCATCGCTGTGTGCTGCAGGCCGCACAACCTGGCCATCATGAGGGGCCAGCATTGCCACCAGGGATGACAGCTGCACCTCAGAAGGACGAAGACGATGAGGAGGAAGACGAGGAGCATCAGCCACAGAGGAGGCAGCCTGACACTGTTGCCACTGCAAGGACTGCTTGTCAGAGACTCATCGGGCAACGATTCCAGTAAATGACGCAACACAGACCGAGTGGCCAGCCTATTCACCTGCCGATGTGCTGAAGCCATCGCGCCCCACCCTCCAACCCTCCATCTATATAACTCCATCAATATAAATCGCACCACAATAATGTGAAGTCGCAAAATAACCTTTATTAACAACAAGTGTGTGCCGTAAAGAAACACAACACAGAGCCATCATGAGCAGCAAATTATGAATGAAACAACACCCCATGGAAACATAATCACCCAGAGGCAAGTGCAACTATGTACATGCCTTAATATTCCAATGTCAACATATATGGCCACAATGCTATCATTGGTTAGTGGGACTTGCGCAGTGATTTACCACCCCTTCTCTTTCCCCCCTCCCACGCCTATAGCTCCTTCTCAATGGGGTCTCAGTGCCTGCAGCAAGGCTGGTTGAATGTTGCTCTTTCGGTGCCGCAGACACAATTGATGGCCTAGCAGGACATCCCCAACCAGCTCGGGCCCTGGAAGGCCCGGCTGCGGACTGCACCACCTCAGCATGGGCAAGCAACAGTCGCGGCTGGATGGGTTACAGACAGCGGCAGGTGAAAAGGCATAATGGTAGTGGTGGGAGGCGGCCTGAGAGAGGACATCAAGTTCCATTTCGACTGACACACTGTCACTCCCCCGGGGCAGAGCCTAAGCATCCGGAACAATCTGGGGCGCACAGCTTGCTGGCCTGCTTCAGCACCGTTAGTCCAACTGATGGGAAGCCAGACACGATGGCAGCAGTCAGTGATTGTGTGGCAGCAAGTTGACTCTGCATCAGAGCAGAGTGAGTCTGCATCAGATCAGAGAGTGCATTGATGCCACCACACACTGATGACATAGTTAAGTGCACATGCAGGCTCAGGGAGTGGCTGAGGCTGCAAATGCGAACTTTGCATCTGTGCTCACCCACGAAGAGCATAGGGTCCTATACATACTGATTTGAGGAGAGACTGCACACACTATACATTGTGCTGAGAGCATGGCATGCTAAGGTTCATGTAAAAGGTATTTGTTATATCTGTGGACTTGTATTTACTCTGTACAGCCACCAGAGGGCTCATTCCCTGGAGTCCCAAGGGATCCCATAATCCTTTGGGAGCACAGGTATTTAAGGAGACTTCACAGGTTAGAGAGGCACTCTGAAGACCTGCAATAAAAGACTACCGGTGCAGCTACAGCGGGAGAGAAAGCAAAATAGAAGTAGAAAGTAATCAAAAAGTGACGTCACAGCCAATGGGGTAAGTGATTGGCTGGTGATTGGTGAGTAGCTTTTCTTTTCTTTTTTATGTCAGTAAGTGAACTGTAACATTGTTATTACCAATTTAAGGGTATCTAAGGTTAAGACATGGCAGGAGAGCTCGGCCATGTGATATGCTCCTCCTGTACCATGTGAGAACTCCGGAAGTGTCCCTGGGCGCTACGTGTGTAGGAAGTGTATCCGCCTCGAGCTCTTGACGGTCCGCGTTGCAGAATTGGAGCTGAGGGTGGATTCACTCTGGAGCATCCACGATGCTGAGAATGACGTGAGTATCACGTGTAGTGAGTTGGTCTTACCGCAGGAGAAGGGTCCACAGCCAGATAGGGAATGGAAGACCAGCAGGAAGAGCAGTGCAAGAAAGATAGTGCAGGGGTCCCCTGTGGTCATCCCCCTGCAAAACAGATACACTGCTTTGAGTACTGTTGGGGAGGATGACTCATCAGGGGAGGGCAGCAGCAGCCAAGTTCATGGCACCGTAGGTGGCTCTGCTGCAAAGGAGGGCAGGAAAAAGAGTGGGAGCGCGATAGTGATAGGGGATTCGATGGTGAGGGGAATAGATAGGCGTTTCTGCGGACGCAACCGAGACTCCAGGATGGTATGTTGCCTCCCTGGTGCAAGGGTCAAGGATGTCTCGGAGCGGGTGCAGGACATTCTGAAATGGGAGGGAGAACAGCCAGTTGTCGTGGTGCACATTGGTACCAACGACATAGGTAAAAAAAGGGATGAGGTCCTACGAAAAGAATTTAAGGAGCTAGGAGCTAAATTAAAAAGTAGGACCTCAAAAGTAGTAATCTCGGGATTGCTACCAGTGCCATGTGCTAGTCAGAGTAGGAATCGCAGGATAGCTCAGATGAATACGTGGCTTGAGCAGTGGTGCAGAAGGGAGGGATTCAAATTCTTGGGGCATTGGAACCGGTTCTGGGAGAGGTGGGACCAGTACAAACCGGACGGTCTGCACCTGGGCAGGTCCGGAACCAATATCCTAGGGGGAGTGTTTGCTAGTGCTGTTGGGGAGGAGTTAAACTAATATTGCAGGGGGATGGGAACCTATAAGGGAGACAGAGGGAGACAAAAATGAGGCAAAAGCAAAAGACAGAAAGGAGATGAGGAAAAGTGGAGGGCAGAGAAACCCAAGGCAAAGAACAAAAAGGGCCACTGTACAGCAAAATTCTAAAAGGACAAAGGGTGTTAAAAAAGCAAGCCTGAAGGCTTTGTGTCTTAATGCAAGGAGTATCCGCAATAAGGTGGATGAATTAACTGTGCAAATAGATGTTAACAAATATGATGTAATTGGGATTACGGAGACATGGCTCCAGGATGATCAGGGCTGGGAACTCAACATCCAGGGGTATTCAACATTCAGGAAGGATAGAATAAAAGGAAAAGGAGGTGGGGTAGCATTGCTGGTTAAAGAGGAGATTAATGCAATAGTTAGGAAAGACATTAGCATGGATGATGTGGCATCTATATGGGTAGAGCTGCAGAACACTAAAGGGCAAAAATCGTTAGTGGGAGTTGTGTACAGACCTCCAAACAGTAGTAGTGATGTTGGGGAGGGCATCAAACAGGAAATTAGGAGTGCATGCAATAAAGGTGCAGCAGTTATAATGGGTGACTTTAATATGCACATAGATTGGGCTAGCCAAACTGGAAGCAATACGGTGGAGGAGGATTTCCTGGAATGCATAAGGGATGGTTTTTTAGACCAATATGTCGAGGAACCAACTAGGGGGGAGGCCATCTTAGACTGGGTGTTGTGTAATGAGAGAGGATTAATTAGCAATCTCATTGTGCGAGGCCCCTTGGGGAAGAGTGACCATAATATGGTGGAATTCTGCATTAGGATGGAGAATGAAACAGTTAATTCAGAGACCATGGTCCAGAACTTAAAGAAGGGTAACTTTGAAGGTATGAGGCATGAATTGGCTAAGATAGATTGGCTAATGATACTTAAGGGGTTGACTGTGGATGGGCAATGGCAGACATTTAGAGACCGCATGGATGAATTACAACAATTGTACATTCCTGTCTGGCGTAAAAATAAAAAAGGGAAGGTGGCTCAACCGTGGCTATCTAAGGAAATCAGGGATAATATTAAAGCCAAGGAAATGGCATACAAATTGGCCAGAAAAAGCAGCGAACCTGGGGACTGGGAGAAATTTAGAACTCAGCAGAGGAGGACAAAGGGTTTGATTAGGGCAGGGAAAATGGAGTACGAGAAGAAGCTTGCAGGGAACATTAAGGCGGATTGCAAAAGTTTCTATAGGTATGTAAAGAGAAAAAGGTTAGTAAAGACAAACGTAGGTCCCCTGCAGTCAGAATCAGGGGAAGTCATAACGGGGAACAAAGAAATGGCAGACCAATTGAACAAGTACTTTGGTTCAGTATTCACTAAGGAGGACACAAACAACCTTCCGGATATAAAAGTGGTCAGAGGGTCTATTAAGGAGGAGGAACTGAGGGAAATCTTTATTAGTCGGGAAATTGTGTTGGGGAAATTGATGGGATTGAAGGCCGATAAATCCCCAGGGCCTGATGGACTGCATCCCACAGTACTTAAGGAGGTGGCCTTGGAAATAGCGGATGCATTGACAGTCATTTTCCAACATTCCATTGACTCTGGATCAGTTCCTATCGAGTGGAGGGTAGCCAATGTAACCCCACTTTTTAAAAAAGGAGGGAGAGAGAAAGCAGGGAATTATAGACCGGTCAGCCTGACCTCAGTAGTGGGTAAAATGATGGAATCAATTATTAAGGATGTCATAGCAGCGCATTTGGAAAATGGTGACATGATAGGTCCAAGTCAGCATGGATTTGTGAAAGGGAGATCATGCTTGACAAATCTTCTGGTATTTTTTGAGGATGTTTCCAATAAAGTGGACAAAGGAGTACCAGTTGATGTGGTATATTTGGACTTTCAGAAGGCTTTCGACAAGGTCCCACACAGGAGATTAATGTGCAAAGTTAAAGCACATGGGATTGGGGGTAGTGTACTGACGTGGATTGAGAACTGGTTGTCAGACAGGAAGCAAAGAGTAGGAGTAAATGGGTACTTTTCAGAATGGCAAGCAGTGACTAGTGGGGTACCGCAAGGTTCTGTGCTGGGGCTCCAGCTGTTTACATTGTACATTAATGATTTGGACGAGGGGATTAAATGTAGTATCTCCAAATTTGCGGATGACACTAAGTTGGGTGGCAGTGTGAGCTGCGAGGAGGATGCTATGAGGCTGCAGAGTGACTTGGATAGGTTAGGTGAGTGGGCAAATGCGTGGCAGATGAAGTATAATGTGGATAAATGTGAGGTTATCCACTTTGGTGGTAAAAACAGAGAGACAGACTATTATCTGAATGGTGACAGATTAGGAAAAGGGAAGGTGCAACGAGACCTGGGTGTCATGGTACATCAGTCATTGAAGGTTGGCATGCAGGTACAGCAGGCGGTTAAGAAAGCAAATGGCATGTTGGCCTTCATAGCGAGGGGATTTGAGTACAGGGGCAGGGAGGTGTTGCTACAGTTGTACAGGGCCTTGGTGAGGCCACACCTGGAGTATTGTGTACAGTTTTGGTCTCCTAACTTGAGGAAGGACATACTTGCTATTGAGGGAGTGCAGCGAAGATTCACCAGACTGATTCCCGGGATGGTGGGACTGACCTATCAAGAAAGACTGGATCAACTGGGCTTGTATTCACTGGAGTTCAGAAGAGTGAGAGGGGACCTCATAGAAACGTTTAAAATTCTGACGGGTTTGGACAGGTTGGATGCAGGAAGAATGTTCCCAATGTTGGGGAAGTCCAGAACCAGGGGTCACAGTCTAAGGATAAGGGGTAAGCCATTTAGGACCGAGATAAGGAGAAATTTCTTCACCCAGAGAGTGGTGAACTTGTGGAATTCTCTACCACAGGAAGTAGTTGAGGCCAATTCACTAAATATATTCAAAAGGGAGTTAGATGAAGTCTTTACTACTCGGGGAATCAAGGGGTATGGCGTGAAAGCAGGAAGTGGGTACTGAAGTTTCATGTTCAGCCATGAACTCATTGAATGGCGGTGCAGGCTAGAAGGGCTGAATGGCCTGCTCCTGCACCTATTTTCTATGTTTCTATGTTTCTACTACGGTCATACTTTATTTTGAGCTCACAGTGTTCAGTCTGACTCTTTCTCCATACACAACAATTGGCGACGAGATACAGATAGCGAACCAAAAGATGCAGAGAACAGTGGGCATCCTGGAGAAATTTTCAGAGGGAGATGATTGGGAAACTTTTGTGGAGCGACTCGACTAATACTTCACGGCCCACGAGCTAGATGGGGAAGAGAGCGCTGCCAAACGTAGAGAGATCCACCTCACCGTCTGTGGGGCACCGACGTATGGCCTCATGAAGAATCTGCTCACCCCAGCGAAACCCACGGAGAAATCGTACGACGATTTGTGCACATTGGTCCGAGAGCATTTGAACCCGAAGGAAGGCATTCTGATGGCGAGGTACCGGTTCTACACCTCCAAAAGGTCTGAAGGCCAGGAAGTGGCGAGTTATGTTGCCGAGCTAAGACGCCTTGCAGAACATTGCGAATTTGAAGGACATTTGGACCACATGCTCAGAGACTTTTTCGTACTTGGTATTGGCCACGAAATCATACTTCGCAAGCTTTTGACTCTAGAGACCCCAACCTTGAGTAAGGCTATAGCGATAGCCCAGGCGTTCATTGCCACCAGTGACAATACTAAGCAAATCTCTCAGCACACAAGTGCTGTTCCAAGTACTGTGAACAAAGTGATGTTGTTTCTGAATCGTAAAGTACAGGGCAGGTCACACATACCTGCAGCTACACGTCCACAGATGTCTCAGAATCCACCAACAAGGGTGACGAATACAAGGCCATTAACACCTTGTTGGCACTGTGGGGGTGATCATCGTTTCCATTCATGCCGATTCAAAGGATACGTTTGCAAGGGCTGCGGAACAATGGGACACCTCCAACGAGTGTGCAGGCGAGCTGCTAAGCCTGTTAAGCCTGCAAACCACCACGTTGCAGAGGAGAACAGATCCACGGAGGATCACTACGAACCAGAGCCTCAGATAGAGGAGGCAGAGGTACATGGGGTGCACACCACAAATTGTCCACCGATAATGCTGAATGTTGAACTAAATGGACTCCCGGTGTCAATGGAGCTGGACACGGGCGCGAGCCAGTCCATCATGGGCAAAAAGACTTTCGAAAGGTTGTGGTGCAACAAGGCTTCAAGGCCAGTCTCAACTCCAGTTCGCACGAGGCTAAAAACTTACACTAAAGAACTGATTCCTGTAATCGGCAGTGCTACCGTAAAGGTCTCCTACGATGGAGCGGTGCACAAGCTACCACTCTGGGTGGTACCGGGTGATGGTCCCACGCTGCTCGGTAGGAGCTGGCTGCGAAAGATACGCTGGAACTGGGACGACGTCCGAGAGCTATCGCCCACTGATGACACTTCGTGTGCCCAGGTCTTAAACAAATTTTCTTCGCTGTTCGAACCAGGCATCGGGAAATTCCAAGGAGCAAAAGTGCAGATCCATCTAATTCCGGGGGCGTGACCCATCCATCACAAGGCGAGAGCAGTACTGTACATGATGAGAGACAGGGTAGAGATCGAGCTAGACCGGCTGCAACGAGAGGGCATCATTTGACTGAACGAGTTCAGTGAATGGACCAGTCCTATTGTCCCAGCCCTCAAGGGAGATGGCACCATCAGAATCTGTGACGATTACAAATTAACTATTAATCGTTTCTTCCTGCAGGACCATCCCACTACCAAAAGCCGACGACCTCTTTGCAACGCTGGCGGGAGGAAAGACGTTCACGAAGCTCGATCTGACTTCAGTGTACATGACGTAGGAACTGGAGGAATCATCGAAGGCCCTCACCTGCAACAACACGCACAAAGGTTTTTTGTTTATAACAGATGCCCGTTTGGAATCCGATTAGCGGCGGCAATATTCCAGAGAAGCATGGAAAGTTTACTGAAGTCGGTCCCGCACACCGTGGTCTTCCAGGACGACATCTTGGTCACAGGTCGGAACACAGTCGAGCACCTGCAGAACCCGGAAGAGGTTCTTAGTCGACTCAACCGCATGGGGCTCAGATTAAAACACTCGAAATGCGTTTTCCTGGCGCCTGAAGTGGAGTTCTTGGGAAGGAGGATTGCTGCGGACTGCATCAGGCCCACCAATGTGAAGACGGAGGCAATCGACAACGCACCGAGGCCACGGAACGTGACGGAGCTGCAGTCGTTTCTGGGACTCCTGATAGTTGGGCTTCACAACAATTCACGTCGCCTCTCCACACCGTCAAGGAGTGCATCCATGGCGGCGTTGGAGAACCGGTGATCACGCTGAAGAGCTCTCGCCTCTGCCATCTTCCCCCTCTCAGTAAGAGTGCGTAGGTAGCGTTGATAAACAGAAGGCGGTGCCACGTCATATCATCGCCTCAATTGATTCCAGATGGCATCAGTATGTCTGTTGCGCAGCTACAAATGCTGATTATCGCTCGGATTTACCGCCCCACTTACCGCCATTTAGCGCTTTAAGAGTAGCGTGTAACGCCTGATTTTCCGCTCCAATCCCCCCTTCAGGAGGTAAAACTGAATTTCCCGGTTGTTGGCGGTAATTACCTCTAAATGGACGATACCGAATTTCTATAGTATTTTACTTCTGAAAAAGTTTCGGTTTAATTTTGTATTTGCTGTAATGTTACATATGTTACTATGTATTGCTTTGGTATGAAACAGTGCAATTAACAGGGACCTGTTTCTGAACTGGAGGCAAGGTTTCTGGCACTGTTATAAGATTACTGTGCATGTGGACACTATTGTGAAATAATGGCTATTTTTCAGACGGCTAAGTTGTTGGAGCAATCTTACTTCAAAATCTGCTTTGACAGCCACCAATGTAGTGCGATCTTGAAACTTTCACAAAATATTCTTTGAGTTTTATGTTCGTTTGTTATTAAACATAATGGCCCGTAATTTTCGCTCAACAGCAAAGAAAAGGCCCCGAAATACATTTCGCACAAGGATCTCCCGATCCCTCTGTCGAGAACTTCGGGTTTTTCAACCTTCAATTCAAATCAACAAAAGTATAATGGGGATCCCCTAGTATGAACTGCTGTGACATCAACAAGCTGTCTAAGCAGCCAATCAAACTGCAGACAGGCAGTGAACAAGGAAATAAGTAAGCTCTGCAAAGTCTAATTTTTAAAAAATGTTATAGAGAGCAAAACAAAGATTGGGGCTCTCACATGGGGAAAAGGTAAACCTGAAATAAAAACAAAAGCAAAATACTGCGGATGCTGGAAACCTGAAATAAAAACAGAAAATGCTGGAAATACTCAGCAGGCCAGGCAGCAGCTGTAGAGAGAGAAACAGAGTTAACGTTTCAGGTCGATGATCTGAATTAAAGATGGACAAACTTTGTTTTTAAATTTGAAAAGTTTCTTAAAATGTTTTATCTTTATTAAAATGGACAAATTTCACACTGCACAAAATTAAAATTAGTTTTCCAGGCGCTTAACATTTGTTTAGCAGTAATAATGTTGTTAAAACCCCAGTTACACCTCATCCCTTTGGCTCTAACTGTTGGTGGGGAATTTAACAGTGTACTTGCTGCGGAAGAGCCGAAGTTTTCATCAGTTTTCGTGAGTAAAGTGATTACACAGATTTCCAGCTCTGTTGGTGGGCACAGTACAGCCTGTTTTAGAACTGCCAATGGCAGACCACAGCTTTAGGATTTCTGCATTTGCCTGCACAGGCGCCAATTCCTGACGTTGCGGTCAGTTTCAAAGGCAGAATGAGGGCGAACACAACCAGTTTGCTGTCATATCGACCGCCAATAGTTAGATTTTCCATCAAATGAGGGGGTCGATTTTCAACTGCTGTCTTTTCTGTTTACAAGGCATCCAACAGTTGAAATTGGCAGGGAAACAACAACCGGCTCATGGACCCCCAAGGACCACGTTGCGATTTTCAGGTTATACTGTAAATGGGAGCTCAACACTCTTACCCGAAGCAAGCCGGAATTTGGTTGAAAATGCAAATCAAGATCCTTAACTTGAGGGAGGACATTCTTGCTATTGAGGGAGTGCAGCGAAGATTCACCAGACTGATTCCCGGGATGGTGGGACTGACCTATCAAGAAAGACTGGATCAACTGGGCTTGTATTCACTGGAGTTCAGAAGAATGAGAAGGGACCTCATGGAAACGTTTAAAATTCTGACGGGTTTAGACAGGTTAGATGCAGGAAGAATGTTCCCAATGTTGGGGAAGTCCAGTACCAGGGGTCACAGTCTGAGGATAAGGGGTAAGCCATTTAGGACCGAGATGAGGAGAAACTTCTTCACCCAGAGAGTGGTGAACCTGTGGAATTCTCTACCACAGAAAGTAGTTGAGGCCAATTCACTAAATATATTCAAAATGGAGTTAGATGAAGTCCTTACTACTCGGGGGATCAAGGGTTATGGCGAGAAAGCAGGAAGGGGGTACTGAAGTTTCATGTTCAGCCATGAACTCATTGAATGGCGGTGCAGAATAGAAGGGCTGAATGGCCTGCTCCTGCACCTATTTTCTATGTTTCTATGTTTCTATGTTAAAGGGACCACTCCAAAATCAGCTTGGAAAATTTCAGAGGGCGGGGTGGATTTTTGTGGGGCCTGGAGGAGCAGGAATCTATGAAGCAGGCATACTTTGTACCCATTTTGGGCAAAAGTTGAAAATTGCGCCCCGCCCCCGAGGACTAGCGTAATGATTGAAGCTATGACATTTTGTCACCGTTTGTCTCAATTATGCACTCCTGTCAGATGGAGTCTTTACCAGAGACTTTATTGAAAGATAATGTCCCTTTAACAATTTTATTAACGCCTTCAACCCAGGGGATGATGCTTGCTAGGTGTGTGTAGGGTTGGCCAAAGGGGAAGAAAATTCTTAAAAGGGAAAGAAAATAATCTCAGACAAAATATATATTTTTGGTGGAGTTAGAATCAGATTAACGTATATATATCATCTTACATTACTTCCCAAAACAGAATCCATAAAGCAATTTAGTAATTTAATCATAAAGATTCTGTGAGCCCTCATTGCTGGTAGAGAAGGCTATCCTGCCACCAGTGCACACTCAGAAAATAACCCCCCAGAAGGTTGGAAAATAATGATTTGCGCAAAAGTATTTCCTTTATGCTGTTACAAACACATTTATTTTTCATCCAAATAGTTTTCTCGTCGTCATTGGTGAGGGAATAGACTGGACTGTTTGATGTTTTTTGCAAAATTGCTAATGTGTTTTTCATGCTCGCATTCACTATTTTGCTACAAATAGCAAACAACCAAAATCTTTCCCCCAGATGTTCATATATGTGACATCAGTGCACAGTACTACTAGGAAAATGGAAATGGGCAAGATTTATGATACTGATACGAGATTACTATGTATGTGGTTATTCTTGTAAAATAATGACTGAAGTTTTGTGAATGTGTCTGCTTGGCTTTTGGGTGATTAACAAAAAATACCTTCTGTTTCAAAGAGAAAAATGGGAATGACTAACATTCAGACAAATAAACATGTTGGTGAAATTTCAAATTCCAATTTCAACACTACGGTAGTAATTACCAGAACATTTTAGTAATGTTATTTATGGTTCCTACATAAGAAATAACAGCTGCTGTCCAGATGCTTGCAAAGTTCTTTTCAAATGTAACTTCATAGAGATATTTGTAGTTTCTAATTTTGTCCATGCATCTCTTGTGGAGTCTTCTGTTACTCTTTTCAGTCCATGAGTCGGTACTGTTTTGGTATAAAACTTATTTCATTGCAAAACAGTTGTATCTCTTCCTTGGTGCAGTATTTTCCAACTCCCTTTACATCCAGATCATATATGTGTGCAACAAATGCCTTAAGATTGTTTTTGTGGTGTCCTTACACCTTACTATAGAATCACACGAGGCATGTACTGCAGACAAAGTCATTACGTGACCTGAACCTTTATTCCCAGGACCAAGAAGTGCTGATCCAGCATGGGACCTCCCTTTATATACCTGGATGACCAGGTGAGGAGTGTCTTCCACAAGTTCACCCCCTGTGGTCAAGGTGTGCATTACTCAGGTGTATACAGTGTACAGTGTTGTTACATAAGGGTTACAGTTATGTGAAGGTTAAAAACATGACAGTTTTAACTTTCATTAAATATCCAGGGGGATTGGTAATTAAGAGAACATTCTGGGGCTGAAATTGCCCCTTTCTATAAGACCTCTAACCGCCTGAAAGCAGCGGCCACGGGTTGGTACAGACTGGTCGGCGAGTCTCCGCGGAGGGGCCGCCATTTTGAAAATTGCCATTCCTCAGTTTTGGAGCGGTGTCTGGGACCGCTCCACCCATTTTCCCGCCACAGCGAGCAGGCGCTGACCTCTTACCGACTAGCGGGGACCCTTTTCCAAAATTGCCCCATCGGGAAATTGCCCCTTTCCCAGAATTGCCCTGCGGGAGCGGCCCCATCACCAATCGGTGCCACCAATAGCTTTTGCTGTCAGTACACTCTCTGTGGCTTGGCGGTGAGGCACTGCTGCAGCCGCCATATTATTTTTATGGCCACATATTCAGCCAGGCTGCCAACAGGCAGCCTGGCACCCCATCTTCAGTGTCAAGCCACTGGCCCAGCCGAAACCCTCTCTAATTTGCCATTAAAGTGGCTGCAGAATTCACAGCGGCCCTCTTTTAACTGAAGGTGAGAGAGGCATTGTGACACGCAGTGCGATGATATCATCAGCGCGGTGCTGATGTCTTGCAGCGTCGGTCACTCCGCCCCGTCCCCACTTCCGCTCCGCTAGTGATGGCCACTCCGCCCTACCACCACTTCCGTCCCCATCATGAGGCCATTTCCACCCCGCTCGGAAATAAACCATGAACTGCTGAATTTCAACGGTTTGGCCACCCCATTGGCCCCTATATGTGTTGGTCACTTTTAGAATTGGGAGTCTGTAGACAAATGCAGGGTAAAGTGAAATCACAAATACTCCATCATAGAATGGCTAATTTCCATAGGCCAAGTTTTATTTTATGTATGAGCAAAAGAGAATATGCTCACTATTTAAACTTCAACATCTGTTTTCCTTTCATTCATATGCTGAAGTAAATCATGCATTAACCAACTGATCCCCTAGCAACCACAGTGAATTTTGTACTCATTATGTTAACGGACAGAAAACAGTAGGGATAAAGGGGTCTTTTTCAGGTTGGCAGACAGTAACTAGTGGGGTGTCGTAAGGATCAGTGCTGGGGTCTCAGTTATTTACAATTATATTAATTATATTAATGATCTAGATGAGTGTAATGTATACAAGTTTGCTGACGAAACAAAGCTAGGTGGGATAGTAAGCTATGAAGAGAACATAAAGCATCTGCAAAGGGATATAGATAGACGAAGTGAGTGGGCAGTAAGATGGCAGATGGAGTATAATGTAGGGAAATGTGAGGTTATTCACTTTGGTAGGAAGAATAGAAAAACAGAATATTTTTTTAAATAGTGAGAAATAGTGTTCAGAGAGATTTTGGTGCCCTTGTGCAAGAAACACAGAAAGCTAGCATGCAGGTACAGCAAGCAGTAAGGAAGTCAAATGGCATGTTGTCCTTTATTGCAGGGGGGTTAGAATATAAGTGTAAGGAAGTCTTGCTACAATTGTACAGGGCCTTGGTGAGACCACACCTGGAGTACCGTGCACAGTTTTGGTCTCCTTATCTAAGGAAGGATATACTTGCCTTGGACGCGGTGCAACAAAGGTTCACTAGATTGATTCCTGGGATGAGAGGGCTGTCTTATGATGAGAGATTGTGTAGAATGGGCCTATACTCTCTGGAGTTTAGAAGAATGAGACATACAAACATACAACATTCTGAAGGGGATTGAGAGGGTAGATGCTGAGAGGTTGTTTCCCCTGGCTGGAGTGTCTAGAACTAGGGGGAGTAGGCCATTTAAGACAGAGATGAGGCGGAATTTCTTCACTTAGGTTGTGAATTTTTGGAACTCTCTGCCCCAGAGGGCTGTGGATGCTGAGTCTATGAATATATTCAAGGCTGAGATAGATAGATTTTGGAGTCTAGGGGAATCAAGGGATATGGAGATTGGGCGAGATAGTGGAGTTGAGGTCGATGATCAGCCATGATCTTATCGAATGGCGGAGCAGGCTCAAGGAACTGTATGGCCTACTCCTGTTCCTATTTCGTATGTTATGTGGTATGTCATGACTGTCAAATTCAACATTTTCATATTCGGTGTCAGCATCAAGATATCTGTTCGGTACAGCACAGATTAAATGCAGGGTAAATCCCAAACTCTAAAGATCACCCACTTCTGTAAAAGGATGATATGCCATCTTATATCCTTGTCCATTCTTCTAGTCTGAATGAGACGTTACACTGTAAACTCATGCCTATCACGTTACAGTCAAAAACTGCATAGATTCATTTTGCGTTCAACACTTAGGATTGGATTTTTGGTTGGATTGTGCCTCTGTTCGAGCCCCTGAGGGGCGATAAAGGGTGTTGAAATGCTGATCACCCGGGTGGCCAGCTTCCAGTGCCCCACCAGGAAATTCAGTGCTGGTTTTGCGGTGGTGCAAACGCTACCGCCTCACTCTGTAGTTTCATTCAGATCATGACATCAGTCGTTGTGCAACATCCCCGTTAGCGCCCCGCTAATTTAGGTGGTAACGCCGCATTTACTATCAGCCCCAAGTCACGCCTGAAAAACCAGGTGGTCCTATGGTCGAATAGGCGTTATTTACAGCATATTTAAATTGAGGGAGAAGAATCCTAAATCGGAGGTCACATTGACTGCAACGTTTCCGCACAGTACACTGTGTGAACCTCTGTCATAAAAGCGGCAGATTTATCTGTCATTATAGGGTCCTTACAACAATAGGGGTGATCAAGCAGCGTTTTTGATGCCTGGACCGTTCTAGAGACAGCCTTCAATACTCCCCTCAACAGGTATCGGAATTCATTGTGGTGTGCTGCATGCTGCATAGCTTAGCCATCATGAGGGGCCAGGCATTGCTAGTGGGGATTTAAGTTCAGGAGGATGAGGACGAGGAACAGAAAGCTGGTGAGGCCTCGAATCGCCATCCACACAAGGAGGAGGACTATCCACGGAGGAGGCAGCGTCGTGATGCTGCCGGACCAAGAGCCACACGTCATTGGCTCATAATGGATCGGTTCTCTTGAATGGAGGAAGCTGAGGGAGGCAGCTCATAATGACCGCGCATTGTGCCACAATAATGGCGCATCTCCGTTAAACTCTTCAATGGTACACAAGACACCAATGCAAAATGGTTAAAGTAACATTTTACTAAAGACACCAATGTCGTCGCTTCAACCAACAGAACCAAACCGCCCCCCACCCCCACTCCCCATCCAGTAAGTAAAAAAACACAACATCCCATTCAAATACCATCAAGCACAATGAAGTGCATCAATGTAACTACATATTTACAGCCATTATTTACATTGGGATTGCATCTGTCCATGGTGGGAAAAGTCATCACTCAGACCTTGCCTGACACATCCCACCCCTCTTCCATGCCTTGTGCTCCTCCTCAATGTGGACTCAGTGCCTACAGCAAGACTGTTTGAGGGCTGCTGTGCAGACGGCTTACCAGGACGCCTTGGACAAGCTCTGGGCCTGGAAGGTCCGGCTGCGGACTCCACCGTCTCAGCATCGGTGGCAGCAGTCTGTGATGGCTCAGGTGTAGATGCAAAGGTGGAGTGGCAGTGGTGGGAGCCAGAATGCTGTCATCTTGCGGAAGAAAAGCACCTTCCATTTCCAGGGGCCCACTACCACTCACACGGTGCAGAGCATCAGCACCCGGAGCACAATGTGTGAGCACAACTTGCTGGCCTGCTTCGGCACTGTCACTTCCCCATCGGACTGTGGGGAACACAGAGAGGATGGCAGTAGTCAGTGATTGCATGGCACACTGAGCCTGAAACACAGCAGTGTGAGATTTCATGCCAGGAATCACTGACAGCATCACATCACACAGTTCTTGCATGGCTTGGGCCTATGATACGATTGAGGCTGCCACATCAACTATGGCACGCGTCATCCCCTCTGGGACTCCACTATCATTCATTGAGCCCATCTCCCTCTGTGAGCAGGCAAGGATGGGTTCGTTGGACTCCCGAGAGGTATGGGCAATGCATGAGGTGGCCTCCACCACATTTACAGCAAGTGCATCAATGCTCTGCGGGACCCTATCCAATGCACCCATGAGGTTGTGGGGCACTTGTGTGGTTTCCCTGGACAGAGCCATCAAGTCCAGGTCCACGACTGCCTGTCTCTCAGTGGGACTCCTGGACCGACTCATCCACCGGGGAGCTGGCCTCCGAGCTTCCCCTCCCGCTGGGCATTGTCGTAGGCCACTGGAGCCGGGGGCATCAGAGTCCTCAAAACCCTCATACATCCTTGTACATACTCTTGTGCAACTGCTGAGAGAGTTTGAGCAGCTAGGGACTAAATTGAAAAGCAGAACCACAAAGGTAATAATCTTTGGATTATTACCTGAGCCACGAGCAAATTGGCATAAGGTCAATAGAATCAGGGAGATGAATGCGTGGCTCAAAGTTTGGTGTGGGAGAAGTGGGTTTAGATATATTCAAAAGGGAGTTAGATATGGCCCTTATGGCCAAAGGGATCAAGGGGTATGGAGAGAAAGCAGGAAAGGGGTACTGAGGTGAATGATCAGCCATGATCTTATTGAATGGTGGTGCAGGCTTGAGGGGCCGATTGGCCTACTCCTGCACCTATTTTCTATGTTTCTATTTATGGGGCACTGGCACCAATACTCAGGAAAGAGAGAGCTGTTCCATGGGGATGGACTACACCTGAGCTATGCTGGGACCAGAGTTCTAGCAAATTGAATAACTAGGGAGGTAGACAGGGCTTTAAGCTAAATAAGGGGGGGCGGGGGGAGGTTGTGGGGGGAGGGTCCCAGTAGAAGGAAATCTAGAATGCTAAAGAGAAAAAACAGGAAGCAATATAAGAAAGTGATTGTGGTAAGGATAACCAGATTATGTCAGGAAGGGACAGAACACACAAACAAAAGAGTACACTAACAAATAGGGTCCAGGCAAGAAAAAATAGCAATAAGATAAATAGGGCTATAGTACAAAAAAATGTTAAGATGTCCAATAATGTTAAAAAGACAAATCTAAAAGCATTGTATCTGAATGCACGAAGCATTCATAATAAGGTAAACGAATTAACAGCGCAAATAGATGTAAACGGACACGATATAGTTGTAATTACGGAGACATGGTTACAGGATGACCAGGGTTGGGAACTGAATATCCAATGATATTCGATATTTAGAAAGGCAAAAAGGAAAAGGGGTGGTGTGGCATTGTTAGTAAAGGATGAAATCAGAGCAATAGTGAGAAAGGATATTCGCTCAGAAAATCAAGATGTAGAATCAGTCTGGGTGGAGCTAAGGAGCACCAAGGGTCAGAAAACATTGGCGGGAGTTGTCTATAGGTCTCCAAACAGTAGTGGTAATGTAGGGGATGGCATCAAACAGGAAATTAGAGATGCATGTAACAAGGGTACTACAGTAATCGTAGATGATTTTAATTTACATATAGACTGACCAAGCCAAATTAGTAATAGTACTGTGGAGGATGAATTCCTGGAGTGTGTACGAGATGATTTTTTAGACCAGTACATTGAGGAGCCTACTAGGGAACAGGCTATCCTAAATTGGGTATTGTGTAATGAGA
Organism: Pristiophorus japonicus; assembly: GCF_044704955.1. Taxonomy (NCBI): domain Eukaryota; kingdom Metazoa; phylum Chordata; class Chondrichthyes; family Pristiophoridae; genus Pristiophorus; species Pristiophorus japonicus. The sequence continues at coordinate 441,550,099 of NC_091977.1, read as the reverse complement.
AGGGGTTAATTAATAGTCTTGTTGTGTGGGGTCCTTTAGGGAAGAGTGACCATACCATGATTGAATTCTTTATTAAGGTGGAAAGTGAAGTAGTCCAATCTGAAACAAGGGTCCTAAATCTAAACAAAGGAAACTACGAAAGTATGAGGAATGAATTGGCTATGATAGATTGGGAAGAAAAGGCATGATGATGGATAGGCAATGGCTAACATTTAAGGAACGAATGCAAGAATTGCAAGTTATACATTCCTTTCTGGTGCAAAAAGGAAAAGTGGCCCAACCATGGCTAACAAAAGAAATTAAGGATAGTATTAGATCCAAAAGAGGAGTCATACAAAGTTGCCAGAAAAAGAAGCAAGCCTGAGGATTGGGAGCAGTTTAGAATTCAGCAAAAAAGGATCAAGAGATTGATTAAGAGGGGAAAAATAGAGTCTGAGAGTAAACTTGCAAGGAACATAAAAACCGACTGCAAAAGTTTCTACAAGTACGTAAAAAGAAAAAGATTAGTGAAGACAACTGTAGGTCCTTTACAGCCAGTAATGGGAGAATTTATAATGGGGAACAAGGAAATGGCAGAACAATTAAATAAATACTTCGGTTTTGTCTTCACGGAAGAGGACACAAATAATGTCCCAAAAATGCTAGGGAACCAAAGGTTTAGTGAGCAAGAGGAATTAAAGGAAATGACTATTAGTAAGAAAATAGTGCTGGAGAAACTAATGGGACTGAGGGCCGATAAATCCCCAGGGCCTGATAATCTGCATCCCAGAGTACTAAAAGAGGTAGCCATGGAAATAGTGGATGCATTAGTTATCATCTTCCAAAATTCTATAGATTATGGAACAGTTCCTGCAGATTGGAGAGTGGAAAATGTAACCCCACTATTTAAAAAAGGAGAGAGAAAACAGGGAAATACAGACCGGTTAGCCTTACATCAGTAGTAGGGAAAATGATAGAGTCTATTATAAACGATGTGATAACGGGACACTTAGAAAATATCAATCGGATTAGACAGTCAAGATGGATTTATGAAAGGAAACTCGTGTTTGCCAAACTTACTAGAGTTTTTTGAGGATGTAACTGATAGAATAGATAAGGGAGAACCAGTGGATGTAGTGTATTTGGATTTTCAGAAGGCCTTTGATAAAGTCCTACATAAGAGATTAGTGTGCAAAATTAAAGCACATAGGTTTGGGGGTAATATACTGGCATGGATGGAAATTTGGTTAACTGACAGGAAACAGAGAGTCGGAATAACCGGATCTTTTCCGGGGTGGTGGGCAGTAACGAGTGGGGTACCACAGGGATCAGTGCTTGGGCCCCAGCTATTCACAATATAAATAAATGATTTGAATGAGGGAACCAAATGTAATATTTCCAAGTTTGCTGACGAAACAAAACTAGGTGGGATTGTGAGTTGTGAGGAGGATGCAAAGATGCTGCAAGGTGATTTAGATAGGTTGAGTGAGTGGACAAACACATGGTAGATGCAGTATAATGTGGATAAATGTGAAATTATCCACTTTGGTAGGAAAAACATAAAGACAAAGTATTATTTAAATGGTGATAGCTTGGGAAATGTCGATGTACAAAGGGACCTGGGTGTCCTTGTACACCAGTCATTGAAAGCAAACATTTAGGTGCAGCAAGCAGTTAGGAAGGCAAATGGTATGTTGGCCTTCATTGCAAGAGGATTTGAGTACAGGAGCAAGGATGTCTTATTACAGTTATACAGGGCCTTGGTGAGACCACACCTAGAGAATTGTGTGCAGTTTTAGTCTCCTTACCTTGGAAAGGATATACTTGCCATAGAGGGAGTGCAGCGAAGGTTCACCAGACTGATTCCTGGATGGCAGGACTGTCGTATGATGAGAGATTGGGTCGACTCGGCCTGTATTCACTAGAGTTTAGAAGAATGAGAGGGGACCTCATTGAAACGTATCAAATTCTGATGTGGTTGGACAGACCGGATGCGAGGAGGATGTTTCCCCTGGCTGGGAAGTCTAGAACAAGGGGTCACAGTCTCAAGATACGGGGTAGGAAATTTAGGACTGAGATGAAGAGGAATTTCTTCACTCAAGGTGGTGAACCTGTGGAATTCTGTACCACAGAAGGCTGTGGAGACCAAGTCACTGAATATATTTAAGAAGGAGATAGATATATTTCTAGACACAAAAGGCATAAGGAGTATGGGGAGAAAGCAGCAATGTGGTGTTGAGATAGAGGATCCGCCATGATCATATTGAATGGCAGTGCAGGCCCGAAGGGCCGAATGGCCCACTACTGCTCCTATTTTCTATGTTTCTATGTTTCTACAAAGCTTTACTCTTCCATTTCCTACCGCTCCTACATGGTGCAACCACTGTAGCTTCAGCAGAGGTAGAGGCAGGCTACTCAGATCCCTGCTCTGACTGATGAGATGCTCTTGGCCGACGACCTCTGGGTTTTAGAGCCTGTGAGGGCCCTGCCAAAGACTGCTCCTTCTGCACATGTGCAGTGGCATCCTCAGCCATTGGGACACGAGGCAGCATGTTGCGTACTGACTGAGTGGGGTGGGGGGGGGTCGCAACGGGTGAGAAGTGGAAGCACTTTGAGTGGAGTCCCCACTTCTATGTCCATTTATGGGTGCAGACTTGTTGGCATCCAGAGTGTGCACAGCCGTGGTCAAGGCCTGCATGGACTCATTTCATTGCTGTGTTTGATGTTCTATGGAGTTGGGTACTCTATCCATGCAACACAGACATCGTCATAATGCTCTGCGACATCATCCCATTTCAGGTGGACTGCTCCATTCTCACTGTAGTCGTTGTCAGTGTACTTGGAAGGCCTGTCAGTACATCGTACATTCTCTGCTGCTCCTCAATGATTCTCTTTTTCATTGACGACCTCCAGGGTGCAGCTGAGCAGAGCTTGGAAAGGGCTGTGCCTTCCGATGTGGACTCTACACAGCTGTCTCTGCCACCATCATCTACTCTTGCTCACTTGTGAAGTGTGAGTCACCATATGAAAATCCAACTAACTGTCTAATTGGTCCAACCGAAGTGCGAGTATCTGAGCTGAAGCATGGTAAGCATGAGTCCTGTGACGGTGCTGGCCACTGACAGCTGCCCTGAACTTACTTTCGGATTTACCACACAATATTGGAACCCCCGCCCCTTTCCAATCCCCACCCCCGCCCCTCCCCCCAGCCCCCCACCGCCGCTGCGCCCCGCTCCCAACATGCCTCTGTTGATATCGGGGCCATAGTATCTCAAGCCCTAATCGATGGAGGAGAATGTTTGTCTGTGCTTCTGCTCTTGATTTCTATTCAGTCATCATCATCATCATAGGCAGTCCCTCGGAATCGAGGAAGACTTGCTTCCACTCCTGAAGTGAGTTCTTTGGTGGCTGAACAGTCCAATACGAGAGCCACAGACTCTGTCACAGGTGGGACAGATAGTCATTGAGGGAAGGGATGGGTGGGCATGGTTTGCTGCATGCTCTTTCCGCTGCCTGCGCTTGATTTCTGCATGAAAGGTACGCTAATGGATATCATGTGAAGATAAGAACGGGCTCAGCTGTGATTTCACACAGATATGGAATATGTGAGCAACACTCACATTTGACAAAAAGCCACTTGGGCAATCTATAGATTCTGGATCTGTATCCCACCTTGAGTCAGCAGCTTTCAGTGAAAAGTGGAGAAAAATAGCAAAAATAATTTCTGGGCTAAAATGCAATTGCTGGGCACTATAGAGGAACCCTTCATAGTGGGATATATATAGGTTTAATTTTGAAACTTCATGACCCAAAAATTGCGGCCTCTCCGGGTGCGTACGATGTGCGCCGCACTCGAAGAGGCTCACAAATGCCGGTTCTCGGCGCGTGATGCGCATGCGCCAATAAACAGCTCTTGCGATCTGATTGACAGATCACACGCATTCTCGGAAGAAGGACATTCGCGGGGCAGAGATTTGGTATATTTGCCCAACTCTTGCTCAGCGAATGTCCTTCGAACTCTTACGCCTGGTAAAAGAAGGTGTATAGCATACTTTTACCAGCATAAGAGTTTTGAAACATACAAAAATTTAATTTTATCACTAATTTTTATATTAAAAACCCTGTCGATTAAGATAAATTTATTTTTAACCCTATTAAAACATATTTAAAAAAAAACATTTTATATATTTTTTTCTATTCTTTTTAAAAATGTGAGTTTTAAAAAAAATTTATTGTGTTGTATTTCTGTGTTTTGGGGGGTATTCTCATTGATTGTAATGGCAGCTCGTACAAACGGAGCTCCTATTATTATCAATGAGAATATTACATTGTGATTGGTGGTTTAGGCCCACGTGATCCCAGGTTGCACTTACATTCCTGGGATGCGTGATCCCATATGCTGGGCTACGTATCTAGGCCTCGGACCGCAAGTCTACATTCCTCCGGGACCACCAGGTACTTTCGGAAAAAAATTTCGGTCAGAGGCATCCGCCTGCAGAAAGCCTCCGACTACAATTTTCGGGCCAATAATGTAGGGTACATGGATGGTAGGTGTACATTCTTTATGTAAAAGTGCTTTATTCCTATTATTTCTCTAACTAATTGCCACTTTCTTTTTGTGCTGAAATCCTTATACTATCAGAAACAATCAAACCAGACTGTACTCTGAATTTACATTGACAGTGATTTCCAGCCCATGTCACTTCTCGTTACTTCCCATTTTTATTATTTGAAGGTTCCAAATCATGAAACATGACTAAAATTGCATCAAAATGTATTTGGTGCAATTGGTCTGATGACACCTAGGTCTAGTGTTCTTAAAAAAGCACTTAGAAATACACTTCGGGGGCGGGCAAACCAAAGATATTTTAAAGCTTTACTAGAGTCTACTTTGGCTCATTAAGCCTAATCTGAAGCCAAACCAAATAGAAAATTCCGATGGTAACAAATTTCAAATAGAAAAGATGCTTATTTACAGATGTGAAATACTGCAAGTTTCAATAATGCAGGTCGATTAGTGAAGATTAACCATTTTTTATTTATCAAATTTTATCCAAAACTGACATTTACACCAATATGATAGTTATCTTTACATAGATGGTTGTTATGATCTGGAATGCAGTACCTGAAAGGGTGGTGGAATCTGGTTGCATAGTAATTTTCAAAAGGCAATTGGAAATGTATTTGAAAATAACTAATTTTCAGCATTATCGGAGAAAGCTGGGGCGTGGAACTAAATTGGACAGCTCTTTCAAAGAGCTGGCACAGGCACGATGAGCCGAATGGCCCACTTCTGTGCTGTAAGATTCTATGGCCCCAAAACTTGGTCAATGTACCGCTCACTACCGCCCACAGCCGTCGAGGTACCGTCCAAAAAAACAATTTTTGAGGAAAATCCTCAGTTACCGCCGATGTTTTGCCCAGGTCCCACCCGGCGGGAGTTTAATCGTGGAAGTACTGCCGGTGGAATTTCCGACTGCCCACCCATGCTGGAGTCTGCAAAAATGCTGGCTACGCTCCTCTAAGATCCTGCTCCCACCCGCCAAAACAACCGCTGGGGAAAAAGGTGGTCTGAGCTGGCTGTAAATTGGGCAGGAGGGACAATCACGCAGAGCGGTTCAGTGCTGCACATCCCGGCTCACAAAAAAATGCTGGACCCGTATAATGCCCTCAGAATGAGTTCACAGATGGAAATTACACTGCTCAGAGACACTTTACATATGGAAATGAAAAGTGCTCCATTGAAGGGCAGGTGTGGGATAGGAAGCAGAAATGTGGTGCGAAAGACAGTAACGGCTCCATGGAGTTGCGCTATAAGGGTATTGAAACCATTGCAGACAGAACAGATTTAGTGAGACAATGTGAATGTACAGACGGTACACTCAGCGTGGAGGCCCCGACCTGCGAGAGACCATCAGCAGCAGGTTGGGCCCATAAAAGGATCGGAGAGCGGCGGCCCGGGAGCACCATGGAGGCATGACACTACAAGGTACAGCACGAGCTGGTGCAGGAGGGCAACGGCAGTGAAGAGGGCCATCATCAAGGTCCAGGTCGGAGATTGGAGCGTGGGCAGATACAGCAGGAGCGGCGAGATCGGGGCGAAGGAACTGTGAGAGATTGTGGAGGGATATGATCAGGGCCCAGGGGAGGCATGATTTCGGGGCCGGGGCCCAGGGGCAGCATGGGCCAGCCCACACTGCGATATGTGTGCGCACTAGGTCCGTGCAGCAGAGCAGGTCTCCAGTCGTCCTGGTTAATTCTTGCCACTGGACCAAGACCTAGCTCCGTCAAGCCCGTGTGGTGACTGGTATGCAACAGCCACCACACGTTAAAAAAATCCACGCACAGGCATCTTCCACCCTTGAGGATGTAGTTCGCATTCTTCATTTGAAACACCTGTGAACTCATCCTTTTTTTGATGTGGAAGCAAGTCATCCTCGTTTCGAGGGACCACCTATGATGATGATGACAGAGGGTATGAGCTAATGTCAAAATATATAGGCAGGAACTAAATCCTGTAAGGTTTCCTTAGGTGGCAGGATGTGATCCTGAGAACAGTAGCTCAAGTACAAAAGACGAAAAACTATCTATAATGGACTGCAATGTCACTGAACAACATGTCATGTCAGGGGTGTGGCTCGGCGATGTTGCACCTACGAAAATATGGACTCAAATGCCAGCCTTAATGTCTGCCCTCCAAGTTCTGCAACTATCTGTGATTCAATGGCAGTCTTCCACCATTGATGACCCTTACTTGTCGTTGCTAAATTGCCTGATGTCAGGACCCATTAAAGAGTCACCTCATCAGTGCACGGCAAGATATTGCTCAGAGGCCAGTACACTTGAAGGAGATGTGTCTGTTTATCAGCACGTACCCCATATTATCTAAAAGTGAAACACTGAATAAGAGTTGTTCAAAAATGTGTCTGTATTGAATTGTACAGCATTCTAAAGTGACAGAACATGTAAACAAGTGAAGCCAAATCTTTTACATTATTTCAAAAACAAGTAAAGTGATAATCAAAAGGAACCATGTGAAACAACAGCAACATTAAGAAGATGTAACAACATCAGCACCAACACCCTACCCACTTACCCACTTGTTATGTATTTAACCCCTTGTAACCTGTATTACACTACCACCAGAGGGCCTACCTGTTGGAGTCCCAAGGGATCCCAGCATCCCTTGGGAGCACGGTATATAAGCAGGCCACCCATGAGGTACCTGCACTCTGGAGTCTTATTAAAGGAGCTAAGGCCACACTTGTTCATTGTATACAGTACTCAGTTTCATCCTTTATTATTAGCATAGCAATTGGCAACGAGGTAACGAACAACCGCGCGAAAATGCAAAGAAGAGTTGGTATCCTGAAGAAGTTCTCAGAAGGGGATGATTGGGAGGCCTTCGTGGAGCGACTCGACCAATACTTCATGGCCAACAAGCTGGAAGGGGACGAGAACGCTACCAAACAAAGGGCAATCCTCCTAACTGTCTGTGGCAACAACCTATGGCCTCATGAAGAATCTCCTAGCTCCGGCAAAACCAACAGAGAAATCCTATGAAGAATTGTGTATGCTGGTCCGGGAACACCAAAATCCTAAGGAAAGTGTTTTGATGGCGAGATATCGGTTCTACATGTGTCACCGATCGGAGGGCCAGGAAGTGGCAAGCTATGTCGCCGGACATTGTGAGTTTGAGGGATTCCTAGAACAAATGTTTAGAGACTTTTTTGTACTGGGCATTGGCCATGAGACAATCCTTCGCAAAGTTGACTGTAGAAACTCCGAACCTAAGTAAAGCCATAACGATAGCTCAGGCATTTATGTCCACCAGTGACAACACCAACAGATTTCGCAGAGTAAAGGAATTTCGGCCAGTACTGTGCATAAAGTAACATCGGTTTCGAGCAGAAATATACACGACAGAACGTACACGCCGGCTGCTGCTGCCCGACCTCAGATGACCCAGAGTCCGCCATTAATCATTAATGCGAGGCAGTTAACACCTTGTTGGCGTTGTGGAGGTGATCATCGGCCCCATCAGTGCCGCTTCAAACACTATGCGTGTAACGATTGCAGAAAAATGGGACACCTCCAGCGAATGTGTAGGCGAGCTGCAAACCCTGCAAACCACCACGTTGCAGAGGAAGATCGATCCACTGTGGATCAGGCTGAATTGGAGACTCGTACCGAGGAGGCAGAAGTGTATGGGGTACACACATTCACTATGAAATGTACACCAATAATGATGAGGGCCATAGCCAGATCCCATGTGTGGTGGCCAGGCATCGACTCAGATTTAGAGTCATGCGTGCGCCAGTGCAACACTTGCTCTCAACTGAGCAGTCCACCCAGAGAGGCACCGCTAAGTTTGTGGTCGTAGCCCTCCAAACCGTGGTCGAGGATCCACGTGTACTATGCGGGCCCATTTCTAAGCAAAATGTTCTTGGTTGTCGTGGATGCTTACTCAAAATGGATTGAATGTGCAATAATGTCTCTAAGCACGTCCACGGCCACTATTAAAAGCCTACGAGCCACGTTTGCCACGCATGGCCTGCCTGATGTCCTAGTCAGCGACAATGGGCCGTGCTTCACCAGTGCTGAATTCAAGGAATTCATGACCCGCAATGGGATCAAACACGTCACATCTGCCCCGCTCAAGCCCGCATCCAACGGTCAGGTAGAACTGGCAGTTCAGACCATCAAGCAAAGCTTGAAACGTGTGTCAGAAGACTCCCTGCAGATTCAACTGTCCCGAGTGCTGCTCAGCTACTGCACCAGACCCCACTCACTCACCGGGGTTCCACCAGCCGAGCTGCTCATGAAAAGGGCGCTCAAAACAAAGCTCTCTCTTGTCCACCCTGATCTCCATGATCACGTGGAGGGCAGGCGGCATCAGCAAAGTGTGTACCATGACCACGCAAATTTGTCACGCAATATTGGGATCAATGATCCTGTGCTTGTGCTCAATTATGGACATGGTCCCAAATGGCTCACTGGTACCGTCACAGCCCTGTCCCTCATCGCCTCTGCTCCATGACATTGTGCAGGAGGGCAGCCGGAGCGCCGCAGTCATGTTCGTCATGGAGAGACTGTAGGGGGTGAGATGGAAACCTCTGTCATCTCCGGCAATTCGGGGTGTGTCAGCGTTGCTGGTATGGCATCGGGAGGTTCCATGACATGGCCCGAAAGCATTGATTGGCATCTACAGAGTCGGTGTTTCGCTCCACCACACTGATGGAGTCGCGACATACTGGCAGCATGCTGCTCTGCAGATTGCGACCTAGGTCGATGCTCATCGTCGACAGCTACACCATTCCTGCATTGCTGCCACCCGTCCTGCATCATCATTTGCTTGAGGCTTCATCCTGGGTGGTTGCGGCTTGTTGGCTTTACCGGCACCACTTCTGCACCTCCCAACACTTGATTCCGCTTCGTCCGATTCGAAACCCAAAAGTCGGACCCAGAGACCGATGTTGGCCGCACAGGTGGCACACATGTCAGGAGGCTGCAGTCCTCCTCTTCCACCTCCTCGACCTTAAGTGGTACAAACACTGGGCCTTCTCCCTCCTCTTCCCCCTGGTCTTTGTGTCTTTGGGTGGCGAAGGTCGATGCGGTGGATGTGAGGGTCTTGCGGGGGGCGGAAGAAGCTGGTGTGTTGGACTCCTGGCGATGTCGAGGTGGAAGGTGTTGGTGTTAGACACTGCCTTTGTGTGCCAGAGGTGGAAGGACTGCATAGATTGGTGCTTGATCATCTGCAAGTACACGACAACATTTAAGTGTTTAGCTGGGGGTCGAGGTTGGTCATGAGAACTGCTACATTTCACATTCTTACTTCAAGAACTACCATCGATACATCACCACATCATGAATGGCTGACAGACAGTGAATTTAAAAGCATTTGACATCACATTACATGACCTTGCATGACATGAGCATCACACAGACCGGTGAGTCGTTTAAACTTACCATCCTCTAGGGATTGGCACCACCATGTGTGGTGGCATGGAATTAGTCACCCACCAACGCCAATGCACGCTCCTCTATGTTAGTCACCTCGCTGACATCTGGTGGGCCCCCTCCCGTACCACTCTGCTTTGATGCATTGGCCGTTCTTTTCTTCTGCAGAAATAAAAGTTGCAGCCTTTACCCGTTTTGCACATGCAACACACACAGACACAACAGCCACAGAACCTTTTTGAGTAGAACGGGAACGCATCAATAAGATGTTTACTTATTCTTGCTGATGCAACCACATCATTCCATCGTTTCCTGCACAGGTCTCCATCACGCACAATGTTGCCCACTGAGGACACAGCCTCACCAATCTCCCGCCAAATGCGTCTATATTGGGGTGGTGCAGGCTTGCCACGACCATCCTGGGTGAGGTCTTTATAATGGTGCTCCGCCTCTGAGACAAGTGCCTTCAGCTCATCCTCAGTAAATCCCTCCATTATACTTCTTGTTAGCTTTTCTTTCACTCATGAGAGCTTTGTAAGATGGATGGCTGATGATAATGTTGGTTCTCTCTCTCTAAATTAGACCACTCTACAACTGGCAGCTGCAAGTGAGTAACGAGGTTATATGCGCATGCGCAGCTGAGCCCTCAGCCCCAATCGTGGCAAAAGTAATATCATCGGCCACAAGAAACTATTAAAAAAAATTCAAAACCTCGTGCATGCGCAGTTCTCAGCCTCTGATGTTTGTCGAGTCAAGAGGTCTGCACCTACGCGGGCGGCAAAAACTTACGTTCCGCCCGGGGACCGCCGAGAAACGAGCGGGCCTATGCTCACACCAAGTTCGGGGCCTCTGATTCTACCTTACTATGCAATATATTTCTTAACATAGAAACATAGAAACATAGAAAATCTGTGTAGGAGTAGGCCATTCGGCCCTTCGAGCCTGCACCACCATTCAATAAGATCATGGCTGATCTTTCACCTCAGTACCCCTTTCCTGTTTTCTCTCCATACCTCTTGATCCCTTTAGCCATAAGAGCCACATCTAACTCCCTCTTGAATATATCCAATGAACTGGCATCAACAATTCTCTGCAGTAGGGAAATCCACAGGTTAACAACTCTGACTGAAGAAGTTTCTCCTCATCTCAGTCCTAAATGGCTTACCCCTTATTCTTAGACTGTGTCCCCTGGTTCTGGACTTCCCCAACATCGGGAACATTCTTCCTACATCTAACCTGTCCAGTCCCGTCAGAATTTTATATGTTTCTATGAGATCCCCTCTCATCCTTCTAAACTCCAGTGAATAAAGGCCCAGTCGATCCAATCTCTCCTCATATGTCAGACCAGCCATCCCGGAAATCAGTCTGGTGAACCTTCGCTGCACTCCCTCAATAGCAAGAACTTCCTTCCTCAGATTAGGAGACCAAAACTGAACAATATTCCAGGTGAGGCCTCACCAGGCCCTGTACAACTGCAGTAAGATCTCCTTGTTCCTATACTCAAAATCCATAGCTATGAAGGCCGACATACCATTTGCCTTCTTCACCGCCTGCTGTACCTGCATGCCAACTTTCAATGACTGATGTACCATGACACCCAGGTCTCGTTGCACCTCCCCTTTTCCTAATCTGCCGCCATTCAGATAATATTCTGCCTTCGTGTTTTTGCCCACAAAGTGGATAACCTCACATTTATCCACATTATACTGCATCTGCCATGCATTTGCCCACTCACCTAACCTGTCCAAGTCATCCTGCAGCCTCTTAGCATCGTCCTCGCAGCTCACAACGTCACCCAGTTTAGTGTCATCTGCAAACTTGGAGATATTACACTCAATTCCTTCATCCATATCATTAATGTATATTGTAAATAGCTGGTGTCCCAGCACTGAGCCCAGCGGCACCCCACTAGTCACTGCCTGCCATTCTGAAAAGGACCCATTTATCCTGACTCTCTGCTTCCTGTCTGCCAACCAGTTCTCTATCCACATCAGTACATTACCCCCAATACCATGTGCTTTAATTTTGCACACCAATCTCTTGTGTGGGACCTTGTCAAAAGCCTTTTGAAAGTCCAAATACACCACATCCACTGGTTCTCCTTTGTCCACTCTACTAGTTACATCCTCAAAAAATTCCAGAAGATTTGTCAAGCATGATTTCCCTTTCATAAATCCATGTCGACTTGGACCGATCCTGTCACTGCTTTCCAAATGCGCTGTTATTTCATCTTTAATAATTGATTCCAACATTTTCCCCACTACTGATGTCAGGCTAACCGGTCTATAATTACCCGTTTTCTCGCTCCCTCCTTTTTTAAAAAGTGGTGTTACATTAGCTACCCTCCAGTCCATAGGAACTGATCCAGAGTCGATAGACTGTTGGAAAATGATCACCAATCCATCCATTATTTCTAGGGCCACTTCCTTAAGTATACTGGGATGCAGACTATCAGGCCCCGGGGATTTCTCGGCCTTCAATCCCATCAATTTCCCTAACACAATTTCCCGCCTAATAAGGATATCCTTCAGTTCCTCCTTCTCACTCGACCCTCGGTCCCCTAGTACTTCCAGAAGGTTATTTGTGTTTTCCTTCTTGAAGACAGAACCAAAGTATTTGTTCAATTGGTCTGCCATTTCTTTGTTCCCCATTATAAATTCACCTGATACTGATTGCAAGGGACCTATGTTTGTCTTCACTAATCTTTTTCTCTTCACATATCTATAGAAGCTTTTGCAGTCAGTTTTTATGTTCCCAGCAAGCTTCCTCTCATACTCTATTTTCCCCTTCCTAATTAAATCTTTTGTCCTCCTCTGCTGAATTCTAAATTTTTCCCAGTCCCCAGGTTTGCTGCTTTTTCTGGCCAATTTGTATGCCTCTTCCTTGGATTTAACACTATCCTTAATTTCCCTTGTTAGTCACGGTTGAGCCACCTTCCTAGTTTTATTTTTACTCCAGGCAGGGATGTACAATTGTCGAATTTCATCCATGTGATCTTTAAATGTTTGCCATTGCCTATCCACCATCAACCACCCTCTAAGTATCATTTGCCAGTCTATTCTAGCCAATTCACGTTTCATACCATCGAAGTTACCTTTCCTTAAGTTCAGGACCCTAGTCTCTGAATTAACTGTGTCACTCTCCATCTTAATAAGGAACTCTATCATATTATGGTCACTCTTCCCCAAGGGGCCTCGCACAACAAGATTGCTAATTAGTCCTTTCTCATTACACATCACCCAGTCTAGGATGGCCAGCCCTCTAGTTGGTTCCTCAACACATTGGTCTGGAAAACCATCCCTAATACACTCAAGGAAATCCTCCTCCATCGTATTGCTACCAGTTTGGTTAGCCCAATCAATATGTAGATTAAAGTCGCCCATGATAACTGTTGTACCTTTATTGCACGCATCCCTAATTTCTTGTTTGATACTGTCCCCAACCTCACTACTACTGTTTGGTGGTCTGTACACAACTCCCACTAGCGTTTTCTGCCCTTTGCTATTCCGCAGCTCCATCCATACAGATTCCACATCATCCAAGCTAATGTCCTTCCTTACTCTTGTGTTAATTTCCTCTTTAACCAGCAACGCTACCCTACCTCCTTTTCCTTTCTGTCTATCCTTCCTGAATGTTGAATACCCCTAGATGTTGAGTTCCAAGCCTTGGTCACCCTGGAGCCATATCTCCATGATGCCAATGATATCATATTCATTATTTGCTGCTTGTGCAGTTAATTCGTCCACCTTATTACAAATACTTGTCGCATTGAGGCACAGGGCCTTCAGGCTTGTCTTTTTAACACATTTTGCCCTTTTAGAATTTTGCTGCAACGTGGCCCTTTTTGATTTTTGCCTTGGCTTTCTCTGCCCTCCATTTTTACTTTTCTTCTTTTTATCTTTTGCTTTTGCCCCTATTTTACTTCCCTCTGTCTCCCTGCATAGGTTCTCATCCCCCTGCCATATTAGTTTAACTCCTCCCCAAAGTGCATAGAGTAGCAATGTCATTGAAAATATGCCCCAGGATGAGGCTTATAATTTAGGTATTTGCAAAATACAGTCCTGTATTCAATTCCATTTCAGTTCCATTTGCAACTCCTCAGAAAATGAAGCAGTTCATGCCCACATGCAGCAAGACATGTACAACATTCAAGCTTGGGCTGATAAGTGGAAAGTAACATTCACACCACACAAATGCCAGGCAATCACCATCTCCAAAAAATGAGACTCTAACTGTTATGTATTTAACCCCTTGCAACCTGCATTACACAACCACCAGAGGGCCTACCTGTTGGAATCCCAAGGGATCTCAGCATCCCTTGGGAGCATGGTATATAAGCAGGCCACCCACGAGATACCTGCACTCTGGAGTCTCATTAAAGGAGTTAAGGTCACACTTGCTCATTGTACACAGTATTCAGTTTCATCCTTTATTAGGCCTTCGACAGGCTGTGGGGCAACAAGGCACACAGGACCAAGCTCAGCCCCATTCACACCAAACTAAGGACTTACACCAAGGAACTAATCCTTGTAAATGGCAGTGCAGAAGTCAAAGTCTCCTATGAGGAGCAGTACACGAACTCTCGCTGTGGATTGTGCCAGGGGATGGCCCCACATTGTTTGGCAGAAGCTGGCTGGAAAAAATCCGCTGGAACTGCGACGACGCCTCATGTGCCCAGGTTCTGAGCAGGTTTCAATCGTTGTTCGAGCCAGGTATTGGAAGCTTCTTGGGGGCGAAAGTTCAGATCCATGTGGTTCCCATCCACCACAAGGCACGGGCAGTACCATACATGATGCATGAGAAAGTGGAAATTGAGCTGGACAGGCTGCAGCGAGAAGGCATCATCGCACCGGTGGAATTCAGTGAGTGGACCAGTCCAATTGTCCCGGTACTTAAAAAGGACGGCACTGTCAAAATTTGTGGGGACTATAAAGAAACGATTAACCGTTTTTTGCTTCAGTACCAGTACCCACTACCCAAGGCAGACGATCTATTTGCGACCCTGGCTGGAGGGAAGGTGTTCACTAAGCTGGACCTGACCTCAGCCTACATGGCGCAGGAGCTGGAAGAGTCTTCGAAAGGCCTCACCTGCATCAACACGCACAAAGGTCTGTTCATCTATAACAGATGCCCGTTCGGGATTCGGTCGGCCGCGGCAATCTTTGAACGGAAGATGGAAAGCCTGCTAAAATCTGTTCCTCGCAGCGTGGTTTTCCAGGACAACATACTGGTTACAGGTCGGGACACCATTGAGCACTTGAAGAATCTAGAAGAGGTTCTTCGTCAGTTGGATCGCGTGGGACTCAGGTTGAAATGCTCAAAGTGTATTTTCCTGGCACAGGAGGTCAAGTTCTTGGGAAGAAGAATCGTAGCAGATGGCATCAGACCGACCGACGCCAAGACGGAGGCCATCAAGAACGCGCCGAGACCACAGAACGTGACAGAGTTGCGGTCGTTCCTGGGACTCCTTAACTATTTCAGTAATTTCCTAACTGGGTTAAGCATCCTGCTAGAACCCCTGCATGCGCTACCTCGCAAGGGAGATGACTGGGTATGGGGGAATTCACAAGAGGCTGCCTTTAAGAAAGCTAGGAATCTGTTGTGCTCTAACAAACTGCTTGTCCTGTATAACCCATGTAAACGATTAGTGCCAGCTTGCGTTGCGTCGTCATATGGGGTCAGGTGTGTGTTACAACAGGCTAACGAATCGGAGATTTTGCAACCGGTTGCTTATGCGTCCAGGAGTTTATCCCAAGGCCGAAAGGGCCAACAGCATGATTGAAAAAGAAGCTCTGGCGTGTGTTTACAGGGTAAAGAAAATGCACCAGGACTTATTTGGCCTCAAGTTTGAGCTTGAAACTGACCACAAACCGCTCATATCGCTGTCCTCTGAGAGCAAAGGGATTAACACCAATGCCTCTGCCCACATCCAAAGATGGGCACTCATGCTGTCGGCATACAACTATGTAATCCGCCACAGACCGGGCACAGAGAATTGCGCTGATGCTCTCAGTCAGCTGCCATTGCCCACCACCGAGGTGGAAATGGCACAGCCTGCGGACTTGCTCATGGTCATGGAGGCATTCGAGAACGAGAAGACTCCCGTTACGGCCCGCCAGATCAGGACCTGGACCAGCCAGGGTCCTTTACTGTCCTTGGTAAAAAGTTGTGTCCTCCATGGGAGCTGGTCCAGCATCCCAACGGAGATGCAGGAGGCAATTAAGTCGTTCCACAGGCGCAAAGGTGAAATGTCCCTGCAGGCGGACTGTCTGTTGTGGGGCAATCGCGTGGTCTTGCCCAAGAAAGGTAGAGATACGTTTATTTGTGAACTGCATAGCACCCACCCAGGCATTGTAATGATGAAAACCATAGCCAGATCCCATGTGTGGTGGCCCGGCATCAACTCAGATTTAGAGTCATGCGTGCGCCAGTGCAACACTTGCTCTTAGCTGAGCAATGCACCCAGAGAGGCACTGCTAAGTTTGTGGTCGTGACCCTCCAAACCGTGGTCGAGGATCCATGTGGACTATGTAGGCCCATTTCTAGGCAAAATGTTCTTGGTTATCGTGGATGCTTACTCAAAATGGATTGAATGTGCAATAATGTCTGTAAGCACATCCACGGCCACTATTGAAAGCTTACGAGCCATGTTTGCCACGCACAGCCTGCCTGATGTCCCACTTAGCGACAATGGGCCGTGTTTCACCAATGCTGAATTCAAGGAACTCATGACCCGCAATGGGATCAAGCACGTCACATCTGCCCCGTTCAAGCCACCATCCAACGGCCAGGCAGAACGGGCAGTTCAGACCATCAAGCAAAGCTTGAAATGCGTGTTGGAAGGCTCCCTGTAGACCCGTCTATCCCGAATGCTGCTCAGCTACCGCACCAGACCCCTCTCACTCACCGGGGTTCCCCCAGCCGAGCCGCTCATGAAAAGAGCGCTCAAAACAAGGCTCTCTCTTGTCCACCCTGATCTAACATGCAGAAAACATTTGGACCAAATCAAATTGCAGTTCACCAACAGCTACGAACAACCTGAAGAAGACACCACCAACTTTGACCCTCCAACACATACACAAGTGGCAACTGACATCATGGTTGACCACGAAGCCGAACTCACCATCCCCAACAGCCCGGCAAGGCCAGCTGCCCAGCACCCAGTGAAGAAGTAACCAACCCATCCACACCCACATTTGCACCGAGACGATCGACAAGGGAGCGAAAAGCCCCAGATCGTCTCATCTTGGAAATAAGTGTTCTATTGACTTGACGGGGGGAGTGATGTTCTGTATTTAACCCCTTGCAACCTGTATTACACCACCACCAGAAGGCCTACCTGTTGGAGTCCCAAAGGATCCCAAGATCCCTTGGGAGCACTGTATATAAGTAGGCCTCCCATGCTGTACCAGTAGTCTGGAGTCTCATTAAAGGAGCTAAGGTCACACTTGCTCATTGTACACAATACTCCGTTTCATCCCTTATTATGAACGCATCACAAACCATCTCCCCTTGATATTCAATGGCATTACCATCGCCGAATTCCCCACCATTAACATCCTGGGGGTCACCATTGACCAGAAACTTAACTGGACCAGCCACATAAATACTATGGCTACAAGAGCGGGTCAGAGGCTGGGTATTCTGTGGTGAGTATCTCACCTCCTGACTCCTCAAATCCTTTCCACCATCTAAAGGCACAAGTCAGTAGTGTGATGGAATACTCTTCACTTGCCTGGATGAGTGCAGCTCCAACAACATTCAAGAAGCTCAACATCATCCAGGACAAAGCAATCTGCTTGATTGGCAGCCCACCCACCATCTTCAGCATTCACTCCCTCCATCACAGGCGCACCGTGGCTGCAGTGTATACCATGTATAAGATGCACTGCAGCAACTCGCCACAGCTTCTTCAACAGCACCTCCCAAACCCGCGACCTCTACCACCTAGAAGGACAAGGGCAGCAGGCGCATGGGAGCACCATCATTTGCAAGTTCCCCTCCAAGTTACACACCATCTTGTTGTGGAAATAATATATTCCCGCTGCTTCATCGTCGCTGGGTCAAAATCCTGGAACTCCCTCCCTAACAGCACTGTGGGAGTACCTTCATCACACGGACTGCAGCGGTTTAAGACATGACTCACCACCACCTTCTCAAGAGCAATTAGGGATGGGCAATAAATGATGGCCTTGCCAGCAACACCCACATCCCACGCCCACGAAAAGAAAAATTCATGCAGAGCAAGTTCCCACAAATAGCAATGAGATGAATGACCAGGCAATCAGTTTTAGTGATGGTGGATGAATTAAAAACATCAGGCAAGAGGACTCTCCTGCCCTTCTTTGAATAGTGGCATGGGATCTTTTACATCCACCTGAGAGGGCAGATGGGGACTTGATTTAACATCTCATCCAAAAGACAGCACCTCCATTGGTGCAGTACTATCTCATTATTGCACTGAAGTGTCAGCCTGAATTATGTGCTCAAGTTTCTGCAATGGGCCTATGATCTCATGACCTTCTGACTCAGAGCCAAAAGTTCTACCAATGAACGAAGGCCGACAAGCAGTGAAGGAATAGAAGCCTCACATTACTATTCATTATGTTCCTATCCTTGAATATTCCAGCCAGAACTCAATGCCAGTTCAAGACTCGGTAATAGTAGATTTCCTGCTGCCTGTCCCAAAATAAATTTTTCTTTAAAATCATACCTTTCTGCACTTGCTTACCTGATTTCCAAATTGATTATATTTGTTCTTTGGCATTCTGAACAGCATCTGTGTTCAATCACTGCTCCAGTTCTCCAGTGCTCCAGTGCTTAAGTGCTCCAGTGTTCCAGTTCTCCCGTTCTCCACTGCTCCAGTGCTTTAGTAGTCCAGTTCTCCAGTTCTCCAGTTCTCCGATTCTCCGATTCTCCGGTGCTCCTGTGCTACAGTGCTCCAATACTCCTGTTCTCCAGTTCTGCAACAATGACAAATCCAGGGCATGTGGCTGCATACTCATTGTCCTTGCTAACGATCTACAATTAGACATACAATGGGAGAATACAAACATGAATATGACCCAAGATTTCTATCACCAGTTTCATCAACATGACAGCCAGCATCATCTTTAACCTGGGCAGCATTCTATCTTGTGCATAGCAGGGGGAGCTTACGGACAAGCCTTTTAGCTCCTAGATACTAGACAGCAGAAGGAGCGTGTGACAACCCAAGCCCCCCCCCACCCACTCTTTCAACCACTGTCTGCCCCACCTGTGACAGAGACTGTAGGTCCCACATTGGACTCTTCAGTCACCTGACAACTCACTTTTAGAGTGGAAGCAAGTCATCCTCGACTCTGAGGGACTGCCTATGTTGATGAGCTTTGAAAGTATGTCATTCCTTTGAAAAAGCGGCACAGTGGTCAAATATTCAGTGGTAATGTATCGCCAGAGCTCCACCACAAGCTTGAATGTCCCATTGAACCACTTGTACTGACTGTTTCTTTACATTTCCCTCTTTTAGTTTGTCATTTAAAAAGCCTGTTTTGAGAGTAGATTCTCATCCTTTCTCACCACCTAATGCAGCTACCCTTAATCAGCATGTCAATGCTGTCAAAACCTTGGGATTGGATACTTTCATCTACTATTTAAATGGAAAAAAACTGCATATGGAATCTGCTGAAATCTTTCATTTAGTTTCTGCATCACATGTAAGACTCATAGCTATACTTTATGGTGTAAATGCCTATTGTTTAATAGACATTTATGCTGGATCTGTATCACTATGCCTCCCTTATCAAACATCTACTTCCTGGGACACTCAAAGAATCCACTTGCTTTTTTGGTGCAGCTGGTTAACCTTGTGGCCCATCATCCCTTCATCACTGGAAAAGACACCGGCCAGCTACATAAACTGCTTGATCAAGTTATAATAGTTACTGACAATACTGATTTACCCTAAGATTTAATAGCTCAAACATTAGAAAGTTATAACTTTGGGGCTCACAGACCATTGCCATTAGCCTCATATTGCAAAGATAATTTAATACAATAGGCCACATTAAAAGCACTATTATTGTGCACTGTTTGTAACTAAGGTTTACTGAAAATGATTAAGTTATACATCAAACGAGTGAATGTACCCTCTGATTTAGTTCATATTTTGTTACCAAAACAAAAATATAAAACCAAACACTGCAGCCAGATCACATTTCTGCGGAGCCGAATGCTTCCTTAATGATTCTGGCCATCCTTTAATCTCCTGTTGCCCCAAGCCATCTGATAACTTTGGAGGTTCCAAGCCTGACACCTCCTGATGGTTCCTGCCAGACCATCAAAGCCCTGCTACTGTGAGCTATCCAATATATTTGCAGGACCTAGAGGGTAGGTCTTGATCAGCCGCTGACCTTCTGATTTTTGTTGGGTAAGGGTATTAAGCGATACGGAGCAAAGGTGGGTAAATGGAGTTCAGATTCAGATCAGATATGATCTAATCATAGAATCATAGAAGTTTACAGTATGGAAGGAGTCCATTTCGGCCCATCGTGTCCGTGCCGGTCAACAAGAGGCTATCCAGCCTAATCCCACTTTCCAGCTTTAGGTCCGTAGCCTTGCAGGTTACAGCACTTCAGGTGCACATCCAAGTACTTTTTAAATGTTGTGAGGGTTTCTGCCTCTACCACCCTTTCAGGCAGTGAGTCCCACACCCCCACAACCCTCTGCGTGAAGAAATTTCCCCTCAAATCCCCTCTAAACCTTCTACCAATTACTTTAAATTTATGGCCGCTGGTTGTTGACTTCTCTGCTAAGGGAAATAGGTCCTTTCTATCCACTATATCTAGGCCCCTCATAATGTTATACACCTCAATGAGGTCTCCCCTCAGCCTCCTCTGTTCCAATGAAAACAAATCCAGCCTATCCACTCTGTCCTCTTAGCTTACATTCTCCACTCCCAGCAACATCCTCGTAAATCTCCTCTGTATCCTCTCGTGCAATCACATCCTTCCTGTAATGCGGTGACCAGAACTGCATGCAGTACTCCAGCTGTGGCCTAACCAGATTTTATAAAGTTCAAGCATAACCCCTCTGCTCTTATATTCCATGCCTCGGCTAATAAAGGCAATCATTCCGTATGCCTTCTTAACCACCTGATCTACCTGGCCTGCTTCTTTCAGGGATCTGTGGACATGCATTCCAAGATCCCTTTATTCCTCTACACTTCTCAGTATCCTACCATTTAATGTGTATTCCCTTTCCTTGTTAGCCCTCCCAAAATGCATTACCTCACACTTCTCTGGATTAAATTCCATTTGCCACTGTTCTGCCCACCTGACCAGTTGATTGATAGCTTTCTGCAGTCCGCAGCTTTCTTCTTCATTATCAACCACACAGCCGATTTTAGTATCATCAGCAAACTTCTTAATCATACCCCATAAATTTAAGTCTAAATCATTGATATATACCACAAAAAGAAAGGGACCTAGTAGTGAGCCCTGTGGAATCCCACTGGAAACATTCTTCCAGTCGCAAAAACACCCATCAACCATTACCCTTTGCTTCCTGCCTCTGAGCCAATTTTAGATCCAACTTGCCACTTTGCCCTGGATTCCATGGGCTTTTACTTTTGTGACCAGTCTGCCATGTGGGACCTTATCAAAAGCTTTGCGAAAATCCATATACACTACATCATATGCACTGCACTCATCGACCCTCCTGGTTACCTCCTCGAAAAATTCAATCAAGTTAGTCAGACACGACCCTCCCTTAACAAATCCGTGCTGACTGTCCTTGATTAATCCATGTCTTTCTAAGTGAAGATTTATGCTGTTCTTCAGGATTTTTTCCAATAATTTTCCCACCACTGAGGTTAGGCTGACTGGCCTGTAATTACTCGGTCTATCCCTTTCTGCCTTCTTAAACAAGGGTACAACATTAGCAGTCCTCCAGTCCTCTGGCACCACACCTGAAGCCCAATTGAATGGTGGAACAGGGTCGAGGGGCTGAATGGCATACTCATGCTCCTGTGTTGTCAATATCCCCTTGCTGCTTCCTTTGGTTTTCAGAATTATTTAGTAATTTCATCTTTATTCAATGATTCCAAAATGTTCCTTAGCATAGATGTTAAACCCCCTGGCCTGTAACTATCCAAGTTAGCTTTGTCTACCTAAAACAAAAAGTGAGTATTACATTGGCCAATCTCAGTCCCCGGACGAAGTAAGTCTAGAGGGGAATGGGGCAGGGTGGGGGGGGGGTGGGGGTTCGGGGATGGGGGTGTGTGTGTTCTGGATGTGATCGCAAGGGAAGGGGAAGCCTAGAACAGGGGATGACCTAGGTTTCCTTGTGAGGCCCAGTCGAGCACTCCTGCTGCTCGTAGGCCACAAGGAAACAAAACAAAATAATCATCTTCCACTTACCTTCTCGGAACCTTTTCTGTGCCTGCTGCTCCTTGGCGCTGAATTTCCCTGGTAAGGCCGGCAACAGGCGCTAACCACAAAACTCAAATTTAAAATAGCATCGGGGTCTGATTGACATCATCCAACCCCAACTTTTGAATCTCAATGAGACCCCCGCCTTGCTGGCTGGCCAGTCAAAATACACCTGCTAAAATGGCCTTGGTGCAAGGTTGGCAGGGACCTGGCATGTTGCACGCTGCCACGATTTTAACTCCCTATTGTCCCATTCTTGTCATGCATGTGGGGTTAAAATTGGGCCTTGGATTGCTGAAGATTGGATACAAATACTTACCTACCAATTATGGAGAATGGACAATGAAACCATCATGTAAAAGTGGAACAAAACCCCAAACAAGTATATAAAAAATATACAGATTGACGTGGGAGATTTCCAAAGAAATTGACAGGACTGATAAAAATTGAAAGCCTCCTTGCTCCCTCGCTGCCCGCCCTCTTTCCACTCACTTTTTCCCTCCCACTCTCACCTACCTCCTCTCCCCTCTCCGGCTAGGTCCAATTATCCTCCTGCCCTCTAACCCTGCTTAACGCAAAAGTGCTCTTGGTCTGACTCCCCACGTGCAACACCACGAGACATCCACTGAAGTGTTTGTGCTCCTCATGGTGAGGGATGCTAGTGTTGGGAAATGGAACATCTTTCTCTATAACCCACTGTCAGCATCAAGCACTCGCACTCGGGTACAGCACTGGTTAGATGCGCAATAACAGGCCTCGGTGCGGGACTTCTGCAAGCCCATCAGTTGCATCCACAACTCAGACTCAGTTTCTGGGAACAGGGCATTTATATATTTTGTGTGGCTGCCCACACCATTTATAGCACAACTGAGGCACCCACCTCAGATTTTTTTTACAGAGGCCAGTTTCTCTGTAGAAACCAGCATTTGAAATGCCCCGATTGCCTTTAACAATGCTGGATGTCTGGGATTTTGGGTGCAAATGGCAGAAAATAGGTTATATGACATATGTCCCTCATTTGTGTGGAGTCGTGATATATTGGGTTGTACAAATTCTGACTGGTGGAGAAAATGGCAAGGACCCGACATAACATGGTCTTACCCCAATTCCTACCTCAATACGAATGCTAATAGCACAGAGCAGAGAGACATGCAGCCTAATTTCATCACTCAGCAGTCATAGGAATACACTAAACTCAGAAGAGCACTCCTACTGCAAACTTTTGTTGAGCTGGTTTATCTCAGCAGAGAGCAATCGGATGCTAAGGTTGAGCTCAGTGCTCCTGGGCTAGGGAGGGGAAAATTGGCTAGGGTTTGCATCTTTGATATCATCCAATGACCTCAGTTAGAAAATATTGATGTGTAGATCTTGGCCTGAAACAGTGTTTCTGCCACACTTCCAGTGAGGTTTTGGTGGTGGAGCGGCACCAGCTCCAAGGAAATTTGGAGCCATTGGATGAAGGCTGCATCAGGTTGAGCTGTGGTGCTCTCCACAGTTGAATAGTCTGCTAGCACTCATTATCTGAAATCAAAATTGAAAATTGGTCACTTGGATAAGGTGTTGGAGGCTGCAGATACCTGTGGAACTGTGCCAAAGAGCAGTGAGATCAAGAAAGAAAGTGAGAATGGGGGTGGGAGCGGGGGCCGAGGGGGGCGCGGGAGTGGCAGAATAAAAAGATATTTTGGACTAATCTCTGAACACTGCTGTTCCTGGCATTGTGTAATTCTGATGCGTGAAGAGTAATGAATAAACATTCCCTTGATCTTTTCATTTTTTAATTTACCAAAACATTTGCTGCATAAATGTATGATACAAAGCATCATAGAAGATGTAGATGAATATCATATCTGCCAAAAATGTTAAACCTTGTATTTTTGTTGCAGGAATCCAGGAAGGGCCTCAGTGTAATCGATGTAGAAACAACTGGGCACTGAAGTTTGCTATTTTGCTGCTCTATGTGCTGTGTGCCATGTTGACCATTACGGTAGCCATCCTTGGATACAAAGGTAACAGAACTTTAACACCATGCTTTCACCTTCTTGTATTATTCTGCAATTCAATTCACACATTTATCATTTTAAGCAATACAAATGGATTGTTCCGACAGTGGTTTACTGCTGCAACATCCTGATTCTGAAATCACAAGAGCTTGATGTCACAGCCTAGCATAACAAACAGAGCTAACCCCTGACAGTGATTCCATCTTTAAGGATCAGAGATTTATTTTGGCTTTATTCTCTGTAATGACTCAAGAGTCTGGTTACTGTAAACTCACTCAGGTGCAACCTGATCCATCTTTATTCCAGTCCAAGAATGCCTGCGTGACAAAGACACACAGCTTATATACAAGTGACCAAGCACACATGCCACAGGCGTACAACCTCCGACCGCGGCGCCCTCTGGTGTCTGGTGACCCCCAAGCATTAATACATAACGACATCCCCCTTTTAAAATCTTAACTACAGTCTTTTTACAAATTAAGACGGTCTGGGGCTTTCCTCTCACGAGTTGATCATCTCAGTTCAGCTTTGGCTCTGGGCGAGCGTTCTGAGTCCGTTGAGACTGAGGGCTGAGTAGCCGATCTGATGGGAGTGGTCATGACCACATCAGAGACTGAAGATTCAGAGTCAGTAATGTCAGCAGAGTCCTCTGATGAGTGAACAATGGTTGGTTGATCACTGACTGCATCTTCCTCACTCGTTCCAGTTCATCCGTGTACCGCAGTTTAACCTGGTCAAGGTGTTTCCTGCATGTTTGCCCATTCTTGAGCTTGATAATAAACACGCCTTGACTGTAACAGTGCCACGACCGAAGACTCAGCAAAGATTCCGCTGGTACTTTACTTAGCTGCATGCAAGTATTGCACTGATGCACGCATGATTTCAGATCAGAGTCAATTCCAGGCCACCATGCATGAGACCTAGCAATGGACTTCATCATGACAATATCAGGATGAGTGCTATGAAGTTCACGTACAAATTTTTCTTGACCTTTCTTAGGCATGATTACACGATTACCCCACAGTAAACAGTCTGATTGAATGGACAGCTCATCCTTGCGACGGTTGTAAGGTTTGGTCTCCTCACGCATCTCCATAGGTATGGCAGACCAATCGCCACTGAGTACCACCATTTCACAACTGATAAAATAGGGTCATGGCTGGTCCAGATCCTAACTTGTTGAGCGGTGACAGGAGTTCTTTCATTCTCAAAAGCATCCATTACTAACAGTAGATCTGCAGGTTGATCTCAGTTGTGGGTATGGGCAGATGGCTCAGTGCAACGGCACAATTCTCAGTACCAGGTCTGTGACGGATGACGTAATCATAGGCAGACAATGTCAGCACCCACCTTTGAATGCGGGACGATGCATTGGTATTAATACCTTTGTTTTCCGCAAACAATGAAATGAGTGGCTTGTGATACGTTTCTAGTTCAAAACAAAGACCAAACAGGTACTGGTGCATTTTTTTTTACCCCATACACATAGGCCAAAGCTTCTTTCTCTACCATACTGTAAGCTGTTTCCGCTTTAGATAGACTTCTCGAAGCATACGCAACAGGTTGTAGCTTGCCCGATTCATTTGCTTGTTGGAGTATGCAGCCAACCCCATATGATGAAGCATCACAGGCCAATACAAGATGCTTACATTGATCATAATGAACAAGCAACTTGTTTGAACATAGCAGACTTTTAGCTTTCTCAAAGGCTCTATCGCACCCCAGACCCCGTTATCGCTTTTTCTTAGTAACACATGCAGTGGCTCTAGTAAAGTGCTTAAACTGGGTAAGAAATTACCAAAGTAGTTGAGTAGCCTAAGGAACGAACGCAGCTCCATCACATTCTAAGGCCTGGGTACATTTTTGATAGCATCGGTTTTCGAATCAGTAGGCCTGATGCCATCAGCAGCAATCTTCCTCCTGATGAATTCGACTTCAGGTGCCATGAATACACACTTCGAGCGTTTCAGCCTGAGTCCCACTTTATCCAGATGCTGTCGGACTTATTCAAGATTGTTCAGATGTTCAGCAGTGTCGCGACCTGTGACCAGAATATCATCTTGAAACACAACAGTTCTAGGAATGGACTTCAGTAAATTCTCCATATTCCTCTGAAATATGGCTACACTGAACAAATCCCAAAAGGACACCTTTTGTAGACAAATAGTCCTTTATGGGTGTTGATGCAGGTGAGTTTCTTCAAAGTGTCGACAAGCTCCTGGATCATATAGGCCGACGTCAGATCCAGTTTCATGAATGACTTTCCACCAGCCTGTATGGCGAACAGGTCATCAGTCCTCGGTAACGGATACTGAATCTGTTTCAAAAATCAGTTAATTGTAACCTTGTAGTTTCCACAAATCCTGACAGTGCCATTACTCTTCAACACAGGAACAATGGAACTAGCCCACTCGTTAAACTCGACCGGTGATATGATCCCTTTACCATGGAGTCTGTCAAGCTCAATTTCAACCTTCTCCCTCATCATGTACGGAACAGACTGAGCTTTGTGATGGACAGGTCTTGCATTGGAGTCCAGGTGAATCTGATCCTTGGCTCCCATAAAATTACCACTGCCTGGTTCAAACAAAGAAGGAAACTTTTTCAATACTTGAGCACACGAAGTATCATCCACCGAGGACAACATCTTGACATCATTCCAGTTCAGCTTGATTTTCTCGAGCCAATTCCTGCCGAACAGCATTGGACCATTACCTGGGATGATCCATAATGGTAGCTCGTGAACAACACCGTCATATGATACCTCGATTGCTGCACTGCCGAGCACCGGTATGAGTTCCGTAGTGTAAGTACGCAACCTGGCATTGACTGGACTCAGCTTCGGTTTCACAGCCTTAGTGTCCAACAGCTTGTCGAATGTCCTTTGGCTTATTATCAACTGGCTCGCACCCGTGTCTAGCTCCATTGATACAGGCACGCTATTCAGCTTCACATTAATGACTATCGGCTGGCTCTTGCTCAGGAACGAATACAGCCCATTCACTTCCTCCTCGGGTTGCGTATCCGGGCCATCACTGAACTGGTCCTCATCAATCACGTGGTGAGCCGCACCACGCATGCTCCGTTGTGGACACATCCTGTGAAGATGCCACACTTTCGAACATCCATTGCATAAGTATTATCTAAACCGACACTGATGAGGCCGATGATTGCCCCCACAACGCCAACAGGTGAAATCTGATTTGAACCAGTTGCCGGGCTCTGAGCAGTGGCAGGTTTCGCGTAAGCAGCTCTGCCCGAAAACGATGCCATCTTGTTTACAGTGCTTGCCGTGGAACTTCAACTCGTCGATGATATATGCCTCAAATTATCATCCGTCGTCATGCATGCCTGGGCAGTCGCGATGACCTTTTTCAAATCCAGCATCTCTGCAGCCAACCGCTTCCTGAGGATCGCATCATGGTTGATGCCTATCACGAAGACATCACGCACCATGTCTTCCAGCATGTTCCCGAACTTACACGGCTCAGCAATACATCACAGGTCGGCGACAAATCCTGACACGTCCTGGCCCTCAGCATGAACATGCGTGTAGAAACGGTTGCGTGATATGATGATCCCCTCTTTTGGCTTCAGCTGGTTACCCACCAACGTACACAATTCCTCGTACCCTTTTTCCTCCGGACGTACAGGCAAGAGAAGAGTCTTCATGAGGCCGTAAATTTTCGGACAACAAAAGGTGAGGAGGACTGCCCTGCGCTTAACTGCGTAGGCCTCTGCCTCCATGCCGTTGGCCACAAAATACTGATCCAGGCGGTCGACAAAATCCGCCCAATCCTCGCCCTCCATGAATCTTTCCAGAATTCCAACAGTGCCCATTGTGCATGCGAAGGTTCTTAAAATACCTTGTCGTCAATTGTAATGACTCAAGAGTCTGGTTACTGTAAACTCACTCAGGTGCAACCTGATCCATCTTTATTCCAGCCCAAGAATGCCTGTGTGACAAAGACACCCAGCTTATATATAAGTGACCAAGCACACATGCCATATGCGTACAGCCCGATGACCTCCGACCGCGGTGCCCTCTGGTGTCTGGTGACCCCCAAGCATTAATACATAACATTCTCTTAGAAAAACATGTTTCCAGAAAGCTGAAACAAAAAGTATATAAATAGAGTACACTGCGAAAGAGACAACACGTGTTGTTTGAAAAATAAATTGCTCACAATGCCACCAATGTCACTTGCATGTATTTCCTGATGTATTCTGGTTTATTTATCATTTATAATTCACAGCTGTCCTGTTAATTTAAAATTTGGGAGAATTCATAGACTAACCAGGATGGTGGGGATACTCCCTTAATTAAAAAGAAAATGAAGTGAAAACACAAAAGAGATTCTCATTCACAATGCCAAAATTGCTGCTTTGAACTTTCGCTCAGTGGAGGGTGTCAAAGTTGCAGTTGATGTACGAAGCACGACAGTATGCTGAGACTTGAATTACAAGTACAGGGGCTCTGAAATTCACGGTCCCAGAAAGGACCGTTACTGCCTGTTTGCGACGGCCATTCGGCAAAATCGAATGGCTGTCGCTTTGGACTCAACTGGCCGCCCCGACATAGATTCAGCCCGGGAGGTCTTGCAGCGGTGACAGCCACTGCTGACTCTTGTGGCAGTGTGGGGCTTGCGGCAGTAGTGACGCACTAAAAGAGCATACCGCTGCCGCTCCATCCCCGGACCCATTTTCAGCATGAAAAAGCTGGCCTTTAGCTGACGTGCAGAGGCAGAGATCTCGGAGCCAGATGAGCGGAGAGAGACCAGAAGGTAAGATCCAAAACTGAGGATGTTCAGCACAGAATCTGCACTCAAGGGGAGAGAGATATAGGGAGAGGGAGGGAGAGAGAGAGGGAGAGGGAAAGAGAGGGGGTGAGAGCGAGACAGAGGGAGGGAGAGAGGGAGGGAGAGAGAGAGAGGGAGAGGAAAGGAGAGAGGGTGAGAGAGACAGGGTGAGAGAGAGAGGAAGCAAGAGAGGGAGAGGGTGAGACAGGAGGGAGAGGGAAGGGAGCAAAAGAGAAAGGAGAAAGAGATAGAAGTGGGGAAAGGGAATGAGAAACAGAATGAGAAAATTTGATTGGGAGAAAGGGAAGTAGAGAAATAGGAATAGAGAAAGAGAAAAGAGGGAAAAAAAACTAGAGAGAGAGGGAGAAATAGAGATTCCGAGATTCATAGAGAGAAAACTGAAATCTCAATCCAGGGGCTCAGACTGGAAACGTCGCCCCAGCTCAGCATTCCGAGCGGTAACAAATGGGAATCTGCTCCACCTCCACCGCCTCCTGGCCAGATCCAAGGTCATCCCATCCTCTGTCATCGAACTACAGTATGCAGACGACACTTGCGTCTGTGCACACTCGGAGGCCAAAACTCCAAGCCATCGTCAACACCTTCACCGAGGCGTACAAAAGCATAGGCCGTACACAAAACATCCGTAACAAAGGTCCTCTACCAACCTGACCCTGCCACACAGCACTGCCCCCTGGTTATCAAAATCCATGGTGAGGCCTTGGACAACGTGGACCATTTTCCATGCCTCGGGAGCTACTGTCAGCAAGGGCAGACATCGATGACACCGTCCAACACCGTCTTCAGTGTGCCAGCGCAGTCTTTGGTCGCCTTAGGAACAGAGTTTTTGAAGACCAGGACCTCCAATCTGGCACCAAGTTTATGGTCTTCAGGGCAGTAGTGATATCCACTGTTATATATGTAAACTTGTATTTACTCTGTACAGCCACCAGAGGGCTCATCCCCTGGAGTCGCAAAGGATCCCATTATCCCTTGGGAGCAGAGGTATTTAAGGAGTCCTCACAGGTTGGAGAGGCACTCGGGAGACCTGCAATAAAAGACTAAGGTCACACTTTACTTTGAGGTTACAGTGTTCAGTCTGACTCTTTCTCCATACATAACAACTGACGACGAGATACAGATAGCAAACCCAAAGATGCAGAGAACAGTGGGCATCCTGGAGAACTTCTCGGAGGGAGATAATTGGGAAACTTCATGGCCAACGAGCTAGATGGGGAAGAGAACACTGCCAAACGAAGGGCGATCCTCCTCACCTTCTGTGGGGCACCAAGGTATGGCCTCATGAAGAATCTGCTCACTCCAGCGAAACCCACGGAGAAATTGTACCACGATTTGTGCACACTGGTCCGAGAGCATTTGAACCCAAAGGAAAGCGTTCTGATGGCGAGGTACCGGTTCTACACCTAAAAAAAGTCTGAAGGCCAGGAAGTGGCAAGTTATGTCGCCGAGCAGGATATTGCGATTTGAAGGACATTTGGAGCACATGCTCAGAGACTTTTTCGTACTTGCCACTGGCCACGAAACCATGCTTCGCAAACTTTTGACTGTACAGACCCCAACCTTGAGTAAGGCCATAGCGATAGCCCAGGCGTTCATTGCCACCAGTGACAATACAAAGCAAATCTCTCAGCACACAAGTGCTGCTACAAATACTGTGAACAAAGTGATGTTGTTTTCGAATCGCAACGTACAGGGCAGGTCACACATACCTGCAGCTGCACGTCCGCAGATGTCTCAGAGTCCACCATCAAGGGTGATGAATGCAAGGCCATTAACACCTTGTTGGTGCTGCAGGGGTGAACATCGTTTCTATTCATGCCGATTCCAAGGGTATGTTTGCAAGAGCTGTGGAACAATGGGACACCTCCAATGTATGTGCAGGCGAGCTGCTAATCCTGTTAAACCTGCAAACCACCATGTTGAGAGGAGGACAGATCCACGGAGGATCACGACGAACCAGAGCCTCAGACCGAGGAGGCAGAGGTACATGGGGTGCACACATTTACCACGAATTGTCCCCGATAATGTTGAATGTTGAACTAAATGGACTCCCGGTGTCAGTGGAACTGGACACTGGTGCGAGCCAGTCCATCATGGGCAAAAAGACTTTCGAAAGACTGTGGTGCAACAAGGCCTCAAGGCGAGTCTTAACTCCAATTCATATGAAACTCAGAACTTACACGAAAGAACTGATTGCCGTAATTGGTAGTGTTACTGTAAACGTCTCTTATGATGGAGCAGTGCACAAGCTACCATTCTGGGTGGTACCGGGTGATGGTCCCAAGTTGCTCAGCAGGAGCTGGCTGGGAAAGATACGCTGGAACTGGGATGACATACCAGCGCTATTGCCCGCTGACGACACTTCATGTGCCCAGGTCTTAAACAAGTTCCCTTCGCTGTTTGAACCAGGCATTGGGAAATTCCAAGGAGCAAAAGTGCAGATCCACCTAATTCCGAGGGCATGACCCATCCATCACAAGGCGAGAGCAGTACCTTATATGATGAGAGAAAGGGTAGAGATCGAGCTAGACCCGCTGCAATGAGAGGGCATCATTTCACCGATCGAGTTCAACGAGTGGGCCAGCCCGATCGTTCCTGTCCTCAAGGGAGATGGCACCGTCAGAATCTGTGGTGATTACAAAGTAACTATCAATCATTTCTCCATGCAGAACCAATACCCACTACCAAAGACCGACGACCTCTTTGCAACGCTGGCAGGAGGAAAGACGTTCATGAAGCTGGATCTGACTTCAGCCTACATGACGTAGGAACTGGAGGAATCATCGAAGGGCCTCACCTGCATCAACACGTAGAAAGGTCTTTTTATTTATAACCAATGCCCATTTGTAATTCGATCAGTGAGGGCGATATTCCAGAGAAACATGGAAAGCTTACTGAGGGTGGTTCCACACACCGTGGTCTTCCAGGATGATATCTTGGTCACAGGTCGGAACACAGCCGAGTATCTGCAGAACCTGGAGGAGGTTCTTAGTCGACTCAACCGCGTGGGGCTCAGGTTAAAACGCTAAAAGTGTATTTTTCTGTGCCTGAAGTGGAGTTCTTTGAAAGGAGGAAAGCGGCGGACGGCATCAGGCTCCACTAATGCGAAGACGAAGACAATCGAGAACGCACCGAGGCCACAGAACGTGACGGAGCTGTGGTCATTTCTGGGACTCCTGAACTACTTTGGTAACTTCTTACCGGGTCTCAGCACACTGTTAGAACCACTGCATGTCTTACTATGAAAAGGGGATGAATGGGTTTGGGGCAAAAGCCAAGAAAATGCCTTTGTAAAAGTGAGAAAATTGTTATGCTCAAACAAATTGCTTGTGTTGTATGATCAATGTAAATGTTTGATACTAGCATGTCTTGCATCGTCATATGGCGTCAGGTGTGTATTGCAACAAGCTAATGATTTTGGGAAACTGCAACTGGTTGCTTATGCATCCAGGAGTCTGTCGAAGGCTGAGAGAGCTGACAGCATGATTGAGAAAGAAGCGTTAGCGTGTGTCTATGGGGTAAAGAAAATGCATCAATACCTGTTTGAGCTAAAATTCGAATTGGAAACTGACCATAAGCCACTCATATTCCTGTTTTCCGACAGTAAAGGGATAAATACCAACGCATCGGCCCGCATCCAGATTAGGCGCTCACGTTGTCCGCATACAACTACGCCATCCGCCACAGGCCAGGCACAGAAAACTGCGCTGATGCTCTCAGTAGGCTGCCATTGCCCACCACGGGGGTGGAAATTGCGCAGCCCGCAGATTTAGCCATGGTCATGGAACATTTGAGAGTGAGCAATCACCCGTCACTGCCCGGCAGATCAAAACCTGGACGAGACAGGACCCCTTATTATCCCTCATCAAAAACTGTGTGCTTCACGGGAGCTGGTCCAGTGTCCCAGTGGAAATGCAGGAAGAGATAAAGCCATTCCAGTGGCGCAAAGATGAAATGTCTATACAGGCAGTCTGCCTTCTGTGGGGCAATCGTGTAGTGGTTCCCAAGTAGGGCAGAGACACCTTCATCAATGACCTCCACAGTACCCACCCAGGCATTGTAATGATGAAAGCGATAGCCAGATCCCACGTGTGGTGGCCCGGTATTGATGCGGACTTAGAGTCCTGCATTCACAGATGTAATACATGCTCGCAGTTAAGCAATGTACCCAGGGAGGCGCTGCTAAGTTTATGGTCTTGGCCCTCCAAACTATGGTCTAGGGTACACGTCGACGATGCAGGCCCGTTCATGGGTAAAATGTTTCTTGTGGTTGTAGATGCGTACTCCAAGTGGATTGAAAGCCTGCGGGCCATGTTTGCCACACACGGCCTACCCGATGTCCTGGTGAGCGACAACGGGCCATGTTTAACCAGTGACGGTATCAAACATGTCACATCTGCCCCATTTAAACCAGTGTCCAATGGTCAGGCAGAGATAGCAGTGCAAACTATCAAGCAAGGCCTGAAGAAGGTAACTGAAGGCTCACTGCAGACGCGCCTATCCCGAGTCCTACTTAGCTACCGCACGAGACCCCACTCGCTCACTGAGATCCCACCTGCTGAACTGCTCATGAAAAGAGCACTTAAGACAAGGCTCTCGTTAGTTCACACTGATCTGCATGAACAGGTAGAGAGCAGACGGCTTCAACAAAGTACATACTATGATAGCGCAAATGTGTAACGTGAGATTGAAATCAATGACCCTGTATTTGTGTTGAATTATGGACAAGGTCCCAAGTGGCTTCCCGGCACTGTCGTGGCCAAAGAGGGGAGCAGGGTGTTTCGGGTCAAACTTTCAAATGGACTCATTCACCAGAAACACTTGGACCAAATCAAACTCAGATTCATGGACTATCCTGAGCAACCCACCTTGGACCCTACCATTTTTGATCCCCCCATACACACCAGTGGCAACCGGCACCATGATTGACCACGAAGCAGAACCCATCATCCACAGCAGCCCAGCAGGGCCCAACACACCACTCAGCCCAGTAAGGCCAGCTGCAAAGCAGCCCAGTGAGGGCCCAACAAATGATTCAACAATACCAGCTTTCACACCGAGTCGATCAACCAGAGCATGAAGGACCCCAGATCGACTCACATTGTAAATAGTTACACTATTGACTTTGGAGGGGGGCAGTGTTATTATATATGTAAACTTGCATTTACTCTATACAACCACCAGAGGGCTCATCCCCTGGAGTCCCAAGGGAGCACAGGTATTTAAGGAAGCCTCACAGGTTGGAGAGGCAATCTGGAGACCTGCAATAAAAGACTAAGGTCACACTTTACTTTGAGCTCACAGTGTTCAGTCTGACTCTTTCTCCATACATAACACCCACCCTCCTATATGGCTCAGAGATGTGGACTATTTGCAGTAGACACCTCAAAGCACTGGAGAAGTACCACCAACGCTGCATCCGCAAGATCCTGCAAATCCATTGGGACGACAAATGCACTAACGTCAGTGTTCTCGTTCAGGCCAACATCCCAGCATCAAAGCACTGACCACGCTCGATCAGCTCCACTGAGCGGGCCACATTGTCCACATGTCTGACATGAGACTCCCAAAGCAAGCGCTCTTCTCGGAGCCTCGACATGGCAAGCAAGCCCCAGGTGGGCAGAGGAAACGCTTCAAAAACACTCTTAAAGCCTCCTTGATGAAGTGCTGCATCTCCACCGGCACCTAGGAATCCCTGGCCCAAGACCGCCCAAAGTGGAGGAAGAGCATCCGGGAGGGCGCTGAGCACCTTGAGTCTCGTCGCCGAGAGCATGCAGAAATCAAGTGCAGACAGCGGAAGGAGCATGCAGCAACGCAAGCTCCCCACCCAGCATTTCCATCAAACACTGTCTGCCCCACTTGTGACAGAGACTGTAGTCCCACATTGGACTGTTCAGCCACCTGAGAACTCACTTTTAGAGTGGAAGCAAGTCTTCCTCGATTTCGAGGGACTGCCTATGATGATCTTACACGTGCCGAACCTGCAACTTCACCTCAGTGTCTCCCCTGTGGCTGCCTCATGGGTCTGAGAAGGCTGCTGTGTTCCTTGTGTGGAAGCTGCAGATATCCTTCTTGGACACCCTTGAGCAGCTTTGGGTCTGGAAGGGCCGGTTGGAGACTGGTCAACACCCTCCTGGGAGGGTTCAGTCTGACTTGACTCAGGTGAGGCCATGCGTGGAGGCATTGGCTCAGTGATAGGTCTGGGGCCAGGAATGCGGTGAGCCGGAGGGAGCACATCATCCGTATCCTGGCCCAAGGAGGCTGAATAAATCACCAGAGGCAGCACAATACCACCACCACCAATCTGAGGGAGCTCAGGTCGGTGCTGTGGCACCACATCGGAAGATCCCCCGTGGCCCGTGGTGGACCCAGCCGCGAAAGCATGTGAGCAGCCACAGTCTGAAAGCCGCCAGATATGACAGCACTTACACACTCCGTCGATTCTTGCAGAGCCGCAGCCATCCTCTTCAAAGCAGCACCGATACGCTCGCTCCCTCGTGCCTGTGCTGCAATGGCAACTGCCACATCACCTAAGGGTGAATTTCCCGTGGGAATAACATCACAATTAAGGCAGCAAACTTTCAGGTTTGAAGGGCTAATAAGACTGGAACATTTTTTTGTGGTCAAAAAGCTGAATTTGGGTCCAATGGCTGCCGCAAACTTTGCGGCACTAATCGGGGAAACCAGGCCTCAACATCACCAGCTTTCTGGCTGCACTTAATTTCAGCCCCAGTGTTTCAAAAATTCAATTAAGGACTATATAAGTAATAAAGCTTTCAACAAGAAATTTATCAACCTAATGAGATTCCAAACACGCAACAAGTAGCAATGTGATTAAATTAGTAACGTTCTATAAAGCATCAGTTTTTAACAAGTTTTGCAAAAGTTAAAGCTTAACCTTTATTGTGGCCCATTTGTATTTTCAGCACTACACTGGGTGCAGCATCAATTCGTTCAATCTCAGTGTAATGAGAGTCAGGCAGATTTGCATTTAGCAGGACTAATTGGAACAGCACATGACTGTATCCAGAGCAGATCTGTTCATTCACAATTTACCAAGCGCTCCATCTGCGTAGATGTCCTGTCTTGTACCAGGTATCGCGCGCGAGTGGAGCATTGCAATGAATAATAAAAGACCATGGCCTAGAAACTTGAGTAGGCCGGAAACCTGCCAGTGTCACCGCAGGCTGAAGTTGATGGCCGTCTGCAAAAAGAGCACAGGTAGCACCGGTATTTTGGTGCTGCTGCTGATTTACATTAGGGCAGCGCAAAACCTGCAGTGTAACGTGTTGCTTTGGGCACAATCGAAATCCTCATCTGAGTCCTCTGAACCAGAACTCATGTGCGACCTCGCCCTCCGGTGAGCTGGCACCTGCACTACTGTTTCCCCCTGCCCTGGCTGCAGGCCACTCATGCCCGGTGACTCACCACGTACAGATCCCGCATCTATGCTATCCTCTAAATGGCGCGCAGTGTCAGTATCGAAACTGGTGGTGCGAGTGCGAAATTGAGTAATGGAACTTTATCTTCAGCATTACTGCCTTCTTCCTCTTGTAGTTCCTGCTCCTCCACCACTGTCTACCCAGGTTGGAGTTCCTGGCTATCTGACAGGAGAAAGGCACAAGGGTAGAGTTGTGGTGAGGGGAGAGGAGGAAAGCAAGAGGTGGCTGCTTAACCATGTGCAGTTTGTAAATCAGAAGAGATTGTGGGATGAGGGGCATGTGAGATGTGAGAAGACGGATTAGGTATGAGCATACCACCACCGACAATGGGTTTAGCCCCAGCCTCAGTCACAGCCGCTCCAATAATGGCTAGCACCATTTCTTCCATCTGTTCCCCTCTGGTTAGCTGCTGCTGCCTGCAGTTGTATGCCACCTTGTCATGCAAGAGAGAGGGAAGTATGTCAGTGAGTGTGATGCAATGTGTTTGGCTGATGTGGCTGTCATGGTTGAATAGCTGGCAGTGTGTGCAAGCTATGAGATATGGGTGTGAGGTTTGCAGCAGTACTAAATGTGTGAGGGTGAGGTAGAGCATATAAATGTGAGGTATGAGTCATGATTCATAAAGATTGTTGGTAGGTGAGTGATGGGGGTGTGGTACATTGAGCAGTATGTGAGGCTAGTGGTGCAGTTGGGGGGGATATGAATTTGAAGATGCATTCACTGATTTTGGCCGCTCATGTTAGGTCAGTGAACTTCTTTCGGCATGTCATCCAGGTCCTCAGGGCAACAATGCTGTCCACAGCTATCTGCTCCCACTGCCTTCGCAGTGTCTGTCTGAAAGACCTCCTGCTCCCCTTCGGATACAGGACCTCTCTCCTGTCCACCTGCACTAAGGCCTCCAGTGCTATGTCGGATAACCTTGCAGTCCGCTCTCTGGCATGTTGTGCCATCCGTGTGTCTTTCCCAGGTCAAACTCAATTCTGGAATGACTTCCAGCACTTGCTCTTGTCAAACTGCACCTCCTCTTTAAGAGGAGC
Organism: Pristiophorus japonicus; assembly: GCF_044704955.1. Lineage (NCBI taxonomy): Eukaryota > Metazoa > Chordata > Chondrichthyes > Pristiophoridae > Pristiophorus > Pristiophorus japonicus. Next base: position 441,512,451 of record NC_091977.1, on the reverse strand, counting down.
AGGCTGGCTTTAATAAGTGGTTAGCTTTAATTGGTGCTAGCCCCGCACGACCCAGGGCTCCATGCTGAGCGTACACACCACAATCAATCTAGTTACCAGGCAGAACAAAGTTGTGTGCTGCCTGCATTATTTTGAATGGGTATGATTGTACCCGTTTTGGGGGGCAATTGAATTTTTAACTCTCTTTCTCAATATTTTTAGTAAAATGTTTGCTGTTAGCTTTGATATACCTTGCAAGTTTTTTCACATTACTTTTTTGAACCTCTTATTACATTTTTTTTATCCCTTTGTTTATTTTTAGAGCTCTCCCAGTCTGCTGAATTTCTACTTTTCCTTACAGTTGCAAAGTCTTTTCGTTTAGCTTGACACTGTGTCTTAACTCATGGTTGTTTAACTACATAAGAGAAGCCTTTGCTTTTAGGGATATGTATTGGTTTTGCAACGTAACAAACACTTATTTGAATACTTCTTACTATTTGTCTGTGGGTCAACCCATTAACAGTTAAGACCAGTATCATCATCATAGGCAGTCCCTCGGAATCGAGGAAGACTTGCTTCCACTCTTAGCATGAGTTCTTAGGTGGCTGTACAGTCCAATACAAGAACCACAGTCTCTGTCACAGGTGGGACAGATAATCGTTGAAGGAAAGGATGGGAAGGGAGCCTGGTTTGCCGCACACTCCTTCCGCTGCCTGCGCTTGATTTCCGCATGCTCTCGGCGACAATACTCGAGGAGCTCAGCGCCCTCCCGAATACACTTCCTCCACTTAGGACAGTCTATGGCCAAGGACTCTGAGGTGTCAGTGGGGATGTCGCACTTTATCAGGGAAACTTTGAGGGTGTCCTTGTAACGTTTCCTCTGCCTGCCTTTGGCTCGTTTGCCGTGGACGAGTTCCGAGTAGAGCGCTTGCTTTACTGTATACTGGTATCATGTTATCACTACTTCCGAAGTTAATTCTACTTTGCTTTTCCCCTTTTTAAAATTGATGATGACCTGCACTATGGGAATTGATTCTTCGGGCTGGATTTTTGGCTCATTTGCGCCTCGGTTAGCGCCCAGCGGGACGTTAAATGCTGTTTTTGGGCGTTATGCCGGGCGTCCAGGATTTACCACCAGACCTGAAGATTCGGCTATTGGTTTGCGCCGGCACAAAAACTTAACGCCCCACCCTCCATTTTTAGCGTAATGATGACATCAATCATCATGCAATGCTGCACTAGCGTCCCGGATAGAACATTCGGCCTTAACGCTTCACTTAACGCCTGCCCCAGAAAACGGCTGAAAAAATCAGGCGGTACCAGGGTGCGGCAGGCGGTATTGGCAGCATTTTTAAATGGAGGGATGAGGATCCTATATCGCAGGTCATATTGACTGCAACAGTTGTGCTGTGCTATGTGAAGCTCCAACTTGTAAACTTCACTTTTATCTGCCACTACAGTGCCCGTACAACTTCAGTGAGAGAATTTAATGAGGGCATTATTAGTTCGCCAGCGTATCATGTTCCATGCTATTGCCAGGTGGTGTCAAGCTAGAGGAAGACCTCTCGGCAATGTCGGCCCACAGATGATGAAAGGCCGAAGATGTCCGGGGAGGAGGGGCTTACCCCCCTCTGGTTTACAGGCACCAACGCTCAGACCTCCACCTCTCTAAGGAGCTGTTTTTGAGAAGGCTGCCCTTCAAAACGGAAGTGCTGACAAAGATATGCCATCTCCTACAGGCAGACCCATACCTGCACTGCTCTGGAGGCAACCTTCAATACTCCCCTCAACAGGTATCCGAATTCATTGTGGTGTGCTGCATGTTGCACAGCTTGGCCATCATGAGGGGCCAGGCATTGCCAGTGGGGATTGCATGCCCACCTCAGGAGGAGGAGGACGATGAAGACGAGCCTGGCGAGGACCCCATTGGATAGCCATCCCATCCACGGGGGAGGCAGCTTGTAGATGCTGCCGGACCAACACTTGCATGTCACCAGCTCATAATGGACTGGCTCTCTTAAATGAAGGAAACTAAGGGATGGAGCTAATACTGGACACACTATGTGCCTCCGTAAAGGCATATCTCCGGTGAACGTTGGAATGATGCACAAGACGCCAATGGCAAATGATGAGACATAAATTTTACTGCAACAAAGTCTCAAAAACACCCCCCACCAAAATAAAACCATACAATATACAACGTTATGTTGCAAGGCACTAATCAACAATGAAACTTCTTTACCGCCGCAAGTTTCGGCTCGGGCGCACAAAGTCCGTTGTGTAATGCCTAACTTAATGCCAACCCTCCTCCAACTTACATTTTCACCAAAACTTGCAGACGGAGGTGCAAACTATTTTCAGGTGCTAACTTTAACGTCCCACCGTGATTAACTCCCTGAAATCCAAAAAACCCAAAATACAACCCCATATCTTGGTTGCTCGTTGATTATGTGGATTATTTTCCATATTTCAAGTTATCTCAACATAATAGCTTATGTCAGTGTCAACAGTGGCTCAGTGGGTAGCACACTCTGAGTCAGAAGATTGTGGGTTCAAGTCCCATTCCAGGAATTGAGCACTTAAAAAATCTAGGCTGACACTCCAGTGTAGTGCTGCACTGACAGAGGTGCCATCTTTCAGATGAGTTGTTAAACTGAGGCCCCGTCTGCCCTCTCAGATGGACATAAAAGATACCATGGCACTATTTCATAAAAGAGCAAGGGCCCGGTGTCCTGGCCAATATTTATCCCTCAACATAACAAACAAACAGATTATCTGGTCATTATCACATTGCTGTTTGTGGGAGTTGGCTGCTGCGTTTCCCACATTACAACAGGGACTACACTTCAAAAGTACTTCACTGGCTGTAAAGCGCTTTGAGATGTCCGGTGGTCGTGAAAGGCACAAGATAAATTTAAGTCTTTTCTTTATGTAAAAATATTGCTCATGTACATTGGGGACTCCATGACATTATTTTTTAATGAGGTCATGTATTCTATTTATCCAAGTTATTCCCCGCAATATTCATTTTTGTGGTCTCTCTGAGCTGTGTACTAACTGCAGACAAGAATATAGCTAGGCAGGCACTGCCAGACCACCCCCCACCCCTTTTCCCCCGTCTCATTATTATTCCTCAGCCAAACAATAGGAAATGTGTGAGATTAGCATAATGACTCCCCTCCCCTCTAAACACCTGAGGAAAGACAGCCTGCAGCTGCATGGAGGGAACTGGTAACCTTCTGATGTTGGGAACTGCAGAGTAGCTTTTCCTGAGAGACTTGCAGTTGGTCTCATCTCCTCTCTGAATCTGCGGTGCAATGCCCAGCCAGGGGTAGGCCTGGTCTGGTACCCCGCCCCCCCCCACCCCCTCCCCCGCCCTCTCCCTCCTCTCGGCCTTGCAAATAGCCTGGGGGAGGAAAACATGGGCAGTTGGTTCTTCACAGGTGCAGTGCACCTCAAGTGCACTGTGCCTTACAAGCACCCATTGTGCAATCTAAAAGGAAAATGTACCATGTGTGAGTTTAAATACATATCCCACCCAGGGTTCTCAACCCTCCCGCTTTAGGCGGGAGTCTACCAGAATGAGCGATTGGTCTCCTGAGCGCTGCTGCTCACGTTTCGGGAGAAACAGTCCCTGTTTGCGTGGGTCATACAAGTGCAGTACCCTGGCTGTCGTGACATGCAACCAAACGCGTGTCTGAGCCTGATTGGTCTTTCTGCTATTCGGGAATGCCGCTCCGTTGTTAAGTATGAGGATGACGCATCGGGGCCAACGAAAATCATTTGGAAATTCCGTGAGTCCCAAGAGAGCAACTGGGCGAGGGAGAGAGAAACACACACAGGGGAGGGAGAGAGAAATACACACAGGGGAGGGAGAGAGAAACACACAGGGAAGTTTTATGTATGTAAACTTTACTAGTGTGTAAGACTTTCCACCGAGGGGCGCACCTGTGGGAGACCCAAGGGTCACCTGCACACCCCGGGCAAGTAGGTATAAAAGGCAGTCTACCATGCTGCTTCCTCACTCTGGAGTTACATTAAAGAGACCAAGGTCACAACAATTTGACCTTACAGTACACAGTCTTGTGGAGTTATTCTCAACGCAACAATTGGCGATGAGTAACAGATCACAAACTTTCACACAGTTATGGCTGCCATTGGTATTCTTGAGAGATTTGATGAGGGTGATGATTGGGAAACCTTCCTTGAGTGTCTTGGCCAACGAGCCGGATACGGAAGATACCGCGGTCAAGCGCAGGGCGATTCTCCTCACCGTTTGTGGGTCCACGATATATGGCCTCGTCAAAAATCTGCTAGCACCGATGAAACCAACAGACAACACATATGCAGAGCTGTGCACGCTATTTCGGGAACACCTCAAGCCGAAGGAGAGCATCTTAATGGCCAGGTATCGCTTTTACACGCACCATCGCTCCGAGGGCCAGAATGTGGCGAGCTATGTCGCCAACCTAAGACGCCTTGCGGGACCATGCAAATTTTTTGGATTTTGGGGGGAAATGTTGCGGGACTTTTTCGTGCTTGGAATCGGCCACGAGATCATTCTTCGCAAACTGCTATCTGCCAAATCCCTAGATCTGAGCAAGGCCATCACGATAGCCCAGGCTTTTATGTCCATGAACGACAACACTAAACAAATATCTTTGCAGCATCAAAGCTCACCGGCAAGTACTGTGCATAAAATAATGCCATCAGCAGGCAGAACTGTATATGGCAGGGCCTACATGCCTGCAGAGGCCAGACCTAGGATGACTCAGAGTCTGCTGTGAGACGTGAATGCGAATCCATTAACACCATGTTGGCACTGCGGGGGTAATCATAGAGCTCATCAATGTCGATTCAAGCACTACGTGTGCAAGGGCTGTGGAACAATGGGGCACCTCCAGCAAATGTGCAAACGTATTGTGGCTCACCATGTGGCAGAGTCGGCAGAAGATTACCGATCCAGCGTGGATCATGTTGAACGAGTAAGAGAGGCAACTCAACCCGAGGCCGAAGAGGAAGTGTATGGGGTACACACCTTCACCACCAAAAGCCCTTCGATAATGTTGAAAGTCAAATTAAACGGCATTCCGGTTTCCATGGAATTGGACATGGAGGCGAATCAGTCAATTATGAGCCAGAAAGCTTTTGAGAAACTGTGGGGCAACAAGGCACAAGGCCAAAACTAAGCTCGATTTACACAAAGCTGCGCACTTACACCAGTTCATACCAGTCATTGGCAGTGCGGCAGTGAAGGTATCATACGATGATGCATGATTTATCACTATGGATTGTACCAGGTGATGGTCCAATGCTGCTTGGCAGAAGCTGGCTAGGAAAGAGCCGATGGAACTGGGACAACATCAAAGCACTGTCTTCAGTGGCTGATGCCTCATGCACCCAAGTGCTAAACAAATTCCCGTCGTTATTTGAGCCAGGCATCGGCAACTTCACAAAGTGCAGATCCATCTAGTCTCTGATGCACGGCCCGTTAATCACAAAGCCCGAGCGGTTCCATATCTGATGCGAAAGTCGAGATCGAGCTGGACAGATTTCAACGAGAGAGAATCTATCGCCAGTCAAGTTCAACGAGTGGGCCAGTCCAATTGTTCCAGTGTTGAAAAGCGATGGGACGGTCAGAATCTGCGGGGACTACAAGGTAACGATCAACCGAGTCTCGTTACAGGACCAGTACCCACTACCCAAAGCGGATGACCTGTTCGCAACGCTAGCAGGGGGGAACTCGTTCATCAAGCTGGATTTAACCTCTGCTTCCATGACACAGGAGCTGGCTGAACCTTTGAAAAAATTGACGTGCATCAACACGCACAAAGGACTGTTCATGTACCACAGATGCCCTATGGGATTTGCTCGGCTGCAGCCATCTTCCAGAGGAACATGGAGAGTCTGCTGAAATTGGTTCTGCACACCATGGTATTTCAGGACGACATCCTAGTCGCAACACCACCGAACACTTGTACAACCTGGAAGAGGTTCTAAAGCGACTGGACAGAGTGGGACTCAGGCTGAAATGCTCCAAGTGTGTTTTCCTGGTGCCAGAGGTTGAATTTTTGGATTGCGGCGGACGGCATCAGACCCACGGACTCCAAGACGGAGGCCATCAAGAATGCACCCAGACCACAGAATGTGATGGAGCTGCGTTCATTCCTGGGATTCCTCAACTATTTTGTTAACTTTCTACTGGGTTTGACTTCAGGGGATGAGCTCCCTGGTGGCGGAACATGGAAGTGCATGCTTTACAGATACACACATTACTCCCACCCAAAGTCAAAGTGAAAACTATTTACAAGGTGAGACGGTCGGGAGCCTTTCTTTCCCTGGTGGACCGCCTCGGTACAAATGTCTGTTCTGGTGTGTTGACTGTGCCCTCGCTGGGCTGGCGTGTTGTTGGCCCTGCAGGGCTGCTGGGTGAGCCTGGCCTTGCTGGACTGTTGGATGTGATGGGTTCGATTTCCTGGTCCGGCGTGGTGTCGCTGATCCTTTGGGTGTGTGTTGTGGGCTCGAAAAAGGTGGTGTCTGCTGTGGGTTGTTCAGGGCAGTCTGTGAACCACAGCCTCGTTTGGTCCAGGTGCTTTCTACAAATTTGTCCATTGTCCAGTTTGACGACAAACACCCTATTCCCTTCTTTAGCTATCACCGTGCCCGCGATCCACTTGGGACCATGTCTATAGTTTAGCACATACACAGGGTCATTCAGATCAATTTCCCGTGACACAGTGGCGCGACCATCATTTACATTTTGTTGCTACCGCCTGCTCTCTACCTGATCATGCAGGTTGGGGTGAACCAGCGAGAGTCTGGTCTTAAGTGTCCTTTTCATCAGTAGCTCAACCGGGGGCATTCCTGTGAGCGAGTGAGGTCTCGTGCAGTAGCTGAGCAGTACTCGGGACAGGCGGGTTTGGAGTGAGCCTTCTGTGACTCGTTTGAGGCTCTGTTTGATGGTTTGTACTGCCCGCTCTGCTGCCCATTGGAGGCTGGTTTAAACGGGGCCGAGGTGACATGTTTGATCCCATTGCGGGTCATGAATTCTTTAAATTCGGCACTGGTGAAACATGGCCCGTTGTCACTGACCAGTATGTCAGGCAGGCTGTGGGTGGCAAACATGGCCCTCAGGCTTTCAATGGTGGCGGTGGCGGTGCTTCCCGACATTATTTCACATTCAATCCATTTTGAAAAAGCATCCACCACCACCAGGAACATTTTACCGAGAAACGGGCCCGCATAGCCAACATGGATCCTCGACCATGGTCTGGAGGGCCAGGACCACAAACTTCGCGGTGCCTTTCCGGGCGCGTTGCTCAACTGAGCACATACGCTGCAGTGCCGTACACAGGACTCTAATTCAGAGTCGATACCGGGCCACCACACATGGGATCTGGCTATCACTTTCATAATTACTATACCCGGGTGTGTGCTGTGGAGATCCGAGATGAACGTCTCCCTGCCCTTTTTTGGTAGCACTACGCGGTTACCCCATAACAGGCAGTCTGCCTAAATGGACAGCTCATCCTTTCGCTGCTGGAACGGCTTGATTACCTCTTGCATTTCAACAGGGATACTGGCCCAGCTCCCATGCAGCACACAGTTTTTTACTAGGAATAGCAGAGGATCTTGGCTGGTCCAAGTCCTAATCTGGCGGGCCGTGACAGGTGATTTATCATTTTCAAACGCTTCTGTGACCATCAACAAGTCTGCGGGCTGCGCCACCATCAACAAGTTTGCAGGCTGCGCCATTTCTACCCCCGTGGTGGGCAAGGGTAGCCGACTGAGAGCATCCGCACAGTTCTCGGTGCCTGGCCTGTGGCAGATGGTATAGTGAAACGCTGATAGCGCGAGTGCCCACCTTTGGTATGCGGGCTGAGGCATTAGTATTTATCCCCTTGTTTTCAGCGAACAGGGATATGAGGGGCTTGTGATCGCTTTCCAGCTCAAATTTGAGACCAAACAGGTACCGATGCATTTTCTTTACCCCGAACACACGCTAATGCCTCTTTCTCAATCATGCTGTAGTCTCTCTCGGCCTTAGACAAGCTCCTGGAAGCATAGGCGACAGGTTGCAACTTCCCTGCAACGTTAGCTTGTTGTAATACACACCCGACTCTGTACGACGACGCGTCACATGCAAGCACAAGTCTTTTACATGGGTTATACAATGCAAGCAGCTTATTGGAGCATAAAATGTTTCTGGCTTTCTCAAAAGCAATTATTTGTTTTTTTCCCCATACCCAGTTCTCACCTTTACGCAATAACACATGTAGGGGCTCTAAAAGGGTGCTTAACCCCGGTAGGAAGTTACCAAAATAGTTGAGGAGTCCCAGGAATGACCACAGCTCCGTGACGTTCTGCGGCCTGGGCGCGTTCCTGATAGCCTCTGTCTTGGTGTCTGTGGGCCGAATGCCGTCCGCCACGATCTTTCTCCCCAAAAGCTCCACTTCTGTTGCCATGAAGGTTTTGTAGGTGCTCGGTGGTGTCCTGACAGACCACCATGTCTGGTACCGACTTAAGTAGGCTCTCCACGTTTCCCTGGAAGATCGCTGCAGCCGATCAAATTCCAAACGGGCATCTGTTGTAGGTGAACAGTCCCTTGTGCGTGTTGATGCAGGTGAGGCCCTTCAAATACTCCTCCAGCTCCTGTGTCATGTAGGCCGAAGTCAGGTCGAGCTTGGTGAAGGTCTTGCCTCCTGCCAGCGTTGCAAATAGGTCGTCTGCCTTAGGTAGCGGGTATTGGTCCTGTGACGAGAAACGATTAATAGTTACTTTATAATCACCGCAAATCCTGACTGTGCCATCACTTTTGAGTACTGGAACAATCTGGCTGGCCCACTCTCTGAATTCTACTGGGGAGATGATGCCCTCGCGTTGCAGCCTGTCCAGCTCGATTTCCACTCTCTCCCTCATCATGTGAGGTACCGCTCGCGTTTGTGGTGAATGGGTCGTGCCTCTGGGACCAAGTGGATCTGCACCTTCGCCCTGGAAAAGTTTCCAATGCCTGGCTCAAAAAGGGAAGGAAATTTGTTAAGAACCTGGGTACATGAGGCCTCATGGACATGTGATAGCGCTTGGATGTCATCCCAGTTCCAGCGGATTTTGCCCAGCCAGCTCCTTCCAAGCAGAGTGGGGCCATCGCCCGGGACAGTCCAGAGTGGCAGTTCGTGCACTGTGCCCTCATAGGTGACCTTGACCATGACGCTGCTCAGGACAGTGATAAGCTCTTTTGGTGTACATTCTCAGTTTCGTGTGAATGGGGCTCAGGGCCGGTCTGAATGCCTTGTTGCACCACAGTCTCTCAAACATCTTTTTACTCATGATGGATTGGCTAGTGCCAGTGTCTAGCTCCATGGCTATGGGTAAGCCATTCAATTTTACGTTTAGCATTATAGGTAGACATTTTGTCGAAAATGTGTGCACCCCATGTACTTCAGCATCTGCCTCCTCTCTCTGAGGCTCAAAATTGCTTTGATCCACCATGGGCCAATCTTCCTCTGCCACGTGGTGGTTAGCAGGTTTTGCAGAGCTTGCAGCTCATTTGCAAGCTCGTTGGAGGTGCCCCATTGTTCCACAGCTCTTGCAAACATACCCTTTGAAGCGGCATGAATAGGCTGAATGGAAGCCTCCACTACGCCAACAAGGTGTGAATTGCCTTTGTTGGGGACTTTGAGTCATCTGGGTCACCTGAGGCCTGCTGGCAGTTGCAGACTCGTGGGTTCTGCCCTGTACATTTCTGCTCGCAAACACAGTTCCAGTTAATTTATGAACATTGCTAGCATTTGTGTGCTGAGAGATTTGTTTGGTGTTATCACTGGTGGACATAAACGCCTGTGCTATCGCAATGGCCTTACTGAGGGTCGGTGTCTCTACAGTCAAAAGTTTTCATAGGATGGTCTCGTGCCCAATGCCCAGTACAAAAAAGTCTCTGAGCATTTGCTCCAGGTAGCCATAAAACTCACATTATCCTGCAAATTGCCTTAGCTCGGCGACGGAGCTCGCCACTTCCTCACTTTCAGATTGCTGGCACGTGTAGAACAGATACCTCACCATCAGCACGCTCTCCCTCGGGTTAAGATGCTCCTGAACCAATGTACACAGCTCCTCATACGACTTATCTGTGGATTTCACCGGAGCCAAAAGATTCTTCATGAGGCTGTAGGTCGGTGCCCCGCAGGCTGTGAGGATGACCGCTCTCCTTTTTGCAGCGCTTCCTTCTCCGTCCAGCTTGTTGGCTACAAAGTACTGGTCTAGCCGTTCGACATAGCCTTCCCAGTCCTCACCCTCCGAGAACTTCTCCAGGATGCCCACAGTTTGCTGCATCTTTGCGTTGGATTCGTATTCTTGTCGCCAGTTATTGTGTTCTGAACACAGATGAGGCTGCACACAGGGAGGTTAAAGTAACAGTGACCTCAGTCTTTAATAAGACACTCCAGACTGAGGAACAGGCCTTGAGGGCCGGCTTATATACAGTGTTCCCAAGGGATGCTGGGATCCCTTGGGACTTCAGGGGATAAGCTCCCTGGTGACGGAACATGGGAGTGCATGCTTTACTGATACACAACAAGACAGCCTTTAATAAGGCCAGAAACCTGCTATGTTCGAACAAGTTATTTGTATTGTATGACCCGTGTAAACATTTCGTACTAGCTTGTGATGCATCTTCGTACAGCAAGCCAATGTGTCAGGCAAACTGCAACCGGTTGCATATGCGTCCAGAAGTTTATCCAAGGCTGAAAGAGCCTACAGTATGGTTGAGAAAGAAGCATTAGCATGCATATACGGGGTTAAGAAAATGCACCAAGACCTATTTGGACTTCGGTTCGAGCTTGAAACTGACCACAAACCGTTCATTTCGCTGTTCTCAGAAAACAAAGGTTTTGTCCCACATCCAAATATGGGCACTAACATTATCTGCGTATGACTATGTAATCTGTCACAAACCAGGCACTGAGAACTGTGCTGATGCCCTCAGTCGGCTACCATTGCCCACCACCGGGGTGGAAATGGCGCAACCCGCAGACTTGCTTCTTGTAATGGATGCTTTTGAGAGCGAGGGATCACCCCTCATGGCTCGCCAGATCAGGACCTGGACGAGCCAGGACCCTGTGTTATCACGAGTAAAAAGCTGCGTCCTTAATGGGGGCTGTTCCCAGGGAAATGCAAGATGAAATTGAGCCGTTTTACCAACGCAAGGATGAAATGTCCATCCATTCGGATAGTTAAGTTGAATACGTGGCTTCAGGAATGGTGCAAGAGGGAGGGATTCAAATTCCTGGGACATTGGAACCGGTTCTGGGGGAGGTGGGACCAGTACAAACTGGACGGTCTACACCTGGGCAAGACCGGAAGCAATGTCGTAGGGGGAGTGTTTGCTCGTGCAGTTGGGGAGGGTTTAAACTAATATGGCAGGAGGATGGGAATCTATGCAGGGAGACAGGTGAAAGTAAAATGGGGGCAGATGCAAAAGGTAGAAGGGAGATAAGGAAAGGTTGAGGATAGAGAAATCAAAGGCAAAAATCAAAAAGGGCCATATTACAACATATTTCTAAAAAGATAAAGTGTTAAAAAAACAAGTCTGAAGTCTCTGTGTCTCACTGCGAGGATCATTCGTAATAAGGTGGATGAATTAACTATGCAGATAGCTGTTAACGGATATGATGTAATTGGGATTACGGAGACATGGCTCCAGGGTGACCAAGGCTGGGAACTCAACATCCAGGGTTATTCAATATTCAGGAAGGATAGACAGAAAGGAATAGGAGGTGGGGTAGCATTGCTGGTTAAAGAGGAGATTAACGCAATAGTAACGAAGGACATTCGCTTGGATGATGTCGAATCTGTCTGGGTAGAGCTGCGGAAAACCAAAGGGCAGAAAACGCTTGTGGGAGTTGTGTACAGACCACCAAACAGCGGTAGTGAAGTGGGAGATGGCATCAAACAGGAAATTAGGGATGTGTGCAATAAAGGTTCAGCAGTTATCATGGGTGACTTTAATCTACATATACATTGCGCTGGCCAAACTAGTAGCAACACGGTGGAGGAGGATTACCTGGAGTATGTAAGGGATGGTTTTCTAGACCAATATGTCGAGGAACCAACTAGAGAGCAGACCATCCTTGACTGAGCCTTGTGTAATGAGAGAGTATTAATTAGCAATTTTGTTATGCGAGGCCCCTTGGGGAAGAGTGACCATAATATGGTATAATTCTTCATTAAGATGGAGAGTGACACAGTTAATTCAGAGACTAGGGCCCTGAACTTAAAGAAAGGTAACTTCGATGGTATGAGTCATGAATTGGCTAGGATAGACTGGCGAATGATACTTAAAGGGTTGACGGTGTATGGGCAATGGCAGACATTTAAAGATCACATGGATGAACTTCAACAATTGTACATTCCTGTCTGCCGTAAAAATAAAACGGGGAAGGTAGCTCAACCGTGGCTAACAAGGGAAATTAGGGATGGTGTTAAATCCAAGGAAGAGGCATATAAATTGGCCAGATAAAGCAGCAAACCTGAGGACTGAGCGAAATTTAGAATTCAGCAGAGGAGGACAAAGGGTTTAATTAGGAGGGGGAAAATAGAGTATGAGAGTAAGCTTGCAGGGAACATAAAAACTGACTGCAAAAGCTTTTATAGATATGTGAAGAGAAAACTATTAGTGAAGACAAATGTAGGCCCCTTGCAGTCAGAATCAGGTGAATTTATAATGGGGAACAAAGAAATGGCAGACTAATTGAACAAATACTTTGGTTCTGTTTTCACTAAGGAAGATACAAATAACCTTCTGGAAATATTCGTGGACCGAGGGTCTTGCAAGAAGGAGGAACCGAAGGAAATCCTTATTAGTCAGGAAATTGTGTTAGGGAAATTGATGGGATTGAAGGCCGATAAATCCCCAGGGCCTGATAGTCTGCATCCCAGAGTACTTAAGGAAGTGGCCCTAGAAATAGTGGACGCATTGGTAGTCATTTTCCAACATTCTATAGACTCTGGATCAGTTCCTATGGAGTGGAGGGTAACTAATGTAACCCCACTTTTTTAAAAAGGAGGGAGAGAGAAAGCAGGTAATTATAGACTGGTTAGCCTGACATCGATAGTGGGGAAAATGTTGGAATCAATTATTAAAGACGTAATAGCAGCGCATTTGGAAAGCAGTGACAGAATCGGTCCAAGTCAGCATGGATTTATGAAAGGGAAATCATGCTTGACAAATCTTCTAGAATTTTTTGAGGATGTAACTCGTAGAGTGGACAAGGGAGAACCAATGGATGTGGTGTATTTGGACTTTCAAAAGGCTTTTGACAAGGTCCCACAAGAGATTACTTTGCAAAATTAACGCACATGGTATTGGGGGTAATGTATTGACGTGGATAGAGAACTGGTTGGCAGACAGGAAACAAAGAGTAGGAATAAATGGGTCCTTTTCAGAATGGCAGGCAGTGGCTAGTGGTGTACTGCAAGGTTCAGTGCTGGGACCCCAGCTATTTACAATATACATTAATGATTTGGACAAAGGAATTGAATGTAATATCTCCAAGTTTGCAGATGACACTAAGCTGGGTGGCAGTGTGAGCTGTGAGGAGGATGCTAAGAGGCTGCAGGGTGACTTGGACAGGTTAGGTGAGTGGGCAAATGCATGGAAAATGCAGCATAATGTGGATAAATGTGAGGTTATCCACTTTGGTGGCAAAAACAGGAAGGCAGAATATTATCTGAATGGTGACAGATTAGTAAAAAGGGAGGTGCAACGAGACCTGGGTGTCGTGGTACATCAGTTACTGAAAGTTGGCATGCAGGTACAGCAGGCGTTGAAGAAGACAAATGGCATGTTGTCCTTCGTAGCGAGAGGATTTGAGTATAGGAGCAGGGAGGTCTTACTACAGTTGTACAGGGCCTTGGTGAGGCCACACCTTGAATATTGTGAACAGTTTTGGTCTCCTAATCTTAGGAAAGACATTCTTACTATTGAGGGAGTGCAGCAAAGGTTCACCAGACTGATTCCTGGGTGGCAGGACTGACATATGAAGAAAGATTGGATCAACTAGGCTTATATTCATTGGAATTTAGAAGAATGAGAGGGGATCTCATAGAAACATATAACATTCTGATGGGATTGGACAGGTTAGATGCAGGAATGTTGGGGAAATCCAGAACCAGGGGTGACAGTCTAAGGATAAGGGGTAAGCCATTTAGGACCGAGATGAGGAGAAGCTTCTTCACTCAGAGAGTTGTGAACCTGTGGAATTCTCTGCCACAGAAAGTTGTTGAGGCCAGTTCTTAAGATATATTCAAAAGCAAGTTAGATGTGGGTATTATGGCTAAACGGATCAAGGAATATGGAGGGAAAGCAGGAATAGGGTACTGAAGTTGCATGATCAGCCATCATCATATTGAATGGTGGTGCAGGCTCAAAGGGCCGAATGGCCTACTCCTGCACCTATTTTCTATGTTTCTATGTCTCCTATGGGGGAATTGCATGGTTTTGCCAAAAAGGCAGGGAAACATTTATACGTGACCTACACAGTACCCACCCAGGCATAGTCATGATGAAGGCTATTGCCAGGTCACACATTTGGTGGCCCGGCATTGACTCGGAATTGGAGTCATGCATACACCAATGTGACACTTGCTCACAGTTGAGCAATGCACCAAGGGAGGCCTCACTGAGTCTGTGGTCATGGCCCTCCAAACCATGGTCCAGGGTCCACGTAGATTTCGCTGGCCCCTTTCGAGGAAAGATGTTACTAGTAGCAGTGGACACTTACTCTAAATGGATCGAATGTATAATAATGTCATCATGTCCATACATTGCCACCATTGAAAGCCTCCGAGCCATGTTCGCTACCCGTGGTTTGCCCGACATCCTTGTTAGTGACAATGGACCATGTTTCACCAGCTCTGAATTCAACGAGTTCATGACCCACAATGGTATCAAACATGTCAGGTCTGCCCCGTTTAAGCCTGCATCCAATAGTCAAGCGGAATGGGCAGTCCAAACTATCAAGCAGAGCTTGAAACGCGTGACGGACGGTTCCCTGCAGACCCGGTTATCTCAGGTTCAGCTCAGCTACCAGACGCGACCGCACTCGCTTACTGGTGTTCCCTCTGCAGAATTGTTAATGAAGAGAACACTCAAAACCAGGCTCTCTTTAGTCCACTCGGATCTTAATGATCATGCGTCACCCGGCGTCACTGGCATATCGTATACCACGATCACGCAGCTGTATCGCGTGACATTGAGGTTAATGACCCTGTGTTTATTCTTAATTACGGTCAATGGTCCCAAATGGGTTGTTGCCACTGTTTTAGCCAAGGAGGGGAATAGAGTATTTGTTGTCAAACATTTGAATGGTCAAACGTGCAGAAAGCATTTGGATCAGACCAAACTGTGATTCACTGATAATCAAGAACAATTTGAAGAGGATATTACCATCATTGATCTACCAACACACACCCAACCAATACAATCTGTTGTGTATCGATAAAGCATGCACTCCCATGTTCCGCCACCTGGGAGCGCATCCCCTGAAGTCCCAAGGGATCCCAGCATCCCTTGGGAGCACTGTATATAAGTCGGCTCCAAGGAGTGTCTTAATAAAGTCTGAGGTCACTGTTACTTTAACCTCCCAGATGCAGTCTCATCTGTGTTAGGAACACAACACAATCGACATCGCTGTCAACCACGAGGATAAACGCACCATGCCCGATAGTCCGATCAGATCAGCCGCGCTACAGTGCAGCAATGATCCGACCGACTCACCCATGCCAGGACTTCAACTCAGGCGATCAATCCGGGAACGTAGAGCCACAGATCGCCTCAACTTTTAAATAACATGTATCTAAGGCTTTGGGGGGAGTGATGTTATGTATGTAAACTTTACTAGTGTGTAAGACTTGCCAGCAGGGGGCACACTTGTTGGAGACCCAAGGGTCACCTGCACACTCCGGGCAAGCAGTTATAAAAGGCAGTCTACCATGCTGCTTCCTCACTCTGGATTACATTAAAGAGACCAAGGTCACAATAATTTGAGTTTACAGTGCACAGTCTTGTGGAGTTATTCTCAACGTAACAAGTAGGGAGGAGAAATACACACAGCGGAGGGGGAGAGAGAGAGAAATACATACAGGGGAGGGGGGAAAGAGAGAAATACACACAGGGGAGGGGGAGAGAGAAATATACACAGGGGAGGGGGAGAAAAATACACACAGGGGAGGGGGAGAGAAATACACACAGGGGAGGGGGAGAGAGAGAGAAATACACAAAGGGGAGGGGGAGAGAGAGAGAAATACACAAAGGGGAGGGGGAGAGAGAGAGAGACACACACAGGGGAGGGGGAGAGAGAGAGAAACACACACGGGAGGGTGAGAGAGAGAAATACACACAGGGGAGGGGGAGAGAGAGAAATACACACAGGGGAGGGGGAGAGAGAGAGAAATACACAACGGGGAGGGGGAGAGAGAGAGAAATACACACAGGGGAGGGGGAGAGAGAGAGAAACACACACAGGGGAGGGGGAGAGAGAGAGAAACACACACAGGGGAGGGGGAGAGAGAGAGAAACACACAAAGGGGAGGGGGAGAGAGAGAGAAAAACACACAGGGGAGGGAGAGAGAGAGAAATACACACAGGGGAGGGGGAGAGAGAGAGAAAAACACACAGGGGAGGGAGAGAGAGAGAAATACACACAGGGGAGGGGGAGAGAGAGAGAAATACACACAGGGGAGGGGGAGAGAGAGAAATACACACAGGGGAGGGGGCGAGAGAGAGAAATACACACAGGGGAGGGGGAGAGAGGGAAATACACACGGGAGGGGGAGAGAGAGAGAAATACACACGGGGAGGGGGAGAGAGAGAGAAATACACACGGGGAGGGGGAGAGAGAGAGAAATACACACAGGGGAGGGGGAGAGAGAGAGAAATACATACAGGGGAGGTGGAGAGAGAGAGAAAAACACACAGGGGAGGGGGAGAGAGAGAGAAATACATACAGGGGAGGTGGAGAGAGAGAGAAAAACACACAGGGGAGGGAGAGAGAGAGAAATACACACAGGGGAGGGGGAGAGAGAGAGAAATACACACAGGGGAGGTGGAGAGAGAGAGAAAAACACACAGGGGAGGGAGAGAGAGAGAAATACACACAGGGGAGGGGGAGAGAGAGAGAAAAACACACAGGGGAGGTGGAGAGAGAGAGAAAAACACACAGGGGAGGGAGAGAGAGAGAAATACACACAGGGGAGGGGGAGAGAGAGAGAAATACACACAGGGAAGGGGGAGAGAGAGAGAAACACACACAGGGGAGGTGGAGAGAGAGAGAAATACACACGGGGAGGGGGAGAGAGAAATACACACAGGGGAGGGAGAGAGAGAGAGAAACACACACAGGGGAGGGGGAAGAGAGAGAAATACACACGGGAGGGGGAGAGAGAGAGAAATACACACAAGGAGGTGGAGAGAGAGAGAAATACACACAGGGGAGGAGGAGAGAGAGAGAGAAACACTCACAGGGGAGGGAGAGAGAGAGAGAAACACACACAGGGGAGGGGGAGAGAGAGAGAAATACACACAGGGAAGGGGGAGAGAGAAATACACACAGGGGAGGGGGAGAGAGAAACACACACAGGGGAGGGGGAGAGAGAGAGAGAAATACACACAGTGGAGGGGGAGAGAGAGAGAAACACACACAGCGGAGGAGGAGAGAGAGAGAAATACACACAAGGAGGTGGAGAGAGAGAGAAATACACACAGGGGAGGGGGAGTGAGAGAGAAACACACACAGGGGAGGGGGAAAGAAGGAAATACACACGGGGAGGGGGAGAGAGAGAGAAATACACACGGGAGGGGGAGAGAGAGAGAAATACACAGAGGGGAGGGGGAGAGAGGGAGAAATACACACAGGGGAGGGGGAGAGAGAGCGAAATACACACAGTGGAGGGGGAGAGAGAGAGAAACACACACAGCGGAGGGGGAGAGAGAGAGAAATACACACAAGGAGGTGGAGAGAGAGAGAAATACACACAGGGGAGGGGGAGTGAGAGAGAACCACACACAGGGGAGGGGGAAAGAGGGAAATACACACGGGGAGGGGGAGAGAGAGAGAAATACACACGGGAGGGGGAGAGAGAGAGAAATACACACAAGGAGGTGGAGAGAGAGAGAAATACACACAGGGGAGGGGGAGTGAGAGAGAAACACACACAGGGGAGGGGGAAAGAGGGAAATACACACGGGGAGGGGGAGAGAGAGAGAAATACACACGGGAGGGGGAGAGAGAGAGAAATACACAGAGGGGAGGGGGAGAGAGGGAGAAATACACACAGGGGAGGGGGAGAGAGAACAAAATATACACAGGGGAGGGGGAGAGGGAGAGAAATACACAAAGGGGAGGGGGAGAGAGAGAGAAATATACACAGGGGAGGGGGAGAGAGAGAGAAATACACACGGGAGGGAGAGAGAGAGAAATACACACAGGGGAGGAGGAGAGAGAGAGAAACACACACAGGGGAGGGAGAGAGAGAGCAACACACACAGGGGAGGGGGAGAGAGAGAGAAACACACACGGGAGGGGGAAAGAGAGAAATTCACACAGGGGAGGGGGAGAGAGAAATACACACAGGGGAGGAGGAGAGAGAAACACACACAGGGGAGGGAGAGAGAGAGAAACACACACAGGGGAGGGAGAGAGAGAGAAACACACACAGGGGAGGGAGAGAGAGAGAGAAACACACACAGGGGAGGGGGGAGAGAGAGAGAAATACACACAGGGAAGGGGGAGAGAGAAATACACACAGGGGAGGAGGAGAGAGAAACACACACAGGGGAGGGAGAGAGAGAGAAACACACACAGGGGAGGGAGAGAGAGAGAAACACACACAGGGGAGGGAGAGAGAGAGAAACACACACAGGGGAGGGAGGGAGAGAAATACACACAGGGGAGGGGGAGAGAGAGAGAAATACACACGGGAGGGGGAGAGAGAGAGAAATACACACAGGGGAGGGAGAGAGAGAAATACACACAGGGGAGGGGGAGAGAGAGAGAAACACACACGGGAGGGGGAAAGAGAGAAATTCACACAGGGGAGGGGGAGAGAGAGAGAGAAATACACACAGGGGAGGGGGTGAGAGAGAGAAATACACACAGGGGAGGGGGAAAGAGAGAGAAACACACACAGCGGAGGGGGAGAGAGAGAGAAATATACACAGGGGAGGTGGAGAGAGAGAGAAATACACACAGGGGAGGGGGAGAGAGAGAAATACACACAGGGGAGGGGGAGAAAAAGAAACACACACAGCGGAGGGAGAGAGAGAGAGAAATACACACAGGGGAGTGTCATGTATGCAACCTTTATGTAACAACAGTGCAATACTGTTTTTACATTAGAAATGCACACCTTGACCATAGGAAGTGAACTTGTGGGAGACAATCCTCACCTGGTCATCCAGGTATATAAAGGGTGGTCCCCACAGGGTCATCACTTCTTGGTCCTGTGAATAAAGGTTCAGGTCATTGAGTGACTTTATCCATAGAATGTGCCTCATGTGGATTCGTAGTATTGTGTAAGGATTCTACATTGGCGACGAGAAGATGTTGAAAGACAAATCTAAAAGCATTGTATCTGAATGCACGAAGCATCTGTAACAAAGTAGATGAATTAACAGCGCAACTAGATGTAAACGGATACAATATAGTTGTAATTACGGAGACATGCTTGCAGGGTGACCAGGGTTGGGAACTGAATATTCAAGGATATTCGATATTTAGGAAGGACAGGCAAAAAGGAAAATTTGGTGGTGTGGCATTGTTAGTAAAGGATGAAATCAGAGCAATAGTGAGAAAGGACACTGGCTCAGAAAATCAAGATGTAGAATCAGTCTGGGTGGATCTAAGGAGCACCAAGGGGCAGAAAACATTAGTAGGAGTTGTCTATAGGCCTCCAAACAATAGTGGTAATGTAGGTGACGGCATCAAACAGGAAATTAGAGATGCATGTAACAAGCGTACTACGGTAATCATGGGTGACTTTAATCTACATATAGACTGCCCAAACCAAATTAGTAATAATACTGTGGAAGATGAATTCCTGGCGTGTATACAAGATGGTTTTTTAGACCAGTACGTTGAGGAGCCTACCAGGGAACAAGTTATCCTAGATTGGGTATTGTGTAATCAGAAAGGGTTAATTAACAGTCTTGTTGTGCGGGGTCCTTTAGGGAAGAGTGACCATAACATGATTGAATTCTTTATGAAGATGGAAAGTGAAGTAGTCCAATCCGAAACAAGGGTCCTAAATCTAAACAAAGGAAACTATGAAGGTATAAGGAATGAATTGGCTACGATAGACTGGGAAGATTCAGTAAAAGTCATGACGGTGGATAGGCAATGGCTAACATTTACGGAACGAATGCATGAATTGC
This sequence comes from Pristiophorus japonicus, assembly GCF_044704955.1. Classification (NCBI taxonomy): domain Eukaryota; kingdom Metazoa; phylum Chordata; class Chondrichthyes; family Pristiophoridae; genus Pristiophorus; species Pristiophorus japonicus. Next base: position 441,492,047 of record NC_091977.1, on the reverse strand, counting down.
AATAATTAAACATTCCATTCTGGCGTAATAACAAAAGCAAAATTGGCCCAACTATGGTTAACAAACGAAATTAAGGATAGTATTAGATACAAAGAGGAGTTATTCAAAGTTGCCAGAAAAAGTAGCAAGCCTGAGGATTGGGAGCAGTTTAGAATTCAGCAAAAAAGGACCAAGAGATTGATTAAGAGGGGAAAAATAGTGTATCAGAGTAAACTTGCAAGGAACATAAAAACCGACTGCAAAAGTTTCTACAAGTACGTAAAAAGAAAAAGATTAGTGAAGACAAATGTAGGTCCTTTACAGACAGAAACGGGAGAATATATAATGGGGAACAAGGAAATGGCAGAACAATTAAATAAATACTTCGGTTCTATCTTCACGGAAGAGGACAAAAATAATATCCCAGAAATGATAGGGAACCAAGGGTCTAATGAGCAAGAGGAATTAAAGGAAATGATTCTTAGTAAGAAAATAGTGCTGGAGAAACTAATGGGACTGAAGGCTGATAAATTCCCAGAGTACTAAAAGAGGTAGCCATGGAAATCGTGTATGCATTGGTTGTCATCTTCCAAAATTCCATAGATTATGGAACAGTTCCTGCAGATTGGAGGGTGGCAAATATAACCCCACTATTTAAAAAAGGATGGAGAGAGAAAACAGGGAAGTACAGATCGGTTAGGCTAAACATAGAAACATAGAAACAGAGAAAATAGGTGCAGGAGTAGGCCATTTGGCCCTTTGAGCCTGCACCACCATTCAACAAAATCATGGCTGATCATTCACCTCAGTACCCCTTTCCTGCTTTCTCTCCATACCCCTTGATCCCTTTAACCATAAGGGCCATATCTAACTCTCTCTTGAATATATCCAATGAACTGGCATCTACAACTCCCTATGGTAGGGAATTCCACAGGTTAAAAACTCCCTGAGTGAAGACATTTCTCCTCATCTCAGTCCTAAATGGCTTACCTCTTATCCTTAGATTTTGTCCCCTGGTTCTGGACTTCCCCAACATCGGGAACATTCTTCCTGCATCTAACTTGTCCAGTCCTGTCAGAATTTTATATGTTTCTATGAGATCCCCTCTTATCCTTCTAAACTCGAGTGAATACAGGCCCAGTCGATCCAGTCTCTCCTCATATGTCAGTCCTACTATCCCGGTAATCAGTCTGGTGAACCTTCGCTGCACTCCTTCAATAGCAAGAACGTCCTTCCTCAGATTATGAGACCAAAACTGAACACAATATTCCAGGTGAGGCCTCACTAAGGTCCTGTACAACTGCAGTAAGACCTCCCTGCTCCTATACTCAAATCCCCTAGCCATGAAGGCCAACATACCATTTGCCTTCTTCACTGCCTGTTGAACCTGCATGCCAACTTTCAATGACTGATGTACCATGACACCCAGGTCTCGCTGCACCTCCCCTTTTCCTAATCTGCCGCCATTCAGATAATATTCTGCCTTCGTGTTTTTGCCACCAAAGTGGATAACCTCACATTTATCCACATTATACTGCATCTACCACGCGTTTGCCCATTCACCTAACCTGTCCAAGTCACCCTGTAGCCTTTTAGTGACCTCCCCACAGCTCACACTGCCATCCAGCTTAGTGTCATCTGCAAACTTGGAGATATTACACTCAATTCCCTCATCCAAATCATTAATGTACATTGTAAATATCTCGGATCCCAACACTGAGCCCTGCGGTACCCCACTAATCACTGCCTGCCATTCTGAAAAGGACCCATTTATCCCAACTCTCTGTTTCCTGTCTGCCAACCAGTTCTCTAACCACATCAGTACATTACCCCCAATACCATGTGCTTTAATTTTGCACACCAATCTCTTGTGTGGGACCTTGTCAAAAGCCTTTTGAAAGTCCAAATGCACCACATCCAAGTGGTTCTCCCTTGTCCACTCTACTAGTTACATCCTCAAAAAATTCTAGAAAATTTGTCAAGCAGGATTTCTCTTTCATAAATCCATGCTGACTTGGGCCTATTCTGTCACTGCTTTCCAAATGTGCTGCTATTTCATCTTTAATAATTGATTCCAACATCTTCCCCACTACTGATGTCGGGCTAACACAATTACCTGTTTTTCTCTCTCCCTCCTTTCTTAAAAAGTGGTGTTACATTAGCTACCCTCCAGTCCATAGGAACCAATGAGGAATTGATAGATGTTGGAAAATGATCACCAATGCATCCGCTATTTCTAGGGCTACCTCCTTAAGTACTCTGGGATGCAAACTATCAAGCTTGGGGATTTATCGACCTTCAATCCCATCAATTTCCCTAACACAATTTCTCGCCTAATGTGGATTTCCTTCAATTCCTCCTTCTCACTCGACCCTCAGTTCTCTAGTATTTCTGGAAGGTTATTTGTGTCTTCCTTCGTAAAGACAGAACCAAAGTATTTGTTCAATTGGTCCGCTATTTCTTTGTTCCCCATTATAAATTCACCTGATTCTGACTGCAAGGGACCTACATTTGTCTTCACTAATCTTTTTCTCTTCACATATCTGTAGAAGCTTTTGCAGTCAGTTTTTATGTTCCCAGCAAGCTTCCTCTCAAACTCTATTTTCCCCTCCTAATTAAACCCTTTGTCCTCCTCTGCTGTATTACAAAATTTTCCCAGTCCTCAGGTTTGTTGCTTTTTCTGGCCAATTTATATGCCTCTTCCTTGGATTTAACACTATCCTTAATTTCCCTTGTTAGCCACGGTTGAGCCACCTTCTCCGTTTTATTTTTACTCCAGACAGAGATACACAATTGTTGAAATTCATCCATGTGATCTTTATATGTTTGCCATTACCTACCCACCGTCAACTCTTTAAGTATCACTCGCCAGTTTATTCTAGCCAATTCACGTCTCATACCATTGAAATTACCTTTCCTTACGTTCAGGACCCTCGTCTCTGAATTTTCTGTGTTACTCTCCATCTTAATGAAGAATTCTACCATATTATAGTTACTCTTCCCCAAGGGGCCTCACACAGCAAGATTGCTAATTAGTTCTTTCTCATTATACATCACCCAGTCTAGGATGGCCAGCCCTCTAGTTGGTTCCTCGACATATTGGTCTAGAAAACCATCCCTAATACACTCCAGGAAATCCTCCTCCACCGGATTGCTACCAGTTTGGTTAGCCCAATCAATATGTAGATTAAAGTCGCCCATGATAACTGCTGTATCTTTATCAGTAGGAAGGAAAATGCTAGAGTCTATTATAAAGGATGTGATAACGGCACACTTAGATAATATCAACGGGATTAGACAAAGTCAACATGGATTTATGAAAGGAAAATCAAGTTTGTCAAACCTACTGGTGTTTTTTGAGGATGTAACTGATAGAATCGATAAGGGAGAGCCCGTGGATGTAGTGTATTTGGATTTTCAGAAGGCCTTTGATAAAGTCCCACATAAGAGGTTAGTGTGTAAAATTAAAGTACATATGATTGGGGGTAATATACTGGCATGGATTGAAAATTGGTTATCTGACAGGAAACAGAGAGTATGAATAAACAGATGTTTTTCGGGGTGGCGGGCAGTGTTATTGGGCTACCACAGGGATCAGTGCTTGGGCCCCAGCTATTCACAATATATATATATATGATTTGGATGAGGGAACTAAATGTAATATTTCCAAGTTTATTGACGGCACAAAACTAGGTGGGATTGTGAGTTGTGAGGAGGATGCAAAGACGCTGCAAGGCGATTTAGATAGGTTGAGTGAGTGGGCAAACACATGGCAGATGCAGTATAACGTGGATAAATGTGAAGTTATCCACTTTGGTCGGAAAAACATAAAGACAAAGAATTATTTAAATGATGATAGCTTGGGAAGTGTCAATGTACAGAGGGACTTGGGTGTCCTTGTACACCAGTCATTGAAAGCAAACATGCAGGTGCAGCAAGCAGTTAGGCAGGCAAATGCTTTGTTGACCTTCATTGCAAGAGAATTTGAGTATAGGAGCAAGGATGTCTTACTACAGTTTTACAGGGCCTTGGTGAGACCACTCCTGGAGTATTGTGTGCAGTTTTGGTCTCCTTACCTAAGAAAGAATATACTTGCCATAGAAGGAGTGCAGCGAGGATTCACCAGACTGATTCCTGGGATGGCAGGACTGTCATATGACGAGAGATTGGGTCGACTAGGCCTGTATTCACTAGCGTTTAGAAGAATGAGAGGGGATCTCATTGAAACGTATAAAATTCTGACGGGGTTGGACAGACTGGATGCGGGGAGAATGTTGCGCCTGGCTGGGAAGACTAGAACAAGGGGTCACAGTTTCAGGATACGGGGTAGGAAATTTAGAACCGAGATGAGGAGAATTTTTTTCACTCAGAGGGTGGTGAACCTGGGAATTCTCTACCACAGAAGGCTGTGGAGACCAAGTCACTGAATATATTTAAGAAGGAGATAGATATATTTCTCGACACAAAAGGCATCAAGGGGTATGGGGAAAAAGCGGGAAACATAGAAACATAGAAACATGGAAAATAGGTGCAGGAGTAGGCCATTCGGCCCTTCGAGCCTGCACCGCCATTCAATGAGTTCACGGCTGAACATGCAACTTCAGTACCCATTCCTGCTTTCTCGCCATACCCCTTGATCCCCTTAGTAGTAAGGACTACATCTAACTCCTTTTTGAATATATTTAGTGAATTGGCCTCAACAACTTTCTGTGGTCGAGAATTCCACAGGTACACCACTCTCTGGGTGAAGAAGTCCCTCCTCATCTCGGTCCTAAATGGCTGACCCCTTATCCTTAGACTGTGACCCCTGGTTCTGGACTTCCCCAACATTGGGAACATTCTTCCTGCATCTAACCTGTCTAAACCCATCAGAATTTTAAACATTTCTATGAGATCCCCTCTCATTCTTCTGAACTCCAGTGAATACAAGCCCAGTTGATTCAGTTTTTCTTGATATGTCAGTCCCGCCATCCCGGGAATCAGTCTGGTGAACCTTCGCTGCACTCCCTCAATAGCAAGAATGTCCTTCCTCAAGTTAGGAGACCAAAACTGTACACAATACTCCAGGTGTGGCCTCACCAAAACCCTGTACAACTGCCCCTGTATTCAAATCCCCTCGCTATGAAGGCCAACATGCCATTTGCTTTCTTAATCGCCTGCTGTACCTGCATGCCAACCTTCAATGACTGATGTACCATGACACTCAGGTCTCGTTGCACCTCCCCTTTTCCTAATCTGTCACCATTCAGATAATAGTCTGTCTCTCTGTTTTTACCACCAAAGTGGATAATCTCACATTTATCCACATTATACTTCATTTGCCATGCATTTGCCCACTCACCAAACCTATCCAAGTCACTCTGCAGCCTCATAACATCCTCCTCGCAGCTCACACTGCCACCCAACTTAGTGTCATCCGCAAATTTGGAGATACTACATTTAATCCCCTTGTCTAAATCATTAATATACAATGTAAACAGCTGGGGCCCCAACACAGAACCTTGCGGTATCCCACTAGTCACTGCCTGCCATTCTGAAAAGTACCCATTTACTCCTACTCTTTGTTTCCTGTCTGCCAACCAGTTCTCAATCCACGTCAGCATACTACCCCCAATCCCATGGGAATATGGCGTTGAGATAGAGGATCAGCCATGATCATATTGAATGGCAGTGCAGGCTCGAAGGGACGAATGGCCTACTGCTGCTCCTATTTTCTATGTTTCTATGTCATGCAGCAGAGCACCTCGAGGGCTGCTGCTGTGGTGGGGGGGGGGGGGGCGGGGGGCAGTGACGTTGGCAGAATGACTTCAGTGGACTGTGGAGAACATGTTTGCGAAGAAACGTCTTCCGAGTCAGAACAAAGTTTTTCCTCCTGACTCGCATCTGGATGGTGGTACGACATCTTGGGCTGCAGTGCCGTATTCCGAAACTATCGCATGCCGCAAGACATCGACAGAGTCGTCGTTCGCTGCATTGCCGCGACCATCTGCCCCATGCCCTCCGAGATTCTGGCAGCGAGTGTGGCAATGTTGCCAGTCAACCCACCATATGCCTAGAGGAGCTCTTAACCTCGCTCTCCTTGTTGACATCTGCCCATTGCAGCGCGTGCCTACCTCGCCGACCTCACCTCTGTGGGGTCGGCGTGGGCACTGGACGACTCAGAGTGCCCTGCTGCAATGCACTTGGCCCCGCTGCATCATCTGTTGAGGACAACGTAGCCTCAGGCATTGAAGATAACACTTGTGGCTCCTCCTCCTTCTCGGTGGTATCTGTGCAGAGCACGGCCTGCAGATCTGGTGATGCTCCAGGGGCCTCCATTGCACCTGGGGAGCCTGGGGAGCTGAAAAACATAATTCAGGTTAGTAGAAGAGAAGGGGAGACATGAGAATGCTTGCGATGCACAGGCATATGCACGAGGAGCAACACTACTGAAATAAATGTGAATGAGAGACATTACATATAATTAACGTGAGAGTACAGAAGCTTCATGCATAACATTACATCATTCACATGTTATAATCAAATGGCATAAAATTCCTTTAAATGAACACTGTTTTACACATTACTCATGTGTCGCAAGAACTGGATCTGCAACACCACGTGTGGCACAATGATTGTGCGTGTCTGTGAGTGCAGTGGCACACTACTCCAGATCTGTCAATACATATAGGTCGGCTCGACGTGATTCTTAGATTTCTTGTTCTGCAAACGTGACAAGAGCATGGCATAAGCTAATTGCCCAGGTACTATTACGGAAACACACAGATATTGTAATCCATAATTAGTCATCCCACATGCTATTCATCATTAAAGTTAGCATTATGTGCTAATATGGTTTGTATTCAATGGATGCATGGTTATAACATCTCCGTTCACAGAACATATGTCCTAATCTGTCTTCTTAAATTGTCCTCAACAAATACAATATAAACTGGAAATTAACCACGATTAGATGGTTGGCAAGATTCTAAAAGATCGTGTTTAGGAACTAATGCTTGCCACCAGCTCTCTCTCGTACAATCCTCAGAAAAGGCCATATCCACGGGCCATGCCATTCGGCGCCTGAGGGGAGGGAGCTGGGTTTTTGCAATCGATGGAGGTCCCCGAGGGCGAGGAATCAGGACCGCTGTTGAGCTGGTGAGCTCAGCAATGACAGGACCATGAGGGGAGGGGGCACCGTATCCCTGGACTGTGCTCGGAGACCTCCATGTGGCCGGCGCTAATGTCCCAAAGTGTCCCAGGGCAGACAGTGAGCCAGAGCAGCTCTTCCTCAGTCCAGGCTGGGTCACTGTGTGACTGACAGCAGCCGAAGAAACTCACACAGTCTGGGCAAAGCTGAGCGGTTCCCTCAGCATTCAGTCATGCCTCCATCCTGGGACACCTGCCCTCCCAGGGTTAGAGGCCTGGGCCCTGCCCACTACAACACCAGGTCTCGCAGACTTAAAAGACGCAGGTTCTGACCCCAGTCCAAATCTTAACAGGGATGCTGCCCAAGATTACCCAGCTTAATTACAATCCGGTAGATTTACAGTCTAATTAATGAGTCAGTGCATCATTACAATTATAAATTTAATAATTTAATACTTACTCTTGCAGGTGTAACAAGACTGTTCCATCACTTGTGGCACTTGTCTGGCTCTCTCACATCATTCGCCGCCGATGATACTATTGCGGCGATAGATGCTGGTATACTCTTGGGGGTGGGGAGGATTTCCCATGCCCACCCTGAGTTAATTGGCTCCAACAAGTCTCCACCTCGTGGACCAACGCTTTGTTCACATCATCTGAAAATGGTTTTGCCCTTATTCTCCCTCCAACCGCCGCAACACTCTCACCCAACTCCTCATGTTCCATCTCCCTTTTGTTTAAATTGATATTAGATACAAATCTCTCCTCACAACCTTCCTCCTCAACAACAATCACAAAATGCGGTCTCTCTCTCCCTCCTTTTCTCTTCTGAGCATGCATAGATGACCCCTGACCTCCCGGGAAAAGTCCGTTGCTATGGACGCCAGCCTTGCACGACTGAATAAATTGCTATCGCTCATTTCACATCGCTAAGCCTATTGTCCACATTAAAAAGGTGAAACTAGCGGTTTTTAAAATGGATGATGTTCTGGCGATCCTGAAAAATAAAAAAAACCACTAAGGCCGGAAATATCGCACATTTTTGGGTGATAGCAATCAAAGTGGAAAGTCTAGCCCTGAATTTGGTATTTTGAGGCTGCACCTGATGCCTCGCACTAAAATCAACACTCAGGCGGTGACAGCGGCTCAGAAACAGCCATAACCAATTTCGACCCCATAAATTTTAATTAACTAAATAATTAAAAGAAGGTTATAAAGGGATGGCAGTGCCGCGACTGCAACATGTGGGAGTTTGTGGAGAGCATTGCGATCCCAGAAGACCATGTCTGCAGTAAGTGTCTGGAACTCAAGGATCTTCAGCTTAGAGTTGTTGAGCTGCGGTCTGAGGTGCAGACATTGAAGGGCATCAGGGAGGGGGAAAGTTATCTGGAAACTTTGATCCAGGAGGCAGTCACACCCCTTAGGTTAGGTAGTCATTCAGGTCTGATTCGTGGTCAGGGACAGGAGGGTGTGACTGCAACTCAGCCAGATACAGAGCTGGAGGAGCCTCGGCCTTTGCCCTTATCCAACAGGTATGAGGTTCTTGCTGCCTCTATGGATGAAGGCAAAGTCTGCAGCGTAGATGAGCAAACTGACCACAGCACTGTGGTACAGGAAGCCATTCAAGTGGGGAGAGGAAAAAGAAATGTTGTAGTGGTAGGAGACATTATAGTCAGGGAGATAGATACTGTTCTCTGCATCCATAATCAGGAATTCTGAAGACTGTGTTGCCTGCCCGGTGCCAGGGTGAAGGATATCTCCTTATGGCTGGAGAAGAATTTGGCGTGGATGGGGAAGGATCCAGTTGAATTGGAAATGAGATTTAGATGAGAGAGTTTGAGGAGCTAGGGTCCAAATTAAAAAGCAGAACCTCAAAGGTAATAATCTCTGGATTGTTAACTGTGCCACGCGCAAATTGGCATAGAGACAAGCAAATCAGAGATTTAAATGCGTGGCTCTAACAGCGGTGTGGGAGGAAGGAGTTTGAATTCATGGACCACTGGCACCTGTACTGGGGAAAGAGGGAGCTGTTCTACTGGGATGGTCTCCACTTCAACTGGGGCTGGGAAGAGTATCCTGGCGAATCGAATAACTAGGGGTATAGATAGGGCTTTAAACTAAAAGGCGGGGAGGAGGGTGGTGGTGTTGGAAGGGAGGGGTCAGGCGAGGGGAAATTTAGAAATACAATCATAGAATCAAAAGCTGAGATTTTACTCACCTCGGCAGGGTCGTGGTGGGCAACGTCAGTGGCAGATCCCGATCCCACTGCTGGCTCCATCCCACTCTGTGAAATTAATTTTCATTAATAGGACTTGATAAGCCCGCCCAGTGTGTTTTCCGGCCAATTCGAGGAAGCGAGTCTAATGATGTCATTTAGTGATGTGCCATCAGCTGGTTTCCTCAAAGGGACAATGTCCAAATTTATTTGACATTTGTGCTGTCAGTGTTCTACACCTTGAAGTGCTGCAAACATTGACAATCACTGCACAGAGGTGCAGGGCTGCACCCAGGTGCGGGAGATCTCAGAGATGCGGTGATTATAACCATCTTTAAAAAAGAGGACAAGTCCGATTGCGGCAACTACAGAGGAATCTCCCTGTTATCAGCCATTGGAATAGTCGTCGCTAGAGTCCTCCTCAACTGTCTTCTCCCTGTGGCTGAGGAGCTCCTCCCGGAGTCGCAGTGCGGATTTCGTTCCGTACGGGGCACAACGGACATGATTTTTACAGCGCAACAGCTGCACAAAAAAATGCAAGGAACAGCACTAGCCCTTATACATGGCCTTCTTCGACCTTACAAAGGCCTTTGACACTGTCAACTGCGAGGGTCTATGGAGCATCCTCCGCCGTTTCGGATGCCCCCAGAAGTTCGTCACCATCCTCCACCTGCTCCATGACGACATGCAGGCCGTGATGCTTACCAACGGATCCATTACAGACCCAATCCGCATCTGGACCGGGGTAAAATAGGGCTGCGTCACCACCCCAACCCTCTTCACAATCTTCCTCACTGCCATGCTCCACCTCACAGTCAACAAGCTCCCCGCTGGAGTGGAACTAAACTACAGAACCAGTGGGAACCTGTTCAACCTTCGTCATCTCTAGGCCAGGTCAAAGACCACCCCAACCTCTGTCGTTGAGCTACAGTAAGCGGATGACGCCTGGATCTGCACACATACAGAGGCTGAACTCCAGGACATAGTCGACGTATTTACTGAGGCGTTCGAAAGCATGGGCCTTATGCTAAACATCCGAAAGACAAAGATCCTCCACCAGCCTGTCCTCGCTACACAGCACTGTCCCCCAGTCATCAAGATCCATGCGCTGCCCTGGACAACATGGGCCATTTCCCAGGTCGGGAGCCTCGGGAGCCTCTTAACAACAAGAGCAGACATTGACGACAAGATTCAACACCGCCTCCAGTGCGCCAGTGCAGCCTTTGGCCGCCTGAGGAAAAGAGTGTTCAAAGATCAGGCCCTCAAATCTGCCACCAAGCTCATGGTCTACAGGGCTGTAGTAATACCTGCCCTCCTGTATGGCTCAGAGACATGGACCATGTATAGTAGACACCTCAAGTCGCTGCAGAAATACCACCAACGATGTCTCCGCAAGAGACACAAATCCACTGGTGAGACAGACGCACCAACGTTAGCGTCCTCGACCAGGCCAACATCCCCAGCATTGAAGCACTGACCACACTTGATCAGCTCCGCTGGGCAGGCCATATTGTTCACATGCCAGACACGAGACTCCCAAAGCAAGCACTCTACTCGGAACTCCTTCACGGCAAACGAGCCAAAGGTGGGCAGAGGAAACGTTACATGGACACCCTCAAAGCCTCCCTGATAAAGTGCAACATCCCCACCGACACCTGGGAATCCCTGGCCAAAGACCACCCTAAGTGGAGGAAGTGCATCCGGGAGGGAGCTGAACATCTCGAGTCTCATCGCCAAGAGCATGCAGAAATCAAGCGCAGGCAGCGGAAAGAGTGTATGGCAAACCAATCCCACCCACCCCTTCCCTCAACGACTATCTGTCCCACCTGTGACAGGGACTATGGTTCTCGTGTGGAATGTTCAGCCACCTAAGGACTCATTTTTAGAGTGGAAGCAAATCTTCCTCGATTCCGAGGGACTGCCTATGATGATGATGATGATCCACCCAGATTCTTCCATGACTTCCTCCATATGCTTACGTAGGGAGTCACAGCATGCAGGAAGGTTCTCTTCCCTTCCCATGGGTGAAAGAGACCTCCCCAGGTCACCAACACAGCCTGGTTGCACATTGCACAGGAGATCACAAGCAGGGATGTCATCAGGAGGACCTGGCTGCAGTGCCGAAAACCTTTCAATGATCTCAGTGGATCATGAAATGTTAATACAAAGTCACACTCAACCTCATCCTGCTGTACCACTCATCGCATCCCCATTACTCTGCCTTCCCTACCCTACTCCTGCACATCCTTACTCACACCAACTTATATTGCACCTCCACCCATCCCTCTCTATCTATACTATCACTTCCTTATCTTACTAGCCACCCCTTACACTCACCCTTATCCGAGTGCAATCAACTAACAACACACAAGGGTAGGCACTTGGGTATTTTATGTAATGTTCAATGAAAGTTTCTGTTAATGTGGTGTCAAACATTAAAACCTTTATTTTCAACATTTGGTCAGATTTGTATGCACCTTTGGAAGTGTCTTTGAGAGTTGCAGTGAATGGAGAGACATAAATCTACCCCCTGCATCGGTGATGAGTGTGAAAGGAATGGCTTGGACAGTGTAATAATGCTTATGGTGTTGGTGTGGGCATCATGTAGCAGCCAAGGTGTACTATTGAAGTAAATCTGGCCATAGTGAGGCTATCCCCGGCCTCCCATGCAACAATGTGGCCGGGTGCTGATGCCCTCTGTCCTGTGCAGTATCAGTTGATTGCAGAGGTTGGTGTTGTTGTTGATGCTGCTGGTGTGCCTGGTGCTACTGTTGTTGGGGCTGATCGTGGTAGGATTCTGAGAACCAAGGATTCTGAGTATAAAGGGCACCATGCTAATGGAATAGATGGCAGGTGAAGTAGAGATGACAGAAGTGATCTGTCAATGGTGAGAGAGGTAATAAAGTCAAACTGGATGGAGACTTGTGTAAAGACTTGCAGCATGTTGAATCTGTGGTGGAAATGCTTGTGGCTGAGGGAAGTTATCACTGTAAGGTGGGAGCTTTTACTTTACATTTGAAGCATTCAATTCATCAGCAGAATCAATGGTTTCCACAGTCAAAAATATCAAATTTCCCTCTCGATCCACCACCAATCCTGTCCACTGGCCCCCCAGAAATTTCCGGCTATAGAATGGCTACAGCACAGAAGGAAGCCATTCAGTCCGTTGAGCCCATGCCGGCTCTCAGCGAGAGCACTTCAGCTCGTCCCACTCCCCCATCCTTTCACCGTTTCGCAGCATTTTGTTTTACTACAGGTACTTCATAGAATCATAAAATGGTTACAAATCGAAAGAGAAATGTCAAGGCAATGGAGCAGTGCAGCGATTTGGGTAAAGATAAGCAGTGTGTGGCAGGAAGGGACAGAGAGGATGAAATTCCCCTACCGTGTGCCTGTATTGGCGACAACGGGGCATGTAAGTGGTTTTGCGCAGGGTGGCTATATCGGCTCCCGCGAAATTGCGTGGAAGTTAGTGGAGGAGCACAACTGGTAGCACAGCACCCCCGCTGGTAGCACCCCAGGTAGCTGTGTGTCCTGGGGTTCATGCCATCACCGTGTGCGGTGACCCCTTTTTGCCCCGCGGTGGCCCGTTTTCGTTCTGCATCAGAAATTGGGCAGCGCCCGGTGAGACTGCCACAGGTGATGTCAGTGCCAGCAAGCCGGGCCACATGTGAAACTTGGAAAGGGGAGTGCGCACCGCCATTTTGCACCGCCCTCTGACTTACCGGTCCAGCCTCGGACAGCATTTTCACATGGTCGGTGCCGCAATTGTGCAGCCCGGCACTCCGTTTCAGTGCCGGGGTATGGCAATGGCACCCCGCATCCCTGGTGGGCTATTGGAGGCCTATCAAAAGCTCTGCAGAGTTTGCAGCATCCCTCCACTTGAAAGGAAGGGGACTGTCATGTATGTACTTTTGGGATCACTAGCCACTAGATGGCGTCACTGTTGGAGGCCATTGGGCTGCACGCATGTGTGTGCAGCCCAAGTATAAAAGTCCAGCCATTTTGTATATTAGTCCTTTTGGGCCTTAATAACGCAGAGCCAAGGTCATACCTCTTGGAGTTAAACAGTACTCAGTCTAACAGTTATTGCATACACAACATTTGGCGACAAGGCAACAAGAAAATTTGCATGCAAAAATGAGCACAATTGGATTGTTGGAGCGATTTGTGGAAGGAGAAGATTGGGCAGACTTTGTGAGCCGTTTGAGCCAGTTCTTCGTGGCCAACAAAATGGAGGAGGTTGGCGATGCAGATCGGTGCTGGGCGGTGTTTCTCACGGTTTGCGATCCAAAAATTTATGGTCTGATAAAGAATCTACTCCTGCTTGTGAGTCCAACTGAGAAGACGTATGAAGAATTGTGTACACTGGTACAGGACCACCTTAAGCCAGACAAAGGCATTATCATCTCGAGATACAGATTTTACATGCACGTTCGCTCAGAGGGCCAGAATGCGGCAGAATTCGTTGCCGACCTGAGACATCTAGCGGGACCATGTAAGTTCGGGGCTGTGTTGGCAGACATGCTGCGGGACTTCTTTGTAATTGGCATCAACCACGGTTATCCTTCGTAAACTATTGCCGGTGGAGACGTTGGACTTGAACAGGGCCATCACGATCGCTCAGTCATGCATGACGACGGATAGAAGTCTAAAGCAGATATCAGTGAAAAATCGAAACTTGGCAAGTACTGTAGATATGATTGATTCGGCATTTGGCAGAGCGGCACATGGCAGGGCCTACCCAACTGCGTATACAAAACCTGTGGCTGCCCAAAGTCCGCCAGCGGATCCGATTTCTCCGTGTTGGCGTTGTGGGGGAAATCACCGGCACCAGCAGTGCTGACTTAAGCAATGTAGTTGCAACGGCTGTCTGAGAGTGGGGCATCTCCAGCGCAAGTGTCCGTAGATGAGTAAGCGTGCTGCGACACACCATGTGGAGGATGATGGTCAGACTAGCGTGGATCCGGATACGCAATCCGAGATATCAGAGGAGGAAGTGTATGGACTGTACTCGTTCCTAACTAAGGGCAAACCGATAATGATCAACGTGAAATTTAATGGGGTGCCGGTATCGATGTAACTGGACACAGGGGCGAGTCAATCAATAAAGAGCCAGAGGGCATTCGAGAAACTGTGGGATACTAAGGCTGTGAGGCCCAGGCTGAGTACAGTCAATGCCAAGTTGTGCACATACACCAAAGGACTCATAACAGTGATTGGCAGTGCCACAATTAAAGTGACTCATAAACAAAATGGCTGGCCTTTTATACTGGGGCTGCACACAGTGACGCCATCTAGTGGCTAGTAATTCCAAAAGTATATACATGACAATACCCCCCTCTGAGATATTAACACTGTCTTTTACAAATTGAGACGGTCCGGTGTTTTACGCTCCCGGGTTGACCGTCTCAGTTCAACTCCAGCCTTGGGTGAGTGTTCAGAGTCTGTTGTGACTGGTGGCTGGGTGGCTGACCTGGTGGGAGTGGCAATGGCCATGTCAGGGATTGAAGGTCCCTTTTCATTGAACACGTCAGTGATTGAAAGTCCCGATTCACTGATGACCACTGAATCCTCTGATGACTGGAGGTAGGTTGGTTGGTTGTCGATTGTCTCTTCCTCCTACCCAAGCAAATGAGCGAGGAGGCCAAACCTTACATTCGTCGCAAAGACGAATTGTCTATTCAGTCGGATTGTATACTGTGGGGCAATCGTGTTGTTATGCCCAAGAAAGGGAGAGAGAAATTTGTACGTGAGCTACATAGCACACATCCCGGCATTGTAAGGATGAAAGTCATCGCCAGGTCTCCTGTATGGTGGCCAGGAATTGACTCTGAGCTGGAATCATGTGTGCATCAGTGCAACACTTGCATGCAGCTCAGCACAGCACCAGCGGAATCGCCACTGAGTCTGTGGTCGTGGCCGTCCAAACCATGGTCGAGGACTCACATAGACTTTGCAGGTCCCTTCCTGGGGAAGATGTTTTTAGTTGTGGTGGATGCATATTCAAAGTAGATAGAGTATATAATCATGTCATCCAGAACATCCACAGCTACCATTGAGAATCTCAGTGTCATGCTCGCGACACATGGTCTGCCTGACATCGTTGTTAACGACAACGGATCGTGCTTCACCAGTCAGGAGTTTCAAGAGTTCATGAAACTCAATGGTATCAAACATGTAAGGTCAGCACCGTTCAAACCTGCATCCAATGGGCAAGCAGAACGTGCTGTCCAAATCATAAAGCAGAGTATGAAGCGAGTAACCCAAGGGTCACTGCAGATCCGCCTGTCATGCATACTGCTTGGTTACAGGACAAGACCACACACGCTTACTGGGGTCTTGCCTGCTGAACTAATGATGAAGAGAGGTCTTAAGACCAAGCTATCTCTTGTACATCCTGACTTGAATAAACATGTTGAATAAAGAAGACAAAGTCAGCAAGGGTATCACGATCACGCAGTTGTGTCACGTGATATTTCTGTAAATGATCCTGTATATGTTCTGAAATATGGTCAGGGTCCCAAGTGGATCGTTGCTACTGTCATGGCCAAGGAGGGCAACAGAGTATTTATTGTCAAGCTCAAAAATGGGCAAACATGCAGGAAACATATGGATCAGACAAAGCTGTGGCACACAGACAAACCGGAACAGTCGGAAGAAGAGACAATCAACGACCAACCAACCTACCCCCAGTCATCAGAGGATTCAGTGGTCATCAGTGAATCGGGACTTTCAATCACTGACATGTTCAATGAAAAGGGACTTTCAATCCCTGACATGGCCATTACCGCACCCACCAGGTCAGCCACCTGCCACCAGTCATAATGGACTCTGAACACTCACCCAAGGCTGGAGTTGAACTGAGACGGTCAACCCAGGAGTGTAAAACACCGGACTGTCCCAATTTGTAAAAGACTGTGTTAATATCTCAGAGGCGAGGTATTGTCATGTATGTACTTTTGGGATCACTAACCACAAAATGGCGTCACTGTTGGAGGCCATTGGTCTGCACGCATATGTGTGCAGCCCAAGTATAAAAGGCCAGCCATTTTGTATATGAGTCACTTTGGGCCTTAATAAAGCAGAGCCAAGGTCATACTTCTTGGAGTTAAACAGTACTCAGTCTAACAGTTATTGCATACACAACAGGGAGGGCCCTTGAAACGTGTCAGTGCTGCGCGGAGATGCCGCGGAGCACTCTGACGTTCATCCGGGTAGCTCCCCCAAGCCTGCCCTGGGAGGAAGTGGAGCGTGTGACATTGAGCTCCACTTCCTGTCAGAGGCGATAAACCCAATTTCGCTTCCGGGACGGGACTTCTGCGCCGGGCACCAATTACCGGCCTCGGAAAGGTTACCGCCCCCAAACAGGACGATACACAATTTCGGCCCCACAGCGTTTAAAGGTAATCGTGCATCAGCGAATAAGAATGAAGAATAGAATAATGATAAAAGGTTCACTCTAAAAGCTCTTTACCTGAAGGCATGAAGTATTCGTAACAAGGTAAACAAATTAGTGGCACACGTAGTGATAAATGGTGTTGATCTAATAGCCATTACAGAGACATGGTTGCAAGGTGACTAGGGTTCAGGACTAAATATTCCAGGGTACTTGATTTATTGAGAAGGCAGGCAAACTTTAACAGGGGGTGGGGTGGGGTAGCCAGGGTCGGCAAGGACACAGCCCTTTGGGGAGGCGTGATTGGCAGAGAGGAGTTAGGGAAATCCATCTCCAGCGGTACTCCTGACAAAATGTCTAGAACATGAACTTGTCATCACCAACACCTTGTTCCGCCAGAGGGACAAATACAAGGCCTCGTGGCAACACCCTCACTCTAAACACTAGCACCTGCTCGACTGTGTCATCGTCTGAGCCAGGGATCGCAAGGATGTGCACATCACCCCTGCCATGACAGGAGCTGACAACTGCTGGACGGACCACCGCCTAATCTGATTCATCATTGACATCAGCATAGCCCCAAAGCGGAGGGGGCAGCAGAAGCAGTGCCGCAAAAAAGTCAATGCTGGGGCACTTAAGGACCCAGCTAAGAGAGCCCGATACAGTCACAGGTAATCTTGATGACCCCGAGACGCAGAATGCCCACAGCACTTGGTCTGCCCTCCAGGCCTCCATAACCAGTGCCTGTGAAGAGACGCTCAGTCACTCAACCAGGAAACACCAGAACTGGTTCGATGAGAATGATCAGGAGATCCAAGAGTTAATAGATCGCAAGTGCAGGGCGTTTCTGAGCCTTAAATAACAACCCAACTCGGGAGCAGCAAAGCAGCATTACAGACGGCTCAAGGCTGAGATCCAACAAAAAACCTGGGACCTAAAAAACAGGTGGTGGATGGAGAACACACAGGAAATACAGCAGCTGGCCGACAGCTGTGATGTGCGAGGATTCTTCATCGCAGTCAAAGCCACCTACGGCCCAAACACCCAAGGCCCCACCCCACTGCTGGCCAAGAACGGGGAAACACTCATCAAAGACACCAAGCCATTCAGGGCCCGCTGGAACGAGCATTTCGAAGATCTCCTTAACCAAAACTCTGCCTTTGACTCGAGTGTTCTCGACTCCATCGTGCAGCATGCTACTCGCGACCACCTCAGTAAAACCCCAAAATTGCACGAGGTAGAAAAAGCCATAAGACAGCTTGAAAACAACAAGGCTTCGGGAGCAGATGGAATCCCTGTTGAGGCACTGAAGTATGGCGGAGAGGCACTACTGTCGCGAATACATGACCTCATCTCTCTCATCTGGTGGGAGAGAGCATGCTGGGAGATCTCAGAGATGCAGTGATCGTGACCATATTTAAACATAGAAATATAGAAAATAGGTGCAGGAGTAGGCCATTCAGCCCTTCGAGCCTGCACCACCATTCAATAATATCATGGCTGATCATTCACCTCAGTACCCCTTTCCTGCTTTCTTTCTATACCCCTTGATCCCTTTAGCTGTAAGGGCCATATCTAACTCCCTCTTGAATATATCCAACGAACTGGCATCAACAACTCTCTGCGGTAGAGAATTCCACAGGTTAACAACTCTCTGAGTGAAGAAGTTTCTCCTCATCTCGATCCTAAATGGCTTACCCCTTATCCTTAGACCGCTGGTTCTGGACTTTCTCAACATCGGGAACATTCTTCCTGCATCTAACCTGTCCAGTCCCGTCAGAATTTTATATGTTTCTATGAGATCCCCTCTCATCCTTCTAAACTCCAGTGAATACTGGATCGACCAGTGAACCTTCGCTGTACTCCCTCAATAACAAGAACGTCCTTCCTCAGATTAGGACACCAAAACTGAACAATATTCCAGCTGAGGCCTCACCAAGGCCCTGTACAACTGCAGTAAGACCTTCCTGCTCCTATACTTAAATCCCCTAGCTATGAAGGCCAACATGCCATTTGCCTTCTTCACTGCCTGCTGTACCTGCATGCCACCTTTCAATGACTGATGTACCATGACACCCAGGTCTCGTTGCACCTCCCATTTTACTAATCTGCCGCCATTCAGATAATATTCTACCTTCATGTTTTTGCTACCGAAGTGGATAACCTCGCATTTGTCCACATTATACTGCATCTGCCATGCATTTGCCCACTCACCTAACCTGTTCAAGTCATCCTGCAGCCTCTTAGCATCCTCCTCACAGCTCACACCTCCACCCAGATTAATGTCATCTGCAAACTTGGAGATATTACATGCAATTTCTTCATCTAAATCATTGATGTATATTGTAAATAGCTGGGGTCCCAGCACTGAACCCTGTGGCACCCCACTAGTCACTGCCTGCCATTCTGAAAAAGACCCGTTTATCCCAACTCTCTGCTTCCTGTCTGCCAACCAGTTCTCTATCCACGTCAATACATTACCCCCAATACCATGTGCTTTAATTTTGCACACCAATCTCTTGTGTGGGACCTTGTCAAAAGCCTTTTGAAAGTCCAAATACACCACATCCACTGGTTCTCTCTTGTCCACTCTACTAGTTACATCCTCAAAAAGTTCGAGAAGATTTGTCAAGCATGATTTCCCTTTCATAAATCCATGCTGACTTGGTCCGATCCTGTCACTGCTTTCCAAATGCGCTGCTATTTCATCTTTAATAATTGATTCCAACATTTTCCCCACTACTGATGTCAGGCCAACCGGTCTATAATTACCTGTTTTCTCTCTCCCTCCTTTTTTAAAAAGTGGTGTTACATTAGCTACCCTCCAGTCCATCGGAACTGATCCAGAGTCGATAGACTGTTGGAAAATGATCACCAATGCATCCACTATTTCTAGGGTCACTTCCTTAAGTACTCTGGGATGCAGACTATCAGGCCCTGGGGATTTATCGGCCTTCAATCCCATCAATTTCCCTAACACAATTTCCTGATTATTTCCTTCAGTTCCTCCTTCCCACTAGACCCTCGGTCTCCTAGTATTTCCGGAAGGATATTTGTGTCTTCCTTCGTGAAGACAGAACCAAAGTATGTGTTCAATTGGTCTGCCATTTCTTTGTTCCCCATTATAAATTCACCTGATTCTGACTGCAAGGGACCTACGTTTGTCTTCACTAATCTTTTTCTCTTCACATATCTATAGAAACTTTTGCAGTCAGTTTTTATGTTCCCAGCAAGCTTCCTCTCATACTCTATTTTCCCCCTCCTAATTAAACCCTTTGTTCTCCTCTGCTGAATTCTAAATTTTTCCGAGTCCTCAAGTTTGCTGCTTCTTCTGGCCAATTTATATGCCTTTTCCTTGGATTTAACACCATCCCTAATTTCCCTTGTTAGCTACGGTTGAGCCACCTTCCCCATTTTATTTTTACTCCAGACAGGGATGTACAGTTGTTGAAGTTCATCCATGTGATCTTTAAATGTTTGCCGTTGCCTATCCATCATCAACCCTTTAAGTATCATTCGCCAGTCTATTCTAGTCAATTCACGTCTCATACCTTTCCTTAAGTTCAGGACCCAAGTCTCTGAATTAACTGTGTCACTCTCCATCTTAATAAAGAATTCTACCATATTATGGGCACTCTTCCCCAAGAGGCCTCGCACAACAAGATTGCTAATTAGGCCTTTCTGAATACACATCACCCAATCTAGGATGGCCAGCCCTCTAGTTGGTTCCTCGACATATTGGTCTAGAAAACCATCCCTAATACACTCTAGGAAATCCTCCTCCACCGTATTGCTACCAGTTTGGTTAACCCAATGTAGATTATAGTCGCCCATGATAACTGCTGTACCTTTATTGCACGCATCCCTAATTTCCTGTTTGACGCTGTCCCCAACCTCACTACTACTGTTTGGTAGTCTATACAGAATTCCCAATAGCGTTTTCTGCCCTTTGGTATTCTGCAGCTCTACGCATACAGATTCCACATCATCCAAGTTAATATCCTTCCTTACTATTGCATTAATTTCCTCTTTAACCAGCACACTACCCCACCTCCTTTTCCTTTCTGTCTATCCTTCCTGAATGTTGAATACCCCTGGATGTTGAGTTCCCAGCCTTGGTCACCCTGGAGCCATGTCTGTAATCGCAATGATATCATATTTGTCAATAGCTGCCCGCACAGTTAATTCGTCCACCTTATTACAAATACTCCTTGCATTGAGGCACAGAGCCTTCAGGCTTGTCTTTTTAACACACTTTGCCACTTTAGAATTTTGCTGTAATGTGGCCATTTTTGATTTTTGCCTTGGGTTTCCATGACCTCCACTGTTACTTTTCTTCTTTCTATCTTTTGCTTCTGCCCCCATTCTACTTCCTTCTGTCTCCTTGCATAGGTTTCCATCCCCCTGCTATTTTAGTTTAACCCCTCCCCAACAGCACTAGCAAACACTCCCCCTAGGACATTGGTTCCGATCCTGCCCAGGGGGACAAGGGGACAAGTCCGACTGTGCAACTACAGAGGAATCTCCCTGTTATCAGCCCCAAATGGAGTGATAAGCAATTTCAGCCCCAAAAATTATACCAAATATATTGGGGAACAAAGGGACTAATGAGAGAGAGGAATTTAAAGTAACTGATATCAGTCGAGAAAATATACTTAAGAAACTAATCCCCTGGACCTGATGGCCTACATCTTAGGATTCTAAAAGAGGTGGCTGCAGAGACAGTGGATGCATTCGTTCTGATCTTCCAAAATTTCCTTGATTCAAGAAAGGTCCCAGCAGATTGGAAGATAGCAAATGTAATTCCACTATTCAAAAAAGGAGGGAGAGAGAAAACCGGGAACTACAGGCATGACATCAGTCATCGGGAAAATGCTGGAATCCATTATCAAGGAAGTTGTAACAGGGTACTTAGAAAATCATTAAGCCGAGTCAACATGGTTTTATGAAAGGTAAATCGTGTTTGACAAATTTATTAGAGTTTTTTGAGAATGTAACTAGCAGGGTAGATAAAGGAGAACCAGTGGATGTAGTATATTTGGAATTCCAAAAGACATTCGATAAGCTGCCACATAAAAGATTGTAAAATGAGATAAGGGCACATGGGATGGTGGGTAATGCATTAACATGGATAAAGGATTGGTTTCCAAATGTTGTTATTGGCAGGCATTCAATGAGGCACATGCACCGAATTTAGTGACCAGAGCGCAAGTGTGCGAGTTGCACCAGGAATACGTCATGATCGGAGTGATCGTCAGCAGCCAGGCATTAATAGTTTGCGCCCCCGGTGAGCCTCTAATGAATTTTCCGTCGGGGCGCTAAAAGCTGCACGCCCAATCGCTAAGCTCTAACGCTCAAATTAACGCCCCCTCTGGCCGCTAACTGAGGCTATAGATAACTGTAAATCCAGCCCTTAGTCTCCTTATTTAAGGAAGGATGTGCTTGCCTTAGAGGTGGTGCATCAAAGGTTCACTAGATTGACCCCTGGGTTAAAAGGTTGTCCTATGAAGAGAGATTCAGTAGATTGGGCCTTTACACACTGGAGTTTAGAAGAATTGAATAATATCATTGAATCATATAAGATTCTGAGGGGGATTGACAGGGGAGATGCTGAGAGATTATTTCCCCTGGTTGGAGAGTCTAGAACTAGGGGGCATAGTCTCGGGATAAGACTGAGATGAGAAGGAATTTCTTCACTCAGAGGGTTGTGAATCTTTAGAATTCTCGTCCAAAAGTGCAGCGGATATTGAGTTGTTTAGTATATTCAAGGCTGAGAGATTTTTTTTACTTCAGAGGAATTAAGGGATATGGGGATAGGGGAGGAAAGTGTTGAGGTTGAAGATCAGCCGTGATCTTATTGAATGGCAGAGCAGGCTCGAGGGGACATATTGCTACTCTTGCTCCTAATTCTCATGTTAAATAAAGATTCATTATCTTTCCTACCACCAATGTTAAGCTAACTGGTCCATAATTACCTGGTGCTAGTCCTCTGGCACTATACACTTTTGCTAATTAATTTTTATATTAACTATATAAATATATATAAAATAATGCCTCTGCTATCTCTTCTCTAGCTACTTTTAATATGCATGGATACAATCCATCCAGACCAGGGATTTTAACTTCTCTTAAGTTTGATTAGTTTAGCAATTATTTCTTCTCTTTCTATCTTAAATCTCTTCATATATTTTTGATCTCTTCTAATGTCATGTTACCTAGTCTAGCTGGTAACTACTGAGGCGAAGTAATTGTTCAATATGTCTGCTATTTTTCTATCATTACCTGTGAGTTTATCTTGTGCATCCCTTAGTGGCCCTATATTCTGGAAGGGTTATATTTTAAATATGAAAATAAAGTAGTTCAATAAAACTTTACAGGATCCAGGCCTTTCCATGGGAATTTAATCAGTATCAATTCTGAATTTGTTCCAGACATAGTTACACTATTAAACTATTATCATGTTATTATTTTCATGATTGGTTCTCAGCTTCTGTTTTTGTTCATCATGGCCGGTTGAAGATAACAGTGTTCTTCTGGATTTGATTAGATTGAAAATCAAATAAGAAGAATTCTCATACAGATCTGGGCCGATTTTCTAATTGCATGTTCATTGCACAGCCTTAACCGCTGAGAGCACATATTGGAAAATCATTGGTGTGCTCCCCATGATTTTTCACATTAGGATTAATGGACACAAAATCGTGGGATGAGTGCCTGCAATTTCCTGATTTATTCCCAGAGGGCAAGGTTTTACATTGGCGGAGAACATTTCTGCTCCACTCCCCAGATAGCATAGAAATGAGAGAATGAGATTAACATAAGCAGAAATTCTTCTGTGTGCTATTTTTAAACATATTGATTATCGCATGAGATGTCTGTCATATTGAGTTTTTTTTAAAAGCTACTAGAAATTAAGACAGGTGTGTAGCTTGCATATGTAAGTAATAGCAAAAAGGCTGAAGGAAGTTAGCTAAAGGTGAAGCAATGGTGGATTGGGAGGCCTGGAGACCAATGTTTCCATTAAGCTGTGGTCTGGAGGCCCCGTGCAGGCCGCTCAGCTGCTTTTAAATGAAAAAAACACGCATGCGTGGAAATTTGAATGGGCCGCGCAGCCCGTTAAAGGGGCCGCGTACCCCCCAAAAAATAAGTGGGAACATTGCTGGAGACCTTCTCAAAATGGTGGCCATTGAAGGAATGTGAAAGCAATACTGGAGTCTGTGGAATCTCTTTCATCACTACTACAGAGAGGTGCTCTTGTCCCTACAACAATATGTAGAGGCTAAGGAAGCTTTACCTGAGAGTGAGGCGAAGAGGTTGGAAGATTGGCTTTACTTTATGGTTGGTGGTGGTTGTGGGAGAGGTGGGTGTTGGAGAAATGTATTAAGTGTAGTTTCTGATCTGTGGATGAACACTGCATTCAAAATATACTTCAGGACTAACCAGAAATTGAGAACATTAATTTGGACAAATCTGAATTGATTCCATTTTAATTACATTTGGATTTGGGGTAAAGCAATAGTTTGCACTTTAATTCAGATGTTCAGTTCTCACTAAAAGTTATAATTGCTCCATCTAATAGTCTCGTGGGAATGGGGAAGCATGTCATTCAACCCACACTTAAATGTTGAAACTAGAAAAAACTATTAAAATGGAAAATGACTGAACATTAGATTCACATCTTTTGGTTGTATAATCCAAAATTATTATGCCTCAGGCTTCTCTTTGAAAAAATGTGACTCAGTCAGTACACTTCATGGAGCTTAATTTCGTAGCCCTAATACCCTCTATGACCAGGCCTCCAGTCCGTTTGTATATGACATATATTTCCTGGTGCCAAATGGATGGGGCTAGGAAACACCTGTCTGAAACAGGCGAGAGCATTTACGTGTCATGCAAATGATGCAGGAGTGATGTTGTATCATTTTCCAGAGATTCTGTAAGCAGTTGTCTGAAATGAAGAGCATCCATGAAAACTGGGCATTAGATGTTGCGGAGCTGCATGTTCAGATCAGAGGATCTGTACAGGGAGCAGCCAGCAACTTCCTGGGACCTCACGCAAGTTTATCTTCCTAGTCTTTGATGCAGTAGATCTGCACTGTGGAGGTGGAGGTGATTTAGCTGCTGTTTGACACTTCCAGCAGGCTAAAACATTACTTGAGAGTTACGTTGCTGCAGGCTTTTAAAGTTCTCAGCTCTGATTTGAAGTGTGCGCCAATTCGGAGCAATAGTCCTGCCTGGTGCTCAAACAGTCCATTTAATTTAGCTGACTCTAGAAACAGACAAGCTCAGTGGAGGTCAAGTCGAGTGTGTGCAAAATGTGCTGGGGGAAGGGGAAGGAAATCAACCGTTTATCCTAATTTAGAATAAAACTAGCTGTAATGAGTAAGATGCTGTTGGCTTGGAAGATCAAGATGTAGAATCAGTTTGGGTGGAGATAAGAAATAGCAAGTGAAAGAAGTCACTGGTGGGAGTAGTCTACACTGCAGGACACAGTATAAATCACGAAATAATGGGGGCTTGTAAGAGAGGTACTGCAATAATCATGGGCAACTTTAATCTTCATATAGATTGGACAAATCAAATTGGCAAAGGGCCTTGAAGACGGGTTCATAGAGTGTATTAGGGAGTTTCTTAGAACAATACATTGTGGAACCAACCATGGAACAGGCTATTTTAGATCTGGTAATGTGTAATGAGACAGGATTAATTAAAGATTTCATAGTAAAGGATCATCTAGGAAAGAGTGGTCATAACGTGATAGAATTTCACATTCAGTTTCAGGGTGAGAAACTTGGGTCTGAAACTAGTGTCTTAAACCTAAATAAAGGCAATTACAAAGGAATGAAGATAGAGTTGGCTAAAGTGGACTGGGAAATTAGTAAGACAGTAGATAAGTAGTGGCAGACATTTAAGGAAATATTTCATCATTCTCAACAAAGATATATTCCATTGAGAAAGAAAGACTCTACGAGAAGGATGAAGCATCCGTGGCTAACTAAGGAAGTAAAGGATGGTATCAAATTGAAAACAAAGGCATACAATGTTGTGAAGATTAGTGGTATGCCAGAGGATTGGGAAATTTTTAGAAACCAGCAAAGGACGACTAAAAAAATAATAAAGAGGGAGGAAATAGATTATGAGAGTAAACTAGCAAGAAATATAAAAACAGAAAGAGCTTCTACAAGTATATAAAAAGGAAGAGAGTAGCTAAAGTAAATGTTGGTCCCTTAAAGGATGAGACTGGGGAATTAATAATGGGAAACAAGGAAATGGCAGAGTCTTTGAACAAATATTTTGTATCTGTCTTCATGGTAGAAAACACTAAAAACATTCCAATAATAGTAGAAGATCAGGGGGAAAAAGGGAGGGAAGAAATTTAAACAATCATTATCACTAGAGAAAAAGTACTAGGAAAACTTATGGGACTAAAGGTTGACACTTTCCCTGGATCTGATGGCCTGCATTATAGGGTCTTAAAAGAAGTGGCTGCAGAGATAGTGGATGCATTGCTGTAATCTTCCAAAATTCCTTAGAATCTGGAAAGCTCCCAGCGGATTAGAAACCGCAAATGTAGTGCCCCTATTCACGAAAGAAGGGAGACAGAAAGCAGGAAACTATGGGCCCAAGTTTCGGGTGGAGTTGCTCCTATTTTTTTGGAGCAACTAATTTAGTTTGGAGTATCTTAGAAATCGCAATTCTCTGCATTTAGTTTGCTCCAGTTCTAGTGAGTTAGTTTCGTTTTGTTTTAGTTCCGTTTTTTTTTCAAAAGGGGGCGTTACCAGCCACTTACGCCTGTTTTGCAAGTTTAGGCACCGAAAAATTACTCTAAACTAATTTAGAACGTAGTAAGTGACGACTTTTGTACGCTCAGAAAAACCTAGCGTACACTTTAGAATTAGGCGCAGGTAAGCCAGAGATAGTGGGGGAAGGGAAGTTAGAGGGAAGTTAGGGGATTTTCCAAAGCATTAAATACTTCACTTTAAAAAATAAAGAACCATAATCAATAATAAATGATAAATAAATCAATAAATCAATAAATAAAAAATAAAAAATCATTCAATAAATCAATAAATTAAAAATTAAAAATTCCAACTCACCTACCCGTTCGAGAGCCTGGCCAGGGCTAGGGGCTGCATACTGCAGGCTGGAAATCGGCACTCTACAGGAGTCCATTTAACCAGGGCTAGGGGCTGGTGCTGCAGGCTGGAATTGGCACTCTGCCCGCTCCAGGAGCCCATTCGGCCAGGGCTAGGGGTTGCGTGCCTCGGGCCCCTCCCACACAGCCAGCAGCACACGCACACAGAATCTGGGGGCCAGGAGCTACTGCGCACGCGCGCAACTGCGGGCACTCTTTTTGGCCCAGGGCTGTAGCTCCGCCCCCCTGCTGTTGTGCTGCGTCGCGCTGACTGCTGAACAGGCCTGCTGCACTCGGAGAATCGTGAGGTAAGTTTTTGGCGTGCTTTTCATTCTACAAAATAGGCGGGCCTCTCGGAGGTGCACCGTTCTAGCGGATATCGGAAACTTGGGCCCAAAATGCCAGATAGCCTAACATTTGTCATTGGGAAAATGCTAGAATCCATTACTAAGGAAGTAGTAGCAGGACATTTAGAAAATCATGGAGGACTGCTAATGTGGTATCCTTGTTTAAGAAGGGAGAAATGTATAGGCTGAGTAATTACAGGCCTGTCAGCCT
Organism: Pristiophorus japonicus; assembly: GCF_044704955.1. Lineage (NCBI taxonomy): Eukaryota > Metazoa > Chordata > Chondrichthyes > Pristiophoridae > Pristiophorus > Pristiophorus japonicus. The sequence goes on along the minus strand of NC_091977.1, from coordinate 441,464,633 downwards.
AACCTCAGTGGTGGTAAAATTATTGGAAAAAATCCTAACAGACAGGATAAATCTATATTTGGAAAGCCAAGGATTAATTAGGGACAGTCAGCACGGATTTGTTAAAGGAAGATCGTGTTTGACTAACCTGATTGAATTTTTTGAGGAGGTAACCAAGAGGATCGATGAGGGTAGTGCGTATGATGTAGTGTACATGAACTTTAGTAAAGCTTTTGATAAGGTCCCACATGGTAGACTGGTCACAAAGGTTAAAGCCCATGGGATCCAGGGCAAAGTGGCAAGTTGGATCCAAAATTGGCTTAGAGGTAGGAAGCAAAGGGTAATGGTTGATGGATGTGTTTGTGACTGGAAGGATGTATCCAGTGGGTTCCGCAGGGCTCAATACTGGGTCCCTTGCTTTTTGTGGTATATATCAATGATTTAGATTTGAATATAGGGGGTATGATTCAGAAGTTTGCAGATGACACTAAAATTGGCTGTGTGGTTGATAATGAAGAGGAAAGTCATGGACTGCAGGAGAATATCAATCTACTGGTCAGGTGGGCAGAGCAGTGGTAAGTGGAATTTAATTCGGACAAGTGTGAGGTAATGCACTTTGGGAGGGCTAATAAGGAAAGGGTATGCACATTAAGCGGTAGGCTACTTAATAGTGTAGATGAACAAAGGGACCTTGGAGTGCTTGTCCACAGATCCCTGAAAGTAGCAGACCAGATGGATAAGGTGGTTAAGAAGGCATACGGAATGCTTGCCTTTATTGGCTGAGGCATAGAATACAAGAGCAGGCAGGTTATGCTTAAATTGCGTAATACTCTGGTTAGGCCACAGCTGGAGTACTGCGTGCAGTTCTGGTTGCCGTATTATAGGAAGGACGTGATTGCACTGGAGAGGGTGCAGAGGAGATTTACTAGGATGCTGCCTGGAATGGAGAATCTTAGCTATGAGGACAGATTGGATAGGTTGGGTTTGTTCTCATTGGAACAGAGGAGATTGAGAGGAGACCTCATTGAGCTGTACAAAATTTTGAGGGGCCTGGATATAGTGGATAACAAGGGCCTATTTCCATTGGTGATGGGGTCAATTACGAGAGGGCATAGGTTTAAGGTGGTTGGTGGAAGGTTCAGAGGGGATTTGAGGGGGGACTTCTTCACACAGAGGGTTGTGGGGGTTTGGAACTCACTGCCTGGAAGGGTGGTGGATGCAGAAACGCTCACCACATTTAAAAGATACTTGGATGGGCACTTAAAGTGCCGTAACCTGCAGGGTTACGGACCTGGAGCTGGTAATTGGGATTAGATTGGCGCAGATGCGATGGTAAGTACTGCAGGGAATCGAATACGGCCAGGGTAATCTCCTGGACTAGTTTCGATCGCCTGGATGGGTTGGAGAGGAATTTTACCAGATTTTTTTCTCCCAATTTGCCTGGGTATTTTTCTGGTTTTTGCTTCTCCCAGGAGATCACATGGCTCCGATTGGGGTGGAGTGTGGAGTATTTCAGTGTAAGGGGTGTCGCAGATGTGTGAGGTGGACTGGTTGGGCTGGGTGCTCTTTACCGTTCCGCCATTGTTCATTGGTTTATATGGAACCTTCAGGACTGCTGACTGAGGGCCGTGTGGCTCTTTGTCTGCCGGCGCAGACACGATGGGCCGAAATGGCCTCCTTCTGCTCTGTAAATTTCTATGTTTCCATGTTTCCATAATACAATCAAGCAGAGTCAACATGGTTTTATGAAAGGTAAATCGTATTTGACAAATTTAATAAAGTTCTTTGTGGATGTAACGAGCTGGGTGGATAAAAGGGAACCAGTAGATGCATTGTATTTGGATTTCTAAAAGGCATTCGATAATATGCCACATAAAAGGTTACTACACAAGATAAGAGCTCATGGTGTTGGGGGTAATATATTAGCATGGATAGAGGATTGACAAACTAACAGAAAACAGAGAGTTGGGATAAATGGGTCTTTTTCATGTTGGCAAACTGTAACTAATGGGGTGCCACAGGGATCAGTACTGGGGCCTCAACTATTTACAATCTATATTAATGACTTGGGTGAAGAGACCAAGTGTATTGTAGCCATTTGCTGACGATACAAAGATTGGTGGTGAGGAGAACACAAGAGTCTGCAAAGGGATATAGATAGGTTAAGTGAGTGGGCAAAAATTTGGCAGATGGAGTATAATGTGGGAAAATGTGAGGTAGGAAGAATAGAAAAGCAAAATATGATTTAAATGGAGAGAGATCACAGAATACTGCAGTACAGAAGGATCTGGGTATCCTCGTTCATGAAACACAAAAAGTTAGCATACAAGTACAGCAAGTAATGAGGAAGGCAAATGGAATGTTGGCCTTTATTGAAAGGGGGATGGAGTATAAAGCAGGGAAATCTTGTTTCAACTGTATAGGGCATTGGTGAGACCACACCTAGAGTACTGCGTACAGTTTTTGTTAAGTCCTGACTCTAATGTACTGACTCACATGAGACACATGCTGAAGTCAAGGTCACTCAGGACCTGCACCTTTAATTCACAGCTCTCCAGTGCTGCACTTGCCTGAGGCCTCTCTTTAAATACCACAGTGGGACAGGTATGGAGTGTCTCCTGCAAGTGCATTGCTGGTGGTAAGGTATGCTTATTGTTACAGGTCATATCCGGTTACAGTCATGTATAGCATGGTAAGATACAGTTATATACAGTAATGTGAGATACATGACATCACCCTCCCCCAAGGTCTTATTGCCTTTATAGATTTAGTCTCTCAGGTAGTCTGCGCTCTCGCGTGGAGCGTCTTAGTTGTGGTTCAGTTGTTTTTCGTTCGGTGTGATTCTCACCTGGGCTGTCTGTTTCGTTCGGTGTGATTGCTGGTATCTCGCCTGGGCTTTCTGTTGAGACTGCCCTTTCCTCAGGTTGTTCCACCTGTCTGTCCACCAGGTGTGGTGTGAGTTCCACATTCTAGTCTGCCTCTGGTTCTTCAGTGTTATCAGTGAATCTACTTTTTACTTGGTCTACATGCCTCCGGCAGGTTTGGCCATTGTTCATTTGTACAACCAGTAACCTGTTTCCCTCTTTGTCTGTTACTGTCCCTGCAAGCCATTTGGGACCCGGCCATAGTTTAGCACAAACACTTTGTCCCCTATCTCATTCGACCTCCCCCTCGAATTTCGGTCATGGTACTCAGTTAGCTTTTGACGCTTAGCCTCAACAATTTCATGCATGTCTGGGAGGATTAACGAGAGCCTGGTTTTTAAGGTTCGTTTCATCAATAGTTGCGCAGGGGGAACCCCAGTCAACGAATGCGGACGAGATCTGTATGCCAGCAGCAGTCGCGACAGGCGGCTCTACAGTGTGGGACCTTGGATTCTGAGCATGCCTTGTTTAATGATCTGCACTGCTCGCTCCGCCTGGTCATTGGAGGCCGGCTTGAAAGGTGCCGTCTTAACGTGATTTATACCTTGGTCAACTATAAAATCGTGAAATTCTACGCTGGTGAAGCACGGACCATTATCACTGACTAATATGTCAGGAATGCCGTGCGTTGCAAACATGGTTCTAAGGCTCTCCACAGTGGTGGAGGTGGTGCTCGAGTTTAAAATGGTGCACTCGATCCATTTTGAAAATGCATCAATGACTACGAGGAACATTTTGCCCATAAATGGGCCCACATAGTCTACATGCACCCGCGACCATGGTTTGGTGGGCCAGGGCCAGGGGCTTAGAGGGGCCTCCCGGGGGGCATTACTGAATTGGGCACAAATGGTGCACTGACGGACGCAGAGCTCCAAGTTCGCGTCAATGCTAGGCCACCAGACATGAGATCTGGCTATGGCCTTCATAAGGACGATCCCCGGGTGCTTGTGATGGAGCTCCCGGACAAACGCCTCCCTGCCTCATAAGGGCATAACTACTCGGCTGCCCCACATCAGGCAGTCTGCCTGTAGTGAGAGTTCATGCATGCGCCTATGGAAGGGTTTGACCTCCTCGGGGCAGGCATCGCGAGCCTCTGCCCAGTCACCGGTTAAAATGCATCTTTTAACTAGAGATAACGTGGGGTCGCTGGTCGTCCAGGCTCTGATTTGGCAAGCCGTCATGGGCGAACCTGTGGATTCAAAGGCATTGATCGCCATGACCATTTCACAGTCCTGTTCGTCGAACCCTTCTGTGGTCGCCAGGGGTAGCCTGCTAAGCGCGTCGGCACAGTTGTCTGTGCCTGGTCTGTGCCTTATCGTGTAGTCGTAAGATGCCACCATGAGTGCCCACCACTGAATGCGCGCCGAGGCGTTGGCGTTGATTGCCTTGCACTCGGATAGTAGGGACGTGAGGGGTTTGTGGTCGGTTTCTAATGCAAACTTGGCTCCGAAAAAGGTATTGGTGCATCTTTTTGACACCGTACACGCACGTGAGCGCCTCCTTCTCAACCATACCGTACCCGCTCGCCGCCTGCGAAAGTGACCTGGAGGCACAAGCAACAGGCTGCAATTTACCCGCATCATTGACATACTGTAAAATGCACCCGACCCCGTACGCTGATGCATCACACGTAAGGTCTAACTTTTTACCTGGGTCAAAAGAGGCTAAAACTCTCTTGGAACATAGAAGGTTGCATGCCTTATTGAAGGCGCGTTCTTGGGCGTCCCCCCAAAACCAATCGCACCCCTTTCTGAGTAGCACGTGGAGAGACTCCAGCAGCGTGCTCAAGTTCTGCATAAAGTTCCCAAAGTAATTGAGTAGCCTGAGAAAGGCGCGCAGTTCCAAGACATTCTGGGGCCTGGGTGCCAGGCGAATCGCTTTGGTTTTGGATTTGGTTGGGCGGATTCCTTCAGCGGCAATCCTTCTGCCTAAAAATTTATCCTCAGGCGCGAGAAACAGACACTTGGATTTCTTAACTCTTAGGCCTACCCGATCCAATCGACTTAGTACTTCCTCAAGATTGTGGAGATGAGAATCAGTGTCCCTGCCCGTGATGAGTATGTCATCTTGAAACACAACCGTCCCCGGGATGGACATGAGCAGACCTTCCATGTCGTGCTGGAATATAGCAGCTGCTGACCTGATGCCGAATGGGCATCGATTGTACACAAAAAGGCCTCGATGTGTGTTGATGGTGGTGAGTAGCTTAGACTCTTCGGTCAGTTCTTGCATCATATACGCAGATGTGAGGTCAAGTTTCGAGAAAAGTTTTCCTCCAGCCAACGTGGCAAATAGGTCCTCCGCTCTGGGCAGCGGGTATTGGTCCTGTAGGTAGACTCTGTTTATGGTAGACTTGTAATCCCCACAGATTCGTACGGATCCATCAGGCTTCATGACGGGGACGATGGGGTTTGCCCAGTCGCTGAATTCCACGGGAGAAATTATGCCTTCCCGCAGAAGCCGGTCCAGTTCGTTTTCAACCTTTTCCCTCATCACATAAGGCACAGCTCTAGCCTTGTGATGGACCGGTCTGGCATTCTGTGTGATGTAGATTCTAACTTTAGCCCCTTTGAACATGCCCACACCTGGCTGAAAGAGATGTTCAAAACGGCTTAGAACTGTTGAGCAGGAGGTCCGTTCCTCTGATGACATGGCGTGCACATCATCCCATTTCCAATTAAGTTCTGCTAGCCAGCTTCTCCCCAACAGGGCTGGGAGATCCCCAGGGACAATCCACAGGGAAAGTCGGTGCACCATCCCTTTGTGTGTGACTGAGAGCATGGCGCTGCCAAGGACTGGGACGATTTCTTTAGTATAGGTCCTTAGTTTGGTGTCGATCTTTGTGAGTTTTGGTCTGTTGCTTTTGTGCGGCCACAGCTGTTCAAATTGTTGAACGCTCATGAGGGATTGACTGGCCCCTGTGTCCCGTTCCATGTTGACGTGTATCCCGTTGAGTAGAACCCTCATCATAATTGGAGGTGTCTTGGTGTAAGAACAATGGACATTGATAGTGTTAACCCGCTGTACCTCGGCATCCTGTGCACTGTTCCAACTGTCTTCTGGTCCGCTTTCCGACCCTTCTGATTCGTATAGCAGCCAAGCTGCTGTTTTTCTGCACATGCGAGCCAGATGCCCTGTGTAGTTGCAGTTTCTGCAAACGGCATGCTGAAATCGACACACCCTGGTTGAGTGCCTTCTCCCACATCTCCAACACAGACCATTTCCATTGTTTCCGAAGGATAAACTGCGTCTGGCTGACCTCCCTTGAGCTTCTCTCAATCTGTTGTTGATTACTTGCATTGTGGGTTGATGAGGTGTGATCGGCCGTTCATGTGGCCCTTGATTTTGATGGCTTCTGGCGCCACTGTCTGCTGTTGAAGGCCTGCTCTCCTGTCTTTGTCTGTGTGTGGGGGTAGCGGTTTGTTTCACAATGTGAACCCCTTGTTCCGATGCCTCGTTGGTTGTCGTACCCGAAGTATAGATCAGCCTCGTTTCTTCTTTGCCTGCCAAGAACCTCTGTGCGACCAGTGTTGCTGCCTCTAGAGTCAAGTTCTTAGTCTCTATAAGCTTTCGGAAAATGCCTGCGTGGCCTATTCCTTCAATTAAAAAGTCTCTCAGTACTTCTCTCCTTAGTTCATCGGGGAACTCACATGAACTAGCCAGCCTCCGAAGTTCCGCCACGAAGTCGGGTATGCTTTTGCCCGCACAACGTCTGTAGTTGTAGAACCTGTGTCTGGCCATGTGTAGGCTGCAGCTTCAGGTGGTCTCTCACCAGTGTGCTCAACTCCTCAAACGACTTGCTTGCTGGTTTCTCGGGTGCCAGCAGGTCTTTCATTAAAGCGTATGTTTTCGAGCCACAGCTGGTCAAGAGATGAGCTCTTCTCTTGTCTGCCTTATCGTCACCCAGCCAGTCTTTGGTCACAAAGCAGTGCTGGATCCTTTCTATAAAGTCATCCCAATTGTCTCCAGCATTGTATTTCTCATCTGAGCTGTTGGTAGCCATTCTGTGGATTCTGTGATCCCGTAACTCGTCGCCACTGTTAAGTCCTGACTCTAATGTACTGACTTACATGAGACACATGCTGAAGTCAAGGTCACTCAGGACCTGCACCTTTAATTCACAGCTCTCCAGTGCTGCACTTGCCTGAGACCTCCCTTTATATACCTCAGTGGGACAGGTATGAAGTGTCCCCTGCAAGTGCACCCCTGGTGGTAAGGTATGCTTATTGTTACAGGTCATATCCAGTTACAGTCATGTATAGCATGGTAAGATACAGTTATATACAGTAATGTGAGATATATGACATCTTTGGTCTCCTTATTTAAGGAGGGACATACTTGCACTGAAGGCAGTTCAGAGAAGATTCCTGGGATGAAGGGCTCTCTCATGAGGAAAGGTTGAGCAGGTTGGGCCTGTACTCATTGGAATTTAGAAGAATGAGAGGTGATCTTATTGAAACATATAAGATTCTGAGGGGGCTTGACAGGGTAGATGCAGAGAGGATGTTTCCCCTCAGGGGGGAATCTAGAACTAGGGGGCGTAGTTTCAGAATAAGGGGTTGCCCATTTAAGACAGAGATGAGGAATTTCTTCTCTCAGAGAGTCGCGAATCTTTGGAATTCTCTACCCCAGAGACCTGTAGCGGCTGAGTCATTGAGTATATTCAAGGCTGAGATAGACAGACTCTTGAACTATAGGGGAATCAAGGATTATGGGGAACAGGCAGGAAAGTAAAGTTGAAACATAGCAACATAGAAAATAGGTGTAGGAGCAGGCCATTCGGCCCTTCGAGCCTGCACCACCATTCAGTATGATCATGGCTGATCATGCAACTTCAGTGCCCCACTCTTGCCTTCTCTCCATACCCCCTGATCCCTTTAGCCGTAAGAGCCACATCTAACTCCTTTTTGAATATATTCAACGAACTGGATTCAGCAACTTTCTGTGGTAGAGAATTCCATAGGTTCACAATTCTCTGGGTGAAAAAGTTTCTCCTCATATCTGTCCTATATGACTTACCCCTTATCCTTAGACTGTGACCCCTGGTTCTGGACTTCCCCAACATCGGGAACATTTTTTTTGCATCTAACCTGTCCAATCCCGTCAGAATTTTATATGCTTCTATGAGATCCTCTCTCATTCTTCTAAATTCCAGTGAATATAAGCCTAGTCGATCCAGTCTTTCTTCATATGTTAGTCCTGCCATCACGGGAATCAGTCTGGTGAACCTTTGCTGCACTCCCTCGATAGCAAGAATGTCCTTCCTCAGATTAGGAAACCAAAACTGCACACAATACTCAAGGTGTGGTCTCACCAAGGTCCTGTACAACTGCAGCAAGACCTCTCTGCTCCTATACTCAAACCCTCTCGCTATGAAGGCCAACATGCCATTTGCTTTCTTCACCACCTGCTATACCTGCATGCCAACTTTCAATGATTGATGTACCATGACACCCAGGCCAAGATCAGATCAGTCATGATCTTATTGAATGGTGGAGCAGTCTCGAGGGGCTGTATGGCCTACTCTTGCTCCTATTTATTATGTTCTTATGTCCCAGAATCCATCTCTGTTGCCAGTGAAGCATTAGACTACAGCCTGCAGAACTGGCAGAAGCTTTCTTTTAAATCAGACTAACGCTCCAACAGTTTCAATCATTGCATTTTTGGCTAGTACTGAAAACACATGTCAGAGTATCAGCATTTTCTGTTTTGATCTTCCCTTCTGTACCAATGAATGGAAGGTTCTAGTGCTTTCTGCAACTGTAAAACAGAAAATCACATGACATTTTTGAAATGCTCCCTTTGCCACCAGATGAGGATACCTGGGTGAGGACATCAAACATCTGTTTCCATTTTGCTGAGGAGGAATGCCAAATGTGAGAGCTATTACAGGAATAGCAACCTTCCATTACACAGACTGTTAGTTCTGGACTACTGTCAGCTCGCCTTCATGTTTTTTTTGTAGGATTATTGGCATCTCCAGAGTTCTACCACACAGTAGGAAAAATGATTCTTGCGACGCAGGGTTTCTGGGAAAAAAGAAATGATCCGCTGGAATCGACCCATTATTGTTGTTATGATACCCATGACTCACCAACGTGTTTCAGAGAAACAAAATAAATAAATCAGACACAATAGCTGGGTCTGGAGCACAGTTGGTCGAGTAATATAGTAACGTAATAACCTGTGGCGTGCAAGAAACACATGTGTCAGCTTGTCAGAAGAAAAATACTTCTGTTAAATGATAGTCTGCACAGTGTAGCTCAAAAATCATTTCACTAATGTCACCCATAGTCTGCACTTGTAGCTATTTAGTGGCGGGAACTAAAATCAGAACTATATTATTAAAAAAAAAATCTGTGTTTTACCCATTTTTACTTGAGGATGGAGGGTATCTGAAATCATTGTAAAATAGAGATTCAACTGAGTGAGAAGCCAAAGCACTAATAAAATTGTCCCAAAACAAGCTATTTTAGTAATAATATTCATGCAATCCAAGACCAAGATTTTGCTTACCTCGGTGGGCCTTGTGCAGTCAGAGGCAGGTTGTGATCCCATTGCTGGTTCCTTACCTCATTAGCCCTATTGAGGCTAGTTAAGCCCGCCAGTCGCATTTCCCGGAACAATTAGATGGAGCGGGTCTAGTGATGTCATTCATGACGCATCATGAGTCTGTTTTCTTAAAGGGACCATGGCCACCTTACTTTTGACTTTTGTGCTGTCAGTATTCACAGCATCGAAGTGCTGCAAATACTGTCAATCACTGCATAGAGGTGCAGGGTTGCACCCAGGGGTTTTCCCATGACTCCCTCCGTACGCTTATGGAAGGAGTCGCAGCACGCAGGGGGGTCCTCTTCCCTTCCCATTAGTGGAAGCTACCTCCCCAGGACACCAACACAGCCTGGTTTCACACTGCACAGGAGGTCACAAACAGAGATGTCGTCAAGAGGACCTGGTTGCAGTGGCACAAACCTTTCAATGATCTCATTCGATCAGGAAACATGAGTACAAAGCCACACTCACCTTCATTCTGCTGTGCCTCACATCACATCCCCATCACTCTGCCTTCCCTACCCTACTTCTGCACGTCCTTACACCAACTTACTTGCACCTCTACCCATCCCTGGGGCTGAAATTTCCCCTTTCCTTAAGGTCTCTTAACATCGGAAAGCGGCAGCCACACTGCGGATGCAGTGGCCACCGACTTTTCGTGTAATGACCGCCATTATCAAAATTCTGCTCCCGTGTTATCCCAGCAGTGCCCCCCCCCGCCACCCCATCGCTCCGCTGCTGCTGATCTGTGTTTAATAATAATAACTTTTATTTATATAGCGCCTTTAATGTAGTAAAGTGTCCCAAGGTGCGTAAAGTGAGTTAAGTGCGGCACTTTCCGATGTTGGTGCACCACCGATCTACCCCCTGACGGTGAAATTCCACTGTGAAAATCTTCAGCCCGCCCGGCGGTGCCAAACAAGCTTTTTCATGGTGGTCCAGTGAGTCTGAGGACTCCTGTAATGGCAGCATGGCTCCCCTTAAAGCAGAGGGCCTACTGCCACTGCCACCGTGTTTTTTTTTTTGTTGGCCGACTGCCATGTCGGCCCGACAGTTATTCCTCCGGGTTCGGCTGGGCCGGCAACAGGCAGTCTGACACCCCCTCTTGGGTGTCAGGCCGCTGGCCTGGCCATAACCCTCCCTGGTGGTCCAGTGCACCGAAGTTTAAAGATCGCGCAAAGCTTCCCCTTGAAGTGAAGGGGAGCGACGTGGTGACACGGCGCCATGATGATGTCCTCACAGTGACCACTCCACACTGCCCCCAACATCTGCCCCTCTAATGGTGTCACCACCACACATCTGCCCCCATTAAGAATGACTTCCGGATCCGAGTAAAAAAAAAACAAAGAGCGGAATTTTGCTCAAGAGGCAACCTCAACCACCACGGCGGTAAAAACACTCAAAACAGCTGGTGTGTGTCCCGTCTTGGGCGGGGGGGCAATTTCGGACCCCCACTTTCTCTACATTATCAAATTCCATCTTACCAGCCACCCCTCACACTCATCCTCATCCTAGTCCAATCATACCAATTAACAACACACAAGGGTAGCCATTTGTGTGTTTTATCTAATGTTCATGTAAAGTTTCTGTTAATGTGGTGTCAAACATTGAAACCTTTATTTTCAATACTTTGTGTTCTTGGACAGATTTGTGTGCACCTTTGGAAGTGGCTTGGTGAGTTGTAGTGAGTGGTGAGACATAATGGTACACCCCACAATGGTGATGAATGTGAAAGGAACGGCTTGGACATTGCAGGGATGCTTTATGGTGTTGGTGTGGGATGGTGCCAACCTGGAACATCATGTGGCGGCCAGGGTGTACAGCATCAAGTGAAGTAAATGTGGCCATGGTGAGGCCATCCCTGGCCTGCCGGGCAGCAATGTGGTTGGGTGCTGATGCCCTGTGTCCTGTGTTGCATTAGGTGATTGCAGAGAAGGTTGGTGTTGTTGTTGGTACTGCCGGTGTTGGGGCTGATTGTGATCAGATTCTGAGGACCAAGGTGAAACAGTATAAACTGTAAGCATGCTGATGGAATAGATTGCAGGTGAAATTGAGATGACAGAAGTAATCTGGCAATGAAGAGAGAGGTTGTTCCAATGAGGTGACTGGATGGAGAGCTTGCTCCAAACACTTGCAGCCTGCATAAAGCTCAAGTTTAATAATGGACCGTTCGGGCAATACAGCTTTGGCTGCAGCCATCTAACACTGCCCTAGAATCTTTAGGGAGCAGTCATTGACCACTTCCAACTCGCACCCTTTTGGCCACCCTGAACCTGCACTCTATACTTGAATTCTGTACAACTATATCCATAACAAGGATCAGCGCATTTATCCACTGAATCTGTGGAGGGAGACCGACTAAAAAAAGGACAACTTCTGTTGAATGTGTGAGCCTTGCTTTGTGGAGTGTTTCAGTGTTTGGAGAGGATGATGATCATGCAAAGTTTTGCACATGTGACCTGACAGTTGCTTAATTAGAAATTGTAATATTTCATTGTAACATTAAGGTGCCAAGTGTACTGAGTGTAACAATCTATGATCCATCCAAAAGAAGGCACCTGTAATAAAAGAAAGAAAAGGCTTGCATTTATATAGCTCCTTTCACGGACAACCGAACATCTCAAAGCGCTTTACAGCCAATGGAGTACTTTTGGTGTGTAGTCACTGTTGTAATGTAGGAAACGCGGCAGCCAATTTGCGCACAGCAAGCTCCCACTAACAGCAACGTGATAATGACCAGATAATCGTTTTGGTTATGTTGATTGAGGGATAAATATTGGCCAGGACACCGGGGATAACCTGCTCTTCTTCGAAATAATGCTATGGGATATTTTACGTCTACCTGAGAGGGCAGACGAGGCCTCAGTTTAACAACTCATCCGAAAGAGGGCACCTCTGACAGTGCAGCCCTCCCTCAGCACTGTACCAGAGTGTCAGCTGAGATTATATGCTCAAGTTCCTGGGGTGGGACTTGAACCCACAACCTTCTGACTCAGAGGCATGTGTGCTACCTACGGAGCCACAGCTGACACTCTGAGTAATAGAAAAGGTCCTTTGTTTACGACCTGTGTCAATTTTTGTATCCTGATTCCACAAATATACAAGCGGGCCTTTGCTTGCCCCCCTCAACTTTATCTTTTCTCCCAGAACCTACTTGTAGGCTGGCTTGGGGGCTAAGATTCATCAGACCGTGATCAGTGCGTTGCATCAGAGTGCCTGTTGGTGCCCGCAGCTCACTACATAGAAACATGGAAAATAGGTGCAGGAGTAGGCCATTCGGCCCTTCTAGCCTGCACCGCCATTCAATGAGTTCATGGCTGAACATGTAACTTCAGTACCCCATTCCTGCTTTCTCACCATACCCCTTGATTCCCCTAGTAGTAAGGACTTCATCTAACTCCTTTTTGAATATATTTAGTGAATTGGCCTCAACAACTTTCTGTGGTAGAGAATTCCACAGGTTCACCACTCTCTGGGTGAAGAAATTCCTCCTCATCTCGGTCCTAAATGGCTTCCCCCTTATCCTTAGACTGTGTCCCCTGGTTCTGGACTTCCCCAACATTGGGAACATTCTTCCTGCATCTAACCTGTCTAACCCCGTCAGAATTTTAAACGTTTCTCTGAGGTCCCCTCTCATTCTTCTGAACTCCAGTGAATACAAGCCCAGTTGATCCAGTCTTTCTTGATAGGTCAGTCCCGCCATCCCGGGAATCAGTCTGGTGAACCTCCGCTGCACTCCCTCAAAGGCAAGAATGTCCTTCCTCAGGTTAGGAGACCAAAACTATACACAATACTCCAGGTGTGGCCTCACCAAGGCCCTGTACAATTGTAGCAACACCTCCCTGCCCCTGTACTCAAATCCCCTCGCTATGAAGGCCAACATGCCATTTGCTTTCTTAACCGCCTGCTGTACCTGCATGCCAACCTTCAATGACTGATGTACCATGACACCCAGGTCTCTTTGCACCTCCCCTTTTCCTAATCTGTCACCATTCAGATAATAGTCTGTCTCTCTGTTTTTACCACCAAAGTGGATAACCTCACATTTATCCACATTATACTTCATCTGCCATGCATTTGCCCACTCACCTAACCTATCCAAGTCGCTCTGCAGCCTCATAGCATCCTCCTCGCAGCTCACACTGCCACCCAACTTAGTGTCTTCCGCAAATTTGGAGATACTACATTTAATCCCCTCGTCTAAATCATTAATGTACAGTGTAAACAGTTGGGGCCCCAGCACAGAACCTTGCGGTACCCCACTAGTCACTGCCTGCCATTCTGAAAAGTCCCCATTTACTCCTACTCTTTGCTTCCTGTCTGACAACCAGTTCTCAATCCATGTCAGCACACTACCCCCAATCCCATGTGCTTTAACTTTGCACATTAATCTCTTGTGTGGGACCTTGTCGAAAGCCTTCTGAAAGTCCAAATATACCACATCAACTGGTTCTCCCTTGTCCACTCTACTGGAAACATCCTCAAAAAATTCCAGAAGATTTGTCAAGCATGATTTCCCTTTCACAAATCCATGCTGACTTGGACCTATCATATTACCTCTTTCCAAATGCACTGCTATGACATCCTTAATAATTGATTCCATCATTTTACCCACTACCGATGTCAGGCTGACCGGTCTATAATTCCCTGTTTTCTCTCTCCCTCCTTTTTTAAAAAGTGGGGTTACATTGGCTACCCTCCACTCCATAGGAACTGATCCAGAGTCAATGGAATGTTGGAAAATGACTGTCAATGCATCCACTATTTCCAAGGCCACCTCCTTAAGTACTCTGGGATGCAGTCCATCAGGCCCTGGGGATTTATCGGCCTTCAATCCCATCAATTTCCCCAACACAATTTCCCGACTAATAAGGATTTCCCTCAGTTCCTCCTCCTTACTAGACCCTCCTTTTATATCCGGAAGGTTGTTTGTGTCCTCCTCAGTGAATACCGAACCAAAGTATTTGTTCAATTGGTCCGCCATTTCTTTGTTCCCCGTTATGACGTCCCCTGATTCTGACTGCAGGGGACCTACGTTTGTCTTTACTAACCTTTTTCTCTTTACATATCTGTAGAAACTTTTGCAATCCGTCTTAATGTTCCCTGCAAGCTTCTCCTCGTACTCCATTTTCCCTGCCCTAATCAAACCCTTTGTCCTCCTCTGCTGAGTTCTAAATTTCTCCCAGTCCCCGGGTTCGCTGCTATTTCTGGCCAATTTGTATGCCACTTCCTTGGCTTTAATGCTATCCCTGATTTCCCTTGATAGCCACGGTTGAGCCACCTTCCCTTTTTTATTTTTACGCCAGACAGGGATGTACAATTGTTGTAGTTCATCCATGCGGTCTCTAAATGTCTGCCATTGCCCATCCACAGTCAACCCCTTCAGTATCATTCGCCAATCTATCCTAGCCAATTCACGCCTCATACCTTCAAAGTTACCCTTCTTTAAGTTCTGGACCATGGTCTCTGAATTAACTGTTTCATTCTCCATCCTAATGCAGAATTTTGTAACTTTTTTATAACTTTCTCTGTCCAAAATACAATTCAAATACCTTTTATTCGAATGTAAGGCTGGTAAATTCCTTGGGGCTGATCCCATTCCGCTGCTGTAACTTCACTGGACCACCACACTTCCACCAAAGTTATAGTGGTGTACCAGGAGCACCTCTGAGGAAATTCCTGACATAATTTGCCTAACTAAATCCCCATAGGGCCAGTGTGGATTTTCCTCCTCACAAACTCTTCTCCTCATTGGGCTATATATGACTTCACAATATCTCAGCATTATTTTTGACATCGTCCCATTTCCTTTGCATGCTACAATAATCCTCACCCAGCTCACTCTCCCATTTAATTGCTGCTATGTCTATCTTTAGTTCTGTAGAATGAAAACAGGCAGCAACCTAGCAGCATCAGTTTCAGCGATTATTTCTGTGCCTGTACAAATCATTCCTTTGATAAGTCGCTCTGTCAATTTTGTTATATATGTAGACTTGTATATACCTTGTACATCCACTAGAGGGTTCATCCCCTGGAGTCCCAAGGGATGCCACAATCAGTTGGGAGCACAGGTACTTAAGAAGGCCTCACAGGCTGGAGAGACACTCTGGAGACCTGCAATAAAGGTCTAAGGTCACACTTTACTTTGAGCTCACAGCATCCAGTCAGACTCTTTATTCATACATAACAACTGGCGACAAGATACAGATGACGAACCCAACGATGCAGAGAACAGTGGGCATCCTGGAGAAATTCTCGGAGGGAGATGATTGGGAAACATTCGTGGAGTGACCTCGTGGCCAACGAGCTGGAAGGAGAAGTGAACGCTGCCAAACGAAGGACGATTCTCCTCACCATCTTCGGGGCACCAACGTATGGCCTCATGAAAAATCTGCATGCTCCAGCGAAACCCACAGAGAAATCATATGATGATTTGTGCACACTGGTCCGTGAGCATCTGAACCCAAAAAAAAGCGTTCTGATGGCGAGGTACCAGTTCTACACCAGGTCTGAAGGCCAGGAAGTGGCGAGTTATGTCGCCGAGCTAAGACGCCTTGCAGGACATTGCGAATTTGAAGGACATTTGGAGCACATGCTCAGAGACTTTTTCGTACTTGGCATTGGCCACGAAACCATACTTCGCAAACTTTTGACTGTAGCGACCCCAACCTTGAGTAAGGCCATAGCGATAGCCCAGGCATTCATTGCCACCAGTGACAATACGAAGCAAATCGCTCAGCACACGAGTGCTACTACAAGTACTGTGAACAAAGTGATGTTGTTTTCAAATCGCAACATACAGGGCAGGCCCCACATGCCTGCAGCTACATGTCCGCAGATGTCTCAGAGTCCACCATCAAGGGTGATGAATGCAAGGCCATTAACACCTTGTTGGCGTTGCGGGGGTGATCGTCGTTTCCATTCATGACGCTTAAAAGGGTACGTTTGTAAGGGCTGTGGAACAATGGGACACCTTCAACGTATGTGCAGGCGAACTGCAAACCCTGTTAATCCTGCAAACCACCATGTTGCAGAGGAGGACAAATCCACATCAGATCACGTGAACCAGAGCTTCAGACCGAGGAGGCAGAGGCATATGGGGTGCACTCATTTACCACAAAGTGTCCCCCGATAATGCTGAAGGTTGCACTAAATGGACTCCCGGTGTCCATGGAGCTGGACACGGGCACGAGCCAGTCCATTGTGAACAAAAAGACTTTCAAACGATTGTGGTGCAGCAAGGCCTCAAGGCCAGTTTTGACTCCTATTCGCACGAAACTGAGAACTTACACAAAGGAACTGATTTCCGTAATCGGCAGTGCTACTGTAAAAGTCTGCTACAATGGAGTGGTGCACAGGCACCGGGTGATGGTCCCACGCTGTTTGGCAGGAGCTGGCTGGGAAAGATACACTGGAACTGGGACGACGTCTGAGCGCTCTCATCCGCTGATAACACTTCGTGTGCCCAGGTCTTAAACAAGTTGCCTTCACTGTTCGAACCAGCCATCGGGAAGTTCCAAGGAGCAAAAGTGCAGATCCACCTAATTCCAGGGGTGCGACCCATCCATCACAAGGCGAGGGCAGTACCCTACATGATGAGAGAAAGGGTAGAGATCGAGCTAGACCGGCTGCAATGGGAGGGCATCATTTTGCCAATCGAATTCAATGAGTGGGCCAGTCCGATTGCTCCAGTCCTCAAGGGAGACGGCACCGTCAGAATCTGTGGTGATTACAAAGTAACTATCAATTGTTTCTCCCTGCAGGATCAATAGCCACTGCCAAAGGCTGGCGACCTTTTTTGCTATGCTGGCGGGAGTAAAGACGTTCATGAAGCTGGACTTGACCTCAGCCTACATGACGCAGGAGCTGGAGGAATCATCGAAGGGCCTCACCTGCAACAACATGCACAAATGTCCCTTCATTTAGAACAGATGCCCGTTTGAAATTTGATCAGCGACGGCGATATTCCAGATAAACATGGAAAGCTTACTGAAGTCGGTTCCGCGCACGGTGGTCTTCCAGGATGACATCTTGGTTACAGGTCGGGACACAGTCGAGCACCTGCAGAACCTGGAAAAGGTTCTTAGTCAACTCAGCCATGTGGGGCTCAGGTTAAAATGCTCGAAGTGCATTTTCCTGGAGCCTGAAGTGGAGTTCCTGGGGAGAAGAATCGCGGCGGATGGCATCAGGCCCACCGATTCGAAGACAGAGACAATCGAGAATGCACTGAGACCACAGAACGTGACGGAGTTGCGGTCGTTTCTAGGACTCCTGAACTACTTTGGTAACTTCTTACCTGGTCTCAGCACACTGTTAGAACCACTGCACACTTTACTGCGTAAAGGAGATGAATGGGTATGGGGCAACAGCCAAGAAAATGCCTTTGTAAAAGTTAGAAAATTGTTATGCTCAAACAAATTGCTTGTGTTGTATGATCCATGTAAACGTTTTGTACTAGCATGTGATGCGTTGTCATACAGCGTCGGGTGTGTATTGCAACAAGCTCACGATTCTGGGAAATTGCAACTGGTTGCTTATGCATCCAGAAGTCTGTCTAAGGCTGAGAGAGCCTACAGCATGATTGAAAAAGAAGCATTAGCATGTGTCCATGGGGTAAAGAAAATGCATCAATAGCTATTTGGGCTAAAATTTGAATTGGAAGCTGACCATAAGCCATTAATATCCCTGTTTTCCGAGAGTAAAGGGATAAATATGAATGCATCGGCCCGCATCCAGAGATGGGCGTTCATGTTGTCCGCATACAACTATGCCATCCGCCACAGGCCAGGCACAGAAAACTGCACCGATGCTCTCAGTAGGCTGCCATTGCCCACCACGGGGGTGGAAATGGCGCAGCCCGCAGATTTAGTCATGGTTATGGAAGCATTCGAGAGTGAGCAATCACCCGTCACAGCCCGACAGATTAGAACGAGCCAGGACCCCTTACTGTCCCTCGTAAAAAATTGTGTGTTTCACTGGAGCTGGTCCAGTGTTCCAGTGGAAATGCAGGAAGAGGTAAAGCCGTATCAGCGGTGCAAAGGTGAAATGTCTATACAGGCAGACTGCCTTCTGTGGGGAAATTGGGTAGTGGTCCCCAAGAAATGCAGAGACACTTTCATCAGTGACCTCCACAGTACCCACCCAGGCATCGTAATGATGAAAGCGATAGCTAGATCACACGTGTCTGGCCCGGTATCGATGCGGCCTTAGAGTTCTGCGTGCACAGGTGTAAGACATGCTCGCAGTTAAGCAATGCACCCAGGGAGGCGCCACTAAGTTTATGGTCTTGGCCCTCCAAACCAAGGTCCAGGGTCCATTCGACTATGCAGGCCCATTTTTGGATAAAATGTTCCTTGTGGTTGTAGATGCGTACTCCAATGGATTGAATGTGAGATAATGTCGGCAAGCACGTCCGCTGCCACCACTGAAAGCCTGCGGGCCATGTTTGCCACACACGGACTACCCGATGTCCTTGTGAGCGACAACGGACCATGTTTTACCAGTGCCGCGTTCAAAGAGTTCATGACCCGTAACGGGATCAAACATGTCACATTTGCCCCGTTCAAACCAGCATCCAATGGTCAGGCAGAGAGAGCAGTGCAAACCATCATGCAGGGTTTGAAGAGAGTAACTGAAGGCTCACTGCAGACTCGCCTATCCCGAGTCCTGCTCAGCTACCGCACGAGACCCCACTCGCTCACTGGGATTCCATCTGCTGAACTGCTCATGAAAAGGGCACTTAAGACAAGGCTCTCATTAGTTCACCCTGATCTACATGATCAGGCGGCTTCAACAAAGTGGATATCATTATAGCGCAAATGTGTCACGTGAAATTGAAATCAATGATCCTGTCTTTGTATTGAATTATGGACGAGGTCCCAAGTGGCTTCCCGCACCATTGTGGCCAAAGAGGGGACCAGGATGTTTCGGGTCAAACTTTCAAATGGACTCATTCACCGGAAACACTTGGACCAAATCAAACTCAGATTCACGGACTATCCTGAGCAACCCACTTTGGACCCTACGTTCTTTGACCCCCCCAACACACACCAGTGGCAACCTACACCGCAGTTGGCCACGAAGCAGAACCCATCACCTGCAGCGGCCCAGCAGGACTCACCACACCAGGCAGCCCAGCAAGGCCAGCTGCACAGCAGCCCAGCGATTCACCAAAACCAGCATTTGCACCGAGACAATCAACCAGGGAAAGAAAGGCCCCAGATCGACTCACCTTGTAAATAGTTACACTGTTGACTTTCGGGGGGAGTGTTATATATGTAGACTTGTATATACCTTGTACAGCCACCAGAGTGCTCATCCCCTGGAGTCCCAAGGGATCCCACAATCCCTTGGGAGCACAGGTACTTAAGGAGGCCTCACAGGCTGGAGAAGCACTCTGGAGACCTGCAATAAAAGACTAAGGTCACACATTACTTTGAGCTCACAGTATCCAGTCAGACTCTTTATTCATACATAACAAATTTGTTGTAAGTCTTTCCAGTCTCTTTAATTGGGAAAGACACATAAAGTTAAAGATCATAATGCAAGGCTTCCACAAAGGCTGAAAAGAGTAGAAGAGAAGGCAAGATAAATCAACAAATACTGATTAGGTAACAACAAGCTTGGATTTTAGAAGCCTGTTGATTATTAGGGAAGGAAAGACTGAAGGAGGTAACAAGTTCTATAGTTTTCAAGCCCAAGGCAAACAGTGAGTTAAAGTTACTGAACTATGGGGCGACATTCAGTGCAGCCAGAAAGTTGGTGGTGTTAAGGCCTGGTCTCCCTGATTATTGCCGCAAAGTTTGCAGCGGCCATTTGATCCAAATACAGCTTTTTGACCACAAGAAAGAGTTCCAGTCTTATTAGCCCTTCAAACCTGAAAGTTTGCAGTCTTAATTGTGACATTATTCCCATGGGAAATTCACTCATAGGGTGATGTGGCAGCTGCCATTGCAGCACAGGCGCGAGGGAACAAGTGTATCGATGCTGCTTTGAAGAGGATGGCTGGGCTCTGCAAGGGTCGATGGAGTGTGTAAGTGCTGTCATATCTGGTGACTTTCAGATTGTGGCTGCTCGCATGCCGTCTTAGCTGGACGCCCCCCCGAGACCTCAGTGTTGCTTTCGCGGCTGGGTCCACCACGGGCCACAGGGTATCTTCCGATGTGGTGCCACAGCACCGCCCTGAGCTCCCTCAGATTGGTGGTGGTGGTATTGTGCTGCCTCTGGTGAGTTATTCAGGCTCCTTGGGCCAGGATATGGATGATGCGCTCCCTCCAGCTCACAGCATTCCTGGCCCCAGACCTGTTACTCCGCCAGTGCCTCCACGCAAGGCCTCACCCGAGTCAAGTCAGACTGAACTCTCCCAGGAGGGTGTTGACCAGTCTCCAGCCGGTCCTTCCAGGCCCAAAGCTGTTCGAGGGCATCCTAAAAGGACATCTGCAGCTTCCACACAGGTAACACAGCAGCCTTCCCAGACCCATGAGGCAGCCACAGGGGAGACACTGAGGTGAAGTTGCAGGTTAGGCACGTGTAAGATCATCATAGGCAGTCCCTCGAAGTCAAGGATGACTTGCTTCCACTTTAAAAGTCAGTTCTCAGTTGGCTGAACAGTCCAATGTGGGACTACAGTCTCTGTCACAAGTGGGGCAGACAGTGGTTGAAGGAAAAGGTGGGTGGAGAGCCTGGGGTGCTGCACACTCCTTCCGCTGTCTGCGCTTGGTTTCTGCATGCTCTTGGCGTTGAGAGTCATGGTGCTCAGCACCTTCCTCCACTTTGGGCGGTCTTGGTCCAGGGCTTCCCCGGTGCCGGTGGGGATGTTGCACTTTATCAAGGAGGCTTTGAGGGTGTCCTTGAAGCGGTTCCTTTGCCCACCTGGGGCTTGCTTGCTGTGTCAAGGTTACGAGAAGAGCACTTGCTTTGGGAGTCTCGTGTCAGGAATGCGGACGATGTGGCCCGCCCTGCGGAGCTGATCGAGCATAACAGTGGGAATGTTGGCCTGAGCGAGAACATTGATGTTGGTGTGTCCGTCCTCCCAACAGATTTGCAGGATCTTGCAGAGGCAGCCTTGGTGGTACTTCTCCAGTGTTTTGAGGTGTCTGCTGGAAATAGTCTACGTACCTGAGCCATATAGGAGGGCAGATATCACTACTGCCCCGTAGACCATAAGCTTGGTGCCAGATTTGAGGTCCTGGTCTTCAAAAATGTTCTTCCTCAGGCGACCGAAGGCTGCGCTGGCACAGTGAAGGCGGTGTTGGACGTCATCATCGATGTCTGCCCTTACTGACAGTAGGCTCCCGAGGAAAGGAAAATGGCCCACATTGTCCGAGGCCTCACCGTGGATTTTGATAACCAGGGGGCAGTGCTGTGTGGTGGAGTCAGGTTGGTGGAGGACCTTTGTCTTATGGATGTTTAGTGTAAGGCCCATGCTTTTTTACGCCTCACTGAAGGTGTTGACGATGGCTTGGAGTTTGGCCTCCGAGTGTGCGCAGACGCAAGTGTCGTCTGCGTACTGTAGTTCAATGACAGAGGATGGGACAATCTTGGATCTGGCCTGGAGGCGGAACAGATTCCCATTTGTTACCACATGGAATGCTGAGCTGGGGCGACGTTTCCAGTCTGAGCCCCTGGATTGAGATTTCAGTTTTCTCTCTGTGAATCTCGGGATCTCTATTTCTTTCTCTTGCTCTAGTTTTTTCTCCCTTTTTCTCTTTCTCTATTCCTATTTCTCTATTTCCCTTTCTCCCAATCAAATTTTCTCATTCTGTTTCTCATGCCCTTTCTTCACTTCTATCTCTTTATCCTTTCTCTTTTGCTCCCTTCCCTCTTTTTCTCTCCCCCCCTCTCTCTCTTTCCCTCTCCCTCTCTCACATGCTCTCTCTCTCACCCCTCTCTCTCTTACCCTCTCTCTCTTACCCTCTCTCTCTTACCCTCTCCCTCGCTCTCACTCTCTCACCCTCTCTCTCTCTCTCTTACCCTCTCCCTCTCCCCTTGAGTGTGGATTCTATGTTGAACATCCTCAGGTTTGGATCTTACCGTCTTGTCTCTCTCCGATCCCACGGCTCCAAGATCTCTGCCATTCTGCACTGGCCCTAAAAGCTGGCGGGGGCACCGTCAGCTGAAGGGCCGGCTTTTTCACGCTGAAAATGGGTCCGGGGCAGAGCGGCAGTGGTGCGCTCTTTTAGCGTGTCACTACTGCCGCTAGCCCCACACCACTATGAGAGTCAGTCGATTGTGGCGGTGGCCCACACCGCTGCAAGACTTCCCGGGCCGAATCTATGTTGGGCAGCCAGTTGAGCCCAAAGCGGTGGCCATTCGATTTTGACGAATGGCCACCACAAACGGGCAGTAACCGTCCTTCCTGGGAAAATGAATTTCAGGACCTACATCTTTCAGGTGTTGCAGGAAATGTGCCTCCTGTTATTGAGTGACACAAAGACACTGGTTTTAGAAGTCACAGAGAAACATTTGAGCTATTCATTCATTCCGCCTGTTAGAGATTCATAAGATAAGGAACCAAGTGCGGGAAGGAATAAACAAGACGCAAAAACATCTGTTAAAGGTCAATAATGTGCTTGTTATGGTGTGACGTATTTACTCATTCTGTCTTCCTTGATTGTTCCAGTTGTACAGAGAATGGACACAGTGACCGAAGGAATGGAAACATCGAAAAAAAGTTATACGGAAAAACTAACTGCCGTCGAGAGTGACCTGAAGAAATTAGGTAAACTCTACAACATTTTTTGTGCCAGAATCAAAATGAAATTGAACATATATTAATCAATTGCAGCAAATGATATTCCAGCATTAAAATTAATTGAAGCCTAGAAATCACCCTTTACAATATTAACATGCGAACACTGAGGGCTGGAAATTGCCCTCCGCTTTGCTTGGGGCGGATAATTCGAATTACCGCTCGGCGGGAGTCAGAGGGAAGAGGCAGAAAATTCGGCACTTTAACTTTGTCAGCGCCTCCCAGTGCTTTGGGACGCTGTTTGAGGCAGTGTAGGGGCGGGTTTGTGTCAGGAGCTGAGCAG
This sequence comes from Pristiophorus japonicus, assembly GCF_044704955.1. NCBI lineage: Eukaryota > Metazoa > Chordata > Chondrichthyes > Pristiophoridae > Pristiophorus > Pristiophorus japonicus. The sequence goes on along the minus strand of NC_091977.1, from coordinate 441,441,145 downwards.
CGGTGATGAGGTCAGCGCGACGTGGATGTGCTGCTTCGCACTGACGCGGAGCAACGTTCATCCCCTTCACTTAAAGGGGAGGGATGCTGCGAGGTCCAGTTAGGCCTCCTTGGCACCCACTGGACCACCAGGAAGGGATTCGGCCGGGCCAGCGACAGAGCACCCAAGAGGGGGTGCGACACTGACTTTTGGCGGTCCGGCCAAACCAGCGGCCGGCCGCCATTGTCGGGCCAACTGTAGAGTCGGCCGATAATTAAAACAAAATGCCGGCCACGGCGGTGTGCCCTCCTCTTTAAGGGCGGCCACACCGCCCAGCCACTGGCATCTTCCCGCCTCGCGATTTCCCCCACGAGGAGGAAAAGGGGTCGCCGCCGGGCGGTAAGGGGTTGGCATGCGGCCGACACGGGGTAGGAGCACCGCACGGGGTGGAAAGTCGGGGCGGGCAGAAACTCCTTCGTTTCCACCCGCCCCTGGCCCAGGGGCAATTGAGGATGGGTCACACTTGCCCCATTACTGCCTCTTACTAAGCACCATCAAAAAGGTACATTTTCAAGTCAAAAGCTGTGGTCCACTGTATCATTTTTAATCATTGAAAGAAGCTGCCTGTGTCTTCAGCTCTTTAAAATGGTTACGTCTGTCATCGACCGTGGGATAAATCTGCTACTTTTCCACATTAGCAGAGGTTTAACTGCAAGTAAACTGAAAAAATACCAGGAAATATATAGCCCCGATTTAACCCCCCTGCGCCCGATAAGAAAGGGTTGTCCACTACCAATTTAACTCCCGGGTTTCAGGAGACGTGTGAGGTCCTCACCGCAAACAGACAAGGGCCTCAAAATATGCAAAATCAGGATCCTATGACACAAATAGAACCTCAATGTGACTTTAACGTGCAATTGTCTGGCAGCAAGCAGGATTGGGAACAGACTAACCCCAGGAGGTTCAGTTTCTTTCATTTTTGGAGTTTTCCCTGTGGGCCAGGAGGAACAGGAGTGCTCCCTCCGGAGCTCCAGAAGGAAAGTGTGAGCCTCCCCTGCCCCAGAATTGCCCCACTCCCCTGATCAGGACATCTCGGGACCACTTACTGACTGCCAGTGACCATTCCCTTGGGTTCCCGGCAACGGCCTCCTGCTTCCCAAAATCCCGTCATTTTGGCAGGCCAGCAGCGCTGCCGTTGTCAGCAATCACTGCAGAAATGGAAATGTGGCAGATGGTGACGTCAATTAGTGTGCTTACTTGATTCACGATCTTCAATTTTTGCCGTCGCCATTCCACTTACCGCCCTCTCTTAATCGCGACTAGCTGAACGTGTGTTCAGCAGTAGGAAGGAGCCTCCAGCAGCGCTATTTAAAGGGATTATCAGCAACAACTTTCAGCCGACATGGTTTCTCAGTTTGACTGGTTCTGTGGAACTTTCTGCACCTCTTGCAGTTTTCTAAACTTTTTTAAAGTTCCTGAGTTGATGCAAGTGGAGAATGCCTACATTTTCATTTAAAGGCTGCTTCTCACAGCACTTGCTCACAGTCATGGGGGCTCTACTTGCAGTCGCCCTCATGCTCGAGTGCCTTTGGGAGAGGGAGCGGAGGTAGCGAAAAAGAAATGAAGCACGCAGAGGAAGGAGGAGCAAGGCCAGGAGGACTCTCAACAGCAGGCCTTATCCAACTAGGGTCTTCCAAAAGCACTTCTCCGACCTGCACTTAAGCCAGGAGCAGTGTATTAGGAGGCTCCGCTTCACCAAGGAGGTGGTCACAGAACTCTGCCACCTCCTGCAACCAGACCTGCAGCCTCCGAGCAGGGTGACCACAGCTCTCCCAGTGACCCTCAAGGTCACCGTGACCCTCAATTTCTTTGTCAGTGGATCCTTTCAGTCTGCAGCAAGAGACATAGCTAACATCTCGCAGTTTGCCATCCATCATTGTATCTGGGAGGTCACAGAGAGTCTCTACTCCAGGAGAAGGGACTACACTGTCTTCTCTCTGAACAGAAAGTGCACATGTGGCTTTGCCAGGATAGTGGGCTTCCCCATGGTACAGGGCACCATCGACTGAACACACGTGGCTTTGTGGGCATCGTATACCAATCCTGAGGTGTTCCGTAACCGCAAAGGCTCACTTAATATGAAGTTTTTGTGTGACCATGCCCAGTGCATCATGATGGTGAATGCCCACTACCTTGGCAGTAGGCATGATGCCTTCATTCTGTGCCAGTCTGGTGTGCCAGCAATCTTCCACCAACCACATCAAACCTGAGGGTTGCTGTTCGGAGACAAGCGCTATCTGTCTGCACCTGGCTGATGACTCCCTGCCTCAATCCCACCACTGTGTCCAGCACTCAAAAAATGACAGCCACACTGCCATCAGGATCATCATTGAGCTGACCATCTGGGTGCTCAAGCAATGGTTCTGCTTCCCTGACCACCCGCTGGAGCAGGTGTGCGATTTTGTGGTGCTCTGCTGCATGCTTCACAACTTTGCCATGATGAGAGCACAGCTCTTGCCACCAGGATTATGGGACTACCTCAGAAGGAGCGTGGGGGGAGGGGGAAGCAAGATATCCATGCATACACCATCAGCAGCTTATGTGAGAAGAGATTGTGGAATGAGGGTGAAGTGGGCTGTGAGAAAGATTAGATATGTCCATACCATCATTATCAGCAATGGTTTCAACTTCTCCCATTGCCACGCTCTCCGTCACTTCCCCTTCAATGATGTCAAGAACAGATTCTTCCAGGTCGCTGATGTTCTGGGTTGCAGCTTTGCCACATTCCACCTGCTGCTGCTCCATCCTGTTTTGTGCCACCTTTGCCTGCAAGAGAAAGAGAAGTGTGTCAGTGAGTGCGGTGCAAAGTGTTTGGGTGATGTGCCTGTCATAGTTGAATAGCTGTCAGTGTTTAAAAGGTGTGAGATGTGGGTGTGAGTGTTGCAGCAATGGTAAGGTTGTGAGGGTGAAGCGAGCCCATGATTGTGAGGTATGAGTGGTGATAGCTCGAGATTATTGGTAGGTAAGTGATGGGGGTGTGGTACATTGAGCAGTGTATGAGGCTTGTGCTGCAGATGGGAGGATATGACATTTGCTAAAGCCTTCACTCACCTTGACCTGCTGTGCAAGACCATTAAACTTCTTTCAACACTGGATCCACATCCTTAGGACCACACTGGTGGCCATGAACAAGTTAGCTTTCTCCTTCCAGAGCCTTCTGCAAGTGGTCTTGAATGGCTTTCTGCCACCCTACAGGAATAGTAGAGCCCACCTTCATTGAACGGTCACCACCAAGGCCTCCAGTGCAGCAGCTGAGAAACATCGTGCTCACTCCTTTGGTTGCTGAACCATGTCTTCAGCCAGATTGACAATGAGGTGCTGTTGCAACAAAGCTCTGCCCTTTAAGTAGAGCCTAGGCCAAACATTACTGGCCATTAGACTGCACCCAATATTCCCCCCCCCCCCCCCGCCCCCACACACTCTATTGAGCATTAAGCCAATCAGCAGCACATTTAACACTGAGATCAGCACTCCAATCATTATAATAAGCTTGCATGGATTTTCCAATTTCGAGTATTTTATGTCGGGACTCCGGTAGAGATCAAGGAAGTGTGGCAAGGGCAGTGAAGAAAGAGTGGGCAGACCTGAGTCAGAGTTGGTTCATCAAGCAGAAGCACAAGATGGAAGAAAGACCAGTGTGGGTCGTGGACAGGGCAGCAGTTGGGGCCTTGATGGAGAATGCAATGCAAAAGTGGGCTGATGATGATGGACAGTTGCGTTGGAGCCCATTAGTTCAGGAGGGGGCGGGTGTGGTATCTAAAGCAAACAGTATACAGGGCGAGGGAGTGGGCTGGGTTGTAAGCAGGACTGGGAGCAGGTGGGCTGAGTGAGGGTGGTAGAGATTGCAAGATTTCTCCATCCCCTCCACACTACATCCACTAACCAGCAGGGTTTTTACACACTACAAGTAGATGATAGCACTATAAGAACTTTCAAAACAAATTATGGTTCACAGCTTAGTGCTGGAATTGGCACATTAGTACAGCATGGGTGGATGACACAAAGAAAGTTGTGGGTCAGGCCAACAACAAGATCATGAAAAAAAGTGCTGGTCAGTGTTGTGGCAGTTGTTGGAAAGAGGAATTGGGATGGAGCGTGGGCAACCCATAATAAAGGTGCAGGTTGGGGTCAGAATTAGCATCAGGGTTTGAATTGGGACTGAAGGCACAAAGAGGAGCAAAAAGAAAGAAAGGCTTGCATTTATATAGCGCCTTTCACAACCACCAGACGTCCCAAAGCACTTTACAGCCAATGAAATACTTTTTGAAGTGTAGTCACTATTGGAACGTAGGAAACCCAGCAGCCAATTAGTGCACAGCAAACTCCCACAAACAGCAATGTGATAATGGCCAGATAATCTGTTTTTTTTAGTGATGTTGGTTGAGGGATAAATATCGGCAAGGACACCGGGGATAACTCCCCATGCTCATCTTTGAAATATTGCCATGGGATCTTTTACTTCCACCCGAGAGAGAACGGGACCTCAGTTGAACGTCTCATCTGAAAGACGTCACCTCCGACAGTGCAGCACTCCCTCAGTACTGCACTGAAGCAGGACAGAGGTACCGGCCTTGTGAAAAGCTGGCAAAGGAAGGTATGGTTCAGATCTGGAGCCACAAAGAAAGATATGAGTCAGAGCCAACATTGGGGCCCAAGGTGGGGCAGCTGGTAGGAAGAGGGGTGGAGGCTGAGAAAGAAAGGTGCAGGTTAGGATCAGTGTTATGGTCCAGGTCGGGGCAGTGGATGGAACTGGAGCCATGATGGGTAGGAGTAAGAGTCTGTGGGAGTGTGGCAGGGACTGTCAGAGAGAAGGAGAAAAGAGACAGGGTGGCGAAAACAGATATTGAAAGAAGGCAGAGGGGTAGGGGAAATACTGGACTTTTGGTATGCTTGCAAGGATTTAGCTGTAGAGATAAATTAGATGCACAATGGTGCCACCTACTGTTAGGAGACTGCATGATAAGCAATGGTATGGATAAAAGCATTTCTTCAAGTATTGTTACTTAGAATTACATAAAATATAAAGAACAGAAACAGGCCATTCGGCCCAACCAGCCCATACTGGCGTTTATGCTCCACTTGAGCCTCCTCCCATCCTTCCTCATCTAACTCTTCTAAGCATAACCCTCTGTTCTCTTCTCCCTCATATGTTTAACTAGTTTCCTCTTCAATGCATCTAGACTATTTTCCTTGCGTGTTAGGCAAAGAAAGGCATTAAGTACATATAAGAACATAAGTATTAGGAGCCATACCACCCCTTGAGCTGACTCTGCCATCTGCCTTTGGGAGGAAGAACAGAAAAGCAAAATATTATTTAAATAGAGACTTGAGAATGCTGAGAGTACAGAGGGACCTGGTGGTCCTCGCACATGAAACACAAAATGTTAGTATTCAGGTACAGCAAGTAATCAGGTAGGCAAATGGAATGTTGGCCTTTATTGCAAGGGCGATAGAGTATAAAAGCAGAGAAGTCCTGCTACAACTGTACAGGGTGTTGGTGAGACCACACCAAGAATACTGCATACAGTTTTGGTCTCCTTATTTAAGGAGGGATATACTTGCATTGGAGGCAGTTCAGAGAAGGTGCACTAGGTTGATTCCTGAGATGAAGGGGTTATCTTCTGAGGAAAGGTTGAGCAGGTTGGTCCTGTACTCATTGGAATTGAGAGGTGATCTTTGTGAAATATAAGATTCTGATGGGCTTGACAGGGTAGATGCTGAGAGGATGTTTCCCCTCGTAGTGGAATCTCGAACTAGGGGGCATAGTTTCAAAATATGGGGTCGTCCATTTAAGACAGAGACAAGAAGGAATTTCTTCTCTCAGAGAGTCATGAATCTTTGGAATTCTCTACTCCAGAGAGCTGTGGAGGCTGAGTCAGTGAATATATTCAAGGCGGAGATAGACAGATTTTTGATCTACAGGGGAGTCAAGTGTAAAGTCCTGTCCCCTCAGTACAGATTCACACGAGGCATGTCGTGAAGTCAAGGTCACTCTGGAACTGTACCTTTATTTCACAGTTCTGGAATGCTGCACTTGCCTGAGACCTGTCCTTATATACCTGTCTCTTGCAAGTGCACCCCTGGTGGTAAGGTATGCTGGTGGTTACAGGTCATATCTTATTACAGTCATGTATAGCATGTTAGGATATAGTTATATATAATAATGTAAGATACATGACATCACCCTCCCCCAAGGTCTTATTGTCTTTATAGGTTCAGTCTCTCAGGTGGTCTACGCTCTCGCGTGGAGCGTCTGAGTTGTGGTTCAGTTATTTGCCTTGGTGTCTGTTTTTCTTTGGGTGTGGTTGCTGGTATCTCGCCTGGGCTGTCTGTTTCGATTGGTGTGATTGTTGTTGACTCGCCTGGGCTGTCTGTTGGGATTGCCCTTTCCTCAGATTGTTTCCTCTGTCTGTCCACCAGGTGTGGTGCGAGTTCCACATTGTAGTCTGCCTCTGGTTCCGCAGTGTTGTTGGTAAATCAGCTTTTGACTTGGTCTACATACCTCCGGCAGGTTTTGCCATTGTCCATTTGTACTCCCAGTAGTCTGTTTCCTTCCTTGCCCGTTACTGTACCTGCAAGCCATTTGGGATCCCTGCCATAGTTTAGTACAAACACTTTATCCCCTATCTCATTCCATCTCCCCCTCGAATTTCTGTCATGGTACTCAGTCAGCTTACGGCGCTTTGCCTCAACGATTTCGTGCATGTCTGGGAGAATTAATGAGAGCCTTGTTTTTAAAGTCCTTTTCATCAACAGTTGTGCGGGGGGGATCCCAGTCAATGAGTGCGGACGAGATCTGTATGCCAATAGCAGTCACGACAGGCGACCCTGCAGCGTGGGACATTGGATTTTAAGCATGCCTTGTTTAATGATTTGCACTGCTCTCTCCGCCTGGCCATTGGAGGCTGGCTTGAACAGTGCCGTCTTGACGTGAGTTATGCTGTGGTCAATTATAAAGTCTTGGAATTCTGCGCTGGTGAAGCACGGACCATTGTCACTGACCAATATGTCAGGGATTCCGTGCATTGCAAACATGGTTGCGAGGATCTTCACAGTGGTGGAGGTTGTGCTCGAGTTTAAAATGGTGCATTCGATCCACTTTGAAAATGCATCTACAACTACAAGGAACATTTTGCCCCTGAATGCACCCGCGACCACGGTTTGGTAGGCCAGGGCCAGGGGCTCAGTGGAGCCTCCCTGGGGGCATTGCTGAGTTGGGCACAAATGGTGCACCTTCGGACGCAGAGCTCCAAGTCCGAGTCAATACCAGGCCACCAGAGGTGGGATCTGGCTATGGCCTTCATGAGAACGATCCCCGGGTGCTCGCGGTGGAGCTCCCGGACAAATGCCTCTCTGCCTCGCAGAAGCATGACTACTCGGCTGCCCCACATCAGGCAGCCTGCTTGTAGTGATAGCTCATGCATGCGCCTGTGAAGAGGTTTTAATTCCTCGGGGCAGGCATCGCGAGCCTCTGCCCAGTCACCGGTTAGGACACATTTTTTTACTAAGGATAACTTGGGGTCGCTGGCCGTCCAGGCTCTGATTTGGCGAGCCGTCATGGGCGAATCTGTGGACTCGAAGACATTGATTGCCATGACTATCTCACAGTCCTGTTCGTCAGACCCTTCCATGGCCGCCAGGGGTAGCCTGCTGAGCGCGTCGGCACAGTTGTCTGTGCCTGGTCTGTGCCTTATGGTATAGTCGTAGGACGCCAGCATGAGTGCCCACCGTTGAATTCGCGCCGAGGCGTTGGCGTTTATTGCCTTGCTCTCGGATAGGAGTGACGTGAGGGGCTTGTGGTCGGTTTTTAACGCGAACTTGGCCCCGAAAAGGTATTGGTGCATCTTTTTGACACCGTACACGCATGCGAGCGCCTCCTTCTCTACCACTCCGTACCCGCGCTCCGCCCGCGAAAGTGACCTGGAGGCATAAGCTATGGGTTGTAATTTGCCCGCACTATTGACATGTTGCAAAACGCACCCAACCCCATACGCTGACGTATCGCATGTGAGAACTAGCTTTTTACCTGGGTCAAAAAAAGTCAAAACACTGTTGGAACACAGAAGGTTGCGTGCCTTATTGAAGGCGCGTTCCTGGGCGTCCCCGCAAAACCAATCGCACCCCTTCCTGAGTAGCACGTGGAGAGGCTCCAGCAGCATGCTTAAGTTCTGCATAAAGTTCCCAAAGTAATTGAGTAGCCCGAGAAAGACGCGCAGTTCTGAGAGATTCCGGGGCCTGATGCCAGGCGAATTGCTTCTGTTTTGGACTCTGTTGGGCGGATTCCATCAGCGGCAATCCTTCTGCCCAAAAATTCAACCTCGGGCTCGGGTGCGAGAAACAGGCACTTGGATTTCTTGACTCGTAGGCCTACCCGATCCAACCGCTTTCGTACTTCCTCCAAATTACGGAGATGGGAGTCGGTGTCCCTGCCCGTGATAAGTATGTCGTCTTGAAATACAACCGTCCCCAGGATGGACTTGAGCAGACTCTCCATGTTGCGCTGGAATATAGCAGCTGCCGACCTGATGCCGAATGGGCATCGATTGTACATGAAAAGGCCTCGATGTGTGTTGATGGTGGTGAGTAGCTTGGATTCCTCGGTCAATTCTTGCGTCATATTCGTAGATGTGAGGTCTAATTTTGAGAAAAGTTTACCTCCAGCCAATGTGGCAAATAAGTCCTCCGCTCTGGGCAGCGGGTACTGGTCCTGCAGGGAGACTCTGTTTATGGTAGATTTGTAGTCCCCACAGATTCGCACGGATCCATCAGGCTTCATGAATGGGACGATGGGACTTGCCCAGTCGCTAAATTCCACAGGTGATATAATGCCTTCCCGCAGAAGCCTGTCTAGTTTGTATTCAATCTTTTCCCTCATCACATAGGGTACAGCTCTGGCCTTGTGATGGACCAGTCTAGCATCCTGTGTGATGTAGATTTTGACTTTGGCCCCTTTGAAAGTGCCCACACCTGGCTGAAAGAGATGTTCAAATCGCTTTATAACTGTTGAGCAAGAGGTCCGTTCCTCTAATGACATGGCATGGACATCATCCCATTTCTAGTTTAGTTTTGCCAGCCAGCTTCTCCCCAGCAGTGCTGTGGGGTCTCCGGGGACAATCCACAGGGGAAGTCGGTTCACTGTCCCTTTGTGTGTGACAGAGAGCATGGCGCTGCCGAAGACTGGTACGATTTCTTTGGTATAGGTTCTTAGTTTGGTGTCGACCCTTGTGAGTTTTGGTCTGTCTTTTTTATGCGGCCACAGTTGATCAAATTGTTGAGCGCCCATGAGAGATTGACTCACTCCTGTATCCAGCTCCATGTTGACAGATATCCCGTTGAGTAGGACCCTCATCATTATAGGAGGCGTCCTGTTGTAGGAGCAGCGGCCATTGATCGTGTTGACCCGCTGTTCACTGGTGTCCTGGGTACAGTCCCCACCATCTTCTGGTCCGCTTTCCGACCCATCCGATTCGTATATCAGCCGAGCTGCTGTTTTTTTGCACATGCGGGACAAATGACCTGTATTTTCACAATTTCTGCAAACAGCCTGCTGAAATCGACATCCCCTTGACGAGTGCCCACCCCCACACCTCCAGCACAGACCTGTTCCATTGTTCAAAGTGTTCCCAAAGAATGAGCAGCGTTTGGCTGATCTCTCTTGAGCGTCTCTCAGTTTGTAGTTGATTGCTCGCATTGTGGGTTGATGAGGTGTGAACGGCCGTTCCTGTGGCCCTTGATGGCTTCTGCCTGCTGTCGAGAGCCTGTTCTCCCGGTTTTGTCTGTGTGTGGGGGTAGCAGCTTGTTTAGTGCTGTGAACTTCTTGCTCCGATATTTCATTAGCTGTCGTACCTGCATTGTAAATCAACCTCGTTTCTTCTTCCCCTACCAAGGATGTCTGTGCAACCAGTGCTGCTGCCTCTAAGGTCAGGTTCTTGGTCTCTATGAGCTTTCGGAATATGCCTGCGTGGCCTATTCCTTCAATGAAAAAGTCTCTCAGCATTTCTCTCCTCAGTTCATCGGAGAACTCACATAAACTAGCCAACCTCCGAAGTTCCGCCACGAAGTCGGGTATGCTCTGGCCCACACAGGGTCTTAGTTGTAGAACCTGTGTCTGGCCATGTGTAGGCTGCTCGCTGGCTTCAGGTGGTCTCTTACCAGTGTGCTCAATTCTTCAAACGACTTGCTTGCTGGTTTCTCGGGTGCCAACAGATCCTTCATTAAAGCGTATGTTTTCGAGCCACAGCTGGTCAAGAGATGGGCTCTTCTCTTGTCTGCCTTATCATCGCCTAACCAGTCTTTGGTTACAAAGCTTTGCTGGAGCCTTTCTATAAAGTCCTCCCAATTGTCTCCCGCATTGTACTTTTCATCTGATCCGTTGTTCGCCATTCTGTGGATTCTGTAATCCCGTAACTCGTCGCCACTGTAAAGTCCTGTCCCCTCAGTACAGATTCACACGAGGCATGTAGTGAAGTCAAGGTCACTCTGGACCTGCACCTTTATTTCACAGCTCTGGAATGCTGCACTTGCCTGAGACCTGTCCTTATATACCTGTCTCTTGCAAGTGCACCCCTGGTGGTAAGGTATGCAGGTGGTTACAGGTCATATCTTATTACAGTCATGTATAGCATGTTAGGATACAGTTATATATAATAATGTAAGATACATGACATCAAGGGTTACAGGGAGCGGGCAGAAAAGTGGAGTTGAGGCCAATATCAGATCAGCCATAATTTTATTGAATGACAGAGCAGGCTCGAGGGGCTGAATGTCCTACTCCTGCTCCTATTTCATATGTTCTTTTCTTAAGATCATGGATGATCTTCAACGTCAACTCCACTTTCCCGCCCGATCCCCATAATCCCTTGATTCCTTTAGAGTCAAAAAATCTATATCTCAGCCTTGAATATACTCAACGATTCAGCATCCACAGCCCTTTGGGGTAGAGAATTCCAAAGATTCACAACCCTCTGTGTGAAGAAATGTCTCATCAGCTCAGTCCCAAATAGCTGACCCCTTATCCTGAGACGATGCCCCCTTGTTCTAGACTCTCCAGCCAGTGGAAACAACCACTCAGCATCTACGCTGTCAAGCCCTCTCAGAATGAGATCACCTCTCATTCTTCTAAACTCCAGAGAGTATAAGCCCAATCTACTCAATCTCTCTTCATAGGACAACCCTCCCATCCCAGGAATCAATCTAGTGAACCTTGGTTGCACCTGCTCTAAGGCAAGTATATCCTTCCTTAGGTACGGAGACCAAAACTGTATACAGTACTCTAGGTGTGGTCTTGCCAAAGCTCTGTACAATTGCAGCAAGACACCCTTAGCCTTTTATTCCAACCACCTTGCAATTAAGGATAACATACCATTTGCCTTCCTAATTGCTTGCTGTACCAGCATGTTAACTTTCTGTGTTTCATGTACAAAAACACCCAAATCTCTCTGAACACGATTATTTAATACTTTCTCACCATTTAAAAAATATTTAGTTTTTCTATTCTTCCCCCAAAGTGAATAGCCTCACAGTTCCCCACATAATACTCCATCTGCCACCTTCTTGCCCACTCACTTAACCTGTCTACATCCCTTTGTAGATGTCTTCTTCACAGCTTACTTTCCTACCTAACTCTATATCATCAACAAAACTTGGAACATTAGGCTTGGTCCCTTCATATTAGTCATTAATATAGATTGTAAATAGCTGAGGCCCAAGCACTAATCCTTATGGCACCCTACTAGTAGCAGCCTGCCAACTTGTTTATTACTACTCTCTGTTTTCTGTCTGTTAACCAATCCTCTATCCATGCAAATATATTACCCCCAAATCCATGAGCCCTTATCTTGCATAGCAACCTTTAAGAACATAAGAACATAAGAAATAGGAGCAGGAGTAGGCCATACGGCCCCTCGAGCCTGCGCCGCCATTTAATAAGATCATGGCTGATCTGATCATGGACTCAGCTCCACTTCCCCGCCCACTCCCCATAACTCCTGTTTCCTTTATCGTTTAAGAAACTGTCTATTTCTGTCTTAAATTTATTCAATGCCCCAGCTTCCACAGCTTTCTGAGGCAGCGAATTCCACAGATTAACAACCCTCTGAGAGAAGAAATTTTTCCCCATTTCTGTTTTAAATGGGCGGCCCCTTATTCTAAGATCATGCCCTCTAGTTCTTGTCTCCCCCATCAGTGGAAACATCCTCTCTGCATCCACCTTGTCAAGCCCCCTCATAATCTTATACGTTTCGATAAGATCACCTCTCATTCTTCTGAATTCCAATGAGTAGAGGCCCAACCTACTCAACCTTTCCTCATAAATCAACCCCCCTCATCCCCGTAATCAACCCAGTGAACCTTCTCTGAATTGCCTCCAAAGCAAGTGTAGCCTTTCGTAAATATGGAAACCAAAACGGCACGCAATATTCCAGGTGTGGCCTCATCAATACCTTATATAGCTGTAGCAAGACTTCCCTGCTTTAATACTCCACCCCCTTTGCAATAGGTCAATCCCCATTGGCCTTCATGATCACTTGCTGTACCTGCATACAATCCTTTTGTGTTTCATGCACAAGTACCCCCAGGTCCCGCTGTTCTGCAGCACTTTGCAATCTTTCTCCATTTAAATAATAACTTGCTCTTTCATTTTTTTCTGCCAAAGTGCATGACCTCACACTGTCCAACATTATACTCCATCTGCCAAATTTTTGCCCACTCACTTAGCCTGTCTATGTCTTTTTGCAGATTTTTTGTGTCCTCCTCACACACTGCTTTTCCTCCCATCTTTGTATCGTCAGCAAACTTGGCTACGTTACACTCAGTCCCTTCTTCCAAGTCGTTTATATAGATTGTAAATAGTTGGGGTCCCAGCACTGATCCCTGCGGCATCCCATTAGCTACTGGTTGCGAACCAGAGAATTAACCATTTATCCTGACTCTCTTTTCTGTTAGTTAGCCAATCCTCTATCCATCTTAATATATTACCCCCAACCCCATGAACTTTTATCTTGTGCTGTAACCTTTTATGTGGCACCTTGTCAAATGCCTTCTGGAAGTCCAAATACACCCATCCACTGGTTCCCCTTTATCCACCCTGTTCGTTACATCCTCAAAGAACGGCAACAAATTTGTCAAACTTGACTTGCCCTTCATAAATCCATGCTGACTCTGCCTGACCGAATTTTGCTTTTCCAAATGTCCTGCTATTGCTTCTTTAATGATGGACTCCAACATTTTCCAAAGAACAGATGTTAGGCTAACTGGTCTATAGTTTCCTGCTTTTTGTCTGCCTCCTTTTGTAAGTAGGGGCGTTACATTTGCAGTCTTCCAATCTGCTGGAACCTCCCCAGAATCCAGGGAATTTTGGTAAATTACAACCAATGCATCCACAATCCCTGCCGTTACTTCTCTTAAGACCCTAGGATGCAAGCCATCAGGTCCATGGGATTTATTTTCCTTTAGTCCCATTATCTTACTGAGTACCACCTTCTTAGTGATTGTGATTGTGTTAAGTTCCTCCCCCCTATAGCCCCTAGTCTCTCCACTGTCGGAATATAGTTACTGTCCTCTACTGTAAAGACTGATATAAAATATTTGTTCTGCCATTTCCATGTTCCCCATTACTAATTCCCTGGTTACGTCCTCTAAGGGACCAAATTTACTTTAGCCACCCTTTTCTTTTTTATATAACTATAGAAACTCTTGCTATCTGTTTTTATATTTTGTGCTATTTGCTTTCATAATCTATCTTCCCTTTTTTAGTCATTCTTTGCTGGCTTTTAAAAGCTTCCCAGTCTTCTGTCCTCCCACTAGATTTGGCCACTTTGTATGCCCTTGTGTTTAATTGGATACCGTCCTTTATTTCTTTAGTTAGTCACAGATGGCTATCTTTTCTTTTACATCCTTTCCTCCTCACTGGAATATATTTTTCTTGAGAGTTGTGAAATATCTCCTTAAATGTACACCACTGTTCATCAACCGTCCCACACTTTAATCTATTTTCCCAGTCTACTTTAACCAACTCTGCCCTCATACCTTCATAGTCTCCTTTAATTAAGCTTAGTTCGCTGGTTAGAGATCCAACTTTCTCACCCTCCATCTGAATTTGAAATTCAATCATGCTACAATCACTCATTCCAAGGAGATGCTTTACTAGAAGATTGTTTATTAATCCTGTCTCATTACACAGGACCAGATCTAAGATAGCCTGCCCCTGGTTGGTTCCGTTACATACTGCTCAAGGAACCCATCCCTTAAGCACTCTATGAACTCCTCCTCAAGGCTACCCTGACCAATTTGATTTGTCCAATCAATATCACCCATGATTATTGCTGTTCCCTTTTTACAAGCCCCACTATTTCCTGGTTTATACATTCGTGAATGCCTTTTGGAAATCCAAATGTACTGCATTCACTGGTTCCCCTTTATCTACCCTACTAGGTATATCCTGAAAAAACTCGAATAGATTAGTCAAACACGATTTCCCTTTCATAAAACCATGTTGATACTGCATAATCATGTTATGATTTTCTAAGTGCCCTGTTACCACTTCCTTTATAATTAATTCTTGATGACTGATGTCAGGCTAACTGGCCTATAGTTCCTGGTTTTCTCTCTTCCTCCTTTCTTGAATAGCAGGGTTGCATTTCCTACCTTCCAATCCGAAGATCACAATCAATGCATCCACTATCTCTGCAGCCACCTCTTTTAGAACCCTTGGATGTAGGTCATCAGGTCCAGGGGATTTGTCGGCTTTTAGTCCCATTAGTTTCTCAAGTACTTTTTCTCTATTGATCTTAATTACTTTAAGTTCCTCACTCATATTTTCCCCTTGGTTCCCCACTATTTTTGGTATGTTCTACTGTGAAGACAGATACAAAATATTTGTTTCAATCCAGCATTATCCAGATGTTACTACAGGTACGATAAATAAATGAGAGAAAATCCTGACACCAGGCAGGATAAAATTGTGATACAGTAAGTAAGTGTAACAACTATGAAGTACTCGAGACTTTTAATATATTAATGTTATAGTTACTATATTATACAGTTAATATATTAATTACAGATTTCTTTTTGATTAACATTTTGTGGATTCTTTTACTTGTGTAACCTTATGTGGACTAGATTTTTTTTGCCTATTGACTATGAATTTTAAGCACAATACTCAGATCGTACATTTGACCCTGACTTGAGCTTCCGGCCACATATCCATTCCATCACCAAGACCGCCTACTTCCACCTGCGTAATATCATCTGTCTCTGTTCCTGCCTCAACTCATCTGCTACTGAAACCCTCATCCATGCCTTTGTTACCTCTGGACTAGACTATTCCAATGCTTTTCTGGTCAGCCTCCCATCTTCCACCCTCCATACACTTGAGCTGATCCAAAACTCTGCTGCCTGTATCCTAACTCACATCAACTCCCATTCACCATCATAGACAGTCCCTCGGAATCGAGAAAGACTTGCTTCCACTCTAAAAATGAGGTCTTAGGTGACTGAACAGTCCAATACAAGAACCACAACCCCTGTCAAAGATGGGACAGACAATCGATGAGGGAAAGGGTGGGTGGGACTGGTTTGCCGCACCATCACCCCTGTGGTCACTGACCTATGTTGACTCCTGGTCCGGCAACACCTCGATTTCAAAATTCTCAACCTTATTTTCAAATTCTTCCATGGCCTCACCCCTCCCTATCTCTGTAATCCTCCTCCAGCCCTACCACCCTTCGAGATCTCTGCGCTCCTCCAAATGCGCATCCTCGATTTAATCGCACCAACCATTGGTGGCCGTGCCTTCAGCTGCCTAGGCCCTAAGCTCAAGAATTCCCTCCCTATGCCTCTCCATCTCTCTCTCCTCCTTTAAGATGCTCATTAAAACTTACTTCTTTGATCAAGCTTTTAATTACCTGTCCTAATATCTCCTTATGTGGCTCAGTGTTAAATGTTGTTAGATAATGCGCCAGTGAAGTGCCTTGGGACATTTTACTGCGTTAAAGGTGCTATAGAAATGAAAGTTGTTGTTGTTGAGGTGTGGTTACATAGAAACATAGAAACATAGAAAATAGGTGCAGGAGTAGGCCATTCGGCCCTTCAAGCCTGCACCACCATTCAATAAGATCATGGCTGATCATTCCCTCAGTACCCCTTTCCTGATTTCTCTCCATACCCCTTGATCCCTTTAGCCGTGAGGGCCATATCTAACTCCCTCTTGAATATATCCAATGAACTGGCATCAACAACTCTCTGCGGCAGGGAATTCCACAGGTTAACAACTCTCTGAGTGAAGAAGTTTCTCCTCATCACAGTCCTAAATAACCTACCCCTTATCCTAAGGCTGTGTCCCCTATTTCTGGACTTCCCCAACATCGGGAACATTCTTCCCGCATCTAACTTGTCAAGTCCCGTCAGAATCTTATATGTTTCTATGAGATCCCCTCTCATCCTTCTAAACTCCAGTGTATAAAGGCCCAGTTGATCCAGTCTCTCCTCATATGTCAGTCCAGCCATCCCGGGAATCAGTCTGGTGAACCTTCGCTGCATTCCCTCAATAGCAAGTACGTCCTTCCTCAGATTAGGAGACCAAAACTGAACACAATATTCCAGGTGAGGCCTCACCAAGGCCCTGTACAACTGCAGTAAGACCTCCCTGCTCCTATACTCAAATCCTCTAGCTATGAAGGCCAACATACCATTTGCCTTCTTCACCGCCTGCTGTACCTGCATGCCAACTTTCAATGACTGATGAACCATGACACCCAGGTCTCATTGCACCTCCCCTTTTCCTAATCTGCCGCCATTCAGATAATATTCTGCCTTCATGTTTTTGCCACCAAAGTGGATAACCTCACATTTATCCACATAATACTGCATCTGCATTTGCCCACTCACCTAATCTGTCCAAGTCACCCCGCAGCCTCTTAGCATCCTCCTCACAGCTCACACCGCCACCCAGTTTAGTGTCATCTGCAAACTTGGAGATATTACACTCAATTCCTTCATCTAAATCATTAATGTATATTGTAAAGAGCTGGGGTCCCAGCACTGAGCCCTGCGGCACTCTATTAGTAACTGTCTGCCATTCTGAAAAGGACCTGTTTCTCCTGACTCTCTGCTTCCTGTCTGCTAACCAGTTCTCTATCCACGTCAGTACATTAACCCCAATACCGTGTGCTTTGATTTTGAACACCAATCTCTT
Source organism: Pristiophorus japonicus (assembly GCF_044704955.1). Taxonomy (NCBI): domain Eukaryota; kingdom Metazoa; phylum Chordata; class Chondrichthyes; family Pristiophoridae; genus Pristiophorus; species Pristiophorus japonicus. The sequence goes on along the minus strand of NC_091977.1, from coordinate 441,423,915 downwards.
GTGTGGGACCTTGTCAAAAGCCTTTTGAAAGTCCAAATACACCACATCCACTGGTTCTCCTTTGTCCACTCTACTAGTTACATCCTCAAAAAATTCCAGAAGATTTGTCAAGCATGATTTCCCTTTCATAAATCCATGCTGACTTGGACCGATCCTGTCACTGCTTTCCAAATGCGCTGCTATTTCATCCTTAATAAATTGATTCCAACATTTTCCCCACTACTGATGTCAGGCTAACTGGTCTATAATTATTCGCTTTCTCTCTCCCTCCCTTTTTATCACCCTTCCCCTTCGATTAAAGGGGAGGGCTGCTGTGCACTCTGCATGGTCTCTGATGGACAACACTGGGCCACGAGGGCAGCATGCGACCGGGCCAGCAGCCCAGCATCCAAGACAGAGTGCCGAGTTGCACGTTGGCGGCCCGCACCATGCTAGGCCGCCATCATTGAGCCAACCCAAGAGTCGGCCGACAAAAAAAGATGGTGGCTCGGGACGCTGACACTCTCCCCTTTAATCACCATGCCAAGATTATAGGTTGGTCATTCTACAGACATTGGCAGGTGTTATTTCAAATGCTATGGTCATCAAGGTGAATTCTGGGGAATGAAACTCTATTGACAGTATTAAGTGCTCCCAATCAGGTAGACCACAACTAGATAAAGAGTTGTCTCAACCCTATTGAACAACCCCACTGAATCATTGTGACACATTTCCATTTCTTGCACCAGCCGTCCTTTAGCCTGTCTAAGAGAGGCTGACAATTAGTGGCAAATTAGGGACAATTTTATTTTGTATGCCTCTCCCCACTCAGAATTGGATTGAGACTGCCTAAACTGATTTCATATCGGATCGTTTTAACCAGCAGACAGAAGAGACTTGGGGGTGAAATTCATTATTGCCCCATTTGGGGGCAGTAACAGTTGGGAGGCGTGAGACTTAGCGCCAGGCACTGAAATTTCACCCCTCTCAAAAAATTCAAGCGCTCCACTTCATTCCTGGGGCACTAACAGGGTGGACACCTCGGCAGCACTGCACACTGGCTGTGGAGTGCTCCCGCATCCGAGGGGCTCTTCCTCCCTTAAAGGGAAGGGCCCCGCTGCAAACTCTGCAGAAGGAAAAGGGACATACCTGGACCACCATGGAGCAGGGGTGCCGCGCGATCAGCCCAGCACTCAAGCAGAGTGCCGGTGTGCGCGATCGCGGCCAGGATCCCGGGAAGAAAGCGGATCAGGGGTGGCAACAAGATAAGTTTTTTTTTATTTTTCAACCGCCTACCTCGCCTTTAATTTTCCCCCCGGCACTGCTGCAGGGGGCGAAAGTGAATTTTGGACCAGGGGTGCTAACAGGGCGATGCACAGCAGCAGTGACATCGCGATCTCCAGGCGCAGGTAATCGGGGTGCAAATTCGTAGCACTGCCCCTGGGGGCGCTAATGGGAGGCGCAAATGCAGCGAATTTCTAGCCCTTTATTTTCCATTGCCTTGTTTTTAGGGGCTCATCGACACCCATGGAACAAACTTGCCCTTTTAATAGTGGTTAGCGCCCTGGGCCACCACGCACCGACCCCTTAATAGTCCAATGGGGAAATTGCAGGTCACGAAGCTGGCAGATATCCGTTCTTGGCACAGTGATTAAAGGGGAGAGTGTCAGCGTCCCGGGCCACCATTTTTTTTTGTCAGCCGACTCTCGGGTCGGCTCGATGATGGCGGCCTAGCATGGTGCAAGCTGCCAACGTGCAACTCGGCACTCTGTCTTGGATGCCGGGCTGCTGGCCCGGTCACATGCTGCCCTGGTGGCCCAGTGTTGTCTATCAGAGACCATGCAGAGTGCACAGTGGCCCTCCCCTTTAATCGAAAGGGAAGTGTGTTGAAGCGCATCAGCGCTACGCGGAGCATCCTCGTAGCACTGAGGATTTCACCCCAGTAGCACCCCCGGACCCACCCCCAAAGGAAACATAGAAACATAGAAATTAGGTGCAGGAGAAGACCATTCAGCCCTTTGAGCCTGCACCGCCATTCAATAAGATCATGGCTGATCATTCAACCTCAGTACCCCTTTCCTGCTTTCTCTCCATACCCCTTGATCCCTATAGAAAGCGAAAGTGGAGCGCCGGAGATTGCCGGTTCAGTCCAATTCAGCGGCGGGGATGGACTAAAAGTCTCGGCCCCGGAAGGTTACCACCACCAATTGAGGCATGTGGAAATTTCACACCACCCCCCACCAAGTGTTTTGAAAATAATGTGGCTTCTGATTGACCTGTAGCATTTGAGTTACCACTTTTCAAGTCAGTCAGATAGTAAATGTGCTGGGCTCTGTGTGGGAACTATTCCTACTAATATTTATTATACAAATTTAGTGTCCATTAAACAGATAGGAGTGGAAATTGCATTAACCACATCTACAGAATTGTTTCTCCTTTAATATCTTTGTGATTACCCATTTTGTTATTGCCCATACATGTACCCTATCTTTTGTAGATGACCAGTCTGGTGCGAAAGATCAAAGTACCACTACAGAGCTGTCCAATTTCAAAACTGATATCCAGTTCCTTCAGAACCAGCTTGGTGACATTGCAGACAAAGCCTCCAAAAACAAAGTTGCACTGGATAAGCTACAAGAGACTGACCAATCAATGACAACCAACCATAACTCCCTGAAAAGCTTGTTGGATAGCAACTCAAGATCAATCAGAGACATAAACCAGACTTTATTGACATACATTGGATTCATTACCAACCTGGAGCAAAACACTGGTAAGCTACAAAATGACATGCAAGGACAAACCAAGTCTCAAAGCAATATAGTTATAAATCTCAGTCAATTAAATCAGACACAGATTCAGCAAAGGGATTTATTCAGTGCACTGCAGAAATCTGTTGATGATACCAGTCAGGCCATCCAGAAGATAAGGAACGATTGGCAGGCTCTCCAACAGACTGTAGTTCAAGCACGAAAAGACACTGACTGGCTAAAAGAGAAATTGCAATACCTACAATTACAAGCAGTGAACAACTCAGTTATAGTGACTAGTAATAGTGACACTTTGGAGGATATGAATAATCAACTGAACTCTCTCAGTAGCCAGATTGCGAATATTAGTTTCATGGCTACCATTCATGAAGAGAGTCTCAAGGATCTACAGCAGTATCAAAAAGCTCATGAAAACAAAACATCTGCCAGTTTTGAACAACTTGAAGTGCGCATGGATATAAATGAGAGAGACATCAGCAGTATTATTGGCAATATCAGTTGGACTGTGCAACATCTTCGATCACTGACAAGCAACTTGAATGGTATAAAAACCACTTGTACCAATACATTGAGTCAACATGCGGATGAGCTAGCCATCCTGACCACCAACATGGACAACATCCGTGTGGACAGCTCTCTCCTCAAAGCACAGCAAGGTGTAATGAAGGCCAGGTTAGATATTGAGGTTGGCAATTTGTCCATGATCATGGAAGAAATGAAACTTGTAGACACAAAGCATGCTCAGTTGATTAAAAACTTCACAATTCTTCAAGGTAAGCATTTTCTGTGAATTATTCAAAACTATGGTGAAATGAATTTATTTTAAGTCTGGTCAATTCAATCCAGTTGAGGATGTTCATTTTCAAATGTATGGGGACAATTTGAAAGGAGCCGATTTCAAACTTTTGACCATATTCACACAGATATTTTAGTCTATATGTTAGTATGCTTCTTTATAGTATTTTACAGGATTATATGATGCAATAGCACAAACTGAACAGGATAGTGGAACAGATTACTAGAAAAAGTAGTCAATTCTAGGTCAATTAAAAAGGACTGGATCAGTAACTTTCAAGAAAAGGGTTTGAGGCTTACAGAGATATCATCAGTACATTTATTTTATTCTTTTAGGCATTGAGAAAAGTATATAGAGATCTTGAGTGGGAGGGAGTCTATGATTGAAGCGGTTGTCTGTAGACTGTGGAAGTGGAGGGCTTAGTGGTACAAAGCTTTCTTAACATTCTTACCATTATTCTGACAAATAAAGACCTTGAAATTCATGCGTATCTAAATTATTGGTGTACGATTGGCAGAGGGTTTATCCCCTGCAACTGATTAGTGAGGCCCGAGGCTCCCTGATATCGGGTCTTGGGGCTCATTTCAATGGAGCTGGGGAGACGATGAGAGCCTGCCAGCGAAGAAGATTACAAGATCAGGCTGCTGATACAGGTGCAGCGGCTCTCAGGTGCATTGGTCTGGGGATTGAGTCTGGGATTGGGTTTGTGGTCGGGACATCGCGGTCGATGGAGTTCAGGCTCAGGGTTGAGTCTGGGAGGAGGGCAGGGAGAGAGATCTGGGTCTGGGATGAGTTGCAGCGATGCTGGGGGTAAGCAGCAGAGATGGAGGGGACAAGCAGAAGCAATAGGGGGGAGGAGTGATTGTGATGGGAGAGGAGCAGCAATGGGTGCGTTGATGGGGTGGAGCGATGATAGGGAAGGGGTGGCACTGCGCGAAATGGTGATGGGGGAATGATGGGGGAGGAGCGGCGATCGGGGAGGAGTAGTGATGGGGGAGGAGCGGCGATGGGGGGGATGTGGTGATGGGGGAGGTGCGACGATGGGGGGGGAGTGGTGATGGGGGAGGAGCGGTGATGGGGGAGGAGCGGTGATGGGGGGGGGAGCAGCGATGGGGGGGAGTGGCGATGGGGGGAGTGGCCATGGGGGAGGAGCGGCGATAGGGGAGCGGCGATGGGGGAGGAGCGGCGATGGGGGAGCGGCGATGGGGGAGCGGTGATGGGGGAGCGGCGATGGGGGAGGAGCGGCGATGGGGGGGAGCGGCGATGGGGGAGCGGTGATGGGGGAGCGGTGATGGGGGAGGAGCAGCGATGGGGGAGGAGCGGCAATGGGGGGGAGCGGTGATGGGGGAGCGGTGATGGGGGAGCGGCGATGGGGGGGAGCAGTGATGGGGGGAGCGGTGATGGGGGAGCGGTGATGGGGGGAGCGGTGATGGGGGGAGCGGTGATGGGGGGAGCGGTGAAGGGGGAGCGGTGATGGGGGAGCGGTGATGGGGGGAGCGGTGATGGGGGAGCGGTGATGGGGGAGCGGTGATGGGGGAGCGGTGATGGGGGAGCGGTGATGGGGGGAGCGGTGATGGGCTAGCGGCGATGGGGGGGAGCGGCAATGGGGGGGAGCGGTGATGGGGGGGTAACAACGATGGGGAGGAGCGGCGATGGGGGGGGAGCAGTGATGGGGGGGGAACAACGATGGGGAGGAGCGGCGATGGGGGGGAGCGGTGATGGGGGGGTAACAACGATGGGGAGGAGCGGCGATGGGGGGGGAGCAGTGATGGGGGGGGAACAACGATGGGGAGGAGCGGCGATGGGGGGGGAGCAGTGATGGGGGGGGAACAACGATGGGGAGGAGCGGCGATGGGGGGGAGCGGTGATGGGGGGGTAACAATGATGGGGAGGAGCGGCGATGGGGGGGGAGCAGTGATGGGGGGGGAACAACGATGGGCAGGAGCGGCGATGGGGGGAGCAGCGATGGGAGAGGAGCGGCGATGGGGGGAGCGGCGATGGGGGGGAGCGGTGATGGGGGAGTGGCGATGGGGGGAACGGTGATGGGGGAGGAGCAGCGATGGGGGGAGCGGCGATGGGGGGGAGCGGCGATGGGGGGAACGGTGATGGGGGAGTGGCGATGGGGGAGGAGCGGCGATGGGAGAGGAGCGGCGATGGGGGGAACGGTGATGGGGGAGCGGCGATGGGGGAACGGTGATGGGGGGGAGCGGCGATGGGGGGAGTGGCGATGGGGGGGAGCGGCGATGGGGGGAACGGTGATGGGGGAGTGGCGATGGGGGAGGAGCGGCGATGGGAGAGGAGCGGCGATGGGGGGAACGGTGATGGGGGAGCGGCGATGGGGGGAACGGCGATGGGGGGAGCGGCGATGGGGGGGAGCGGCGATGGGGGAGGAGCGGCGATGGGGGGGAGCGGCGATGGGAGAGGAGCGGCGATGGGAGAGGAGCGGCGATGGGGGAGGAGCGGCGATGGGGGGGAGCGGCGATGGGGGGAGCGGCGATGGGGGGGAGCGGCGATGGGGGGGAGCGGCGATGGGGGGGAGCGGCGATGGGGGGGAGCGGCGATGGGGGGGAGCGGCGATGGGGGAGGAGCGGCGATGGGGGGGAGCGGCGATGGGGGGGAGCGGCGATGGGGGGGAGCGGCGATGGGGGAGGAGCGGCGATGGGGGGGAGCGGCGATGGGGGGGAGCGGCGATGGGGGGGAGCGGCGATGGGGGGGAGCGGCGATGGGGGGGAGCGGCGATGGGGGAGGAGCGGCGATGGGGGGGAGCGGCGATGGGAGAGGAGCGGCGATGGGAGAGGAGCGGCGATGGGGGAGGAGCGGCGATGGGGGGGAGCGGCGATGGGGGGGAGCGGCGATGGGGGGGAGCGGCGATGGGGGGGAGCGGCGATGGGGGGGAGCGGCGATGGGGGGGAGCGGCGATGGGGGAGGAGCGGCGATGGAGGAGCGGCGATGGGGGGGAGCGGCGATGGGGGGGAGCGGCGATGGGGGGAGCGGCGATGGGGGGGAGCGGCGATGGGGGGGAGCGGCGATGGGGGGGAGCGGCGATGGGGGAGGAGCGGCGATGGAGGAGCGGCGATGGGGGGGAGCGGCGATGGGGGGGAGCGGCGATGGGGGGGAGCGGCGATGGGGGGGAGCGGCGATGGGGGAGGAGCGGCGATGGGGGAGGAGCGGCGATGGGAGAGGAGCGGCGATGGGGGAGGAGCGGCGATGGGAGAGGAGCGGCGATGGGGGGAACGGTGATGGGGGGGAGCGGCGATGGGGGAGGAGCGGCGATGGGGGAGGAGCGGCGATGGGAGAGGAGCGGCGATGGGGGAGGAGCGGCGATGGGGGAGGAGCGGCGATGGGGGAGGAGCGGCGATGGGAGAGGAGCGGCGATGGGGGAGCGGCGATGGGGGGAGTGGCGATGGGGAAGCGGCGATGGGGGAGGAGCGGTGATGTTGTGGAGCGGCGATGGGGGAGGAGTGGGCGATGGGGGGATTGGTGATGGGGGAGGAGTGGGCGATGGGGGGAGCGGCAATGGGGGAGGAGCGGCGATGAGGGAGAAGCAGCGATGGGGGAGGAGTGGGCGATGGGGGGAGTGGCGATGGGGGAGGAGCAGCGATGGGGGTGGAGCAGCGATGGGGGAGGAGTGGGCGATGGGGGGAGTGGCGATGGGGGGAGCGGCAATGGGGGAGGAGCGGCGATGCGGGAGGAGTGGGCGATGGGGGGAGTGGCGATGGGGGAGGAGCAGCGATGGGGGAGGAGCAGCGATGGGGGGAATGGCAGCAATGGGATGGAGCGACAGCAATGGCGGGGAAGTGTGTAGCGGTGATGGAAGGGAAGAGAGCAGTGCCGATTGGTTACTTTCATGTGGGGTTTCGAGGACTACACCTGCTCCCAGCCCCACAATCAGGTCAGTGGGCTGAGCATGCCTTGCCCTGAGTGCGGCCCAGGAAGCCCAACAGGAGGAAATCTTTAATTTTGTTTCCAGGCCTCCAACTGCACTATGGGGCTAACATCTACCTTGGATAGTTTTTAAAGCCCCATTGAACTCTGCAATCAGTTTGTCCACAGGCTGCAGTGCATTTTGTGCCACGCAACTAGTTGCATTGTGCTACACTGAGCCCACCAGATGCATCGAAGGCCTCAAGCCTCCATGGCCAGTTACAAGAGGGGTGCCTACCATTGAAGTATCTCAGAAATTATGGAAATGTGTTCAATAAGTTAATTTCCATCTATACAACCTGTACTAAAATGTTTTTTTTTTATGAAAATGTAGGTCCTCCTGGTCCAAGAGGTCCCAAAGGTGATAAAGGAATACAAGGACCAATTGGCAATAAGGGAACAAAAGGACAAAACGGTGATCCTGGAGAAGTAGGAGAACCTGGATTGATGGGTCCAAAAGGTTCGCGAGGCCTTCCAGGATCTAAAGGAGAAAGGGGCAGTCAAGGATATAGAGGCTCTGTTGGCTTGAAAGCACAAAAGGGTTCAAATGGAAGACCAGGTACACCAGGAGCAAAAGGAAGCGTAGGACTACCAGGTCTGGATGGACTACCAGGCAAAGCAGGTCCTCCAGGACAACCAGGAGAACAAGGTCAAATTGGAGCAACAGGAAGTAGAGGCCCAACAGGACTGCCAGGCCGAACAGGACCCAAAGGTCCTGCTGGTCCACCAGGCCCCCCAGGTCCCATAGGACTAATAAACCAAGCTTCAACAGTTTCCCCAAAACTAAATGGTAAAAATCTTTAATTATGTGCTAGAATGGAAAACTCGCTGGGGTAGGTTTTAACTTTCACTGCTGGCCAAAAATCTGGTGTTAGTGGATCAGTCACCTGATATACTTTCTATCCTTTCCATTGACTTCAATCGAGCAGGATGTACAATGGGCAGCCAATCTGCTACCACCAGTTTTCCACATGACAGTGAAGATTAAGATCCACCACTCTATTTCTCTAATTGTCTGGCTCCAGAAACATTACAAGAACCAATTTGCAATGTATATGATAAAAAAATGTGACTTTTCATGTTTATTTTTCAGACTTTGTGTTAAATATTTTTTGTGTGTACATTTAGTACTATGTACATTTAGTACTAAGCTACAATTCCACATGAATTTAATTATATTAAAGAAAGTACGAATTCATTACTTATCAGATCAGTTTATTTAATATGAATATAACAAGAGTTCTTCTTTGCTCATATATGGAATGAAGTTCCTATTTTTGTTACTTTTAATTAAAAAGGTCTACACGAGTAAAAGGTGACATGACTTTATGCTCCCATCTACTTAGAATTGCAGAATTTTTCTGCAGGAAAGGAGGCTGTTCAGCCCCATGTGTCTGCACTGGGTCTCTTAAAGAGTTGTCCATAGGAACCTAATAGTAGGCCATTAAACCCCTCAAGCATGTTCTGGCATTCAATTACATCATGGCTGATCTGTACCTTAACTCTATCTACCCACTTTGGTTCCGTAACTCTTAATACCCCTGCCTAACAAAATTCCAATGAGTCACTGCCCATTTGGTTTTATCACTGGTCAAGTGGGGAAAATTGCACCTTTGGCTGCTTTTAGCAGTTTTACTGTCATTCTGCATTTCCTGGTACAGATACAACACAGCACTAACAAACTGAAACAGTTAATTTAGATTAGAAGTCGAACCCACAAAGTCCGATGACTTACCCATTTTCAGGCATTTATTTTTGCTCAGCTGGGTGTCTGGCATCTGCAGAAACACATCACTTTATTTAAAGGTCCCCAAACCAAGCTCCTGCAAAATCTCCACAGGTAACGTTTTGGTTTTCCCAAAATGGAGTATAAAGTCCCTCCTTGTAGGAACACACAACACTAAGTCTAAATGTTTAATGTAGGTTGGCAGAGCACAAGGCTTGATAACACCCAAGAGCCCGTGTGGAACATACATGTCAGCATAGGCTAGTTGCGCAGATTAGCCTGTTTTAGGTGGGTGGGGTCGGGTGGGAGGTTAAAGTGTTAAAAATCTGAATCCCGAACTTAACCCACACACTTTTGGTTTTAATGGAAGTGGGGGTTGTGGGCGGGCGGCCAAGCTGCTCTCAGAAAGCGGTTGGCACTTTAAATATTATAATGAGGCTGCATGCTTCATTTTGAAGCTCCATTTTAAATTCAACTTTGGAAACCTCAGGAAACCTGACAACTAAAGGAAGGCGAGGACTGCTGGATCCAGGAGGTAAGTGCCTTTCCACTTACCTGCTGGATCCAGCATTCATGCCTCGCCAACCCCCTGCAAGCGGACACCCCCTACCTTTCCAAACACCCCCTCGAGGCCTCCAAAGCCCCCTCCAGCCTTCCAACCCAACCCCCCCATCCCCTGGCCTCTGATTCCCCCTTCTGGCTTCCGATCCCTCTTCTGGACTCCGATCTCGCTCCGCCCTCTGATCCCAGGCCCCTGACTGCCCTTCCAACCTCCAGCTTTCTGACCCCCTCCAACGATCTCCAGCCTTTCGACCCCCTCCTTCCCCTCCTCCTCTTATTCTCTGCGACCTGTGCCGCAGGCCTACTCGCCCGGCAACCAGCCACCTATCCAACTGGCTTTCTGCGAGCAGGAAACAGAGAAACAAAATGTTAATCAGGTCCTGCCGTTATATTCAGCTGGGTCTGAGGGGAACCCATTCCCTGGGTTTCCCAACCACATTACAGCACCCACACCCCCATGCTTCCTACCGCCTCCTAGTTAAAATTCAGGCCTCATGTAACTCTATGTAAGTGTGTAGCACTATTACTGGAGTTTAAATAACTAAAATCCCACAGGCTGCCAGCACAGCACACTGGTAAGATTCTTGCTTTAGGTCCACAAGGGTCAAGCTAATCATTAGGGCATTGACTTGGAGGGTTACCTGAAGTGAGATAAGAAGAATCAAAGGCCCCAGTGACAAATCTGACCTTCCAAATTCCATTATTTATCAAACTGGTTTGCTCAATCATTAACGGTGACCTGGAGAACTGGGGACCTGCCTGACTCAAGTATTGGATTACCTAGTCTGCCACCGAGAGTGGACTTGGTTCCAGACTTTCATTGCCAGGTGTGCTACCTTGGAGCCAACTCAACCGTAAAGTGACTTTGCTTACAACCCACAATCTTCCCCCAAGAGGATAGTCTTAGTTGGTCATCAGACAGCTGCCAAATGAGGTTTCAACCCATTCTAGATGGGCAACTGGTATCAGGCACTCTACACAAGCTGCAAGGTGAGCAGTACAACTGGCATCTAATGTGTAAGTGTATTTTAACAACCTCTTGATCACAACATAGACACACACCATATCCTATTGAACAGTGATTCCACTAGTTGGAGGTATGGAGCTTCAATAGCATCAGCTTGCTTCTCTGCAGCCAATTACAGTAGGAACCAAATCCCTTACACCAATAGCATTGCACATCAACTTCAAGCCAGACCAAACGCATACACTCTCCATCACACTTTTTTTCACAAATGTCTTCACACTTTAAGCACACACTATCTCTCACCTCTATATGCTTAATAAAATCCTATTATACTCCAAAGGTTAAATTGAAACTGTGCCAGAATAGAAATAAAGTTACTGTGCAATCTAGAAAGCCCTAGAAGCTGACACCGCGGTACAGCATCTGAATATAGGTATCAAAAATAGCAATTGGCTGGTGATACACAATACATTCCAGGTTATGTAACAATTAGAAGTTTCTTACAACAAATGCAAGATATGAACTATACAGTAAGACTAGCTAGATGAATTGTATAGTATTTTCTAATGCTGTATTCTCCTGTATTCTAATTATTAAATGTAGATCTGTATTTGTAATTGCACACAACCGCCAACCTCCCTTTCAACTCAGGGTCATTTTCATCGGATTATGCTTCTGTGAAGTACCTTTGGATATTTTTCTATATTAAAGGCACTATATCAGGGAATCAGACAAAAATCAATGCCGAGCCAAAGATGGAGATATTAGGAGGGGTGACAAAAAGTTTGGTCAAAAAGGTGTGTTGTAAAGGGGGCCTTAAAAGACGAAAGGGAGGAGGAGAGGTTTAGGCAGAGAATTCCAAAGCTTACAGCCTAAACAGTTGAAGGTACGACCACCAGTGGTCTGGCGAAGGGAGTGGGGGATGCACAAGAAGCCAGAGTTGAAGGAACACAGAGTTGGGGGTACACAGAGTTCTCGGCTGGAGGAGATTAGAGAGGTAGAGAGGGACGAGGCAATCAAGGGATTTAAACACAAGAATGAAAATGTTAAATTTGAGGCGTTGGGGGGCAGGGTAGCCAATGAAGGACAACCAATGTAGTTCAGCAAGCACAGGAGTGATGGGATTGGAAGCTCAGCTTGGGGTTAAATAGGTATTTGTGGATAGAAACAGTCTATTTCAACCTGAGACAGTTACCGGGGAAGGGGATGGAATTGGTCGTAAGGGTACAGTGGCTTTGGTAAATATTGTTTTCATAAATATTTATTACATAGAGCTGCAATTTGATAGATTTAATAGATTTTCACACTTCACTGATTTTCAAATGGTAATGTGTAACATGGCTATTAAAACGTGTCCCTCTCATTGCCATAAAATGGGAATTTGTAAAAAAACTCAAGACAATATATTTTCAAAAATGTCCTCTTATCTGACTTCATCGAAATAGCCCAGAAAGATGACTGCCTTTTCAAATGGCCTAATAAGCTAGAAGTGCAGTGAATGTTGCCACAGTAATTAGGTGAAGTTAAACATGGTGACACAGTGGATCAGATATTAGCCTTTTATCTGTGGGACCAATGTTGAAATATAGCTCAGACTGATGGGGAGAAAGTTTCCTGAGTCAGCTGGCTTTACGGATCTAACGTGAAATGAGTTTGGGTATCTTCACTACACTTCCTAGTGGGCTTTGGTCCACAATACAAACTGTCCCTAATCTGGCTCGAATTGGTAATTTCACTCAGGCTGGTTGATATGGAAAATGGAAAAAATGTTACACCAATGCAATAGGGGTGCTCCTCTGGGTTTTCTACGGCTCTTCCAATCATGAGTGGGAGAACCCCTGCAATAAATATTGTTGGACAGAATCGAAGGTCTTCAGTTAGCTGTGAAATAACTGGAAAATTTGGTGCCAATACTGGATGCCTTAAATGGAAAATGTTCCATTCCCCAGACTAAACCTTGCTCACTTGATGAACACCAAATGAAAATTAAAAAATTATTTTAAAAATGTGTTATGTTTTCTTGTACTACTTAAATATACCTTCAGTAATTTCCTTATCTGTGTTTTCTTAAAGGTTGTCCACCTAAATGGAAGAATTTTAAGGATAAATGTTACTATTTCTCCGTTGATCTTGTTGAATTTGAAGAAGGAAAAAATCTATGCAAAAACATGTCATCCAACATGATTATAATTAATAACCGCGAAGAACAGGTACCAAAAAAATGAATCAAAATCTAAAATGCCTCAATATTATTTTACTCAAATTTGTAAAAACTCTTATTTGCTTCAGAAATATCAAAAGTAAAGGACTAGAGGTTAAGGCACACTTGGTTCACAAAATTTTTCTTTAACCTTGTAAATTGGGTTCAAATGGGGCCAAACAGATATAAATGTCTTGTTCTCTGAAAACTATTCAATTTTATTATGTAGCATATTATATAGATTCTGGAAAGATCCCAGTTGATCAGAAAACCGCAAATGTTATGTCCCTATTTTGGGACTCAATTTTGCCCAAGCCCATTTTTTGGCGTATTGCTAGAGTTACGCCCATTTTTCTAGGCCAGAAATGTGCCAGAAATATTGTGCCAAAGTTTCCCCAATGTAATTCAAATTTGGCGCCGCGCAGCGTGTCCAGTCTCCTAGGGGGGTGGAGCCTGCTGTCTGCGCCAAAAAAACGATGCCGCACCTTCTGCGCATGTGCGACAAAAAAGTGACGTTTTTGACGTTATTTCAGTGGACGCACATGCGCAGTACAGCTCCGGGTTGGCAATCGGCCATTTTTAAAGAGCCAGTTGTGTGAGAAGGAGTGCTGTGTGAGAGCATTGGAAAAATCGGATCTGCACCAATCACAGGATGAAGTAGCGGCACTAGTTACTGTGATTGAGACCAGATGGCAGGAGTTGGACACCAGCAGAGGTCACAAAAATGTTCCAACCAAAGAAATTAAGAAACGCTGGAAACAAGTTGCAAAAGATTACTGCACAATGGTGACCACCACGTGATCTCGAGGCCAGTGTAAAAAGAAGTGGCACGACCTTGGTCAAGTTGTTAGTGTAAGTAATATTTTCATTTATTCAATGGAATTACAATTGTAAATGTGACCAGCTGTTTATGTCGAACCCAGCAGAAAGACATCCTCTCTAAAAAGTTACATTTTCATCATAGCAGTGGAAGATGGCACATAATAAAAGGAAAAGAACTCGAACAGGAGGAGGCCTGGCAAATCTGCAGTCACTGACATCAAATCTGCAGACACTGACACCATTGGAAGAGAGGATCACTGCTTTGATGGGTCCTGCCTGGAGAAAAGCATCCGCCACTGCACAATAAGCCCCACCTTCCGAGGCTGCGGGTCCCAGTGGTGTGGTGTGAGCCACACTTGTAGAGAGGAGGGGGAAGGAGAGCTCGACCGCGCTCTCCTGAGGTGCAGGAACAAATCGATGTGGTTCAGATGATGACAATGAGTGGGGAGAGCATTGACCTTACGCACACACTCCTGGACACCATCAGTAGGTCGCGGGACTGTTAGGAGACGTAACAGCAATCTCACGAGAAATGGGAACAATGTCAGGGACCATGAGGGAAGGAATGTCACAGATAGCTGATGTGCTGTCAGTGAACATCAGGGAGGGAATGTCAGAGATGGTACAAACACTGTCACTGAACATGAGGGAGGAAATGTCACAGGTAGTTGACACAGTTTTGCTCAACATGAGGGAGGGAATGTTGCAGGTCGTTGAGACCGTCAGGGCAAATGAGGGACGGCATGTTGGAGTTAGCTGCTGCAATAAGGGAACATACCCAGACCTCGCGCCCATTGACAGAATCAACTGCCACTCACACTCCAATCCCCACAGCAGCCTCTGAAGAGCCCCAAGCCGGGCCCTCCACATTGCCGCCTGGGCCCTCCACATTGCAGCGTGCCCCCCCCCCCCGCATCGCCCCCAACAGATGCACACTACCCAAGATCATAGAAAGAATAAGCTTGATACCTGATAAGTTCATATTAAAGGATGAAACTGAGTACTGTGAGCAATGAGTAAGTGTGACCTTAGCTCCTTTAATTAAACTCCAGAGTGCAGGTACCTCGTGGGTGGCCTGCTTATATACAGTGCTCTCAAGGGACGTGGGATCCCTTGGGACTCCCAACAGGTAGGCCCTCTGGTGGTGGTGTGATACAGGTTGCCAAGGGTTAAATACATAACATCACTCCCTCATTAAGTCAATAGTACACTTATTTACAGGGTGAGACGATCTGGGGCTTTTCGCTCCCTTGCCAGCCTTGCCGGGCTGCTGGGGATGGTGAGTTCGGCTTCGTGGTCAACCATGTTGTCGGTTGCTACTTGTGTGTATGTTGGAGGGTCAAAGTTGGTGGTATCTTCTTCGGGTTGTTTGTAGCTGTTAGTGAACCGCAATTTGATATGGTCCAAATGCTTTCTGCACGTTAGTCCATTGGCCAATTTAATCTGAAACACCCTATTCCCTTCTTTAGCTATGACTGCAACAGTGAGACATTTGGAACCATGTCCATAATTGAGCACAAATACAGGATCATTGACCTCAATATCACGTGACAAATTTGCACGATCATGGTACATACTTGTTGATGCTGCCTGTCCTCTACGTGACCATGGCGATCAGGGTGGACAAGAGAGAGCCTTGTTTTGAGTGCCCTTTTCATGAGCAGCTCAGCTGGGGGAACTCCGGTGAACGCGTGGGGTCTGGTGCGGTAACTGAGCAGCACTCAGGACAGCCGGGTCTGCAAGGAGCCTTCCGACACGCGTTTCAAGCTTTGCTTGATGGTCTGAACTGCCCGTTCTGCCTGGCCATTAGATGCGGGCTTGAACGGGTCAGATGTGACGTGCTTGATCCCATTGTGGGTCATGAATTCCTTGAATTCAGCACTGGTGAAATACGGCCCATTGTCGCTGACTAGGACATCAGGCAGGCCGTGAGTGGCAAACATGGCTCGTAGGCTTTCGATGGTGGCAGCGGACGTGCTTACAGACATTATTACACACTCAATCCATTTTGAATAAGCACCCACGATAACCAAGAACATTTTGCCTGGAAATGGGCCCGCATAGTCAAAGTGGATCATAGACCACGGTTTGGAGGGCCACAACCACAAACTTAGCGGTGCCTCTCTGGGTGCATTGCTCAGTTGAGAGCAAGTGTTGCACTGGCGCATGCATGACTCTAGATCTGAGTCGATGCCGGGCCACCACACATGGGATCTGGCTATGGCTTTCATCATTACTATGCCTGGGTGGGTGCTGTGTAGGTCACGAATGAACATTTCTCTGCTTTTCTTGGGCAAGACCACGCAATTACCCCACAACAAACTGTCCGCCTGCAAGGACACTTCGTCTTTGCGCCTGTGGAACGACTTAATTGCCTCCTGCATCTCCGCTGGGTCGCTGGACCAACTCCCATGGAGGACACAGTTTTTTTACCAGGGACAGTAAAGGATCCTGGCTGGTCCAGATTCTGATCTGGTGGGCCGTAATGGGTGACTTTTCATTTTCGAATGCATCCATCACCATGAGCAAGTCTGCAGGCTGTGCTATTTCCACCCCGGTGGTGGGCAATGGTAGCCGACAGAGCATCACCGCAGTTCTCTCTGCCCGGTCTGTGGCGGATTACATAGTTGCATGCCCACAGCATGAGCGCCCATCTTTGGATGCGGGCAGAAACATTGGTCTTAATCCCTTTGCTCTCTGAGAATAGCGATATAAGCGGCTTATGGTCAGTTTCAAGCTCAAACTTGAGGCCAAACAAATACTGGTGCATTTTTTTCACGTCATAAGAGCCCCTTTTTCAATCATGCTGTAGGCCCTTTCGGCCTTGGACAAACTCCTGGAAGCCTAGGCAACCAGTTGTAAAATCCCTGATTCGTTAGCCTGTTGTAACACACACCCGACCCCATATGATGATGCATCGCGAGCTAGCACTAATCGTTTACATGGGTTATATAGAACAAACAGTTTGTTTTAACATAACAGATTTCTGGCTTTCTCAAAGCAGCCTCTTGTGAATTCCCCCAAGCCCAGTCATCTCCCTTGCGCAGTAGCACATGTAGGGTTCTAGCAAGGTGCTTAACCCGGGTAGGAAATTACCAAAATAGTTGAGTCGTCCCAGGAATGACCGCAGCTCCGTCACGTTCTGTGGTCTCAGCGCGTTCTTGATGGCCTCCGTCTTGGTGTCAGTGGGTCTGATGCCATCTGCTGTGATTCTTCTTCCCAAGAACTCGACCTCCGGCGCCAGTAAAACACACTTCGAGCGTTTCAAACTGAGTCCCACACGATCCAACCGACTAAGAACCTCTTCCAGATTCTTCAAGTGTTCGATGGTGTCTCGACCTGTAACCAGTATTTCGTCCTGGAAAACCATGGTGCGAGGAATCGACTTTAGCAGACTCTCCATATTCCGTTGGAAAATTGCCACGGCAACCGAATCCCGAACGGGCATCTGTTTAAGATGAACAGACCTTTGTGCGTGTTGATGCAGGTAAGGCCTTTCGAAAATTCCTCCAGCTCCTGCGTCATGTAGGCCGAGGTCAGGTCCAACTTGGTGAACGTCTTCCCTCCAGCCAGGGTCGCAAATAGGTCGTCTACCTTGGGTAGCGGGTACTGGTCCTGTAGCAAAAAACGGTTAATCGTTACTTTATAATCCCCACAAATTCTGACCATGCCGTCACCTTTAAGTACCGGGACAATCAGACTGGCCCACTCGTTGAATTCCACCGGTGCAATGATGCCTTCTCGCTGAAGCCTGTCCAGCTCAATTTCCACTTTCTCTCGCATCATATACGATACCGCTCGTGCCTGGTGGTGGATGGGTCACGTATCGGGAACCAAATGGATCTGCACTTTCGCCCCCGAGAATCTTCCGATGCCTGGCTCGAACAATGATGGAAATCTGCTCAGAACCTGGGAACATGAGGCATCATCGACAGACGAAAATGCGCGGATGTCGGCCCAGTTCCAGCGGATTTTTCCCAGCCAGCTTCTGCCAAACAGTGTGGGGCCATCCCCTGGCACAATCCATAGTGGGAGTTCGTGTACTGCTCCATCATAGGAGACTTTGACTTCTGCACTGCCAGTTACAGGGATCAGTTCTTTGGTGTATTTTCTTAGATTGGTGTGAATGGGGCTGAGCTTGGGCCTGTGTGCCTTGTGCACCACAGCCTGTCAAAGGCCTTTTTGCTCATTATGGACCGACTCGCACCCGTGTCCAGTTCCATGGATACTGGAATTCCATTCAGTTCAACTTTTAACATTATTGGTGGACATTTCATGGTGAAGGTGTGTACCCTGTACACTTCTGCCTTCTCGGTTTGAGTCTCCAATTCAGCCTGATCCACCATGGATCGATCTTCCTCTGCAATGTGGTGGTTTGCAGGGTTTGCAGGGTTTGCAGCTCGCCTGCACATTCGCTGGAGGTGTCCCATTGTTCAGCAGCCGTTGCACGCATAGTGCTTGAAATGGCATGATGGGCCCAATGATCAACTCCACAACACCAACAGGGTGTTAACTGCCTCGCATTAGCGATTGATGGTGGACTCTGGGTCATCTGAGGTCATGCAGCAGCCGGCGTGTATATTCCTGCTCGAAAACGACGTTATTTTGGGCACAGTACTGGCCGAAACCTCGATATTTGTTTGGTGTTGTCGCTGGTGGACATAATAGCCTGGGCTATTGTTATGGCTGTGCTCAGATTCGGTGTTTCAACAGTCAACAGTTTGCGAAGGATTACCTCATGGCCAATGCCAAGCACAAAAAAGTCTCAGCATTTGTTCTCGGAATCCATCAAATTCGCAATGTCCTGCGAGGTGCCTTAGTTCGGCGACGTAACTCGCCACTTTCTGGCCCTCTGACCGCTGACACGTGTAGAGCCGATACCTCGCCATCAAAACGCTTTCCATAAGATTTAGGTGCTCTCGGACCAGCATACACAATTCTTCATAGGAATTGGTTGTTGGTTTTACCGGAGCTAGAAGATTCTTCATGAGGCCATAGGTTGTTGCCCCACAAACTGTAAGGAGGATCGCCCTTCGTTTGGCAACATTCTTGTCCCCTTCCAGCTCATTGGCCACAAAGCATTGGTTGAGTCGCTCCAAGAAGGCCTCCCAATCGTCCCCTTCTGTGAACTTCTCCAGGATACCAACTGTTCTTTGCATTTTCGCGCAGTTGTTCGTTAACTCATCGCCAATTGATAAGCTCATAATAAAGGATGAAACTGAGTACTGTGAGCAATGAGTAAGTGTGACCTTAGCTCCTTTAATAAGACTCCAGAGTGCAGGTACCACGTGGGTGGCCTGCTTATATACAGTGCTCCCAAAGGATGCTGGGATCCCTTGGGACTGTAACAGGTAGGCCCTCTGGTGATGGTGTGATACAGGTTGCCAAGGGTTAAATACATAACAATACCAACCCCAGTTACACTGCGCCACCGCCTGTGGGCAGGGGTGGTGGCGTCACCAAGAACAAGCACGGTGGGTGGTCTTAGAATAAGATGCAGGAGAGATGGGTGCAACCTTTCTTTGTTGCTGCTGCTGTTGTTATTATTATTATTGTTACTGTTGTAACTTGTTCTCAAATTAAAAGATTTTTGTAAGTTATGTAACGTTACAAGTTTAAAAGTTAGTAAGTGATCTTAAAGTTTGTAAGTATTCGTAACTGAAAACTTTAAAGTTTGATACAAGAATAATTTTATTAAAGTTAAGTTAAGTACAAAGAACTGTTTGCTAAACCTTTGAATAAAATATATTTTACATTAAATCCGAATCATTTTCATTATTTGTTCCATTATTAACACAGCAGGCAGGACAGGTTCTTTGTTCTTGCTCCCCAAGGTCTGTATGGATGGACCACACCCAGGTCTGTGACTTCTCCTCTCCACCCCCACCCCCACCCCCCCCAACTCATAAAAACTTTAGAAATCTAAGAAACTTCCATGTACTCCGTTGAAAGGTATTAAAAAGTTGAACTTTATTATGGCTATTTCAAGTGTTAGAGACTCTCTCCAAAAACTTTGATGAAAAACAATGGCATCTTTCAGTGCCAATTTTTCAATGTGCGCTGCTTTCTGTTAACTCACCAGAAGGTTTTTCGGGAGTGGCCAGATACGCCGACCTAGGATAAAAAAATTTGGGGCAAACTGCGAAAAATGCTGAAAACTGACGCAGACATGAGGGAACACCCCATGACATCAAAAGAAACTAACGTAGAAAAGTCGTAACTAAAGCAGTTTCGCCGGCGCAGATTCCAGGGGGAAATAAGTATGCCAGAAAAAACGCCGCGTGCCAAAAAAACGGTGCAAATGGCCTGGGAAAATTGAGCCCCAGGAAAGAAGGGAGACAGAAAATGTGAGTTTATCCACTTTGGTAGGAAGAATAGAAAAGCAAAATATTATTTAAATGGAGAGAGACTACAGAATGCTCTGGTACAGAGTGATCTCGCACATGAAACACAAAAAGTTAGCATGCAGGTACAGCAAGTAATTAGGAAGGCAAATGGAATGTTAGCCTTTGTTGCAAGGGGGATGGAGTATAAAAGTAGGGAAGTCTTGCTACAACTGTACCAGGTATTGGTGAGGCCACACCTGGAGTGCTGTGTATAGTTTTGGTCTCCTTATTTAAGGAGGGATATACTTGCATTGAAGGCAGTTCAGAGAAGGTTCACTAGGTTGATTCCTGGGATGAAGGGGTTGTCTTGTGAGGAAAGGTTGAGCAGGTTGGACCTGTACTCATTGGAGTTTAGAAGAATGAGAGGTGATCTTATTGAAACGTATAAGATTTTGAGGGGGCTTGACAGAGTAGATTATGAGAGGATGTGTTCCCTCATGGGGAATCTAGAACTAGGGGGCATAGTTTCAGAATAAGGGGTCGCACATTTAAGATGGAGATGAGGAGGAATGTCTTCTCTCAGAGGGTTGTGAATCTTTGGAATTCTCTACCCCATAGAGCTGTGGAGGCTGAGTCATTGAATATATTCAAGGCTGAGATATCTTTGAACTATAGGGGAGTCAAGGGTTATGGGGAACAGGCAGGAAAGTGGAGTTGAGGCCAAGATCAGATCAGCCATGATCTTATTGAATGGCGGAGCAGGCGAGGGGCCGTATGGCCTATTCATGCTCCTATTTCTTATGTTCTTATAAAAAATTAAGAAAGCATGGAATGTGAAAAGGCTATTTGAACCATCAAGCCTACACTTAATAGACATTTTGCATGGAGCCTCTGCAACCCATTTAATATTTGAGGTTCTGCAATGTTTCACCCTGGCTACCAAGTCTTACTTAAGCAAAACCCGAGAATATCTAATTAATCTTACAGTGTAATTGTTCTTCTTTACTAATTGCCTTTTCTGCAGACATTACCAAGTTTAGCAGTTCAGAAGCTGTTATATTCCCTATCTCTCTGGACCTAACTTGATAACTCTCAATCTCATTCCTAATCAGGTCTTAATAAACAAAATACTGATATGGTATTTTAATTGAACTTGAAACAATGAGACACAATCCTAGTGGTTAGAAGGGGATCGCACTTGCCGGTGGCCTCCAATATTGACCCCACCAGAGTTTGTAGGTCAATGGTAGGGCACCTAATTTGTATGGGGCAGGCAAGCACATCTCCAGCAACTATGAGGCCACCTAGATCCCTCTGTACCGCAGAATTCTGTACTCCCTCTCCATTTAAATAATATTTTGCTTTTCTATTCTTCCTCACATCATGCAACCAGAAAATCAGGCAGTTGCCCGCAATTGAGGGGGCGCTGGCTTCGCCAGGCCTCTGACCCTCAGACCCCAACCATGTAGAAAGATCCATTCAAAATACTGTAAGAAAAAAATAGCATTCCTCAGGGGTGCAGGCTGTTTTCGGGGCTAAAATATGCAAGTCAATAAACATACTCTTGAAAACTTAATTTTTGGACTTGAAGTAGCCATGTAATTTTCATTGTCCAGACAATGTGGCAAAGCAATTAGGGCACATCATTCTAGGATGAATAAAACAGTAGAATACAACTTTACAGTAGTTATGCTAATATTTCACAATGAACTGGTCAAGCCACACTTAGAATACTTTGTTCGGTTTGGGTCACCAGACCTCAAAAATGTATATGTGTCAAAAGGTATAAAGAAGAGCAGCAAAACTGGGACCTATGACTATCGCGAAGGCTTAAAGAAATTTAGGGGTAAAAATTCATGTGCGCCACAAGAACTGTCGGTGTCACCGGCAACTCGAGTTAATGGCTGCTGAAAATGGCCACAGTGCTACCGGCCAACAACTTGCACTGGGAGTTGGTGATGTGAAGCGCAGCGTTAACTTAGCGTGCATCATCATCATAGGCAGTCTCTCGGAATCGAGGAAGACTTGCTTCCACTCTAAAAATTTGTTCTTAGGTGATTGAACAGTCCAATATGAGAACCACAGTCGCTGTCACAGATGGGACAGGGTGGGTGGGACAGATTTGCCGCACGCTCTTTCCGCTGCCTGCGCTTGGTTTCTGCATGCTCTCGGCGATGAGACTTCCTCCACTTACAACGGTCTTTGGCCAGGGACTCCCAGGTGTCAGTGGGGATGTTGCACTTTACCAAGGAGGCTTTGAGGGTGTCCTTGAAACATTTCCTCTGCCCACCTTTGGCTCGTTTGCCGTGAAGGAGTTCCGAGTAGAGCACTTGTTTTGGGAGTCTCGTGTCAGGCATGCGAACAATGTGGCCTGCCCAGCGGAGCTGATTGAGTGTGGTCAGTGCTTCAATACTGGAGATGTTGGCCTGGTCGAGGACGATAACGTTGGTGCGTCTGTCCATCAACACCCTCCTGGTGGCGTTAATGGAGGCCTCCGATCCAAAGTTTCCATCCACAGTCGGCGTTGCAGCTTCTTATAGCCTGTGAGAGCGAGGCTGTGAAGCTTGTAAGGCATTGTGGGCAATTAAAGGGGCTGTGAATTAAAGGGACAATGCATCCAAAAGTAATAACAATTAAAATTAAGTGAAAACATGCATTTTTAGCCCTTATTGCCTTACAAAAGAAACATAAACA
Organism: Pristiophorus japonicus; assembly: GCF_044704955.1. Lineage (NCBI taxonomy): Eukaryota > Metazoa > Chordata > Chondrichthyes > Pristiophoridae > Pristiophorus > Pristiophorus japonicus. The sequence continues at coordinate 441,401,149 of NC_091977.1, read as the reverse complement.
TTCAAATTCCTAAATGGCAGTCTTCAGCTCTGAAAGCTAAATTATCTTCCACAACTAAAAAAATGGTAAAAGTGCTTTACAACTAACAGCAAGCCAGGAAAGGGGCAGCCCGAGTCTCGCACGCAGCACTCCAGCTTTGAGCAGGGTTCAACACTGGAAGAGAGGTCCTCTACCCACAGGGGCCAGGATGCCCTCCAGAAAGAGCGATGTGGCATCACATCACTGAGGCCATCACTGCCAGCAGTCTCGCCCCCACCACCTGGCTCCAGTGCCCAAAGAAGCTTCATGACCTCAGGCCAGTGGTCAAGGTCAGTGAATACATCCTTTCAAGTTGTCTCCTACCAACTGTATTATTAGCCTCACACACTGCTCAATGCACGTCTCCAGTGCCTCCATCCCCCGCCTCCCCCCCCCCCCCCCACTCCCATTACTCACTTACCAACAATCTGTACCAAACACAAGGCACATCTCCCATTCCTAGCTTCATCTCACCCTGTTGGAGGAGACAGTGGAGGCCATTCTTGGCAGGGGCATGGCTGAACCCTTGTCCAGCAGCAGGGCTGAAAGAATACAAAATGCTAGTATCCTCATACATTATCTTCCTTCTGGCATGCCCCTCTTGCTTTCCCATAGTCCCCCCACCACAACTCCACTATTGTGCCTTCCTCATTGCGCACACCCAAGAAATACAGCCTGCCAGCCAATGGGTGACCAAGAAGAAGGAGAGGAGAGTGAAGAAAAACAAGAGGATTGATTTGACACTCCCAGCCACCAGCTCTTCAAGGCCATTTGCAGTGTTCCCCCACTGAAAGTGAGCAGCCTTCCCTTCCAGCTGTCATGCTGCAGCCACTGGGGTAGTACTGCATGACATCAGTAGGATAGGCAAAGGCACACATGAGACAGTGACTAAGAGAATGCATAAGGGTGATGAGCTGATTTCTTGATGTCAGTTTGGATGAATAGCTGTATACAGTTGGATTGGAAAGTTTGCTTTGTGGTGGATTTTATTCAGCATTGTGACCAAGAGGACACTGTGATGGTCAGTAACAGAGGGAAGGTAAGGTGTGGGATGCCGTTGAAAGGGGAATTGGGGTTATGGTTACTGGGACAGCAGGCGGACGATTTCATCCCTGCTAACCCGGCCACAAAAGGGCTGTCTGGGAGGCATCCTTCCATATTCTTCCTCCACTTCTGCTTTCTCATCTTCGGATTCCTCCTCTTCTGCTTCATCCCTTTCTGTGTCTTAACCTCCCCTGCAAGTGGATGCTGTAAATCTGAAATGCCAGCATAAAATTCTGGAGAAGTGAAAAAGAAAATAAGAGGGGCAAAGAGAGGGTATGAGAATAGAATGGCAGCTAACATAAAAGGTAATACAAAAGTCTTCTATAGCCATACAAATAGTAAACAGATAGTAAGTGGAGGGGTGGGACCAATTAGGGACCAAAAATGAGAGCTACGCATTGAGGCAGAGGATATGGATGAGGTACTAAATGAATATTTTGCATCTGTCTTCACCAAGGAAGAATATGCTACCATAGACAAGGTAAAGGAGGAGGTAGTGGAGATACTGAATTGGATAAGAATTGATAAAGATGAAGTACTAGAAAGGCTGGCTGTTTTTAAAGTAGATAAGTCACCAGGACCGGATGGGATGCATCCTTGGACGCTGAAGGAAGTAAATGAAGATATCGCGGAAGTACTGGCCATAATCTTCCAATCCTCCTTAGAAATGGGGGTGGTGCCACAGGACTAGAGAATTGCAAATGCTACACTCTTGTTCAACAAAGGGTGTAAAGATAAACCCAGCAACTATAGACCGGTCAGTATAACATTGGTAGTGAGGAAGCTTTCAGAAACAATAATCAGGGTCAAAATTAACAGTCACTTGGACAAGTGTGGATTAATTAAGGAAAACCAGCTCAGATTTGTTAAAGGAAAATCATGTTTAACCAACTTAGTTTTTTGATGAGGTAACAGAGAGGGTTGATGAGGGCAATGCGGTTGACGTGATGTACATAGATTTCCAAAAGGCACTTGACAAAGTGCCACATAATAGGCTTGGCAGCAAAGTTGAAGCTCATGGAATAAAAGGGACAATGGCAGCATGGATAAGAAATTGGATAAGTGACAGGAAATAGAGATTAGTGGTGAACTGTTGTTTTTTGGACCGGAGGAAGGTATACAGTGGTGTTCCCCAAGGGTTGGTTCTAGGACCACTGATTTTCTTGATATATATTAATGACTTGGATGTGGGTGTACAGGGCACAAGGTCAAAATGTGCAGATTATTCAAAACTTGGAAGTATAGTGAACAGTGAGGAGGATAATGATAGAACTCAAGAGGACATAGACAGGCTGCTGGAATGGGTGGGCACGTTGCAGATGAAATTTAATGCAGAAAAGTGTGAAGATATACATTTTGGTAGAAAGAATGAGGCAAGGAAATGTAAACTAAAGTGTACAATCCTAAAGGGGGTACATGAACAGAGAGACCTTGGGGTATATGTGCACAAATTGTAAAAGGAGGCAGGGTAGTTTGTGAAAGCAGTTATAAAAAGATTATGGAATCCTGGGCTTCATGAATAGAGGCATAAGGTACAAAAGCGTGGAAATTATGATGAACCTGCGTAAAACATTGGTCCCTCATAACCTCAACTGAAGTATTGTGTCCAATTCTGGGCACCGCACGTTAGGAAGGATATGAAGGCATAAGAGAGGGTGCAGAAAAGATTTACGAGAATGATTCCAGAAATGAGGGACTTCAGTTATGTGGATAGACTGCAGAAGCTGGGATTGTTCTCCTTCGAGCAGAGAAGATATAGAGGAGATTTGATAGAGGTGTTGAAAATCATGAGGGGTCTGGACAGAGTAGATAGATAGAAACTGTTCCCATTGGCAGAAGGGTCGAGAACCAGAGGACACAGATTTAAGGTGATTGGCAAAAGACCCAAAAGCGACATAAGAAAAAACTTTTACACAGCGAGTGGTTAGGATCTTGAATGCACTGCCTGAAAGGGCGGTGGAGGCAGGCTCAATCACTGCTTTCAAAAGGGAGTTGAATAAGTATCTGAAAGAAAAAAAATTGCAGAGCTACGGGGAAATGGCAGGGTACTGGGATTAGCTGATGTGCTCTTAGAAACATAGAAATCTACAATGCAGAAGGAGGCCATTTCGGCCCATCGTGTTCACGCCGGCCGACAAAGAGCCACATGGCCCTCGGTCAGCAGTCCTGAAGATTACATATAAACCTATGAACAATGACGGAAAGGTAAAGAGCACCCAGCCCAACCAGTCTGCCCCACACAACTGCAACACCCCTTGCACCGAAACCTTACACACTCCATCCCAACCGGAGCCATGTGATCTCCTGGGAGAGACAAAAACAGATTAAAAACCCAGGCCAATTGGGGAAAGAAAATCTGGGAAAATTCCTCTCCAACCCATCCAGGCGATCAAAACGAGTTCAGGAGATCACCCTGGCCATATTCGATTCCCTGCAGTACTTATCATCGTATCTGCACCAGCCAACAAGAGGTTATCCAGTCTAATCCCACTTACCAGCTCTAGGTCCGTAACCCTGCAGGTTACGGTACTTTAAGTGCCCATCCAAGCACCTTTTAAATGTGGTGAGGGTTTCTGCATCCACCACCCTTCCAGGCAGTGAGTTCCAGACCCCCACACCCTCTGCGTGAAGAAGCCTCCCCTCAAAACATTCCACCAACCACCTTAAAACTATGCCCCCTCATAATTGACCCCTTCACCAAGAGAAATAAGCCCTTGCTATTCACTATATCCAGGCCCCTCAAAATTTTGTACACCTCAATGAGGTCTCCTCTCAACCTCCTCTGTTCCAATGAGAACAAACCCAGCCTATCCAATCTGTCCTCATAGAACATAAGAACATAAGAAATAGGAGCAGGAGTAGGCCATACGCCCCCCTCAAACTGCTCCGCCATTTAATACGAGCATGGCTGATCCGATCATGGACTCAGGTCCACTTCCCTGTCCGCTCTCCATAACCCCTTATTCACTTATCGTTTAAGAAACTGTCTATTTATGTCTTAAGCTAAGATTCTCCATTCTCTGCAGCATCCTAGTAAATCTCCTCTGCACCCACTCTAGTGCAATCATGTCCTTCCAATAATACGGCGACCAGAACTGCATGCAGTACTCCAGCTGTGGCCTAACCAGAGCATTATACAATTTAAGCATAACATCCCTGCTCTTGTATTCTATGCCTCAGCCAATAAAGGCAAGCATTCCGTATGCCTTCTTAACCACCTTATCTGCCAGGGATCTGTGGACAAGCACTCCAAGATCTCTTTGTTCATCTAAACTTTTAAGTGGCCTACCATTTAATGTGTATACCCTTTCTTTATTAGCCCTCCCAAAATGCACTACCTCACATTTCTCTGAATTAAATTCCATTTACCACTGCTCTGCCCACATGACCAGTAGATTGATATCCTCCTGCAGTCCAAGACTTTCCCCTTCATTATCAACCACACAGCCAATTTTAGTGTCATCTGCAAACTTCTTAATCATACTCCCTATATTCAAATCTCATCATCATAGGCAGTCCCTCAAAATCGAGGAAGACTTGCTTCCACTCTAAAAATGAGTTCTTAGGTGACTGAACAGTCCAATACGGGAATCACAGGTGGGACAGACAGTCGTTGAAGGAAAGGGTGGGTGGGGCTGGTTTGCCGCACGCTCCTTTCACTGCCTGCGCCTGGTTTCTGCATGCTCTCAGCGATGAGACTCGAGGTGCTCAGCACCCTCCCGGATGCACTTCCTCCACTTATGGTGATCTTTGGCTAGGGATTCCCAGGTGTCAGTGGGGATGTTTCATTTTATCAAGGAGGCTTTGAGGGTGTCCTTGAAACGTTTCCTCTGCCTTGGGCTCGATTGCCATGTAGGAATTCCGAGTAGAACGCTTGTTTTGGGAGTCTTGTGTCAGGCATGCGAACAATGTGGCCCGCCGAGCGGAGCTGGTCGAGTGTGGTCAGTGCTTCGATGCTGGGGATGTTGGCCTGGTCGAGATCATTGATATATACCACAAAAAGCAAGGGACCCAGTACTTGCAGAGAGCCAGCACAGGCTCGACAGGCCGAATGGCCTTCTTCTATGCTGCAACCATTCTATGATTCTACTCAGCAGCTCAGGCCACATCTTGAACTGAGATGTGAACTCTGTTTCTCTCTCCACGGATGTTGCCTGACCTGCTGAGTATTTGCAGCATTTTCTGTATTCTCAGAGGCCTTCCTTTAACATCCGAGGCCTAAAAAGTATCCAGTAGCATTCCCTACACTTAAAAAACTTTTAGCAACTATTGTAGCAAGCAACTACTTCAATAAAATCAAAAAAAAATCAAAAAATCGAAAGTGCAAACTTACCTGAAAAATGTGTTTGTCCCTTTAAGAGATGCTGACAGCTTTACATGCTGGGTTTCCCTGGCATGGTTATGACCCAGTGCTGAACTTAGTGCTAGGGTCAAAGTTGGCCATGGTGATGTTAATTTGGCGTTGCACGCCGTCTGAGGTCACCAATCCGCCATTCCTTTTGCTGGCCGTTAATACTTACCAGCAACGCTATGGGGAGGACCAAAATGGAGGACGCTGTGGGACCTGCCGGATGTTGTAAAAAATGGGATTAAGGTCGAAGGTGAAATTTTTTTTATTATTTTAAAAATCTATGACAATTTGTATCATAATGGAGAAATTTTACATTCCACAAATATAAAATTTGTCTTTCAAAGTAAAAGAGGTTGTTCAGCAGTAATTATGACATAGTACGCTGTTAAAAAACCAGTTACACTCCATTCAACAAGCTTAACTTTTCAGGGTTTTTACAGCAAGATTAGAGCATAAAAATGGAAGTTCATGTAAATTCAAGTGATTTGTAAGGTTTCCATCTGTGAGGACTTCAACAGTGTACCTTGTAGAGGAGCTGGGGATCACTGACAACAACTTCTGGATTTCCACATTTAACTGCGCATGTACAGACACCAGAGATTGCTGTAAGTTTCTCAAAGTAATGATGGCGAATTAATATTTTGTATCTGTCTTCACAGTAGAAGACACAAAAACATATCAGAAATAGTGGGGAACCAAGCATCTAATGAGAATGAGGAATTTAAAATCATTAATATTAAAGAAAAATTACTGGAGAAATTAATGGGACTAAAAGCCGATAAATCCACTGGACCTGATGGGCGAAATCCTAGGGTTCTAAAAGAGGTGGTTACAGAGATAGTCGATGCATTGGTTGTGATCTTCCAAAATTTTCCTAGATTCTGGAATGGTCCCACTGGATTGTAAGGTAGAAAATGTAACATCACTATTCAAGAAAAGAGAGAGAAAACAGGGAGCTACAGGCCTGTTAGCCTGACATCAGTCATCAGGAAAATGCTGGAATCCATTATTAAGGAAGTGGTAGCAGGACACTTAGAAAATCATAATATGACTAGTTTGGTTTTATGGTTAATGGTCAATATAGTTTTATGAAAGGGAAATCGTGTTTAACAAATCTATTAGAGTTTCTTGAGGGTATAACTAGCAGGGTAGATAAAGGGGAACCAGTAGATGTGGTATATTTGCATTTTCAAAAGGCATTCGATAAGGTGCCATACGAAAGGTTGTTACACAAGCTAGGGGCTCATGGAGTTGGGAGTAATATATTAGCAAGCATAGAGGATTAGAAAACAGAGAGTTGGAATAAATGGGTCATTTTCTTGTTGGCAGGCTGTTACTAGGGGGCAGCCACAAGGATCAGTGCTCGGGCCTCAGCTATTTACAATCTATATTAATGACTTAGATGAAGGGACCAAGCATAATATATCCAAGTTTTGCTGACGATACAAAGCTAGGTGGGGAAGTAAGCTGTGAGGAGAACAGCTTATGTGAATGGGCAAGAAGATGGCAGATGGAGTATAATGTGGGAAAATGTGAGGTTGTTCACTTTGGTACGAAGAATAGAAAAACAGAATATTTTCTAAATAGTGAGAAATTATTAAATGTTGGTGTTCAGAGGGAAATGGGTGTCCTTGTACACAAAACACAGAAAGTTAACATGTAGTACAGCAAGCAATTAGGAAGGCAAATAGTATGTTGGCCTTTATTGCAAGGTGGTTGGAGTACAAGGGTAAGGAAGTCTTCCTGCAATTGTACAGGCTTTGCTGAGGCCACACCTAGAGTACCGTGCACAGTTTTGATCTCCGTACTGTCATGTATGTACATGCTGTTTGTAGCCACCAGATGGTATCATTGTTGGAGGCCACTGAGCAGCACGCACATGGTACTGCTCTGGTATAAAAGGCCAGCCATTTTGTGAGTCAGGCACTTTTGGCCGTAATAAAGCAGAGCCAAGGTTCAGTTAAACAGTACTCAGTTTGTACCTTTATTGCATACATAACATTTGGAGAATACAAGAACCTTTGTTTGCAAAATTAGCATGATTTGATTTTTAGAGCGATTCGTGGAGGGAGAAGATTGGGCAGACTTTGTGAGCTGTTTGAACCAGTACTTCGTGGCTAACAAAATGAAGAGGGTCGACGATGCAGATCAGCGCCGGGCCGTGTTCCTCAATGTGTGCAATTCAAAGATCTACAGTTGATAAAGAATCTACTCATGCCTAGTGATCCAACAAAGAAAACGTACGAGGAGTTGTGTACATTGGTACGGGAGCACCCCAAGCCAGACGATGGCATCATCATCTCGAGATATGGGTTTTATACACACATTCGATCGAAGGGCCGACCTGAGACATCTAGCGGGACCGTGTAAGTTCGGGACAGTGTTGGCAGACATGCTGCGGGGCTTCTTCATTATCAGTATCAACCACGAGGTGATCCTGCGCAAACTTCTGGCGGTGGAGGAGTTGAATTTAAAAAGGGCCATCCAAATCGCTCAATCATGTATGACGACGGACAGGAGTTTAAAGCAAATATCGGTGAAGAATCGAACCTCGGCAAGTACTGTAAATGCGATTGATTCGGCACTCGCCAGAGCGGCACATGGCAGGGCCGATCTGGCTGCGTTCGCGAATGATTTGGCATTTGGCAGAGCGGCACATGGCAGAGCCTATACGGCTGCGTTCGCGAAACCTGTGGCTGCCCAAAGTTCGCCAGCGGGAATGTATCCGACTTCTCTGTGTTGGCGTTGTGGGGGAAATCATCGGCACCAGCAGTGCCGATTTAAGCAATATCGTTGCAAAAGTTGTCTGAGAGTGGGGTATCTCCAGCACAAGTGTCTGCAGATGAGAAAGTGAGCTGCAACACACCACGTGGAGGCTGAGAGTCAGACTAGCGCGGATACAGATACGCAATCTGAGATGCCAGAGGAGGAAGTGTATGGACTGTACTCTTTCATAACCAAGAGTAAACCAATTTTGATTAAAGTGAAGTTTAACGGGATACCGGTATCGATGGAACTGGACATGGGGGCGAGTCAATCGATCATGAACGAGAGGGCATTTAATAAGCTGTGGGATACTAAGACTGTGAGGCCCAGGCTGAGCCCTGTTAACGCCAAGCTGTGCACTTACACCAAAGAACTGATAAAGGTGATTGGCAGTGCACAAATTAATGTGTCATATAACGGTGCGGTTCACAAGTTACTGCTGTGGATTGTTCCAGGCAATGGCCCAATGCTGCTCGGCAGGAACTGGTTGGAGAAAATCAGATGCAACTGGAATGACATAAAGCGTTGTTGTCAGAGGAAGATACATGTGCCCAAGTATTGAGCAAGTTCCCTTCGCTGTTCGAACCGGGTATCGGCAACTTTACGGAAGCCAAGATGCAGATCCACGTGGACTCAGATGCAAGACCCGTCCATCATAAAGCTCAGGCAGTGCCGTATAAGATGAGGGTGAAGGTCGAAATTGAATTGATAGACTTCAGCGTGAAGGGATCATATCACCGGTCGAATTTAATGAATGGGCCAGTCCCATTGTTCCTGTGCTGAAAAGTGATGGCACAGTGAGAATCTGTGGAGACTACAAGGCTACGCTCAACAGGGTTTCGAAACAAGATCAGTACCCGTTACCGAAGGCTGATAACTTGTTTGCGACGCTAGCCGGAGGGAAGTCGTTCACAAAAATGGACTTGACATTGGCCTATATGACACAGGAGTTGGTCGAGATGTCGAAGAGACTTACGTGCATTAACATGCACAAAGGACTGTTTACTTACCACAGGTGCCCATTGGAATTCGCTCGGCTGCAGCAATATTCCAGAGGAATATGGAAAGTCTACTGAAGTCCGTTCCCAGAACTGTAGTCTTCCCAGATGACATCCTGATCACCGGTCTGAACAACCTGGAAGAGGTTCAACTGCGTTTGGACAGAGTGAGACTCAGACTTAAACGCTCGAAGTGTGTCTTCATGGCACTGGAGGTTGAATTCCTCGGGAGGAAAATCGCCACTGATGGCATCAGACCTACTGACGTGAAAACCAAAGCCATTAAGAATGCGCCCAAGCTGCAGAACGTGACGGAGCTGCGTTCATTCCTGGGTCTACTCAACTACTTTGGTAACTTCCTACCTAAATTGAGCACCTTATTTGAACCACTGCACATGCTATTGAGAAAAGTCAACAACTGGGTGTGCATTGCAAGACAGAGCTTTCGAGAAAGCCTCCAATCTGCTTTGCTTGAACAAGCTGCTGGTACATTATTACCCATGTAAATGTTTAGTTTTGGCCTGTGACGCAACGTAATATGGAATTAGTTGCGTGTTACAACAAGCCACTGAGGCGGGGAAACTTCAACCTGTCGCGTATGCATCCAAAAGTTTGTCTAAAGCAGAAAGAGCCTACAGTATGGTAGAAAAAGAAGCTTTAGCATGTGTGTACGGTGTTAAAAAGATGTATCAATACCTGTTCGGTCTGAGGTTTGAATTAGAGAATGATCACAAGCTGCTCATTTCATTGTTTTCGGAGAGCAAAGGTATTAATACCAACGCTTCATCCCGCATCCAAAGGTGAGCGCTGACATTATCTGGCTATGATTATGTCATTCGCCACAGACTTGGCACAGAGAATTGTGCCGATGCTTTGAGCCAGTTGCCGTTGCCCACACCGGAGGTGAAAACGCCACAACCGGCGGATCTAATGTTAATCATGGATGCTTTTGAGAGTGAAGGTACCCCTGTCATGGCTCAACAAGTTAAGACCTGGACCAGCCAGGACCCGATATTATCGGTGGTAAAGGGTTGCATCCTCAAAGGGGATTGGTCTGCCATACCTAAGCAAATGTGCGAGGAGGCCAAACGGTACATTCGTTGCAAGGACAAACTGTCTATTCAAGCAGTTTGCATATTGTGGGGCAATCGAGTTGTAATGCCTAAGAAAGGGAGAGAGAAGTTTCTGCGTGAGTTACACAGCACACATCCTGGTATAGTGATGATGAAGGCCATCGCCAGGTCCCACGTATGGTGGCCAGGAATTGATTCTGAGCTGGAAGCATGCGTGCATCAGTGCAACACCTGCATGCAGCTCAGCAAAGCACCAGTGGAATCGCCGCTGAGTCTGTGGTCATGGCCATCCAAACCTTGGTCCAGGATCCATGTAGATTTTGAATGTCCCTTCTAGGGCAAGATGTTTTTAGTGGTGGTGGATGCTTATTCGAAGTGGATAGAATGAATAATCATGTCACCCAGTACGTTCACGGCAACCATAGAGAATCTCAATGTCGTGTTCACGACACATGGTCTGCCTGACATAGTGGTGAGCGACAGTGGGTTGTGCTTCACCGGTCAGGAATTTCAGGAATTTGTAAAACTTAACGGCATAAAATATGTAAGGTCAGCTCCGTTCAAGCCTGCGTCCAACGGGCAAGCATAACGTGCAGTACAAATTATTAAGCAAAGCATGAGGAGAGTAACCCAAGGCCCCACACACTCATCTGCTGAACTCGTGATGAAAAGAGTTAAGACCAAGTTATCTCTTGTACACCTGGATTTAAGTAATCATGTTGAATACAGAAAACAGAGTAAACAAGGGTACCACAATCGCACAACTGTGTCACGCAAGATTTCTGTTAATGATCCTGTATATGTGTTGAATTATGGTCAGGATCCCAAATGGATCGCTGGTACGGTCATGGCCAAGGAGGGCAACAGAGTATTTGTTATTAAGCTCAGGAATGGGCAAACTTGCAGGAAACACATGGATCAAACAAAGCTGAGGCACACAGACGAGCCAGAACAGTCAGACGAAGAAACCGTCGACGACCAACCAAACTACCAGCAGCCTTCAGTGGACTCAAGGGTCATCAGTGAACCCGGAATTTCCATCATGGACTTGTTCAATAAAAATAGATTTGCAATTCCTGACATGGCCACTGCCACCCCAACAAGTCAGCCATCCAGCCACCAGCCACAACAGACTCCGCACATTCACCCAAGGCCGGAATCAAACTGAGACCGTCTCAACCTGTGAAAGACTATGATAAGACCTCAAAGGAGGGTAGTGTCATGTATGTACATGCTGTTTGTAGCCACCAGATGGTGTCATTGTTGGAGGCCACTGAGCAGCATGCACATGGTGCTGCTCTGGTATAACAGGCCAGCCATTTTGTGAATCAGGCACTTTGGGCCGTAATAATGCAGAGCCATGGTTGTACCTTGTTCAGTTAAACAGTACTCAGTTTGTACTTTTATTGCATACATAACACGTACCAAGGAAAGAATATATTTGCCTTAGAGGGGTGTAACGAAGGTTCACTAGATTGATTCCTGGGATGAAAGGGTTATCCTATGAGGAGAGATTGATATATTGGACCTATACTGATCTCATTGAAACATATAAAATTCCGAGTGGGCTTGTCACGGTAGATGCTGAGAGGCGTTTTACTCTGGCTAGAGAGTCGAGAACTAGGGGGCATACTTTCAGGATAAGGGGTCAGCTATTTAGGACTGATATGAGGAGAAGTTTTTTCACTCAGAGGGTTGTGAATCTTTAAAGTCACCACCCCAGAAAGTTATGGATGCTGAGTCGTTGAGTATATTCAGGGCTGAGATCGATAGATTTTTGGACTCTAAGGGAATCAGGGGATATGGGGATTGGGCAGGAAAGTGGAGTTGAGGTCAAAGATCATCTATGATATTGAATGGCGGAGCAAGCTTGAGTAGGCCGTATGGCATACTGCTGCTCCTATTTCTCATGTCCTTATGACAGGTTTGCTGTGATTATAACTGCAAAATTGCAGCTATAATGAAAAACTCCTTAAAGAGTACTAAATGTTTGCAATGGTCTGCCATGAAGGTAAGTGAAGAAAAAGCATCAATGTTATACAAGAATCACCAATGCTATAGTGAGCGAATTAGGATTCTAGGGGTGTGGGCATTAAGGCCTGAGTGATATTTTTTCATTCCTAGCTTTTCTTACATTGTCTTTTGTAATTCTGTGCTCGGAATCGAATTTAAATAATCTGCTGCATTACATCGACCCTGAAATTCCGGTCGGAGGCTTCTTTCGGACAACACCTCCGACCGGAGAATTTTTACGAAAGTACCTGGTGATCCTGGAGGGCCCTGCGATTCCGTTGGGGAGCCCTTCTCTTCCCGCGCTGCGAAGCACGCTCCCGTCCTCCAGGTTCGGACGCAGAAGGTGCAGTCACGTGTGACTGCACAACCAATCAGGTACAGTATTCCACAGATTTCTCATTAATAGCAATGAGAACTCCGTATCTCCAAGTTCTCATTGCTTTTAACAGGGAAAAACAACAAACACACTTAACATCAAAATTAAAAATTAAAAACACACCTCACATAAGTAAAATTAATTGAAATTAAAGTTAATAAATGTCTTAGAAAAAAAAATTTCTGATTTTTAAAAAAGTTTTTTTAATTATTGTTTAAAAAAAAATACCGTAGGGGGCAGGGTTTTGAACAATAAAATGTGTTTTTTAAATGTTATTTTATTATGTTTGTGTGTGTTTTAAAACTCTTATGCCTGTAAAAGTAGACTATGCACCTGCTTTTATCAGGCGCAAGAGTTTTCAGGACATTTGCTGGGCAAGATATGGGTAAATCCCGCAACCTTGTCCTTGCAAATGTCCTCGCTCCCGAGATGCGGAGGGTCTGTCAAGCTGGAGCTTGACAGATTGGAAAAGCCAGTTTTCAGCACATGCACATTGTGTGCTGAAAAACGGCTTTTGCGATGCCTTCCTGGGTCCATACGGACCCGGGAAGGCCGAGATTTCTGGGTCAATATATATTCGTCTGAGCACATTTTTTTAAAAATTTACAATTATTTTTTCCAATGACACAAGTGGAGTTCTGAATCTCTCCTCATAACAAGGGCCCACATGCTTTATTTGGTTTTCTCTGAACCCTCTCCAATGTCTCAATATTCCTTTGAAAATAGAAGACAGGATTTTCTTTTTTTTTATGAGGTCGATGACCTTTCTTCAGAACTGTTCTGACAAAAGGTCAGCGACCTGAAATGTTAACTCTGTTTCTCTCTCCATAGATGCTGCCTGACCTGCTGAGTATTTCTAGCATTTTCTGTTTTTATTTCACATTTCGCATTATTTTACTTTTGTACCATGGGATTTGCCATAGCTTTGAGAGTCATAGTCTGTGATTTTGTTCATTTTTCCGTGAAAACCACAAATCAGTGGCCCTTCCAATAATGAATACAAGTTTAGAATGAATTATTTTCAGCTATAGTCGAACACTTTTGCCAATACATGGCTACCTTCATTGCTTTAACTTCATATTGACCAGATGCTTTCAGTGAATGGTAAATATTCCAACCTAAATCCTTTTTTATTTCTGCCTTTGACTCCATTATCAAATGCCCGCTCCCCATAACCCTTTATTGCCTTATCACTCAAAAATCTGTCTCTCTCCGCCTTAAATATATTCAATGACCCAGCCTCCACAGCTCTCTGGGGCAGAGAATTCCACAGATTTACAACCCTCAGAGAAGAATTTCCTCCTCATCTCAATTTTAAATGGGCGGCCCCTTATTCTGAAACTATGCCTCCTAGTTTTAGTTTCCTCTATGAATGGAAATATCCTCTCTGCATCCAACTTGTCGAGCCCTCTCATTATCTTATATGTTTCGGTAAGATCACCTCTCATTCCTCTGAATTCCAATGAGTATAGGCCCAACCTACTCAACCTACCTTCATAAGTCAACCCCCTCATCTCCAGAATCAACCCAGTGAACCTTCTCTGAACAGCCTCCAATGCAAGTATATTCTTCCTTAAATACGGAGACCAAAACTGTATAGAGTACTCCAGGTGTGGCCTGTACCATTGTAGCAGGACTTCTCTGCTTTTATACTCTATCGCCCTTGCAATAAAGGCCAACATTCCATTTGCTTTCCTGATTACTTGCTGTACCTGCATACTTACTTTTTGTGTTTCATGCACAAGGACCCCCAGGTCTCTCTGTACTGAAGCCCTTTGCAATTTTTCTCCATTTAAATTATAATTTGCTTTTCCATTTTTTCTGCCAAAGTGGATAACCTTACATTTTCCTACATTATACTCCATCTGCCAAATTTTTGCCCGCTCACTTAGCCTGTTTATATCCCTTTGAAGATTTTTTGTGTCCTCCTCATAATTTGCTTTTCCACCAAACTTGGTTACATTACGCTCAGTCCCTTCATCCAAGTTATTAATATAGATTGTAAATAGTTGAGGCCCCAGCACCGATCCCTGCGGCACCCACTAGTTACTGTTTGCCAACCGAAAAATGAACCGTTTATTCTGACTCTCTTTTCGGTTAGTTAACCAATCCTCAATGCATATTAATATATTATCTCCAACCCCGTGAACTTTTATCTTGTGCAGTAACCTTTTATTTGGCACCTTATCGAATGCCTTCTGGAAATCCAAATACACCACATCCACTGGTTCCCCCATATCCACCCTGCTCATTACATCCTCAAAGAACTTCAGCAAATTTGTCAAACATGATTTCCCTTTGACTTTTTATAGGTCAGCTTGTTTATGTTTACAAGTGCAACTGATGATGCCACACATCTCTCACCTGCATTCATCTACGATAAAAGCACTTTAAGAGTAAATATTGACTAACTGAAGCACAACTTTAATGTAATAAAGTGTTTCTGACAGAGTTTTAAGAAATGCTGCTATATTATGCACTATTTTGCAAAATGTTGACAATGCTAAGTATTTTCTTTGATGTTCTACATATTATATTTATTTACAGTGCTAATAATTTGTATATTGATATTACAGCAATGGGTGAGAAAGCAAATGAATGGAATTAATTACTTTTGGATTGGTCTGTCAGACACTGAGCAACAAAATGTATGGAAATGGGTGGATGGAACCACTGCAGAATACACGTATGTGTACATTCTACTATAAAATGTAATAATGCTAAGGGCTAAGTAGGAATTATTATTTATTTATATAAATCTAATCAACAACATTATTCTACTTAAAGTTAAATATGTTCTGGTTTATGATATTCATACTACCTGTATATACTGCAATTCTGCTCAATTTATAATGACCGCCAGTAAAAAGAATGACTGATTCAGCATGTTTATCCAGTGAGCGCTGAGTGAAAAGAGTAAATGTTATAAGGCTCACACCACTGGCAGCAGCTTACATGCAGCCAGTGCACATCAGAAAATCATGGGTAGCACAATGTTCTGGTAGGTGCAGTCTGCAGAAAGGTCCCACTAGCAGCGCATATCTTGCAAAATTTACCCTATACCACCAGGAAGGTTGATCTCCGATTGTGCTGAATTTCTGGCTCATGGTAGGAATGCTACAATTGGCTTTAGTGCCCTGAGTAGGACTATTTCTACTGCTGATCCTTATGCAGTGACCCCTGAGAGAAATAAATGTGTGTGGTTATCGACTAAGAACAGGAGTAGGCTTGGCTATGATACCTCTCATGCTGAAATAACACATCTACATTCACTGTCAGCACTCACGCATGAATAATGGCCATTTAAGTGAGATACCAAAGGGCAACTGGCACCAGTGAAACTGTACCCAGCAAGGGATAATCATAGAATCATAGAAATTTACAGAACTGAAGGAGGCAATTCCGGCCCATTGTGTCCGCGCCGGCCGTCCAAGAGCTATCCAACCTAATCCCACTTTCCAGCTCTTGGTCTGTAACCCTGTAGGTTACGGCACTTTAAGTGCACATCCAAGTATTTTTGAAATGTGGTGAGGGTTTCTGCCTCTGCCACCCTTTTAGGCAGTGAGTTCCATACCCCCACCACCCTCTGGGTGAAGAAATTTCTCCTCATATCTCCTCTAAATCTCCCCCCAATCACTTTAAATCTATGTCACCTGGTTGTTGACCCCTTTGCCAAGGGAAACAGGTCCTTCCTACCCACGCCCCTCATAATTTTATACACCTCAATCAGATCTCCCCTTAGCCTCCTCTGTTCCAAAGAAAACAAACCCAGCATCTCCAACCATTCCTCATAGCCAAAATTCTCCAGTTCAGGCAACATTCTTGTAAATCTCCTCTTCACCCTTTCCAGTGCAATCACATCTTTCCTGTAATGTGGTGTCCAGAACTGCACACAGCATTCCAGCTGCGACCTAACCAGTGTTTTATACTGTTCAAGCATAACCTCCTTGCTCTTGTATTCCATGCCTCGACTAATAAAGGCAAGTATTCCATATGCCTTCTTAACCACCTTATCTACCTGGCCTGCTACCTTCAGGGATCTGTGGACCTGCACTCCAAGGTCCCTTTGCTCCTCTACACCTTTCAGTGTCGTACCATTTAATGTGTATTCCCTTGCCTTGTTAGATCTCCCCAAATGCATTACCTCACACTTATCCGAATTGAATTCCATTTGCCACTGTTCTGCCCACCTGACCAGTACATTGATATCTTTCTGCAGTCCGCAGCTTTCTTCTTCATTATCAACCACATGGCCTATTTTAGTGTCATCTGCAAATTTCTTAATCATACCCCCAACATTTAAGTCCAAGTCATTGATATATACCACAAAAAGCAAGGGATCCAGCACTGAGCCCTGTAGGTTACGGCACTTTAAGTCACAAAAACACCCATCAACCATTACTCTTTGCTTCCTGCCTCTGAGCCAATTTTGGATCCAACTTGCCACTTTGCCCTGGATCCCAAGCGCTATTACTTTCGTGACCAGTCTGCCATGTGGCGCCTTATCAAAAGCTTTGCTAAAATCCATATACACTACATCATATGCACTGCCTTCATCGACCCTCCTAGTTACCTCCTCGAAAAATTCAATCAAGTTCGTCAGACACGACCTTCCCTTAACAAATCCGTGCTGACTGTCTTTGATTAATCCATGTCTTTCCAAATGAAGATTTATCCTGTCCCTCAGGATTTTTTCTAATCATTTTCCCACCACTGAGGTTAGGCTGACTAGCCTGTAATTACTCGGTCTATCTCTTTCTCTCTTTTTAAACAAAGGTACAACATTAGCCATCCTCCAGTCCTCTGGCACCACACCTGTAGCCAGAGAGGACTGGAAAATGATGGTCAGAGTCCCTGCTATTTCCTCTTTTGATTCTATTAAGAGACTGGCATACATTTTAACCGGGCCTGGGGATTTATCCATTTTCAAAGCTGCGAGGCCCCTTAATACTTCTTCTCACTATGTTTATCTCATCTAATATTTCATACTCCTCCTCCCTCATTCCAAAGTCTGCATCACCTCTCGCTTTTGTGAAAACAGATGCAAAGTATTCATTAAGAATCATACCCGCGTCTTCATCCTCCACACGCAGATTATCTTTATGGTCTCTAATAGATCACTCTTTCTCTAGTTAGCCTCTTGCTCTTAATATATTTATAAAACATCTTTGCGATTTCCCTGATTTTACTTGCCAAGTCTACAGAAGAGGGAATGGTAGAAAATTAGCAGAGAAAAAATAAGAGACTCTCAAAGGTTTGTGTTCGAACCAGCTAGCTCAGCAAGTCTGCCATGGAGTGGTATGCCTCAGATGCGAAACAGAGATTTCTCATGCAGTGAGCTCCTAATCTAATCCCCACGTCTCTGAACAAGCAGAAGTGAGGTGATTTTAACTAAAAGAGGGAAAATCAGTAAAGGACCACATGCAAGCTTTACTACTAATTATATATTGACATTGACAGACAGCAGGTCATCATCTGACCTCTCAGCTGGGCTGATACAAGGTATCCAACATAATAGAGAAAATATGGGCACAGTGGGATGGAAAGGCAACAAAATAAAGTAAAACCAGATATGAGAAAGCTTTGAGGGACTAAATGCCACAGTAGGTTATTATAATACCACTCTTTCACCTATGGAAAGTAGATAAAAATCCTACCTCAGGCAGATTGAACAATAACTGGAAAACTTCCATTATATGGTTCAATGGGTAAATGTCCTGCATAGTGTAGTATTGAGCCATACAGACTGGAAAGTTCCAGATTCAACCCCTCAGCTGCTCCAATGTTTAGTTTGTCTGAATCAGACCAGTGATGAGGCACTGCAATTGGCTACGAAAATTTATTACAAGGAACATTGCTCGGGACACCCAACAGCTGAAGGGAAACAAAGCTGCCGGCTCAGCAGTTAAGTGCTTTTCCAGCACTGCTTGCGGGCCAAGAGGAGCAGGAGTGCTTCCCCCAGTCTCACAAGTTTACCTGCCATGATCGGCCAAAGCCCCACCCTGCAATCCGATCTTCAGCCACCTCCCATGATCTGATGCCGACCCGTGATCTCTCCCCCGGTGATCTTTCCCCCACCCCTCAATCTCTCCCTCCCTCCTCTCCGGTCCCTGGCTGCAGCCTTCTATCGCAGGCCTCACCTCCCCACAGCCAACCAGCCTCTCAATCTAGGTTGCTGCCGGGCAAGAAACAGAAAAAAAACATTCAAATGAAGTCCTGCCGTTAAATTTGGCAGGACCTCCACATTCCCGTTTTTCCAGACATTAAAATTTACCACCGTTCCCTTCCTCTCCACAAATATCAGGACTTATGGGCCCAAGTTTCGGCTCAAGTTGCTCCTATTTTTTTTGGAGCAACTAGTTTAGTATGGAGTATCTTAGAAATCGCAATTCTCGGCCTTTAGTTTGCTCCAGTTTAAGTGAGTTAGTATAGTTTTGTTCTAGTAGTTTTTTTTTCCAAAAGGGGGCGTTACCAGCCACTTACGCCTGATTTGCAAGTTTAGGCAGTGAAAAGTTACTCCAAACTAAGTTAGAACAGAGTAAGTGTCCACTTTTGTACACTCTGTAAAACCTTACGGAGACTTTAGAAATCAGGGGGGGAAAGGGAAGTTAGAGGATTTTTCAAAGCATTAAACACTTCATTTTTAAAAATAAAGAACCATCATCAATAATAAATGATAAATGAATCAATAAATCAATAAATAAAAAATAAAAAAATAAATAATTCAATAAATCAATAAATAAAAAGTTCCTACCTCCCCTATCCTTTCGGGAGCAGTGGGAGCCCGGCCAGGGCTAGGGGCTGCGTGCTTCGGGCCCCTCCCACACAGCCAGCAGCACACGCACACAGAATCTGGGGGCCGGGAGCTACTGCGCACGCACACAGACTCCACTGTATACACGTGCAGCTACCGGCACTCTTGTTGGCCCAGGGCTGTAGCTCCGCCCCCAGCTGCTTGTGCTGCGCTGCTGTGACCGTGAAACAGGCCTGCTGGACTCGGAGAATCGCAAAGTAAGTTTGAGGCGCTTTTTTTATTCTAAAAAATAGGCGGTACTCTCGGAGTGCGCTGTTCTAGGAGGACATCCGAAACTTGGGCCCTTGGTCTCCAGCTTGCAAGTTGCGACTAGATTCATTCCAATTATCACTTAGCACACACAACTCTTAAAACTCCTGTGAATGCTTAAGTAAATCATGAACAGGGCACTCGTAATTAACGCCTGGTTTTCCACACTTAGGGGTCAAGTCTCGGGCCGCGCCTAGAACGGCGCAGCCCCGCAAGCCACGCCTGATTTCCGCGCTCAAAACCGCGCCGAAAACTTACCTCGGTATTCTCCACTCCCTCAGGTCGATCCAGGCCCTCGGCGTAGCGCAGCACAAGCTGTGGGGGGGCGGAGCCAGCACCGGGGCCTCTGCACATGCGCGCTACAGTGTGCGCGCATGTGCAGTAGCTCCAGGCGCCGAAACTGTGTGGGAGGGGCCCAAAGCACGCCGCCCCTAGCCCTGGATGAATGGGCTCACTGGGGCGGCGAAGATCAGACTGCACCTTCCTCCTCCAGCTCCTGCTCTGGCTCTCTCCCGCCCCCCCCCCTCCCCTCCCTAGCTCCCGCTTCCCCCCCCCCCAGCTCCCGCTCCCCCCCAGCTCCCGCTTCCACCCCTCCCGGCTCCCGCTCCACCCCTCCCAGCTCCCGCTCTCTCACCCCCAGCTCCCGCTCCCCCCTCCCAGCTCCCGCTCTCTCCCCCCCAGCTCCCGCTCTCTCACCCCCAGCTCCCGCTCCCCCCCCCCCAGCTCCTGCTCTCCCCCCCCCCAGCTCCCGCGCTCTCCCCCCCCAGCTCCTGCTCCACTGCCTTCCACTCCTCCCCCCCAGCTCCAGCTCTCCCCCACCCCCAGCTCCCACTCCTCTGCCTGCCGCTCTCCCCCCCCCGACCCCCCCAGCTCCCGCTCCGCTACGGCTCCTCCCCCCTTCAGGTCCGGTCCGCTCCCTCTTCACGTCTTCGGCAGGGCCCGCCCGCCCGGCATCTTGCTGGGGGCAGGCCCCGCCCAAAGTCTTCGGCCCGGTTTCTCCTCATCGGCCGGGCCCATTCAGCCTCCCCCCTCACCTCTCCTCTCCCCCCTC
Source organism: Pristiophorus japonicus (assembly GCF_044704955.1). Classification (NCBI taxonomy): domain Eukaryota; kingdom Metazoa; phylum Chordata; class Chondrichthyes; family Pristiophoridae; genus Pristiophorus; species Pristiophorus japonicus. The sequence continues at coordinate 441,380,396 of NC_091977.1, read as the reverse complement.
TCCCCCATCCCTCTCCTCTCCCCCCCTCCTCCTCCCCCCTTCCTCCTCCCCCCTCCTGCCCCACGTCCCCTCGCTGTCAGAAACACATAGACACTGACAGACAAAGAGAGAGAGACACTGGCAGAGTCAGAGAGAGACACACTGGGGGGTGCCCATCCCAACACGCTGTTGGAGGGCTCCCGGTGCTGCAGTCGGTGAGTAGAAATTTAATTTTTAATTTATTTTTTTTAATTTTTTTGTTTTTAATTTTTAAATTTTTTTTTGATTGATTTATTGGTTGATTTATTGATTTATTTATCATTTATTATTGATGATGGCTCTTTTATTTGCAAAAGTGAATGTGTTTCATGTTTGTAAACTTCCATTCCCCCCCCCCACCGCCCCATCTCAGGTGTGATGTTCTAAGTGTAGGCAAGGTTTTTCTGAGCATACAAAAATCTACACTTACTCCATTCTAAACTAGTTGGAGTAAGTTTTCACGTAAGTTTTCACTGCCTAAACTTGCAAAACAGGTGTGAGTGGCCGGACACGCCCCCTTTTGAAAAAAAAATCTGTTCTAAAATTAAACTGTTCTAACTGACTAGAACTTGAGCAAACTAAATGCCGAGACTTGCAATTTCTAAGATACTCCATTCTAAACTAGTTGCTCCAAAAAAATAGGAGCAACTCAGGCTGAAACTTGACCCCTTAATTTCAAAGGGATGTTCAGAACGATTTAAATTAGCTGTTCCAAACATTTCAAATTCAGTTTTGGAAAATCAACATCTCAGATATTATTCTATTTGAGGTAACTGTAGTAATTCCAGATGATATATATATATATATGAAACCATTAACATTCATTTGCATTGCTATTTTATTCAAGAAACTGGAGGCCCGGGCAGCCTGATAACTGGGAGCATGAAGCATCAACGGAAGATTGTGCAGGTCTTGCTAATAGTGCATTGTGGAACGACTTCTTCTGCACAGACCTCAATGGCTTGATTTGTGAGAAAAGTGTTGACAAAGGTGAATGTTACATTTGAATTTCTGCATTAAATGATCTGGTTCTATTGTGCAGCTAGACAATGCAGTATGCTTCACAAAAAATGATCTCAGACCTCCCAAGTTACACTGTTATGCAGCTTATTTCCCTTACTCTTACTAACAGGTAGTATTTTACTTGGTGCCGCAGGGTGATAGGGTGAAGGTTTAGTATTCTTGCTGTGCTGAAACAAGAACATTGTCCTTAATTTAGTGATCTGTCAGTTATCTTGGTCCTCACTACTTCATTTTAAGCATAGCCCCACTCACTGCACTGAGCAGTGGAGGCAGGCTCAATACAGTGCTCAAAACTAATAGCAGGATTCAGGGTTGCAAACAGTAAGTATTTTGATCAAAATTCCCAGATGTACTTTTTATGCAACTCTTAAGTAACAGATAAAGTCTTATATTTGAGAACAAAATAGTTAATCAGCGACTGTATTGAATTGCAATAGTGTTAGCCAGTGGCAGAGCAGTCCTCTAATTTACTGCCGCATGCATGAAAATTAGCTATCCAAAATCATCTGTGTTGCAGATCTGCCAGTTTTACAGAGCAAATCCAATATCATGTCAATCACAGAAATCCATCAGCAAAGGTGATGCTTTCTGACCTCACTCCTGAACTGCCTAGCTCTAGTTTTAAGGTAATGCCCCTTGTTCTGCACTCCCCTAGCAGAGGAAATACTTTCTCTCTATCCTTTAATCATCTTAAACACTTCAATTAGATCACTCCTTAATTTTCTATACTCAAGACAATACAAGCCTAATATATGCAACCTGTCATCATAATTTAACCCTTTCAAACCTGGTGTCATTCTAGTGAATCTGCACTGCAAACTCTCCAAGGCCAGTATATCCTTCCTGAGATGCAGTGCCCAGAACTGAACGCAGTACTTCAAATTGCAGTCTAATCAGAGCTTTATACAGCTGTAGCATAACTTCCACCCCTTTGTATTCCAGCCCATTGAGGTAAAGGCATTTAGCATTTTTAATTATTCTTTGTAATTGTCCACTAGCTTTTAGTCATTTCTGTACATGCATTTCCTATTATAATGAGGTACTAGAAAGGCTGACTTAGGATGCTGAGAGAAGTAAAGGTGAAAATTGCAGAGAAACTGGCCATAATCTTCCAATCCTCCTTGGATACAGGGCTAGTGCCAGAGGACTAGAGAATTGCAAATGTTGCACCTTTATTCAAAAAAGGGTGTAAGGATAAACCCAACAGCTACAGGCCAGTTAGTTTAACCTCTGCAGTGGGGAAGATTTTAGAAACGATAATTACGGACAGCATTAACAGCCACTTGGACAAGTATGGATTAATTAAGGAAAGCCAGCATGGATTTGTTAAAGACAAATCGTGTTTAACGAACTTGATTGAGTTTTTTGATGAAGTAATAGAGAGGGTTGATTAGGGTAATGCAATTGATGTGGTGCTCACGGACTTCCAAAAGGCGTTTGATAAAGTACTACATAATAGGCTTGCCAGCAAAGTTGCAGCCTATAGTATAAAAGGGACAGTGGCAGCATGGATACAAAATTGGCTAAGTGACAGGAAACAAAGAGTAGTGGTGAACGGTTGTTTTTCAGACTGGAAGAAGGTATATAGTGGTGTTCCCCTGAGGTTAGTACTAGGACCACTGCTATTCTTGATATATATTAGACTTGGGTGCACAATTTCAAAATTTGCAGCAGACACAAAATTTGGAAGTATAATGAACAATGAGGAGGATAGTGATAGACTTCAAGAAGACATAGACAGGCTGGTGGAATGGGTGGACACGTGGCAGATGAAATTTAATGCTTAAAAGTGCGAAGTGATACATTTTGGTAGGAAAAACGAGGAGAGGCAATATAAACTAAAGGATACAATTCTAAAGGAGGTGCATGAACCACAGAGACCTGGGGGTATATGTGCACAAATCATTGAAGGTGGCAGGGCAGGTTGAGAAAGCAATTTTAAAAAAGTATACGGGATCCTGGGCTTCATAAATAGAGGCATGGAGTACAAAAGCAAGGAAGTTATGATGAACCTGTATAAAACACTGGTTCGGTCTCAACTGGAGTATTGTGTCCAATTCTGGGCACATTAGGAAGGATGTGAAGACCTTGGAGAGGGTGCAGAAAAGATTTACAAGAATGGTTCCAGGGATGAGGGAATTCAGTTACGTGGATAGACTGGAGAAGCTGGGGTTGTTCTCCATAGAATAGCGAAGGTTGAGAGGAGATTTGATGGAGGTGTTCAAAATCATGAGGAGTCTAAACAAAGTAGATATAAACTGTTCCCATTGGCAGAAGGATTGAGAATCAGAGAACACAGATTTAAGGTGATTGACAGAAGAACCAAAGGCGACATGAGGAAAAGCTTTTTACGCAGCGAGTGGTTAGGATCTGGAATTCACTGTCTGAAAGGATGGTGGAGGCAGATTCAATTGTGGCTTTCAAAAGGGAATTGGATAAGTAACTGAAAGAAAAAGAATTGCAGGGCTAGGGGGAAAGGGCAGGGTAGTGGGACTAGCTGAAGTGCTCCTGCAGAGAGCTAGCATGGCTTCAATGGGCCGAATGGCTGCCTTCTGTGCTGTAACCATTCTATGGGCCCAAGTTTCGGGACGCACCTAAAATGGCGCAGCCCGGACCTGGACGCCCGTTTTTCGCGCCAGAAAGTGCGCCTAAAAAAAACGTCCCTATTCTCCGGCTCCCTGCAGGTCTTCTGCAGCCGGGCGCAGCGCAGCACGAGCTGTGGGGGGCAGAGCCAGGTCCCTGCGCCGAAAACAGTGCCGGGACCTCTGCACATGCGCGCTACCCCGCCCCCCCCCCCCCCCGGCGACCCGACCTTCGCGACTCTTCTGCAACTCTCTCTCCCCCCCCGGACCTCCGCGACTCTCTCTCACCCCCCCGGACCTCCGCGACTCTCTCTCTCCCCCACCTCCGGACCTCTGCGGCTCTCTCTCCTCCCCCCCCCCCCGCTGAGACCCGACGCCACCTACCTGTAAATCTAGCCCGGGGTCTTGGGCCCAGCCGTTCAGCCTCCTTCTCTCCCTCCCCCCCCCTCTCTCCTTCCCTCCCTCCCTCTTCTCTCCTTCCCTCTCTCCTTCCCTTTCTCCTCTCTCCTTCCCTCTCTCCTTCCCTCTCTCCTCCCCCTCCTCTCTCCTTCCCTCCCTCCTCTCTCCTTCCCTCCCTCCCTACATCCTCTCTCCTTCCCCCCCCTTCTCCCCCCTTCTCCCCCTCCCACCCCCTTCTCTCCCTCCCACCCCCTTCTCTCCCTCCCCCCCTTCTCCCCCTCCCCTCCTTCTCCCCCTACCCTCGCTGTCAGAAACACAGACACTGACAGACAGAGAGTGAGAGACACACACAGACAGACAGACAGATCGAGACACTAACAGAGACACACTGGGGGGACCATCCCAGCTCGCTGTTGAAGGACTCCCGGTGCTGCAGTCGGTAAGTAGAAAATGTTTTATTTATTGATTTTTTTTTTTTTTTAATTTTTATTAATTTTTTTTGATTGATTTATTGGTTGATTTATTGATGTATTTATCATTTATTATTGATGATGGCTCTTTATTTGTAAAACTGAAGTGTTTAATGTTTGTAAACTTCCCTTTAAACCCCCCCCACCCCCCATTCCCTATGCCTAATTTGTAACCTGCGCCTGATTTTCTAAAGTATAGACAAGGTTTTTTCGAACGTACAAAAATCTTCACTTACTCCATTCTAAGTTAGTATGGAGTAAGTTTTCACTGCCGAAACTTTGAAAACAGGCGTAAGTGCCGGACACGCCCCCTTTTGAAAAAAAAATTCTGTTCCAAAGTGTAACTGTTCTAACTGACTAGAACTGGAGCAAACTAAATGCCGAGAATTTGAATTTCTAAGATACTCTGTTCTACACCAGTTGCTCCAAAAAATCAGGAGCAACTGAGGCCAAAACTTGGGCCCAATGATTCTATTATGAACTGATTCTAATTTAATTATTTTCATCTTTGTGATGATTCACTACCTTGCTGTATCATTTAACTTCTGTTCCTTAATGAACCTATAAAGAGATCTGACTAGTAGTGTGTATCTATACACATTGGCCCAACAACATGGTATTTTATGCCTTTTGGGAGAGAAAGGAGAGCATGGCAGTCATCTCAGATAGTCTCCAGTGAACTATATACAGCAATCAGAAATGAATTATTAAACCTAGGCACACTAACCCCTGCACAGCGTGTATTAGGATGCAGGTTTTAGATCAGAATAAACTCAGTCTGCCTTTTTGTTGTGTGCACAAGTCAGAAATGTTGGGTTGAAAGCCTAACTATAAAGCTGCCACTTTGGCTCATTAAACCTTCTCCTGCAGCCAGATGTATTCATACCATTGGTCTTTTCACATTGCAGATCAACTTTCAGGGTGATTATCCTTATTGTCCTAAAGAGCACATGCAGAGACATTACCGGACCAGTATCGGAGGTGGACTTCAGTTTCAGGTCCCCGATTACCAAAGGAAGCTTCTGAATCTGAGTCAGATGACAGCTTTTAACCTAACTTTCCAAACAACGTTTCCTCATGCTGGGCATCGGAACTTAAATCTTTGACCCACCTTAACTTTTAATTTGAAGTTGCCCAAAACTTTATTCTGTAAAGAATATCTATTATTTGATAACAATTATTAAAAGTGAAATAAGCAAGAAAATATATTACAGAATCCATATGAACGCAATTTTTTATTTTATTTTCCGTAAATACCTATGTCAGTATATGAAAATCTATGTTAAAATTTGTGTTTAAAAATATTTACCATTCTGCCTAGTAACAGGCTTACAAAGCTATCCAATTTTCAGGAATTTTTCGACTGAACCTTCTGCATCTGGTTTAGCATACAATCAAGGAATAATTATTCCACTGTTACATCAGCAAATAAAATAGCAAATATAAGATGTAGGCATGGGGATGGAATTGGATCTTATTTTGTTACTTTCCAGCTACTATAAAGATGATCTATTTTATACTTTATTACAATGAGTAAAAGAGCATTATTTTAATTAAGCAGATGGGCAGCCACACTGACAGTGCCCTCATGCCACCAAAATAACATCACCTGGAAGCAGAGCTTGTTAAGAGGATATTTCCAAATACAATTGCTGTAATTCCAAATGGGAAGGAAAACGCTGTGCCTGCAGACCATGAAGTAATATTTTGATATCAGCAGCAAGTTTCATGCACATCTCAGAAGGTACCTCAAATGGGGACCTCTTCCTTTATCATCAAACAACATAACTGAAATCAAAGAAACTATCGAACCACATAAGCTACTGCCCTCCACAGCTTAAAAGAAGTTGAAAGGATAATGCAAATCCCTTAAGACCCAGTCTTAAAATCAGAAATGCCACCCTTATGAATTTTTTTCTTTTAATGAAGTACAAACTTGTATGGTTATGAACAATTCCATTTTAAACTCAACTGTTAACAGTAAAATCTTAGTTAAGCGTCTGTTTAAGAGTCCATCATGGCTTCAAATTCAGCCTTCAGCACATTTAATCAGTCAATATTTGCAAAAGAGTGTTCAGCCATCAATTGTCTATTGACCCAGCAATGTAAATCATCATCATCATCATCGTCATAGGCAGTCCCTCGAAATCGAAGAAGATTTGCATCCAGTCTAAAAGTGAGTTCGCAGTTGGCTGTACAGTCCAATGTGGGAATTAACAGTCTCTGTAACAGGTGGGATAGACATTGGTTGAAGGAAAGGGTGGGTGGGATTGGTTTGCCACACGCTCCTTCCACTGTCTGCGCTTGGTTTCTGCATGCTCTCGGCGATGAGACTCGAGGTGCTCAGCACCCTCCCGGATGCTCTTCCTCCACTTTGGGCAGTCTTGGGCCAGGGATTCCCAGGTGCCGGTGAGGATATTACACTTTATCAAGGAGGCTTTGAGGGTGTCATTGAAGCATTTCCTCTGCTCACCTGAGGCTCATTTGCCATGCAGGTGTTCCGAATAGAGCACTTGCTTTGGGAGTCTCGTGTAGGGCATGCAGACGATGTGGCCCGCCCAATGGAGCTGGTCGAGTGTGGTCAGCACTTCGATGCTGGGGATGTTGGCCTGATGTTGGTGCATCTATCTCCCAGTGGATTTGCAGGATCTTGTGGAGGCAGCGCTTTGAGGTGTCTGCTGTATATAGTCCACGTCTCTGAGCCATATAGGAGGGCAGGTATCACTACTACCCTGTAGACCATAAGCTTGGTGCCAGATTTGAGATCCTGGTCTTCAAACATTCTCTTCCTCAGGCGACCGAAGACTGTATTGGCAAACTGGAGGCGGTGTTGGACGTCGTCATCGATGTCTGCCGTTGCTGATAATAGGCTCCCGAGGTCTGGAAAATGGTCCATGTTGTCCAAGGTTGAGCCATGTATTTTGATGACCGGGGGGCAGTGCTGTGTGGCAGGGTTAAGTTGGTGGAGGACCTTTGTCTTACAGATGTTTAGCGTAAGGCCCATGCTCTCGTACGCCTCGGTGAACGTGTTGACGATGGCTTGGAGTTCGGCCTCTGAATGTGCGCAGACGCAGGCATCGTCCACGTACTGTAGTTCGATGACAGAGGATGGCTCGACCTTGGATCTAGCCTGGAGGCGACGCAGGTTGAACAGGTTCTATAATTTAGTTCCACTCCAGTGGGGAGCTTGTTGATAGTGAGATGGAGCATTGCAGCAAGGAAGATCGAGAAGAGCGTTGGTACAATGCGCAGCCCTGCTTGACCCTTTGTGCAAACTCCTTTAACTCACATTTGCAAAAGTTTGATCAGCATAGTAACTGAACATAGTGTATCAACATTTTTTTCAATACCTTTGCACAATGGAGCCTGGATAAATTTACTGTTAAAATTCCAATATTATTCCCATTGACTCCCATTTCATAGAAGTTTTAATTGCAATCCTGATCCAACATTTATTTGAAAACATATTTTGTGCTTATCAAGATTTGACTGCAGAAAAAAAATCCCCAAAACAGATTTTATTGTAATTAAGATTACTTGATCACTTAATTGATTTTCTAATAGTTCTGCTGTGGTAATGATACTGGGTCAGTGAGTGCACTGGAATGAAAAACTCGTCACACCATCATCATCATTGAAGCAGTTGAGGCTGGCTCATTGAATGTTTTCAAGTCAAAGATAGATAGATTTTTAAGCAATAAGGGAATTAAGGGTTACGGGGAGAGGGCGGGTAAGTGGAGCTGAGTCCACGACCAGACCAGCCATGATCTTATTGAATGGCGGAGCAGGCTCGAGGGGCTAGATGGCCTACTCCTGTTCCTAATTCTTATGTTCTTTATGTTCTTATCATCATCATCATCATCATCATAGGCAGTCCCTCAGAATCAAGGAAGACTTGCTTCCACTCCCAAAGTGAGTTCTTTGATGACTGAACAGTCCGATACGCGAGCCACAGATCCTGTTACAGGTGGGACAGACATTCGTCGAGGGAAGGGGTCGGTGGGGCTGGTTTGCCGCGCGCTCCTTCCGCTGCCTGCGCTTGGCCTCTTCATACTCTTTGCGTTGAGACTCAAAGAGCTCAACGCCCTCCCAGATGCACTTTCACCACCTTGGGTGGTCTTCAGCCAGGGTCTCCCAGGTGTCAGTGGTGATGTCGCACTTTACACCAGAGTGGTGTAGAATGCTTTGTAGCCACGATTTTCTGAGCTTAACCTTGCCATAGTAGGAAGCTGCAAAGCAGAGCACAGACACTTTTCCATAGCGAGGGGAGGAAAAATCACAAATTTGGTTATCCTAGTCCACACTCACACAGCCCTAACCAACCAACCAACCAACTACAGAGCAGCTCTGGCTCAGACCTAGGAGGAGATCTCGAGCCCATTCATTTAATCAAAGAAAGTACGTGAAAAAAGAGAAATAAGCATAAAGTTAAAGAAAAAAAGGCTTTGCTGCATAATTGCTTCAGTAATGGAACATTATTAATGTTATGTCTAAGTAAAGTAAGCCAAATTTAACAAAATTCATTGCCCCGAGTGCTCTTTCATGTGAGAATTCTTTGAAACATTCCTTCAAGTGTCCCAAACAAAGCTATGCACGATCGTCAATTTTTACTGTTATGTGTAGTTTCAGTGGGCTCAATAAGGGCATGTATTACATTATTGTCAAGTACATCTGTAATATTGACTAAAGCCAAAACTAACCCACATGGAATTGTGAAATAAAAATAATTTTATTTAAACAGGATGTGCGTTGATTAGTCCAAGTCTTAGTAGGCTTCTACTCAAACTCAGAATTTTACAGCACAGAAGCAGGCCATTTGGCCAACAGGTCTCTGCCAGTGTTTATGCTCCACATGAGCCTCCTCCCACCTTACTTCATCTCACCCTATCTAAACATCAATACTATCTCATTTTCTAAATTGAAAGGCAGTGTACTTTCAAACAGACTAGATATTTATATATATTGATATTCATGTTTTCTGTATAGGAGAAAATTAAATGTAATCTAGATTGCTTATAGGGAAGAAATGAAGCAAATAGACATGTTGGGCCCAAATTTGGCCCACCTGTTATTTCGGCACACTCACCGGAGATGCGCGACTTCCTAGGGTGAAAATGGTGCTGAAAAGATCTCCCCGGATTCTGGATACTCTGTGGCCTCTCCCATGACTTGGCACGGCGTGGTCTATCCATTAGGGGGCGAAGCTAGGGCACTGCGCGAAAAACAGTGCCGTCAGCATGCGCACTGGAGGTTTTGCGCATGCGCAGTAGCTCCTGCCCCCAGCCGTGCTGCAGCGTGGGACCTGATGCGTCCTGCCCCTATCCCCAGCCGAGTGGCCTCACAACGCGCGCCGGGTTGGCTGCTGGAATAGTCAGAGAGAGCCAGATCGCTGGAATAGAGAGAGAGAGAGTGAGAGAGAATCAGTCAGAGAGAGTCAGAACGCTGGAATAGCGAGAGAGTCAGATCGCTGTAATAGAGAGAGAGAGAGTGAGAGAGAATCAGTCAGAGAGAGTCAGATCGCTGGAATAGTCAGAGAGAGAGAGAGTGAGAGAGAATCAATCAGAGAGAGAGTCAAAGAGAGAGAGTCAGATTGCTGGAATAGTCAGAGAGAGAGAGTCAGATCACTGGAATAGTCAGAGAGAGAGTCAGAGAGAATCAGTCAGAGAGAGAGCGAGTTCCCTGTGCTCTCCCGCCCGGTTGTCCAACCCGCACCTATCCCCGGCCGAGTGGCCTCTCACACCGGCCAGCCGGCTGACTTCCCGGGCCCGAGTTAGGAAAATAGGACTTAAGTTTTATTTCTTATTTCTTCTTGATGGTTTTTATGCTTCTTGAATGATGTTGTGCTTTGTTTAGTGCTTTGTAAGGTCCTCTCCGCTTCCCTTGTTGCCCCTATCTCTGGCTACCTGCGTTGATTTCTTAACTCTCCGCAAGGGTTTTCTGTGCAGCCACAAGTGGCCACATACGCTGGTCTAAGTTAGTTTGGAGCAACTATTAGCTGTCCAAAGTGACTTAAATGGCAAATCTGGCATAGGTGGCTGGTAACGGCCCCTTTTGAAAAAAACTAAACTAAACTAAAAAAATCCTAACTAACTCACTTACACTGGCGCAAATTGAATGTGCAAAATAGGGATTTTTAAGATACTCCTTTTAAGAAAATGGAGCAACTCCTGGCCAATTTTGGGTCCATTGAGTGGAAACATAGCAGCACGTCCATAGGGGGTACAATCCTTGCACCTAAACAGTGAGCCCTGAGGTGTCCCCGATGTTGTGCCTCAGGCCTCATTTCCATCAAGCTGTTGTAGACATGAAACGGAGGCCGGGGAGGATGATTGGAAGCCCGGGGGAAATAGAGGCCAGGGAGGGGGAAGATCGGAGGCCGGGGGTGATCGGAGGACGGGGGAATCAGATCGAGAAGGGATCAGAGATCGGGAAATCGGAGGTCAGGATGGAAAATCAGAGGCTGGGGGGGAATCGAAATTCGGGGGCAGAGGGAGATCGGGGGTGAGAGAATTGGGGGCCAGGGACCTCTGGGCAGTCCAATCTTGCAGTTGGGGCCTCAAACAGGTGATCGGCTCCTTATTTGCAGATGCAAGGAGGTAAGGAGTTCCACTATTTTGATGCCCTGGAAAGAGTGAGTTGGAGTAGATGGTGCAATGAATCTTGATTTTAACACATTAAAGAAGCAAGGAGGAGGACAGATATGTAGGATGGTGTATTTGCAAATTAAGAGAGCACTGACCACAATGGCATTGATCAATTAGAGAGGGATGAGAACATTTGCTAGAGAGAGAGAAGTAGGATGCTGGAAGTGAGAGACGGATTGGTTATCAGACAATGAGCTTTTTCTAAGAGTGGAAATATAGAACCATAGAAGCTTACATCACAGAAGGAGGCCATTCAGCCCACTGGGTCTGTGCTCGCCTTTGCTGGAGCAATCAAAAAATAATTCCACTGCCCTGCTCTCTCTAAAGCTCTCTAGCTATGTATGAAAGAGGTGTTAGAAAAACCTCACCAAATATTAAACCTTCATACAAATCTTGGACAGTCTTGCGCTTTATCGACAGCTAAGAGTTATTGAAGAGAAAAGATCTGCATGGCATTAAAGGGGCACCTGAGCTTCTTGGAGAAAGTTTTCTCAATGCACAAAATGTGGAAGTTCCAGTGTAGGCCAAGAACATTATTAGATAAAGAAGGAGTAAGGATGTAACCAGCAAAAAAGATGAGGTGATAGGCAATGTTCCCCTCAGCGCTCTGAAGGTCCAGCACAGCTATTAAATGGAAAAACCGCACATGCACGGTATTTTGAATGGGCCATGCAGCCTGTTAAAGGGGTCACGCGGCCCCCCAAAAAAGTACAGAGCACATTGGTGATTGGTATCAATTAGATGTGTAAGAAAAATGAAGCAACTGAAAGAAGAATTTTCTTTAAATTCATTTAGGCCAAAAAGGAAATCTAAATGTTCTGATTCAGCAATTTTACTGCAAGTTAAACACAAGATGTGTGACCTGAAGAAAGCTGATGAATGGGGACTGGACATAAAACAATGGACAGGGTGGGATGCTGAGAAGAGCAAACGTGGCGCTGATTCACAAGGTTGTGGGTTCACATCCCACTCCAGAGACTTGAGCACAAAATCTAGAATAACACTCCACCTGAGAGGGCAGATGGCGCCTCAGTTTAACATCTCATCTAAAAGATGGCACCTCCGACAGTGCAGCACTCCCTCAGGGACATATGAGGCGCCATCTGCCCTCTCAAGTGGATATAAAAGATCCCATGACATTACTTCAATGAAGAGCAGGGCCAATATTTATCCCTCAACCAATATCACTAAAAACATATTATCTAGTCACTGTCTCATTGCTGTTTGTTGGACCTTGCTGTGCACATATTGGTTGCTGCATTTCCTACATTACAACAGCGACAACCATTCAAAAGTACTAGATTGGCTGTAAAGAGTTTTATGACGTCCCGAGGTCATGAATGGCACTATAAAAATACAAGTCTTTTTAATTATTTAGAAATAGAGGGCTCAATTTTCCCCAATGATTTGCGCCGTTTTTTTGGAGTAGGCTGCTTTTTTTGGCGTATTGAGTCAAATTTTTGGCGTATTTATTTTTTTGAAACTTTCCCCCTGCGATCTGCGCCGGCGTAACTGACTTAGTTACGATTTTTCTAGGCCAGTTTTTTTTAATGTCATATGGGGCGTTCCCTCATGTCTGCGCTGGTTTTTACAATTGTTCGCACTTTGGCCAACATTTTCTTCTATTACGTTGGTGTATCTGGCCACTCACGTAAAACTTTCTGGTGAGTTAAGAAAACTAGCGCACATTCACAAATTTGCGCTGAAAGATGCCATTGTCCAAAATCTTTGATTTAAAATTTTGGAGGGAGTCAAGAACACTGTCAAAATCAATAATAAAGTTCTACTTTTTTTTACCTGTCAATATAGAAGTGTAAATTTGTTGGATTTCACAAGTATTCTCATTTTTTTACTCACTCACACGCCACCTTGAAGAAGGCCTGGAGGGTTGTAGGTTTGGCCGGTAGAATCGACCTCGCGCCCGGACACAGCAGCTCGGGGTTCGGCTACAAAACAAGCCGTGGGGGAGCGGAGGGGGTAAGAGAAGAGCGGAGAGAGAGATAGCCGATCGTACGGCTTGTAGCCCAGGGAAGGGGTTGGAGAGAGAGAGTCGATCTTACGGCTTGTAGCCTGTGGAGGGAGAGAGATAGCCGATCTTACAGCATGTAGCCCGGGGAGGGGGAGGGACAGAGAGATCACAAGACTCAAGGCGGGGGGGGTGCGGGGGAGGAGAGGTCACAAGACGTTTGGGTGTGGTCCATCCATCCAGATCTTGGGGAGAAAGAGAACTGCGAACCTGTGCTACCTGCTTTCCTGCCATTTTGAGCTTCTTTGATAGTTCAACTTTAAGTATGGGGGCAATACTGACAATGCCATACCTTGTGCGAGCCTTCTGCATCATGGTGCTATGTAGGAGACAATTGATTAGAGCTCATCGCATCAGGAACATCAGAGCCCGTAGGGTGCTGGGCAGGAGGCCTTTCCTACCTTGGGTATATCGAGACAGGTGTTCGTACCTGCACCTGAGTGATGCAGACTGTGTCAGAAGGCTGCGTTTCCGCAAAGAAATTGTCTGTGAGATCTGTGAGTTGGTGAAAGCAGACCTGCAGCCGAGAAGCATCAGGAGGACTGCTTCGTCAGTTGAACTGAAGGTTACAGCTGTACTTTCATTCTATGCCTCCGGATCGTTTCAAGCTATAACTGGGGATGGATGCACCATCTCTCAGCATGCAACACATGTCTCCATTTGCCAGGTCACGACTGCACTATATGCGTGGAGGAATGACTTCATCAAGTTCCCAATGACCATCCAAGAAATCCATGACAGGGCTGTCGGCTTCTCCAGGATTGCTGGCTTCCCAAAGGCACAGGGCTGCATTGATTGTACCCACAGTGCCTTACGAGCACATTTTCAGGATTCCAAGATGTACAGGCATAGAAAAGGCTTCCAGTTCATTAATGTGCAGCTCGTGTGTGACGATATGCATCGCATCATGTCAGTCGATGCAAGATACCCTGGCAACACCCATGATGTGTTCATCCTGCGCGACAGCGTTATATCTGCCATGTTTCAGCAGCAGCCAGAAGGGCAGAGCTGGCTACTGGAAGATAAAGGGTATGGCCTCACCACCTGGCTCATGACGCCCCTACGCGTAACCTGGACGGAAGCTGACCATCAATACAACATGTCGCACATTGTGACACGCAGCATTATAGAGAGGACCATTGGCATCTTGAAACAGCGTTTCCGATGCCTGGGCCATTCCGGAGGCTACTTGCTGTACTCCCCTGAGATTGTCGGTCAGTTCACTGTTGTGTGCTGCAGGCTGCATAACTTAGCCATCATGAGGCAGCAGTACTTGGTAGTGGAAGACCCATCTGCAGTGAGAGTGGCTGATGATAATGATGTGGAAGATGTAGGTGACGAGCAGGAGGAGGAGGAGGAGGAGGAGGATGAGGAAGTCATGCAAGTGCCTGAGGCCAGAGCACAATGGTGGAGGAGGGCGGGCCAGCATGCTCCTGTAACAATTGCTCAAGCCTTATGCGAGCAGTTTATCCGTGAACGCTTTACTGATGCCTGAGGGCTCAGTGACAACTATTCCACATGGACATGTTTATTGTTTGGAGCTGTTCTGTAATGTTGTGTTGTGTTAATGGAACATGATTCAGTTTTAATGTAAAATATATTTTATTCAAAAGTTTATAATAACTTAATTTTAATAAAATTATTCTTGTATCAAACTTCACTTTAAGATCACTCAAAAACTTTAAGATCACTTATAAACTTGTAAATTTACATAACTTACAAAAACTTAATTTGAGAACAGTTACAACAGTAACAATAATAATAACAACAATAACAACAACAACAACAGCGGCTGCACCCATCTCTCATCCCCCTTATTCTCAGACCGCTCACTGCGCTTGGTCTCGGACTCTCCACCACCCCTCACCCTGGGCGGTGGTGCAGTGTTTCTGGGCTTGGTACCAAGCTTATTCCTTCTAACATATTGGGTACTGCGTACCTCTTGAGGGTGGGGGGCATCAGCATCTGGTGGCAAGTTGGAGGGCCCGGCTTTGGGCTCTTCAGAGGTTGGTGTGGGGATTGCAGTGGGAGTGGCAGTTGATTCTGTCAATGGGCACGGAGTCTGGGCGTGTTCCCTTATTGCAGCAGCTAACTCCAACATGACGTCCCTCATGCACCCTGACAGTGTCTCAGCGGCCTGCAACATTCCTTCCCTAATGGCCGCTGCCGTGGTTTGCACTACCTCTGACATACCCTCCCTCATGGCCAGTGACGTGGTTTGCATTACCTCTGACATTCCCTCCCTCATGGCCACTATTCCCTCACTGATGGTCCTGGATATCGTTCCTATTTCTCCTGAGAGTCTTGTTACTTCTCCCAACAGTCCCGCTACCTCATCACTCACCCCACTGACGGTGTCCAGGAGTGATCGGGTAAGCTCAATGACATCATCTGAATCACATCTGTTACATCCTGCATCTCAGGAGAGCATGGTCGAGCTCTCCTTCCCCTCCTCCCCATGGATGTGGATTGTGGCCCACCACTGGAACCCGCAGCCTGGGACGGTGGGGCCCTGGGTGTGCCTCACTGCATCACACCACTGGAACCCGCAATTGGAAAACCATGGAATGTCCCACCAGCACTCAAATCACTCATCACGGAAGGGGCTGGCACCTCCATGAGCAGCACCTCCTCCATATTCACTACAACAGTGGGAGGTCATCCGGCTCCATCCTCTTCCACTCCCCCCCATGGTCTGGAGGGTTGGATTGGAAGATGTTCTCCTCTTCAGCCTCATTCTCATCTGAATCTTCTTCTGCATTGTCAGGGTTAACTTCAAATTCTGTAACATATAACAGAACAGTCAAATGGTTAGCAGCAGAGAAAGGGGCATCGCAGGCCAAGCAGCAGGTTGATTTGAAGGGCCACGATGAATTTGTAGGACTTATCTGTTGTGTATTTGTAAAGCATGCACTCCCATGTTCCGCCACCAGGAAGTGCATCCCCTGAAGTCCCAAGGGGATACTGAAGATACTGGGATCCCTTGGGAGCACTGTATATCAGCTGGCCCCAAAGGTCTGTTCCTCACTCTGGAGTGTCTTACAAAGACTGAGGTCACTGTTACTTTAACCTCCCTGTGTACAGTCTCATCTGTGTTAGGAACACAATAACTGGCGACGAGTACACAAATCCAACGCAAAGATGCAGCAAACTGTGGGCATCCTGGAGAAGTTTTCGGAGGGTGAGGACTGGGAAGCCTATGTCGAACAGCTAGACCAGGACTTTGTAGCCAACAAGCTGGACGGAGAAGGAAGCGCTGCAAAAAGGAGAGCGGTCCTCCTCACGGTCTGCGGGGTACCGACCTACAGCCTCATGAAGAATCTTCTGGCTCCGGTGAAACCCACAGATAAGTCGTATGAGAAGCTGCGTACACTGGTTCGGGAGCATCTTAACCCGAGGGAGAGCATGCTGATGGCGAGGTATTGGTTCTACACGTGCCAGCGATTTGAAGGTCAGGAAATGGTGAGCTACGTCGCCGAGCTAAGGCAATTTGCAGGACAATGTGAGTTTGATGGTTACCTGAAGCAAATGCTCAGAGACTTTTGTGTACTGTGCATTGGCCACGAGACCATACTATGAAAACTTTTGACCCTCAGTAAGGCCATTGCAATAACACAGGCATTTATGTCCACCAGTGATAACACCAAACAAATCTCTCAGCACACAAGTGCTAGCAATGTTCATAAATTAACTGGAACTGTGTTTGCGAGCAGAAATATACAGGGCAGAAACCACGAGTCTGCAACTGCCAGCAGGCCTCAGGTGACCCAGCTGACTCAGAGTCCACAACAAAGGATGAATGCAAGGCAATTCACACCTTGTTGGCGTTGTGGAGGCTTCCATTCAGCCTATTCATGCCGCTTCAAAGGGTATGTTTGCAAGAGCTGTGGAACAATGGGGCACCTCCAACGAGCTTGCAGATAAGCTGCAAACTCTGCAAAACCTGCTAGCCACCACGTGGCAAAGGAAGATCGGTCCATGGTGGAACAAAGCAATTTCAAGCCTCAGAGAGAGGAGGCAGATGCTGACGTACACGGGGTGCACACATTTTCGATGAAATGTCCACCTATAATACTAAATGTAAAAATTGAATGGCTTACCCGTAGCCATGGAACTGGACACTGGCACTAGCCAATCCAGCATGAGTAAAAAGATACTTGAGAGACTGTGGTGCAACAAGGCACTCAGTCCAGCCCTGAGCCCCATCCACAAGAAACTGAGAACGTACACCAAAGAGCTTATCACTGTCCTGGGCAGCGCTATGGTCAAGGTCACCTACGAGGGCACGTTGCACAAACTGCTACTCTGGATTGTCTTGGGTGATGGCCCCGCACTGCTTGGAAGGAGTTGGCTGGGCAAAATCCGCTGGAACTGGAATGACATCCGAGCGCTATCACATGTCAACGAGGCCTCATGTACCCAGGTTCTTAACAAATTTCTTTCCCTTTTTGAGCCAGGCATTGGAAACTTTTCCAGGGCGAAGGTGCAGATCCACTTGGTCCCAGAGGCATGACCCATTCACCACAAGGCGCGAGCGGTACCTCACATGATGAGGGAGAGAATGGAAATCGAGCTGGATAGGCTGCAACGCGAGAGCATCATCTCTCCAGTGGAATTCAGCAAGTGGGCCAGCCCAATTATTCCAGTACTCAAAGGTGATGGCACGGTCAGGATTTGGGGCGATTATAAAGTATCTATTAATCGTTTCTCGCTACAGGACCAATACCCATTACCTAAGGCAGACGACCTATTTGCGACGCTGGTAGGAGGCAAGACGTTCACCAAGCTCGACTTGACTTTGGCCTATATGACGCAGGAGCTGGAGGAGTCTTCGAAGGGCCTCACCTGCATCAACACGCACAAGGGACTGTTCATCTACAACAGATGCCCGTTTGGAATTCGGTCGGCTGCAGCGATCTTCCCGAGAAACATGGAGAGCCTACTCAAGTCGGTACCACGCATGGTGGTTTTTCAGGATGATATATTGATCACGGGTCGGGACACCGTCGAGCACCTACAAAACCTGGAGGAGGTCCTCCAGCGACTGGATCGCGTAGGGCTGCGGCTGAAGAGGTTGAAATGCATCTTCATGGCAACAAAAGTGGAGTTTTTGGGGAGAAAGGTCGCGGCGGACGGCATTCGACCCACAGACGCCAAGACAGAGGCTATCAGGAACACGCCCAGGCCACAGAACGTCAAGGAGCTGCGGTCATTCCTGGGACTCCTCAACTGTTTTGGTAAATTCCTGCCGGGGTTAAGCACCCTCTTAGAGCCCCTATATGTTATTGTGTAAAGGTAAGAACTGGGAATGGGGAAAAAAACAAGTAATTGCGAAAGCCAGAAACATGTTATGCTCCAACAAGCTGTTTGTATTGTATAACCCGTGTAAAAGACTTGTGCTAGTATGTGATGTGTCGTCGTACGGATTCGGGTGTGTATTACGACAAGCTAACGCTGCGGGGAAGTTGCAACCTGTCGCCTATGCCTCTAGTAGCTTATCTAAGACCGAGAGGGCCTACAGCATGATTGAGAAAGAGGCATTAGCGTGTGTGTTCGGGGTAATGAAAATGCATCAGTACCTGTTTGGCCTCAAATTTGAGCTGGAAACCGATCATAAGCCCCTCATATCCCTGTTCGCTGAAAACAAGGGGATAAATACTAGTGCCTCAGCTCGCATACAAAGATGGGCACTCGCGCTATCAGCGTATAACTAAACCATCCACGCAGGCCAGGCACCGAAAACTGTGTGGATGCTCTCAGTCGGCAACCATTGGCCACCACAGGAACAAAATATTACCCTCTCGCTCGAGTGTGGGCCCAGCTTGTGCAGTGGCTGTTGCTTTTTTCCAGGCAGGACCCATCATAGCAGCGACTCTCTCTTCCAAAGGTGTCAGTGGTTACAGATTTGCCGGGCCTCCTCCTGTTCGAGTTCTTTCCCTTTTGTTGTATTTCACCTTTCCTCTGCAAAGATGAAAATGCAACTTTTTAGCAAGGGTGTCATATACAACTGGTCGCATTTATAATTGCATTGAATAAATGAAAATATTACTTACACTACTTACTTTACCAAGGTCCTGCCATTTCTTTTTACACTGGCTTCCAGATCTTGTGGTGTTCACCAGTGCACAGTAATCTTCTGCAACTTGGTTCTAGCGTTTCTTCATTTCTTCTGGTGGAACTTTTACGTGACCTCTGCTGGTATCCAGCTCCTGCCATCTGTTCTCAATCACAGTAACTAGTGCCTCCACTTCTTCCTGTAAGAAATTCTTGGTCCTTGCTCCGCATTGCATCTTGTATTGCTCCAGCTGTGATTTTTCCAATGCTTCTCACACACAACTGGCTCTTTAAAAATGGCCGATTGCCAAATCCGAGCTGTACTGAGCATGCGCGTCCATTGGAACGACGACAAAAACGTAACTTTTTTTCTCGTGCATGCGCAGAAGGTACGACATTGTTTTTTAGCGCAGACAGCAGGCTCCACCCCCAAGGCGACAGGATATGTTGCGCGGCGCCAAATTCGAATTATACATCGGGGAAACTTTGGCAAAATATTTTTGCCGCATTTCTGGCCTAGAAAACCTGGTGTAACTCTGGCAATATGCCAGAAAATGGGCTTGGGGAAAATTGAGCCCAGAGACACTGGAATGTTTTAATGAATGGTGCATAATCATACCCATATTTTTACTTTTTAACCGTTGTACATGTTTTATCTTTCACATTGCAATATGCATTATCTTACATTATATATATTCCTGAGTCTTTGCTCTTATATATAAATATATGAAAAAGGCAGACAGATAAAGACCAGATCAAGTTTGTCCCATTCAGCTGTGTTGCAACAAGACAATATCACCCACAATAATAATCACCTACCTATAACCATTTGATCTCCTGGGAGAGGCAAACAGATTAAAAATCTGCTTGGCCAATTTAGGGAGAAAAGAATTCTGATCATTGCAAGCAAATAAAACTGAATTTGAGGGACAATGATCGCAACGTACATTATCCATCATCTCACCTGCCTTTTGTGCATAGCAATATCAACCTCCTCCAGGAACTTTCGAATGTTTGCAGCGAACCTCCATCTAATGCACAAGCTGGCAACCTATTCCAAAGGTCAGTGACCCTCTGGAAAAGGAAACCCCCCCTGACACCATATGATGATCCAAATTGCATGCAATTCCCCCAGGGTTGCACCGAGTCCAAGCACCAACTGGTGTTAAAATAGCTGACTGTTAATTTACATTTTTTAAATCAACACACCTGTACTGTTAAGACTGTTCTTAAGGGGCAGTAGTCTCATTTCCTACTGGTTTAGGTGCCAAAATGTGGCAACACTGGCCTTCTGTGATTGGTTCAAAACTATTCACTCAGCATCATTAACGTTAGGCACTGTGTGATTCTTCAAGGTTCACAATGAATAGGATTCATTAGAATTCCTGAAGCTCACTCCCAGTGGGCTTAAGTTTCGGATTCCCGCTAGAACGGCGCACATCGGAGAGGCCCGCCTAATTTGTAGAACAAAAATTGCGGCGAATACTTACCGCGCGATTCTCCGATAGCTGGAGGCCCGTTTCCAGCTCGGCGCGGCGCAGCAGGAGCTGCTGGGAGCGGAGCTGCAGCCCTGCACCAAAAACAGTGCCGGCAGCTGCGCGCATGCGCAGTAGCTCCTGGCCCTCCCAGCCCGTCCTGTTTCCGAGCGATGACCTTATCCCAGGCCGAAGGAATGTCGCCCCTATCCCGGGCCGGGTGACCTGACACATCTTACCTCGTCGGCGGCGAGACCCGACCGCCCAGCATCTCGCTGGGGGTGCGCCCCGCCCGAAGTCCTCCATGGGAGCTGGTGGTGGCGGCGGTGGGGGCCCGTTCAGCCTCCTTCCCTCCCGTTCAGCCCCCCCCTCCCTCCCCCCCATTCAGCCCCCCCCTTCCTTTCCCCCTCCCTTCCTCCTCTCCCGCACCCATCCTCTCCCTCCCCTCCCTCCTCCCTCTCCCCTCCCTTCTCCCTCTCCCCTCCCTACCCCTCCCTTTTCCCTTCCTCCTCCCTCCTCCCGCTCCCCTCTCTCCCCACCTCCCTCCCTCCTCTCCTCCCTCTCCCTCTCCCTCCTCTCTCCCCCTCTCCTCCCTCCCCCCTCCCCTTCTCTCTCTCCTCCTCCCCCTCTCTCCCCTTTCTCCCCCCTCCCTCCCCCTCTCTCCCCCTCCCCTCCACCCTCTCACCCCCTCCCTCCTCCCTCCCCCCACCCCCAACGCCTCTCTCCCCCTCTCCTCCCCCCTCTCCCCCTCTTCCCCTCTCTTCCCCCCCCCCCCACCCCTCACTGCCAGAAACACAGAGAGACACTGACAGAGACAAAGAGAGAGAGACACTGGGAGGGGGGGGGCGCCCATTCCAGCACACTGTTGGAGGGCTCCCGGTGCTGCAGTAGGTGAGTAGAAACTTAATTTTTTATTTATTGACTGATTTTTTATTACTTTTTTTATTTTTAATTTTTTAATTTTTTTTGATTGATTTATTGGTTGATTTATTGATTTATTTATCATTTATTATTGATGATGGCTCTTTATTTGTAAAAGTGAAGTGTTTAATGTTTGTAAACCCTCCTCTCCCCCTTCCCCATCTCTCATTCCCTACGCCTGATTTATAAGTGTAGGCAAGGTTTTTCTGAGCGTACAAAAATCTACACTTATTCCATTCTAAGTTAGTTTGGAGTAATTTTTCACTGCCTAAACTTGCAAAACAGGTGTAAGTGATTGGACACGCCCCCTTTTGGAAAAAAAATCTGTTCTACAATTAAACTATTCTAACTCATTAGAACTGGAGAAAACTAAATGCCGAGAATTGCAATTTCTAAGATGCTCCATTCTGAACTAGTTGCTCCAAAAAAATAGGAACAACTCAGGCCGAAACTTGAGCCCAGTGTCTCTTTGGCAGGTACCTGCCCTCTTACCCCAAAACCTGTGCTAACAATGAAAATAACCACTTTGCCAATACTTAATGATGGTAATGCGTAGTAGGAGAATTAAAAATCAAATGGACTACAATATAGTACACAGCGCAATTAAGTATAATAAAATAAATAAATTGATATGCTATGAAATGGTAAAATAACAAAATAATAAGACAATTATTCCAAAAATCCTCCCCCGCTCCCCGTCGACTCCCAATCTCCCCACTCTCAGCTCCCTGTCCCCCTACCCCTGACTATTTCTCACGCAGTCTCAAACGGACTAACCTAAATTGGTTACACAGCTGCCCATAGCTACACAGTGTGTGTGTTTGCACACTGCTGAGATATGATCATTCTAATACCTTAAGATAAAAATATATGAAGAGACTTGAAAATACCTTGTTTGCTGGCCTCCTTTTCAGCTATTTAGGGAAAATAATATTGGGCTACTTTTGGGCTACTATTTGGTTTACTTAAGCTGCAAACATTTTTTAATTTCTGGCAAATTTGACAGTTTGTGAGGTCTACTGAAAGGACAGCTAATAAGATCTAGGCACGTTGCTTTAAGAAGGTTGCCAACCAGACTATGCATATACCTTCGCCTGATTCAATGCTAAGATATAAAGGGCTAGAAATTGGCAAGGATTGCGCCTGTTTTACTGCCATTTTTCCGCAGTAAAAGTGTGCGTTTTTAGCGCTAAATTTATTTTCCATCATTTTGCTATATTGGTCAACGGTTTACCGCCGGTGGTAAAAAATACCGTCCAACTTTTTTTTGGACCGTTTTTGTGACGGCACTCAGCGTCAAATGCTCTGCTATCACTGTTTTTGAAAAATTGACCCATACCATCATTTTTAAAGTCCGCGAAAAAATACGCACAAATAATGCAAATCTTACCAGGATGGATTCATGATGAAACCTGCACTAACACGCCATCTTGAACAACGGAGCTACAGCTCAGTGAATGAAAGCATTTGAAGGGAAGGCTGGGTTTTACACTTTGAGCATTCTGTAAGTTTATACTTCGTTTTTAAGGACATTTAAGGACATATAAGGACATTGAATAGAATGGGCCTGTTATGTATTTAACCCCTTGCAACCTGTATTACACTACCACCAGAGGGCCTACCTGTTGGAGTCCCAAGGGATCCCAGCATCCCTTGGGAGCCCGGTATATAAGCAGGCCACCCACAAGGTACCTGCACTCTGGAGTCTCATTAAAGGAGCTAAGGTCACACTTGCTCATTGTACACAGTACTCAGTTTCATCCTTTTTTATGAACGCATCAATTGGCAACGAGGTAACGAACAACTGCGCGAAAATGCAAAGAACAGTTGGTATCCTGGAGAAGTTCCCAGAAGGGGATGATTAGGAGGCCTTTGTGGAGAGACTCGACAATACTTTGTGGCCAACGAGCTGGAAGGGGATGAGAACGCTGCCAAACGAAGGGCAATCCTCCTAACTGTCTGTGGGGCAACAATCTATCGCCTCATGAAGAATCTCCTAGCTGTGGTAAAACCAACAGCCAAATCCTGTGAAGAATTGTGTATGCTGGTCCGGGAGCACCTAAATCCTAAGGAAAGCATTTTGATGGCGAGATATCGGTTCTACACATGTCAACGGTCGGAGAGCCAGAAAGTGGCGAGCTACGTCGCCGAACTAAGGCGCCTCGCAGGACATTGCGACTTGAGGGATTCCTAGAACAAATGTTTGAGACTTTTTTGTACTGGGCATTAGCCATGAGGTAATCCTTCGCAAACTGTTGACTGTTGAAACTCCGAATCTAAGTAAAGCCTTAACGATAGCCCAGGCATTTATGTCCACCAGCGGCAACACCAAACAGATCTCGCAGAGTAAAGAAGTTTCGGTCCGTACTGTGCACAAAGTAACGTCGTTTTCCAGCAGAAATATACATGGCAGAACATACATGCCGGCTGCTGCTGCTCGACCTCAGATGACACAGAGTCCACCATCAATCGTTAATGCGGGGCAGTTAACACCTTGTTGGCACTGTGGAGGTGATCATCGGCCCCATTAATGCCGCTTCAAGCACTATGCGTGCAACGGTTGCAGAACAATGGGACACCTCCAGTGAATGTGCAGGCGAGCTGCAAACCCTGCAAACCCTGCAAACCACCACATTGCAGAGGAAGATCGATCCACTGTGGATCAGGCTGAATTGGAGACTCATACCGAGGAGGCAGAGGTGAACGGGGTACACACATTCACCACGAAATGTCCACCAATAATGTTGAAAGTTGAACTGAATGGAAGTCCAGTAGCTATGGAACTGGACACGGGTGCGAGTCAGTCCATAATGAGTAAAAAGGCCTTTGACAAGTTGTGGGGCAACAAGGCATACAGGCCCAAGTTCAGCCCCATTCACACCAAACAAAGGACTTACACCAAGGAACTAATCCCAATAATTGGCAGTGCAGAAGTCAAAGTATCCTACGACGGAGCAGTACACGAACTCCCGCTATGGATTGTGCCAGGGGATGGTCCCTCATTGTTTGACAGAAGCTGGCTGGGAAAAATCTGCTGGAACAGGGACAACATCCCAGTGCTTTCGTCCATCGACGATGCTTCATGTGCCCAGGTTCTGAGCAGGTTTCCATCGTCGTTCGAGCCAGGCACTGGAAACTTCTTGGAGGCGAAAGTGCAGATCCATTTGGTTCCCGGTACGCGACCCATCCACCACAAGGCATGGGTGGTACCATACATGATGCGTGAGAAAGTGGAAATTGAGCTGGACAGGCTGCAGCAAGAAGGCATCGATGCGCCGGTTAAATTCAACGAGTGGGCCAGCCCGATTGTCCCGGTACTTAAAGAGGACGGCACGGTCAGAATTTGTGGGGACTATAAAGTAACGATTAGCCGTTTTTCGCTACAGGACCACTACCCGCTACCCAAGGCAGACGACGTATTTGCGACCCTGGCTGGAGGGAAGACGTTCACCAAGCTGGACCTGACTTTGGCCTACATGACGCAGGAGCTAGAGGTGTCTTCGAAAGGCCTCACCTGCATCAACACACACAAAGGTCTGTTCATCTATACCAGATGCCCGTTCGGGATTCGGTCGGCCGCGGCAATCTTCCAACGGAAGCTGGAGAGCCTGCTAAAGTTGGTACATCGCACCGTGGTTTTCCAGGACGACATACTGGTTACAGGTCGGGACACTATTGATCACTTGAAGAATCTGGAAGAGGTTCTTAGTCGGTTGGATCGCATGGGGCTCAGGTTGAAGTGCTTGAAGTGTGTTTTCCTGGCGCAGGAGGTCGAATTCTTGGGAAGAAGAATCGCAGCAGATGGCATCAGACCCACCGACGCCAAGACGGAGGCCATCAAGAACACGCCGAGACCACAGAACATGATGGAGCTGCGGTCATTCCTGGGACTCCTTAACTATTTCAGTAATTTCCTATCTGGGTTAAGCACCCTGCTAGAACCCTTACATGCGCTACTGCGCAAGGGAGATGACAGTATGGGGGAATTCACAAGAGGCTGCCTTTAAGAAAGCCAGGAATCTGTTATGTTCTAACAAACTGCTTGTCCTGTATAACCCGTGTAAAAGATTAGTGCTAGCTTGCGATGCGTCATCATACAGGCAGACAACCTATTTGCGACCGTGTGTGTTACAACAGGCTAACGAATCGGGGATTTTGCAACCGGTCACTTATGCGTCCAGGAGTTTATCCAAGGCCGAAATAGCCGACAACATGATTGAAAAAGAGGCTCTGGCGTGTGTTTATGGGGTAAAGAAAATGCACCAGTACTTATTTGGCCTCAAGTTTGAGCTTGAAACTGACCACAAACCGCTCATATCGTTGTTGTCTGAGAGCAAAGGGATTAAAACCAATGCCTCTGCCCGCATCCAAAGATGGGCGCTCACGCTGTCAACATACAACTATGTAAGTCGTCACAGACCGGGCACAGAGAACTGCGCTGATGCTCTCAGTCGGCTGCCATTGCCCACCACCAGCGTGGTAATGGCACAGCCTGCGGACTTGCTCATGGTATTGGAAGAATTTGAAAACGAAAAGTTCCCCATTACGGCCCACCAGATCAGGACCTGGACCAGCCAGGATCCTTTACTGTCCTTGGTAAAAAAAACTTTGTCCTCCATGGGAGCTGGTCCAGCGTGCCAGCAGAGATGCATGAAGCAATTAAGCCGTTCCACAGGCACAAAGACTAAATGTCCCTGCAGGCGGACTGCCTGTTGTGGGGCAGTCGCGTGGTCTTGCCCAAGAAGGGCAGAGATACATTCATTTGTGAACTGCACAGCACCCACCCAGGCATCGTAATGATAAAAGCCATAGCCAGATCCCACGTGTGGTGGCCCGGCATCAACTCAGATTTAGAGTCATGCGTGTACCAGTGCAACACTTGCTCTCAGCTGAGCAATGCACCCAGAGAGGCACCGCTAAGATTGTGGTCATGGCCCTCAAAACCGTGGTCGAGGATCCACGTAGACTATGCGGATCCATTTCTAGGCAAAATGTTCTTGGTTGTCGTGGATGCTTACTCAAAATAGATTGAATGTGCAATAATGTCTGTAAGCACGTCCACGGCCACTATTGAAAGCCGACGAGTCATGTTTGCCACGCACGGCCTGCCTGACGTCCTAGTCAGCGACAATGGGCCGTGTTTCACCAGTGCTGAATTCAAGGAATTCATGACCCGCAATGGGATCAAGCACATCACATCTGCGCCGTTCAAGCCCGAATCCAACTGCCAGGCAGAACGGGCAGTTCAGACCATCAAGCAAAGTTTGAAACGCGTGTCGGAAGGCTCCCTGCAGACCCGGCTATCCCGAGTGCTGCTCAGCTACTGCACCAGACCCCACTCACTCACCGGGGTTCCCCCAGCCGAGCTGCTCATGAAAAGGGCGCTCAAAACATAGGAATATAGAAACATAGAAAATAGGTGTAGGAGTAGGCCATTCGGCCCTTCGAGCCTGCACCACCATTCAATAAGATCATGGCTGATCATTCACCTCAATACCCCTTTCCTGCTTTCTCTCCATACCCCTTGATTCCTTTAGCCATAAGGGCCATATCTAACTCCTTCTTGAATATATCCAATGAACTGGCATCAACAACTCTCTGCGGTAGGGAATTCCAGAGGTTAACAATTCTCTGAGTGAAGAAGTTTCTCCTCATCTCAGTCCTAAATGGTTTATCCCTTATCCTTCAACTGTGTGCTCTGATTCTGGACTTCACCAACATCGGGAACATTTTTCCTGCATCTAACCTGTCCAGTCCCGTCAGAATTTTATATGTTTCTATGAGATCCCCTCTCATCCTTCTAAACTCCAGTGAATACTGGATCGACCAGTGGCCCAGTCAATCCAATCTCTCCTCATACGTCAGTCCTGCCATTCCGGGAATCAGTTTAGTGAACCTTCGCTGCACTCACTCAATAGCAAGAACGTCCTTTCTCAGATTAGGAGACCAAAACTGAACACAATATTCCAGGTGAGGCCTCACCAAGACCCTATACAACTGCAGTAAGACCTCCCTGCTCCTATACTCAAATCCCCTAGCTATGAGGGCCGACATACCATTTGCCTTCTTCACCGCCTGCTGTACCTGCATGCCAACTTTCAATGACTGATGTACTATGACACCCAGGTCTCGTTGCACCACCCATTCTCCCCTTTTCCTAATCTGCCGCCATTCAGATAATATTCTGCCTTCGTGTTTTTGCCCTCAAAGTGAATAACCTCACATTTATCCACATTATACTGCATCTGCCATGAATTTGCCCACTCACCTAACCTGTCCAAGTCACCCTGCAGCCTCTTAGTGTCCTCCTCACAGCTCACACCACCACCCTGCTTAGTGCCATCTGCAAACTTGGAGATATTACACTCAATTCCTTCATCTAAATCATTAATGTACATTGTAAATAGCTGGGGTCTCAGCACTGAGCCATGTGGCACCCCACTAGTCACTGCCTGCCATTCTGAAAAAGACCCATTTATCCCGACTCTGCTTCCTGTCTGCCAACCAGTTCTCTATCCACGTCAGTACATTACCCCCAATACCATGTGCTTTGATTTTGCACACCAATCTCTTGTGTGGGACCTTGTCAAAAACATTTTGAAAGTCCAAATACACCACATCCACTGGTTTTCCCTTGTCCACTCTACTCGTTACATCCTCAAAAAATTCCAGAAGATGATATGGCTCTTACGGTTAAGGGGATCAAGAGGTATGGAGAGAAAGCAGGAAAGGGTACTGAAGGAATGATCAGCCATGATCTTATTGAATGGCAGTGAAGGCTCGAAGGGCCGAATGGCCTACTCCTGCACCTATTTTTCTATATTTCTATGTTTCTATGTAACACAATTTCCTGCCTAATAAGGATTTCCTTCAGTTCCTCCTTCTCACTAGACCCTCGGTCCCCTAGTATTTCCAGAGGGTTATTTGTGTCTTCCTTCTTGAAGACAGAACCAAAGTATTTGTTCAACTGGTCTGCCATTTCTTTGTTCCCCATTACAAATTCACCTGAATCTGACTGCAAGGGACCTACGTTTGCCTTCAATAATCTTTTTCTCTTCACATATCTATAGAAGCTTTTGCAGTCAATTTTTATGTTCCCGGCAAGCTTCCTCTCATACTCTATTTCCCCCGTTCTAATTAAATCCTTTGTCCTCCTCTGCTGAATTCTAAATTTCTCTCAATCCTCAGGTTTGCTGCTTTTTCTGGTCAATTTATATGCCTCTTTCTTGGATTTAACACTATCCTTAATTTTCCTTGTTAGCCATGATTGAGCCACCTTCACCGTTTTATTTTTACTCCAGACAGAGATGTACAATTGTTGAAGTTCATCCATGTGATCTTGAAATGTTTGCCATTGCCTATCCAGCGTCAACCCTTTAAGTCTATTCTATTAAGCCAGTCTATTCTAGCCAATTCACGTCTCATACCATCGAAGTTACCTTTCCTTAAGTTCAGGACCCTAGTCTCTGAATTAACTGTGTCACTCTCCATCTTAATAAAGAATTCTACCATGTTATGGTCACTCTTCCTGAAGGGGCCTCGCACAACAAGATTGCTAATTAGTCCTTTCTCATTACACATCACCCAGTCTAGGATGGCCAGCCCTCTGGTTGGTTCTTCGACATATTGGCCGAGAAAACCATTCCTAATACACTCCAGAAAATCCTCCTCCACCGTATTGCTACCAATTTGGTTAGCCCAGTCAATATGTAGATTAAAGTCGCCCATGATAACTGTTGTACCCTTATTGCATGCATCCCTAATTTCTTGTTTGATGCTGTCCCCAACCTCACTACTACTGTTTGGTGGTCTGTACACAACTCCCACTAGCGTTTTCTGCCCTTTGGTATTCCGTAGCTCCACCCATACCGATTCTACATCATCCAAGCTAATGTCCTTCCTTACTATTGCATTAATTTCCTATTTAACCAGCAACGCTACCCCACCTCCTTTTCCTTTCTGTCTATCCTTCCTGAATGTTGAATACCTCGCTCTTGTCCACCCTGATCTCCATGATCACGTGGAGGGCAGGCGGCATCAACAAAATTTGTCAAATTTGTCACGCGATATTGAGGTCAAGGACCCTGTGTTTGTACTCAATTATGGACATGGTCCCAAATGGCTCGCTGGCACGGTCATAGCCATAGTAGGATGTTTCAGGTCAAATTGGTCAATGGACTAACGTGCAGAAAACATTTGGATCAAATCAAATTGTGGTTCACCAACAGCTACGAACAATCTGAAGAAGACACCACCAACTTTGACCCTCCAACACACACACAAGTGGCAACTGACATCATGGTTGACTACGAAGCCAAACTCACCATCCCCAGCTACCCGGCAAGGCCAGCTGCCCAGCAGCCCAGTGAAGAACTGACCAACTCACCCACACCCGCATTTGTACCGAGACGATCGACAAGGGAGCGAAAAGCTCCAGATCATCTCACCTTGTAAATAAGTGTACTATTGACTTTACGGGGGAGTGATGTTATGTATTTAACCCCTTGCAAACTGTATTACACTACCACCAGAGGGCCTACTTGTTGGAGTCCCAAGGTTTCCCAGCATCCCTTGGGAGCACTGTATATAAGTAGGCCACCTACGAGGTATCTGCTCTCTGGAGTCTCATTAAAGGAGCTAAGGTCACACTTGCTCATTGTACACAGTACTCAGTTTCATCCTTTTTTATGAACGCATCAGGGCCCATGCAATCTCTACCATTATTGCTGGCTGCTTTTTCTATGGAGCAGAGACCTGGAAAAAGGCTTATTCAGCAGACTTATGGGAAGGAGGCCTTACCCCCCACCAGTTTTCAAGGAACAGTGCTCATACCTGCATCTGTCTGAGGCACAGTGCATTAGAAGGCTGCGCTTTCGAAACAAGATGTTCACAGAGATGTGCCAGCTCATAAAGGCAGACATGCAGCCAACAAGCATGAGGACTGCATTGCCCTCGAGGTGAAGGTGACTGTGGCACTTGCCTTCTATGCCTTTGGTTCCTTTCAGACATCAGCAGTAGACATATGCTCTATCACGCAGTTCGCTATCCATCGCTGCATTCGCCAGGTGACTACTGCACTGTATGCATGCAGGAAGGACTATAAACTTACCAATGACCATGGAGGCACAGAATGAGAGGGCTTTAGGCTTTGCGCGAATTTCTGGCTTCCTGAAGGTACAGGCTGCCATTGACTGTACGCACATCGCCCTGCGAGCACCTTTTGAGGATCCAGAGGTTTACCGAAACCGAAAGGGATTCCACTCGCTGAACGTAGAGATCGTCTGTGACCACACTCAGCACATCATGGCAGTAAATGCACAATTTCCAGGGAGCATCCATGATGCTTTCACAACTGTCTCACAACTGTTTGAGCATCAGCCAGAAAGCCAGAGCTGGATGCTGGGGGCCAAAGGTTACAGGCTCACCACCTGGCTCATGACCCCCTTCACAACCCTCAAACAGAAGTTGAGCATCACTACAATAACAGTCATATAGCCACACTCAGCATCGTCAAAAAGACAATTGGAGTACTCAAGCAGTACTTCCGATGCCTGCACCATTCTGGAGGCAGCCTGAAATACTGCCCTCAGCAGTATATGAGTTCATTGTGGTGTGCTGCATGCTACACAACTTAGCCAACATGAGAGGACAGGATTTGCCAGTGAGGATTGCAGAACAACCTCAGGAGAAAGAGGGGGGGGGGGGGAGGAGGAGGAGGAGGAGGATGAAGAACCCATGCCACCACTGCCCCTACGACGACAGGGGAGGAGGCCTAGTGGAGCTTTCCCCACTACAAAAGCCTTACGTCAGCAGCTGATAATTGAACACTTTGCATGAAGGCTGAGACTGCCCACTCGATCCCAGCATGTTGACTATTTCCCCTGTTATTCTGCAAATAAGACACTGTACAAGTTTGGTTTAGGTGAAAAAATAAATTTAAATTTCTTAAACATTTGTACAGTTGTACATTAATGAAACTTTGTAAACATTAATTTAGTAACATCAATAACATTTTTGAATGTTAAAATTTTTGAAATGTAAACATTAATAGTAAAACAACAACAACAACAAAAGAACAACAAAACTACAACAAAACAACAACCTCTGCACCAAACATCCTTCAGCTGCAGCCACCTTTACCCCACCCTAATTTGAACATCCCCCCCACCCCTGTCCATTCTTGCCCTTGCCCTTGCCCACTATCCCTATTCCCAGTGGTGCCAAGACGTTTATCAGCAGCGCAGACAGGGCGCTGCTGTTGTTGGGGGACAGACGTAGGAGACGCCATTCGAAGCCCTGGAGAAGCTGGGGCTGTGGAAGGCCCTGGCTTCTGAGTGGTGAACCTGTTGCTCAACCTCACCACTCACTGGTTTTGTCAGTCTGGGTGACATGACACTAGGGACTGGAGTGCCATGAGTCGAGACCGTCAATTGCCATTGGGCATTGACAACCTCGGTGTTCTCGCGCTTTGCAGCTACTAGCTGCGACATGCCCTCCCTTATGTCCGCAGAGAGTGCTGCAATGTTCCCCGAGATCCCACCCATGGCCTCGAGGAGCTGTCTGCTGAGCTGGATGCTCTCTCCAGACAGTCCCACCAAATCCATTTGCTTGTCTGCCTGCCTTTCGGCAGGGCGGCATTGCCGACTCAGCCTCCACACAGACGGCATACGGCATGGGCCAGCCCACACTGTGATATGTGTGCGCACTAGGTCCGTGCAGCAGAGCAGGTGTCTTGGTTAATCCTTGCCACTGGACCAAGGCCTAGCTCTGTTGAGCTCGTGTGGTGGCTGGTGTGCAACAGCCACCGCACGTTAAAAAAATCCACGCACAGTCATCTTCCACCTTTGAGGATGTAGTTAGGGTTCTTCTTTCGAAACACCTGTGAACTCATCCTTTTTTTGGTGTGGAAGCAAGTCATCCTCATTTCGAGGGACTGCCTATGATACGGGCTTCTGCCCTGGGTATGCTTTACTGCAGTCCACTGGGACCCGGGACCTTGGATGCTGGATAACCATGGAATGTGCTGGTGTCCTCCTCCGACGAACTGCTGCCTGCGGCTGAAGTCGTTAGCGCCTGTGTAGCCCACAGACAATATATCGCATAAACCGAAGCCTAGCCCACAGACAGTACATAACATTGAGCCAACCCAGACCATGGATTTTGCAGGACTTACCATCACTCTCCAACGTGGGGTCAGCACCCCCACAGGTAGTCGATCTCTGCGAGGCACCCATCAGACCTGCCACGCGACTAGGTGAGTGGGACCAGTTTTGCCGGACCGCTTTCTCGGTTGTGGGTCAACTTTCCCTGCAAAGATGACAATACAAATTTTTAACAGAGGCCCTTCTGCTCTTATGACACACACAGATAGTCATCAAAGCACTTATACAATACTGTGTGCATTTAATACAGTGCTCTGTTTAATGGCCCTGGTAGTTGCATGTGGTTCATCAGGAAAACATCGAAGTGCAGAAACATCTTTTAAGATGTCAAAAAGCATCTTTATAATGTGTGACGATCATTCATGGCAAATAAGGTGCAACACTAAGCCTGGCGATACCAACATGAATCACATTTACAAATTAAATAATTGGAGTGCATAAATAAAAATATTACTTACTCTGATGACCCTGCAATGGTCATTCCACCTCTTCCTGCACTGGACATGGTCCCTCTGGATAGAGTCCACTGAGGAAACCTGCTTAGCCACACTTTTCCAGACATGTTTTATAGCAGATGGGTATAGTTTTCCACGACCCTTCCTCAAAATTTCCCCCCCCATCTGCTTTCTACAGCAGTGATGAGGGCCGCATTTGCATCTTGAGTGAATTTCCTAGCCCTCTTCCTTGCTGAATCAACCTGCATTTTTAATTTTTGATGAACTGTGATGATGTTTAAATCCCCTCTCAAAAATGGCTGATTCAGCCCTGGGTGCACTGCCCGTACACGGGCACACCCTGCACATTACCTGGAAGGTGCCAAAGGATCGGAAGAAAAAAGTGGGTGGAAAAAAAAAATTTATGCATGCACAGAACGTTCATTTTTTTTATCGCTGAAAAATTGAGTTTCGTTGCTCAAAAGGTTTTTGAAAATGCCGCTATTTTACCACTATAGCGATCGTCAAAAACATTTGGCCACTTTTGAGCATTTATTTTTTTATGCTATTTCGGCACTTAAAAAAAAGACGTTAAATGCGATTAGCGGCAAAAAATACTGCTAGCGCTATTTGGCCAATTTCTAGCCCTTGTTTTTAGCCCACTATCCAGGAAAGAGACATGTAATTTGTTATTTTTATTATTCACATGAGGGAACAGAACTTCGTTGGAGTAAATTACATTTTGTTACATCTGTGACTCTACACATTCACTTGCTGTCTATGAAATAAAGCAGTTTAATGATTCGTAATCACTTTGTCTCATCGGGTGTTTTTTTCAGTCCACCTTCAAAATGATCAGGGAAAGCCCACGTGAGGGCATGTGTAAAGGACATGACTTCCAGTTTGAATTACATTGAATTAGATTTTGGCCAGTCAAGAAAGATTTTGATTTATATAGCGCCTTTCACGACCACCGGACATCTCAATGCACTTTACAGCCAATTAAGTAATTTTAGAGTATAGTCACCGTTGTCACTTTGGGAAACGCAGCAGCTAACTTGCGCACAGCAAACTCTCACAAACAGCAATGTGATAATGACCAGATAATCAGTTTTTGTTATGTTGATTGAGGGATAAATATTGGCCAGGACACCGGGGAAAACTCCCCAGCTCTTCTTCGAAATAGCGTCATGGGATATTTTACGTACGCCTCAGTTTAACGTCTCATCTGAAAGACGGCATCTCCGACAATGCAGCACTCACTACAAGCGCACTCTTGGACTTAAGACACCCAGACCGCTTGCAGGAGTGACCACTGGCATGCCTGATTCAAATGAAGATTTATAATTATGCATTTTAATATTTTGGCACACTAGTGAAGAAAACTACATGATTTTTCGGCTCGAGTTGCTCCTATTTTTTTGCAATTCTCGGCATTTGGTTTGCTCCTGTTCTAGTTAGTTAGAATACTTTCGTTTTAGTCTCGGTTTTTTTTTCAAACTGGGGTGTTACCAGCCACTTACACCTGTTTTGTAAGTTTAGGCAGCGAAAAGTTATTCCAAACTAACTTAGAACGGAGTAAGTGTCGATTTTTGTACGCTCAGAAAAACCTTGCCTACACTTTATAAATTAGGCGCAGGTAGTGAGAGATAGCGGGGGGCAGGGGGGAAGGGAAGTTAGAGGGAAGTTAGGGGATTTTACAAATCATTAAACATTTCACTTTTACCAATAAAGAGTCATCATCAATAATAAATAATAAATAAATCAATAAATCAATAAATCAACCAATAAATCAATCAATCAAAAAAAAAAATAATAAAAAATCAATCAATAAATAAAAAATTTAAAGTTTCTACTTACATATTGCAGCACCGGGGGCCCTCCAACAGCTTGCTGAAGAGCTGGTTGGGCGGGCCCCGCCGCCGACAAGGTGCTGCTCAAGCGGGGCCCACCGCCGATGAGATGCTCGAGCGGGGCCCACCGCCGATGAGATGCTCGAGCGGGGCCCACCGCCGATGAGATGCTCGAGCGGGGCCCACCGCCGATGAGATGCTCGAGCGGGGCCCACCGCCGATGAGATGCTCGAGCGTGGCCCGCCGCCGATGAGATGCTCGAGCGGGGCCCACCGCCGATGAGATGCTCGAGCGGGGCCCACAGCCGATGAGATGCTCGAGCGGGGCCCACCGCCGATGAGATGCTCGAGCGGGGCCCACCGCCGATGAGATGCTCGAGCGGGGCCCACAGCCGATGAGATGCTCGAGCGGGGCCCACCGCCGATGAAATGCTCGAGCGGGGCCCACCGCCGATGAGATGCTCGAGCGGGGCCCACCGCCGATGAGATGCTCCAGCGGGGCCCACAGCCGATGAGATGCTCGAGCGGGGCCCACAGCCGATGAGATGCTCGAGCGGGGCCCACCGCCGATGAGATGCTCGAGCGGGGCCCACCGCCGATGAGATGCTTGAGCGGGGCCCACAGCCGATGAGATGCTCGAGCGGGGCCCACAGCCGATGAGATGCTCGAGCGGGGCCCACAGCCGATGAGATGCTCGAGCGGGGCCCACCGCCGATGAGATGCTCGAGCGGGGCCCACAGCCGATGAGATGCTCGAGCGGGGCCCACAGCCGATGAGATGCTCGAGCGGGGCCCACCGCCGATGAGATGCTCGAGCGGGGCCCACCGCCGATGAGATGCTCGAGCGGGGCCCACAGCCGATGAGATGCTCGAGCGGGGCCCACCGCCGATGAGATGCTCGAGCGGGACCCACCGCCGATGAGATGCTCGAGCGGGGCCCACCGCCGATGAGATGCTCAAGCGGGACCCACCGCCGATGAGATGCTCGGGCGGGAACCGCCACCGCCGAGATGCTCGGGCAGGCCCCACCGCCGAGGAGGTAAGGGTAGGCAGGCCACTCGGTCCGGGATAGGGGCGACGTCCCTTCGGCCAGGGATAGGCTCGCCCGGAGATAGAATGCGCTGGGACGGCCAGGAGCTACTGCGCACACGCGCAGCTGCCTGCACTCTTTTTGGCGCAGGGCTGTAGCTCCACCCCCAGCTGCTTGTGTTGCGCTGCATTGACTGTGAAACAGGCCTGCTGGACTCAGAGAATTGCGAGGTAAGTTTTAGGCGCTTTTTTAATTCTAAAAAATAGGTGGGCCTCTTGGTGTGCACCGTTCTGGGAGGACATCCGAAACTTGGGCCCGTGGAAAGTAAAATCTGGAGTTTGGCAGTGTTCTGGGGAGAAATCTAGGGTTGGTCAAACTGGGAGGGCATCAGTGGCATGGTTGCCATGGCAGTTCGCGACCCTGTTCCTGATTCCATAGTGCTCCTCAGATCGACTTTATGTTAATAGGGCCTATTAAGCCTGCCCTGCGCATTACCCTCCCCAATTAAATGGTGCGAGTCTGATGATATCATCGATGACGCATTTTCAACCGGGATATTTAAAGGAGCCATGGCCATATTTCATTTGAAAGTTCAGCTAGGAGTGTGCAGTTAGCATATTGCACACTTGGACTGATGGAAAGAGTGACAAATATGACTGCACTGAGACAGACAGGGCTGCACCCAAGTTCTCCGATGACTCCCTCTATATGTTTGTAAAGGGAGAGGTCATTTTCCCTTCGAATGGATGGAAGAAACCTCCCCAGGAAATCAAAAGAGCTTGGCTCCAAATAGCAGAGGAGGTCAACAGCAGAGATGTGGTCAGGAGGACCCGTGTGCAGTGCCAGAAACGTTTCAATGTCTCATTAGATCAGGAAAGGTAAGTACAAAGCCACACTCAATTTCATCCTGCTGTGCCTTTCATCACATCCCCATCATGCTGTGTTCCCAACACTGCTCCTGCACATCCTTACACACACCAACTTACCTTACACATCCACCCATTTCTCTATCTACATTATCACATCTCCATTTGAATAGCTAACCGCCAAATTCACCCTCATCCTAATGCAATTATACGAACTATCAATTCATAAGGAGGCTACTTGATATTGCCACCCAATCCATCAGAGTCACCCTCTAAAGATGTAACCTATCCATTTCTTAAATTCATTCCATCATTCTCACTCAACCATCTCTTTTTCTCCTTGCAGAAAAAGAGACCTCACAATAAGAGGGAGAGGGAGCGAACCGCAAATAGCGCTTCATCATTGGCCACCTTAACAACAGCAGAGGAAGTTGCCTTGGAACTTTCTGGAGTTGCCGAGCAGCTGGAGGTGGGAGACAGAGAGAGTGAGCATCACAACTACCTGGTGACAGAATCACATCATCATTATCATCATAGGCAGTCCCTCGAAATCGAGGAAGACTTGCTTCCACTCCAAAAGTGAGTTCTTAGGTGACTGAACAGTCCAATACGGGAATTACAATCTCTGTCACAGGTGGGACAGACAGTCATTGAAGGAATGGGTGGGGAGTCTGGTTTGCCACGCGCTCCTTCCGCTGCCTGCGCTTGTTTTCTGCATGCTCTTGGCGACGAGAACCGAGGTGCTCAGCGCCCTCCCGGATGCACTTCCTCCACTGAGGGCAGTCTTTGGCCAGGGATTCCCAGGTGTCGGTTGGGATGTTGCATTTTATCAAGGAGACTTTGAGGGTGTCCTTCAAACATTTCCTCTGCCCACCTTGGGCTCGCTTACCGTGTAGGAGTTCTGAGTAGAGCGCTTGCTTTAGGAGTCTTGTGTCAGGCATGCGAACAATGTGGCCCGCCCAACGGAGCTGGTCAAGTGTGGTCAGTGCTTCGATGCTGGGGATGTTGGCCTGATCGAGCAAGTTAACGTTGGTGCGTCTGTCCTCCCAGGGGATTTGCAGGATCTTGCGGAGACATCGTTGGTGGTATTTTCCCAGCGATTTGAGGTGTCCTCTGTATGTGGTCCACATCTCTGAACCATACAGGAGGGTGGGTATCACTACAGCCCTGTAGACCAGAATCACATATCATGCTGCTAAATGGCATACATTAGTCACTGCAGCCACTGAATGGTCATCATGTGCATAATGGTATCTGTACCCATTCTTCCTATGACATATCGAACTCATTCTTTAGTCTCCCACAGGTCCATCAAGACCCGCCCCTCCTCCACCTACCCCCACCCCACTGTCCAGGGGTAAGTAGAAGACGACTTCTCAGAGAAGCCTCCAGCCCCTGAGGGCGCACCGTCGCAGGACATAAGCACACCAAGTACCATCGCAGATATGCACATCTTGGTGGGTACCACGCGAGCTAGAGTAGTGTTGTCACCTGGTATCTCACAACTCACAAATGAGCAAGAGCAGATGGTGGGAACAGGGATATCATTGGAGACTCCTCACCAGAGGGCGCAGGATGGTCCCAGCTCTGCTCAGCTGCATGAAGACGCTGAGCCTCAGGGGCTATCCAGAAAGAGGCCAATCCTGGAGGTGCAGCAAGAAGTGCAGGGGGCTTTGCCAGGTTTTGCGAGTGCAATGTCTGCAACTATGCAGAGAATGGAAGAGTCCATCTCCAACTTGAGCACCACTGTGTCACAGGCAATGGCAACTGTAGGCTCCTTCAATGGATAGGATGGCCACCTACATGGAGCAGCTAATGCGCCACTCACAGGAGCATATGGACTCTATGAAGAATAGATGGCAGAGGCTCAAAGACCTCTCTAGGAGGGAATTCAACATAGACGTGGGTCCTCATGGCCCCAATGCTGTGCAGCAAGATGCTCTCCAGCTCCTTGCTAGCAGGGAAGTGCAGATGGCCCATGAGAGGGATGACGTTGAGAGGGGATATGGAAGTGGGGGCTCCTCGCAAAGCTCTCACACTTCTCCCCTGTTGCCTTCCCCTCAGTCAGAGCCCCAGAGGCCTCCTCGTGGCTGAATCTGCCCCTGCACAGTCGCAGGAGTAGAAGACTCTGGCGGGGCCATCAGGGCTCCAAAACCCAGAGGACGACAGCCAAAAGCACCTAAGCAGTCGCAGCAGGGAAGTGAGCAGGCTGCCTCTTGCTCTGCTGAAGCCACACAGGTAGCACCTTGTAGAAGCACACGTAAGAGAAAGATGAAACAAAAGTAGCCACTTGGGTGTTTTGATAAATTATTCTGTAAGGTTTCCTTTACTGTTGTGTCACACATAAACATCTTTATTTTCATCACTTTTTGGTCTTGGGCAAATTTGTGTGCAGCTTTGGAAGTGGTTTAGTGAGTTGGAGTGAAACGTGAGACATAATGTTACCTGCAGCAATGTTGGTCAGTGTGAAATGAATGGCTTGGTCATTGTAGGTATGCTTTATGGTCTTGCTGTGGGGTGTTGGAAGCCTGGCACAGCATATAGCAGCCATATGGGTGTAATGCATAAAGTTAAATAAATCTGGGCATGATGAGACCATCTCTAGCCTCCCGGGCAGCAATGTGCTCAGGTGCTGGTGGGATCTGGACCACGGGTTCCTCCTGCTCCTCCTCCTCCTGCTCCTCCTTCTCTGAAGAGGTTGTGCGCTCAGTGCCTTGCTCCTCATGCAGCACTAATCCTCGCTGCTGCATTCTGTTGTTCAGGTCGCAGCAGACCACGATGATTCTGGAGACCCTGGCTGATGCAGACTGAAGGGCTCCTTCAGATCTGTCAAGGCATCTGAAGCGTATTTTGAGCATGCCTATTGTCTGCTCTGTGACACATCTGATGGAAATGTGACTTTCATTATATCTCTCAGCGGATGACATCAAATTGGAGGTGGAATAGTCAATACTGAGGAGGATTGCATCAAATTACAGGAAGGCATTAATAAACTTGCAGAATGGACATATAATTGGCAAATGAAGTTCAACACAGATATATATGTATATTTTTTTCATTCCGGGATGTGGGCGTTGCTAGCAAGGCCAGCATTTATTGCCCATCCCTAATTGTCCCTAAGAAGCTGGTGGTAAGCCTTCTTACAAAGGAACATAGAAACATAGAAAATAGGTACAGGAGTAGGCCATTCGGCCCTTCGAGCCTGCACCGGCATTCAATAAGATCATGGCTGATCATTCCCTCAGTACCCCTTTCCTGCTTTCTCTCCATATCCCTTGATCCCCTTAGCCGTAAGGGTCATATCTAACTCCCTCTTGAATATATCCAATGAGCTGGCATCAACAACTCTCTGCAGCAGGGAATTCCACAGGTTAACAACTCTCTGAGTGAAGAAGTTTCTCCTCATCTCAGTCCTAAATGGCCTACCCCTTATCCTAAGACTATGTCCCCTGGTTCTGGACTTCCCCAACATCGGGAACACTTCCCGCATCTAACATGTCCAGTCCGTCAGAATCTTATACGTTTCTATGAGATCCCCTCTCATCCTTCTAAACTCCAGTGAATAAAGGCCCAGTTGATCCAGTCTCTCCTCATATGACAGTCCTGTCATCCCTGGAATCAGTCTGGTGAACCTTCGCTGCACTCCCTCAATAGCAGGAACGTCCTTCCTTAGATTAGGAGACCAAAACTGTACACAATATTCCAGGTGAAGCCTCACCAAGACCCTACACAACTGCAGTAAGACCTCCCTGCTCCTATACTCAAATCCCCTAGCTATGAAGGCCAACATACCATTTGCCTTCTTCACCGCCTGCAGTACCTGCATGCCCACTTTCAGTGACTGATGAACCATGACACCCAGGTCTCATTGCACCTCCCCTTTTCCTAATCTGCCGCCATCCAGATAATATTCTGCCTTCATGTTTTTGCCCCCAAAATGGATAACCTCACATTTATCACATTATACTGCATCTGCCATGCATTTGCCCACTCACCTAACCTGTCCATGTCATCCTGCAGCCTCTTAGCATCCTCCTCACAGCACACACCGCCACCCAGGTTAGTGTCATCCGCAAACTTGGAGATATTACACTCAATTCCTTCATCTAAATCATTAATGTATATTGTAAAGAGCTGGGGTCCCAGCACTGAGTCCTGCAGCACTCCACTAGTCATTGCCTGCCATTCTGAAAAGGACCCGTTTATCCCGACTCTCTGCTTCCTGTCTGCCAACCAGTTCTCTATCCACGTCAGTACATTACCCCCAATACCATGTGCTTTGATTTTGCACACCAATCTCTTGTGCGGGACCTTGTCAAAAGCCTGTTGAAAGTCCAAATATACCACATCCACTGGTTCTCCCATGTCCACTCTGCTAGTTACATCCTCAAAAAATTCCAGAAGATTCGTCAAGCATGATTTCCCTTTCATAAATCCATGCTGACTTGGTCCGATCCTGTCACTGCTTTACAAATGTGCTGCTATTTCATCTTTAATGATTGATTCCAACATTTTCCCCACTACTGATGTCAGGCTAACCAGTCTATAATTCCCTGTTTTCTCTCTCCCTCCTTTTTTAAAAAGTGGTGTTACATTAGCTACCCTCCAGTCCATAGGAACTAATCCAGAGTCGATAAACTGTTGGAAAATGATCACTAATGCATCCACTATTTCTATGGCCACTTCCTTAAGTAGGCTGGGATGCAGACTATCAGGCCCTGGGAATTTATCGGCCTTCAATCCCATCAATTTCCCGAACACAATTTTCCGCCTAATAAGGATATCCTTCAATTCCTCCTTCTCACTAGACCTAATGTCCCCGAGTACAATCGGAAGGTTATTTGTGTCTTCCTTTGTGAAGACAGAACCGAAGTATTTGTTCAATTGGTCTGCCATTTATTTGTTCCCCATTATAAATTCACCTGAATCTGACTGCAAGGGACCTACGTTTGTCTTCACTAATCTTTTTCTCTTCACATATTTATAGAAGCTTTTGCAGTCAGTTTTTATGTTCCCTGCAAGTTTCCTATCGTACTCTATTTTCCCCCTCTTAATTAAACCCTTAGTACAATTCTAAATTGTTGAATTCTAGATTTCTCCTAATCCTCAGGTTTATTGCTTTTTCTAGCCAAATTATATGCCTCTTTCTTGGCTTTAACACTATCTTTAATTTCCCTTGTTAGCCACGGTTGAGCCACCTTCCCCGTTTTATTTTTACTCCAGACAGGGATGTATAATTGCTGAAGTTCACCCATGTGATCTTTAAATGTTTGCCATTGCTTATCCAACGTCAACCTTTTAAGTATCCTTTGCCAGTCTATTCTAGCCAATTCACGCCTCATACCGTCGAAGTTACCTTTCCTTAAGTTCAGGACCCTAGTTTCCGAATTAACTGTGTCACTCTCCATCTTAATAAAGAATTCTACCATATTATGGTCACTCTTCCCCAAGGGGCCTCGCACAACAAAATTGCTAATTAGTCCCTTCTCATTACACATCACCCAGTCTAGGATGGCCAGCTCTCTAGTTGGTTCCTCGACATATTGGTCTAGAAAACCATCCCTAATACACTCCAGGAAATCCTCCTCCACCACATTGCTACCAGTTTGGTTCGCCCAATCAATATGTAGATTAAAGTCGCCCATGATAACTGCTGTACCTTTATTGCACACATCCCTTATTTCTTGTTTTATGCTGTCCCCAACCTCACTACTACTGTTTGGTGGTCTGTACACAACTCCCACTAGTGTTTTCTGCAGCTCCACCCATACTGATTCCATATCATCCAGGCTAATGTCCCTCCTTACTATTGCATTAATTTCCTCTTTAACCAGCAATGCTACCCCGCTTCCTTTTTCTTTCTGTCTATCCTTCCTAAATGTTGAATACCCCTGGATGTTGAGTTCCCAGCCTTGGTCACCCTGGAGCCATGTCTCCGTGATGCCAATTACATCATACCCGTTAACTGCTATCTGCGCAGTTAATTCGTCCACCTTATTCTGAATACTCCTCGCATTGAGGCACAGAGCCTTCAGGCTTGTCTTTTTAACACACTTTGCCCCTTTAGAATTTTGAACTGCTGCAGTCCTTGTGGTGAAGGTACTCCCATAGTGCTGTTAGGGAGGGAGTTCCAGGACTTTGACCCAGTGACAATGAAGGAATGGTGATATATTTCCAAGTCAGGTTGGTGTGTAACTTGAAGGGGAACTTGCAGATCATGGTGCTCCCATGCATCTCCTGCCCTTGTCCTTCTAGGTGGTAGAGGTCACGGGTTCTGGAGTTGCTGCCAAAGAAGGCATAGTGAGTTGCTGCAGTTCATCTTATAGATACTACACACTGCAACCACGGTACGCCAGTGGTGGAGGGAGTGAATGTTGAAGGTGGTGGATGGGGTGCACCATCCTCGCCGCAAAATACCCAGCCTCTAACCCGCTCCTGTTGTCACAGTATTTATGTGGCTGCTGAAGTTAAGTTTCTGGTCAATGGTGACCCCTAGGATGTTGATGGTGGGGGATTAGGCAATGGTAATGCCATTCAATATCAAGGGAAGCTGGTTAGAGTTGCATTTGTTGGAGATGGTCATTGCCTGGCACTTATGTGGCATGAATGTAACTTGCCACTTATCAGCCCAAGCCTAAATATCATCCAGGTCTTGCTGCATGTGGGCATGGACTGCTTCATTTTCTAAGGAATTGTGAATGGAACTAAACACTATGCAATCATCAGCGAACATCTCCAATTCTGACCTTATGATGGAGGGAATGTCATTGATAAAGCAGCTGAAGATGGTTGGGTTTAGGACACTGCCCTGAGCAAGTTATTATTTAAATGGAGAAAGATTGCAAAATGCCACAGTACAGCGGGACTTGGGGGTACTTGTGCATGAAACACAAAAGGATAGTATGCAGGTACAGCAAGTGATCAGGAAGGCCAATGGTATCTCGGCCTTTATTGCAAAGGGGATGGAGTATAAAAGCAGGGAAGTCTTTCTTCAGCTCTACAGGGTATTGGTGAGGCCACATCTGGAATACTGCGTGCAGTTTTGGTTTCCATATTTACGAAAGGATATACTTGCTTTGGAGGCAGCTCAGAGAAGGTTCACTAGGTTGATTCCGGGGATGAGTGGGTTGACTTATGAGGAAAGGTTGAGTAGGTTGGGTCTCT
Organism: Pristiophorus japonicus; assembly: GCF_044704955.1. NCBI lineage: Eukaryota > Metazoa > Chordata > Chondrichthyes > Pristiophoridae > Pristiophorus > Pristiophorus japonicus. The sequence continues at coordinate 441,336,277 of NC_091977.1, read as the reverse complement.
ACTCATTGGAATTCAGAAGAATGAGAGGTGATCTTATCGAAACGTATAAGATTATGAGGGGGCTTGACAAGGTGGATACAGTGAGGATCATTTCCACTGATCGGGGAGACTAGAACTAGAGGGCATGATCTTAGAATAAGGGGCCTTCCATTTAAAACTGAGATGAGGAGAAATTTCTTCTCTCAGAGGGTTGTAAATCTGTGGAATTCGTTGCCTCAGAGAGCTGTGGAAGTTGGGACATTGAATAAATTTAAGATAGAAATAGACAGTTTCTTCAACGATAAGGGGATAAGGGGTTATGGGGAGTGGGCGGGGAAGTGGAGCTGAGTCCATGATCAGATCAGCCATGATCTTATTGAATAGCGGAGCAGGCTCGAGGGCCCGTATAGCCTACTCCTGTTCCTATTTCTTATATTCTTATGATCTCCTGCAGCGATGTCCTGGGGCTGGGATGATTGACCTCCAACAACCACAACCATCTTCCTTTGTGCTAGGTATGACTCCAACCAGTGGAGAGTTTTCCCTCTGATTCCTATTGACTTCAATTTTACCAGGCCTCCTTGATGTCACACTCGGTCAAATACTACCTTGATGTCAAGGGCAGTCACTCTCACCTCACCTCTGGAATTCAGCTCTTTTGTTCATGTTTGAAGCAATGCTGTAATGAGGTCGGGAGCTGATAAATGTGAGGTATTACATTTTGCTACGAAGAATAGAGAGATCAGTTATTACTTGGAGGGTGCAGGACTAGGTGGGGTAGAGGAAGAAAGGGAGTACAAATACACAGATCACTAAAAGTTACGACGCACGTTAGCAATGACATAAAAAAAAGCAAACCAAGCACTACGGTTTATTTCTCGAGGAATAGAATTGAAAAGCAAAGAAGTTATGCTAAACCTGTATCGAACCTCGACTAGACCACAATTGGAGCACTGCATACAGTTCTGGTCACCGTATTATAAAAAGAATATAGAGGCACTCGAGAGGGCGCAGAGAAGATTTACAAGGATGATACCAGAAATGTGAGGGTATACATATCAGGAAAGGATGAGCAGGCTGGGTCTCTTTTCTCTTGAGAAAAGAAAGCTGAGGGGTGACCTAATAGAGGTCTTTAAAATTATGAAATATTTTGATAGTGTGGATACAGAGAAAATATTTTCACTTGTGGCGAAGAGCATAACTAGAGGCCATCAATATAAGATAGTTACCAAAAGATCCAATAGGGAATTCAGAAGCAATTTATTTACCCAAAGAGTGGTGAGAATATGGAACTCACTACCACAGGGAATGGTTGAAGCGAATAGTATCGATGCATTTAAGGGCAGGCTAGACAATCATATGAGGGAAAAGGGATTAGAGGGTTATGCTGATAGATATAGATGAGGAAAGATGGAAGGAGCCTCGAGTGGAGCATAATTCGGCATGGACTGGTTGAGCTGAATGTGTTGTTTCTGTGCCTTATAGCTTATATAATCCTATGTAAGTAATCCTCTCAGGCTTCAATACTTGGCCTCCTCAAGGGTGTCATGAGCCACGTCTTCAGTGTATAGCCCTTGTCTCTAAGCAGCCAGCAGTAAGTCTGTTTGGAGGGACTAAGAGCTGAGGGAGGGTGGTCTGGTGCAGGACAAAAGTGTCACGGCAGCTGCCAGGGAATTGGGCTCACACATACATGATGATCTTCCTATGGTTGCAGACGAGCTGTACATTGAGGAATTGGAAGCCCTTGCAGTTGACAAAGACTCCTGGGTTATGATGGACTGTCCTGATTGCTACATGTGTGCAGTCGACGACGCCCTGCACCCATGGAAAGCCAACCAGGGCAACTAAGTCGAGCGCCCGCTCAGTAAGGAGCCTAAGGTGAAGATATTGAAGGCACGAGTGACTTTGACAGCCACTGTTACGGCATGTTCACCCGTTCCTCTGGGCTCTGGGCTCCAGAAATGTGCAAATGACTACGACGACTTGACGCGATAGCCTGAGCATCCTAGTGGGGGTGCCACAAGGATCGGTGCTTGGCCCCCAGCTATTCACAATCTATATCAATGATTTGGATGAGGGGTCCAAATGTAATATATCCAAGTTTGCTGATGATACAAAGCTAGGTGGGAATTAAACATACAGGGGTATCTGACAATTCGGAAAGATGGACAAGAAGGGAAAGGAGGTGGGGTAGCTCTGTTAATAAAGGATGATATCAGGGCAGTTGTGAGAGACGATATTGGCTCTCATGAACAAAATGTTGAATAATTGTGGGTGGAGATTAGAAATAGTAAGGGGAAAAAGTCACTGGTGGGCGTAGTTTATAGGCCCCCAAATAATAACTTCACGGTGGGGTGGACAATAATCAGGGGAATAATGGAGGCATGTGAAAAAGGAACAGCAGTAATCATGGGGGATTTTAACCTACATATCGATTGGTCAAATCAAATCGCATGGGGTAGCCTGGAGGAAGAATTCATAGAATGCATACAGGATTGTTTCTTAGAACAGTATGTTACAGAACCTACAAGGGAGCAAGCTATCTTAGATCTGGTCCTGTGTAATGAGACAGCAATAATAAACGATCTCCTAGTAAAAGATCCTCTCGGAATGAGTGGTCACAGTATGGTTGAATTTGTAATACAGATTGAGGGTGAGGAAGTAGTGTCTCAAACGAGCATACTATGCTTAAACAAAGGGGACTACAGTGGGATGAGGGCAAAGTTGGCTAAAGTAGACTGGGAACACAGACTAAACGGCGGCACAATTGAGGAACAGTGGAGGACTTTTAAGGAGCTCTTTCATAGTGCTCAACAAAAATATATTCCAGTGAAAAAGAAGGGCGGTAAGAGAAGGGATAACCAGCCATGGATAACCAAGGAAATAAAGGAGAGTATCAAATTAAAAACCGATGCGTATAAGGTGGCCAAGATTAGTGGGAAACTAGAAGATTGGGAAAATTTTAAACGACAGCAAAGAATGACTAAGAAAGCAATAAAGAAAGGGAAGATAGATTACGAAAGTAAACTTGCGCAAAACATAAAAACAGATAGTGAAAGCTTTTACCGATATATAAAACGGAAAAGAGTGACTAAAGTAAATGTTGGTCCCTTAGAAGATGAGAAAGGGAATTTAATAATGGGAAATGTGGAAATGGCTGAGACCTTAAATAATTATTTTCCTTCGGTCTTCACAGTGGAAGACACAAAAACCATGCCAAAAATTGCTGGTCACGGGAATGTGGGAAGGGAGGACCTTGAGACAATCACTATCAGATGGCGGAAGTTATAGCAGATGCATTCGTTATAATCTACCAAAATTCCCTGGACTCTGGGGAGGTGCCATCGGATTGGAAAGCAGCTAATGTAACGCCTCTGTTTAAAAAAGGGGGCAGACAAAAGGCAGGTAACTATCGGCCGGTTAGTTTAACATCTGTAGTGGGGAAAATGCTTGAAGCTATCATTAAGGAAGAAATAGCAGGACATCTAGATAGGAATAGTGCAATCAAGCAGACGCAACATGGATTCATGAAGGGGAAATCATGTGTAACTAATTTACTGAAATTCTTTGAGGATATAACGAGCATGGTGAATAGAGGTGTACCGATGGATGTGGTGTATTTAGATTTTCAAAAGGCATTCGATAAGATGCCACACAAAAGGTTACTGCAGAAGATAAAGGCACGCGGAGTCAGAGGAAATATATTAGCATGGATAGAGAATTGGCTGGCTAACAGAAAGCAGAGAGTCGGGATAAATGGGTCCTTTTCGGGTTGGAAATCGGTGGTTAGTGGTGTGCCACAGGGATCGATGCTGGGACCACAACTGTTTACAATATACATAGATGACCTGGAAGAGGAGACAGAGTGTTGTGTAACAAAATGTGCAGATGACACATAGATTAGTGGGAAAGCGGGTTGTGTAGAGGACACAGAGAGGCTGCAAAGAGATTTAGATAGGTTAAGCGAATGGGCTAAGGTTTGGCAGATGAAATACAATGTCGGAAAGTGTGAGGTCATCCACCTTGGGCAAAAAAACAGTAAAAGGGAATATTATTTGAATGGGGAGAAATTACAACATGCTGTGGTGCAGAGGGACCTGGGGGTCCTTGTGCATGAAACTCTTTTGGAGTTTACCTGAAAAGACATAAACATTAAACCGTGCCACCCGCCCTGGATGACACACCAGACATTTACAAGGCCCTTTTTTTTCTTTTTTGTGGTTTTTTTTTTTGTGTTTTTCTTTTTTTTTTTGGTTTTTTTTTGGGCACTAAAATCAAATGTTTTCCTCCAGTGCCCCCTATAAAAGGGGAGGGGGACACTAAAAGCACCGGCAATTAAAACAAATTAAACTTTAAAACATAAAATCAAATTAAAATTTGGTTGCCGGGCGTGACGATGCACTCCAGTCCCTCTGGTGCCCACCTCTCGCGGAAGGCCACGAGCGTACCGGTGGACACCGCGTGCTCCATCTCCAAGGACACCCTGGCGCGGATGTACGTGCGGAAGAGAGGCAGGCCCTTGTGCATGAATCCCAAAAAGTTAGTTTGCAGGTGCATCAGGTAATCAGGAAGGCGAATGGAATGTTGGCCTACATTGCGAGAGGGATGGAGTACAAAAGCAGCGAGGTCCTGCTGCAACTGTACAGCGTATTGGTGAGGCCGCACCTGGAGTACTGCGTGCAGTTTTGGTCACCTTACTTAAGGAAGGATATACTAGCCTTGGAGGGGGTACAGAGACGATTCACTAGGCTGATTCTGGAGATGAGGGGGTTATCGTATGATGATAGATTGAGTAGACTGGGTCTTTACTCGTTGGAGTTCAGAAGGATGAGAGGTGATCTTATAGAAACATTTAAAATAATGAAGGGGATGGACAGAATAGAGATAGAGAGGTTGTTTCCACTGGTCAGGGAGACTAGAACTAGGGGGCACAGCCTCAAAATACGGGGGAGCCAATTTAAAACCGAGTTGAGAAGGAATTTCTTCTCCCAGAGGGTTGTGAATCTGTGGAATTCACTGCCCAAGGAAGCAGTTGAGGCTAGCTCATTGAATATATTCAAATCACAGATAGATAGATTTTTAACCAATAAGGGAATTAAGGGTTATGGGGAGCGGGCGGGTAAGTGGAGCTGAGTCTACGGCCAGATCAGCCATGATCTTGTTGGGTGGCGGAGCAGGCTCGAGGGGCTGGATGGCCTACTCCTGTTCCTAATTCTTATATTATTACGTTCTTATGTTCTTATTAATGTTGGGGAAGTCCAGAACCAGGGGTCACAGTCTAAGGATAAGGGGTAAGCCATTTAGGACCGAGATGAGGAGAAACTTCTTCACCCAGAGAGTGGTGAACCTGTGGAATTCTCTACCACAGCAAGTTGCTGAGGCCAATTCACTAAATATATTCAAAAAGGAGTTAGATGTAGTCCTTACTACTCGGGGATCAAGGGGTATGGCGAGAAAGCAGGAATGGGGTACTGAAGTTGCATGTTCAGCCATGAACTCATTGAATGGCGGTGCAGGCTCGAAGGGCCGAATGACCTACTCCTGCACCTATTTTCTATTTCTATGTAAGTTGTGAGGAGGATGCAAAGAAAATTCAAGAGGATATAGACAGGCTAAGTGAATGGGCACGAACATAGCAAATGGAATATAATGTGGAGAAATCTGAAGTTATCCACTTTGGGAGAAAAAAAATAGGAAAGCAGAGTATTTTTTAAATGGTGAGAGATTGGGAATGTTGGTGTTCAGAGGGACCTCAGTGTCCTTGTACACAAATCACTGAAAGTTAATATGCAGGTACAGCAAGCAATTAAGAAAGCAAATGGTAAGTTGGCCTTTAGTACAAGAGGATTTGATTGTAAGAGTAAAGACGTCTTGTTGTAATTATATCATCATAGGCAGTCCCTCGGAATCGAGGAGGACTTGCTTCCACTACCAAAGTGAGTTCTTTGATGACTGAACAGTCCGATACGAGAGCTACAGACTCTGTTACAGGTGGGACAGACATTCGTCGAGGGAAGGGGTGGGTGGGGCTGGTTTGCCGCGCGCTCCTTCCGCTGCCTGAGGTTGACCTCTTCATGCTCTTTGCATTGAGACTCGAAAAGCTCAAAGCCCTCCCGGATGCACTTTCTCCACCTCGGGCGGTCTTCAGCCAGGGTCTCCCAGGTGTCAGTGGTAATGTTGCACTTTACCAGGGAGGCTTTGAGGGTGTCCTTATAACATTTCCGCTGCCCACCTTTGGCTCGTTTACCATGAAGGAGCTCCGCATAAAGCATTTGCTTAGGGAGTCTCGTATCTGGCATGCGAACTATGTGGCCTGCCCAGTGAAGCTGATTGAGTGTGGTCAGTGCTTCAATACTGGGGATGTTAGCCTGGACGAGGTGCGCCTGTCCTCCCAGGGGATTTGCAGGATCTTGCGGAGACATCGTTGGTGATATATCTCCAGCGACTTGAGGTGCCTTCTATACATCGTCAATGCCTCAGATCCATACAGGAGGGTGGATATTACTACAGCCCTGTAGACCATGAGCTTGGTGGTAGATTTGAGGGCCTGGTCTTCAAGCACTTTTTTCCTCAGACAGCCGAAGGCTGCACTGGCGCACTGGAGGCGCTGTTGAATCTCTGCATCAAGAACTAATAGATCGCAAGCGCAAAGCATTTCCGAGCCTTAAACAACAGCCCAACTCGGGAGCTGCAAAACAACATTACAGATGGCTCAAGGCTCTGGTCCAACAAAATACCAGGGACCTAAAGGACAGGTGGTGGATGGAGAAAGCACAGGAGATACAACAACTGGCCGACAGCCACGATATGCGAGGATTCTTCATTGCAGTCAAGGCCACCTATAGTCCAAACTTCCAAGGCCCCATCCCACTCCTGGCCAAGAACGGGGAAACACTCATCAAACCAATTATACAGGGCCCTGGTGAGATCACACCTGGACTTTCGTGTACAGTTTTAGTCTCCTTACCTAAAGAAAAATATACTTGCCAGAGAGTGAGTGCAACGAAGGTTCACCAGACTAATTCCTGGGATGGGGGGGATTGTCCTTTGAGGAGAGATTGAGTAGACTAGGCCTATATTCTCTAGAATTTAGAAGAATGTGAGGTGATCTCATTGAAACATACAAAATTCTTACAGGGCTAGTCAGGGTAGATGCAGGCAGGATGTTTCCTCTGGCTGAGGAGTCTAGAACCAGGGGCCACAGTCTTAGAATAAGGGGTCGGCCATTTAGGATTGAGATGAGGAGAAACATCTTTGCTCAGAGGGTAGTTAATCGTTGGAATTCTCTACCCCAAAGGGCTTTGGAGGCTCAGTGTTTGAGTATATTCAAGACGGAGATTGATAGATTTTTGGATATTAAGGGAATCAAGGGATATGGGGATGGTGCAGGAAAGTGGAGTTGAGGTAGAAGATCAGCCATGATCTCATTGAATTGCAGAGCAGACTCGAGGGGCCAAATTGCCTACTCCTGCTCCTAATTCTTATGTTCTTATTATGTTCATCCTTTGGCACTGCTGCCCAGTCATGTTGAGGAAGCTCATCCTCTGCCTGTATACCATGTGTTGGGGGTATCGCCTCTAGTGCAGTGCAACCCTGCACTGATGCCCTCTGTCCTATGCTGCATCAGATGGTTGAAGAGAAGGTTGGTGGTGTTGTTGTTGGTGCTGCTGGTGTACCTGGCGCTGCTGGTGTTGGGGCTCTTCATGATCCGATTCTGAGGCACAAGGTGAGACAGTATAGATGACAGAAGTTCTAACAATGAAGTGAGACTGGATGGGGACTTTACTGCCTGTAGAAACCTAAATCTCTGCTGGCAATGCAGTCAGCAACAGCTTCTGCCTGAGGAAAGTAATCAGCTGTGAGGTAGCAGTATTTATTGTGCTTTCCATACTGTGCACTAATGAGCTGGACCAATGGCCATTGAACTTCCGCCTCAGGTTAACAGACGTGGTTCCCGAGCTGTATGATTCCTGTGGTCATCCAGTGAAATTTGAAAGTTATGGTTAAAAAGACTCTTAAAGGTCTGACAAGTACCTAATAATGATTTAAATTAACTCGTCCGCCTCTGCTGTTCGGGTCACTGCCGTGCTGGCAAACGCGCCCGAAAGAAAGGCACATGAAGACGGAATCATGGCCGGTTCCCGACCAGCTGCAAGATTTTTCAAATTTCCCACCCAACCCCCCTCCAATCGCGCCCGCACAGACGCCAGAAAATTCCAACCATTGCTTTTTCTTTATAAACGTGGACATCAAAATTTATAATAGAAAAAGTTGAATGAAAGTGTGGCAAAAACATGGCAATGGAAAGTAAGATTTTATAGTCAGGAAATGTGTGCATATTTAATAAGATATTTAATAAGATGTAGATTTTTGAGCATGACTAAAGTCATAGGAAATTAACTTGCTATTAATTAAATCGAGAATGGCTGGATACTACTGAGGCTGATGAAGCATGTGATGGCACATTGGAAGTCCAATGGTGCAGTGTGATGGCAGGACTCACTTGTGGCTGTGATGCCTTCATGTAGAGTTCTCAGTCTGAACAATAACAGTATTTGTTAACAGCTACAGCCAGAAGTGCCAAGTGGATGATCCATCTCAGCCTCCTCCTGAGGTCCCCACCATCACAGAAACCAGTCTTCAGCCAATTTGATTCACTCCATATGAATATCAAGAAATGGCTGAGTGCACTGGATACAGCAAAGGTTATGGGTCTCAACATCATCTAGTGCGGAAGACTTGTGCTCCACAACTTGCCGCATCTCGAGCTAAACTGTTCCAGTATAGCTACAACATTGGCATCGACCCGACAATGTGAAAAACTGTCCAGGTATGTCCTGTCCACAAAAAGCAGGACAAATCCAATCTGGCCAATTACTGCCCCATCAACCTACTCTCAATCACAGCAAAGTGATGGAATGTGTCATTGACAGTGCTACGAAGCAGCACTTGCTCACCAATAACCTGCTCACCAATGTGCAGTTTGGGTTTGGCCAGGACCACTCGGCGACAGACCTCATTACAGCCTTGGTCCAAACATGGAAAAAAGAGCTGAATTCTAGAGGAGAGGTGAGAGTGACTGCCCTTGACATGAAGACAACATTTGACTGAGTGTGTCATCAAGGAGCCCTAGTAAAATTGAAGTCAATGGGAATCAGGGGGAAAACTCTCCACTGGCTGGAGTCATATCTAGCACCAGAGCAGATGTGGTGGCTGTTGGAGGCCAATCATTTCAGCCCCAGAACATTGCTGCAAGAGTTCCTCAGAGCAGTGTCCTAGGCCCAAACATCTTCAGCTGCTCCATCAATGACCTTCCCTCTATTATAAGGTCAGAAGTGGGATGTTCGCTGATGACTACACAGTCTTTAATGCCATTCGCAGTTCCTCAGATAATGAATAAAGTGGGGGGAATTTTAACCCCATAAAACAGGTGGATTGGGGTCAAATGGGAAGTTAAAGTGTTAAAAAAGCTGAAACCCGACCCCAACCCATCCACTTCTGGTTATAATGGGTGGCGGACAGCCAACCGGCTCCCAGGAGGCAAGTCTCCCATTTAAATATTATAACGAGGCTGACGTGCCTCACATTTAATCACCATTATAAATTTAACTCTGGCTGGTCAGGTTTCTCAGGCCTCGGAGAGCACGCCAGCTAAAGTATGGCGAGGGCTGCTGGATCCCCCCTCCCCCCCCCCCCCCCAAGAGGCCTCCGATTGTCCCCTTCCTGCCACGAGGCCTTCAATCGCCTTCCCGGACTCCCCCTTCCTGCCCCGATCTTCCCCCCCATGATGCTCCAGCTCTGATCCTTTCTACCCCTCAATGCTCCATGTCCAATTGTTTCACCCACAATACTCTGACCCCGTATCTTCGCTCCACTCACCAATGCTCCGGCCTCGATCCTTCCAATCTCCCCACTTCCCCGATGCTCCGGCCCTGATCCTTCCCCTCACCCCCCTTCCGATTCTCTGGCCCCAAAGCTTCCCCACCTCCCGCGATGCTCTGACCCCCAATCTTCCCCCCCCCCAGGATGCTCTGGCCCCAATCCTTTCCCCCTCCCCCTCCCCGATACTCCGGCCCCGATTTCCCCCCCCCCCACCCCCACTGCACTCAATGCTCTGTCCCCAATCCTTCCCCACCCTCCCCCGATGCTCTGGCCCCTATTCTTCCCCTCCCCCGATGCTCTGGCCGCTATTCTTCCCCCCCTCCCCCGATGCTCTGGCCCCTATTCTTCCCCTCCCCCGATGCTCTGGCCGCTATTCTTCCCCCCCTCCCCCGATGCTCTGGCCCCTATTCTTCCCCTCCCTCGATGCTCTGGCCGCTATTCTTCCCCCCCTCCCCCGATGCTCTGGCCCCTATTCTTCCCCTCCCTCCACCGACGCTTCAGCTCCTATCCTTCCGACCTCCCACCCCATGCTCCGTCCCCAATTATCCCCCCCCCCCCACCGATTCTCCAGCCCTAGGTCCTACCAAACCCGATGCTCCGGCCCTGATCCTTCCATCCCACCTCAACACTCTGACCCTGATATTTCCCTACCCCCGCCAATGCTCTGGCCCTGATCGTTCCACCCCCGGTGCTCCGTTCCCAATACTTCCATCCCCAGACCATCCCCCTGGCCCCCACCCAATCCCTGTCTCCCTCCTCTCTGCGGCCATAGGCCTACCTGCCCGCAGCCAGCCAGTCTCTCCATCTGGTTGGCTGCAGGTGGGAAACAGAGGTACGAAATGCAAATCAGGCCCTGCTGTTAAATTCGGCAGGGCCTGCAAGAAACCCTTAGTCCTAGATTTCCCGACTGCTTTCTTGCCCATCGCCCCACTCCCAACCCACCAACATATTAAAGTTCCGCACATTTTCTCCACACTTGAGGGTGAGGAAAGTTGAAGGACAAATCACCTCAAGCTGTAGAATACTTTTCTGAGCAGCTGGCTATTTAGGGTAAGTTGCATGGTCTACTGATCTGTGTCGTGTACGTCTGGTTCTAAAAACAGTGCATCTTCTTTACTGTATGGTGTACAATGTACTTCAGAAAATTTTCTGAAAGGAGTGAACTCTTATCTATCATTACAGTGAGCAACAATTCAATCACTCTTTAATAGTAAAACAAATGTTGCCATCATGTCTGGCAACGAACTAAGCCCTTTAATTTAAGTGTTGCTTGGAAAAGTGAGGAAGCAAAGTTGTAGTTAGTGTTATGATATCTCTCCAGTAGGTGGCATTTAAAGGCCTGAGTAAAGCCTCAAACCTATAAATAGAAGCTGAAGAGAATTGTGCTAGTGTATGAGGGTTGGGCTGAAGGACGCAAGAATCTGGTGTTACAGCCTCTCAGCTTCTGGTGCAAAGTGCTGGTAGCTTGTTCTTATTTTACACCAGTAGTACAGCAATGATCGATCTGACATGGAATGTGAACACACTGACCAGAGATCTGACAGTGTATTTAGAAAATCAGGTCAAAGTCAATCTGTCAGGTTCAGGGGTAGGTTTGTCTCTTGTTTTAGGATTCGGTGCTGCCTACATGTGTTATTACCTGAGCTCAGTTGCAAAGGTAAGGAAAAGGTTTATTGCATTTTATTTAACAGTTTTATATACAATCTGCCTGGTGTAATTTCCCAAAAAGCAATAGATGTTACTGTAAATCATTTGACGTTTCTTGTTTTCTCATTATCCACATTTTAAGCTGTGTCTGTTACTTTGCCAGGAAGAGGTTTGCAGCTAAATCGATTCCTGTACGGGATAAGATTAAGTGATTAAATCTCTGCTCCAGACATTGGTGTTGTTGCGACTATTTTAGTTTTATTTGAAAATCTTCAATCACAAGTTTCCATCACTGCGTTGAATGAGTCAGAGTTGTCACTTCCAGATGTAACTGCATAATGCACATCTGTACTAAGGTCAGTAGCACCTTCTCATGCTTTATTTCTCCCTGTGTATTGCTCTCTCCATTTCATTCTTCTATTTTCTCACCCAATGTGTTGTACGTCCAGGGCCAGCCTGCCCAGCCTCATGTCTTCTGTTGTACTCTCTCCATCGCATTCTTTCAGTGTTAATGTCTGTTCCTTTTTTTCTTTGTCATTTACCCTTCCCTTTAATTATTATTAGCCTCAAGTTAATTGCATTTTCCAAAGTCACGACTCTTTATATGCAATTAAACAGGCACCGTTGTCGTTTGGAGAAATTTGTAGCTGGCTTAGTTTCAGGAATTTGCTGCTCTGAGCAGGCAACTTTATCCTGGTCACCAGGAAAGTTGGCACTAAAAGTAGATGTGAGTGGGCAGATGATCACGACTCATAGAATGTGAATGTTAGTGAACTTTTCTGTTTTTACTGCTGCTCCAAGTCTTCCTCACATGCTACGATGTGTTTTGCAGAAATTGTTAGTAATAACTGTTAAGGCTTTCTCAAGGACGGGTTATGAGAAAATTGAGTGATTAACTTGCATGCAGACCTGTAGAAGAGCAATATATTAATAACTGTGATTCTCATTTAAATTGCAACAGAATACAAATAACTGCAATGTGTAACCAGCAATAAAAGATAAACAATAATAAATCTTTATCTCAAATCTCCTTTCACAGAGCTGGTTTTAGGTCCAATAGGGTAACTGTCGCTGTTACAATTTCAGTGTCTTTTGATTAAAGGTCAAGATCTGCTAGTATATGTTGGAGACTTAAAGGGTAATTTTCCAGCTTTGTTCTCCCAGCAATAAGCATTGCTTGTGGAAACATACAATTCCAAATGTAATTCTTTAATGCAAAAGGATGAAACATAATTTACAAAAGCAAGTGAGTTTCTGATGTCAATAAGATCGGTTCTTGTGCAAGATTATGAGCGGATTCCAGAACCTTCTGCGCAAAAGGACAATGGTGCAAGAAGTTAATTGCCATTTGTAAGTGCTAACCCCGTCCTTTGCGAGTAGGCGATTCTCCATTGGTGCATGAGCCAGAGTCTTGTGCGGTTCAGTCCTGTGTTATTTCATTCAGTCAACTTTATTTCTAACAAGACAACTGCATCTAGGTGCGTAATTATAAGCCATGGCTCAGTGGGTAGCACACTCACCTCTGAATCAGAAAGATATGGGTTCAAATTCTGGGCTAGAAATTTGGTGCATTTGCACTGCTTGTTTGTGCTCCAGGGGTCGCTAACGGAGCGCAAGTGCCTTACCGCCCAGGCGCAACACTGGCAACAACTCCCGCCATATTGGGTAAGGGTTTAGTGGCAGTGCTACGGCTTTGGCCCCCGATCTCCTGTGCCCGGAGATCGTGATGTCATTGCCGCGTGTGTTGCCCCGATAGTGCCCCAGCCCCAAATCGTTCCCTGCAGCAGCAGCAGGCGATAACACCAACAGCTGCATGGGACATGGATCGTGTGGCCGGCCACTACCAGGGCAAAAATTAAAGGCAAGATGGCCAATGGAAAATAAATAAAACTTACGTAAGAACATAAGAAATAGGAGCAGGAGTAGGCCATTCGGCCCCTCGAGCCTGCTCCACCATTTAACACGATCATGGCTGATCCGATCATGAACTCCCTGCCCGCTCGCCATAACCCCTTATTCCCTTATCATTTAAGAAACTGTCTATTTCTGTCCTAAATGTATTCAATGTCCTGGCTTCCACAGCTTTCTGAGGCAGCGAATTCCACAGATCCACAACCCTCTGAGAGAAGAAATTTCGCCTCAACTCAGTTTTAAATGGGCGGCTCCTTATTCTAAGATAATGCCCTCTAGTTCTAGTCTCCCCATCAGTGGAAACATTCTCTCTGCATCCACCTTGTCAAGCCCCATCATAATCCTATACGTTTCGATAAGATCACCTCTCATTCTTCTAAACTCCAATGAGTAGAGGCCCAACCCACTCAACCTTTCCTCATAAGTCAACCCCCTCATCTCTGGAATCAAGCTAATGAACCTTCTCTGAACTGCTTCCAAAGCAAGTTTATCATTTCGTAAATATGGAAACCAAAACTGCACGCAGTATTAGCCAGGTGTGGCCTCACCACTACACTATACAACTGTAGAAAGACTTCCCTGCTTTTATACTCCATCCACTTTGCAATAAAGGCCAAGATTCCATTAGCCTTCCTGATCACTTGCTGTACCTGCACACTATCCTTTTGTGTTTCATGCACAAGTACCCCCAGGTCCCGCTGCACTGCAGCACTTTGCAATCTTTCTCCATTTAAATAATAACTTGCTCTTGCGTGCCGGGCTGATCGCGTGGCACCCCACGCTCCATGGTGGTCCAGGTAGGTCCCTTTTTCTTTTGCAGAGTATGTATTATGGGCCCTTTCCTTTAAGTGAGGGAAGAGCCCCTCAGACGCGGTACCACTGCACGGCCCAGTGTGCAGCACTGCTGAGGCGTCCGCACCGTTAGTGCCCCGGGAAGGAAGTGGAGCACTTGATTTAGCGCTCCACTTCCTTCTGGGGGCAGTAACCCGAATTCCTCGAGAGGAGCGGGAGTTCCACGCCTGGCGCTATGCCTCCCGAACCGCCCCCAAACGAGGTGATACCGAATTACTCCCTTTATGATACTAAGTTCCACACTTGAGCACAAAAGTGTAGACTGACACGCCAGTGCAGTACTGAGGAAGTGCTGCACTGTTGTAGGTGCCGTCTTTCAGATGAGACGTTAAACCGATCCCCCATATGCTCTCTCAGTTGGACGCAAAAGATCCCATGGCACTATTTCGAAGAAGTGCACGGGAGTTTTACCGGTTTTCTGGACAATATTCATCCCTTAACCAACATCATGAAAACATCTGGTCATCATCACATTGCTGTTTGTGGGAGCTTGCTGTGGTAAAATTGGCTACTGCGTTTCCTACATTACAACAGTAATCACACTTTTGGCTGTAAAGCGCTTTGGGACATCTTGAGGTCGTGAAGGGCGCTATATAAATGCAAGTCTTTCTTTCCTTATATAACTTTGAACAAAAATCAAATTTTGATAGAATTCTACCAGAATAGAGAAATATTTATCAGAATGAAAAAGTCTTTCAATTTTTACAACAAATTATGTTTTTTCCAATATTTAAAAGATGCAGACAATTGAATAAGCACAGTCTACATTTGTGTCTATACTGAATTATATATATTTTTAAACTTATTATAATAAATGTCTAGAGGGCCCCACCTACTGGTTCCTGCTGCGACCATGGCCTGAACCCCAGGAATTATAATTTTTACTTTTTTAATTCGCTGGCAAAGCCAACATTTATTGCCCATCCCTAATTGCCCTTGCCGCCACCTTCTTGAACCGTTGCAGTCCTTGTGGTGAAGATATTCCCACAGTGTCTTTAGGGAGGGAGTTCCAAGACTTTGACCCAGCAACGATGAAGGATGGCGATATATTTGCAAGTCAGGCTGATGTGTAACTTGGAGGGGAACTTGCAGGTGATAGTGCTCCCATGTGCCTGCTGCCCTTGTCCTTCTAGGTGGTAGAGGTGGCAGATTTTGGAGGTGCTGCAGAAGAAGCCTTGGCAAGTTGCTGCAGTGCATCTTATAGATTCTATACACTGCAGCCACGATGCGCCGGTGGTGGAAGGGGTGAATGTTGAAGGGGGTGGATGGGGTACCAATCAAGCGGGCTGCTTTGTCCTGGATGGTGTCGAGTTCTTGAGCGTTGTTGGAGCTACACTCATCCAGGTAAGTGGAGAGCATTCCATCACACTCCTGACCTGTGCCTTGTAGATGGCGAGAAGGCTTTGGGGTGGGGAGTCAGGAGGTGAGACACTCACCGCAGAATACCCAGCCTCTGATCTGCTCTTGTTGTCACAGTATTTATGTGGCTGGTCCAGTTAAGTTTGGTCAATGGTGACCCCCAGAATGTTGATGGTGGGGGATTCGGTGATGGTAATGCCGTTGCATATCAAGGGGCAGTGGTTGGACTCTTGCCTTTTGGAGATGATCATTGCCTGGCACTTGTGTGGCGCGAATGTAACTTGTCACTTATTAGCTCAAGCCTGAATGTCGTCCTGAATTACTTATAATTTATGACTGATTATTTGCATAGCATTTTTGACGCCCTCTGCGCGTGTGTCCATTTGGTCCTGCACATGCATATGCAATCCGGTCGCGCATGCACAGTAGCTAACGGTGCGATGGCTCCAGCCCGCACTGATACACTTTCCTCAGATCCGTGAGGAGATGGTCAGGGGAGCGGATGGGGTGGGGGAGGGAGGGAGGAGAGGTGATCGAAGGGGCAGGAGAGTGGATAAAAGGGGGGGTTCAAAGGAGAGAGGAGATCGCAGGGAAGGGAGGAGAGGGGATCGAAGAGGGGAGAGGAAAGAAAATCAAAGGGGAGAGAGGAGAGGGTATCGAAGCAGGGTGGGAAGGTCAGGAATTCGGGGGAGCTGGAGAAGTTCAGGAGCTGGGCAGGGGGAAGGTCAGGAACTCGGGGAGAGAAGGTCAGGAACTTGTATCCCTTTCCTATCTGAACTCAGCAGTGTGAGTGTTCTTAACACGGGAGACTGAGCCCTGTCTGCTCTCTGAAAGCAGTAGTGTTAGCACTATGAGCTCTGGAGCCTGGCTGTCACAATGAATGGATCAAATTACACATTGCAAAGATCTTGCTTACTCCTCTGTAGTTCACTTATCTCCTGGTCAAACAGAACATTGAGGTAGTGAACTGGTTCAGTCTGAGGAAGCTGCAAGAGAGGGGATGGACTGATTTTGCTTGTCTTCACTTCTATTTGTATCAGTTTAAAGGTAGCCAGCACATTTCCAACTCCTCCCACCTCTGAAGTACCCCAAGATTTAATCCTTGGTCATTTTGTTTTCCTCTTTTAGATGTTGTATTTCAGCGATATTGCCCTTAAGCACTGGATAACTTTACACATGTACTAACGACACTCAGCTCCACCTCTCCACTGTCACTCTCGATTCCATGATCATCTCTGGGTGGTCAGATTACTTGTCCAACATTAAGTTATCGATCAGCTAGAACTTCTTTTAACTGAATATTGGATCGGTGGAAGTTATCATATTTGACTCCCAACGAAAAACTGTTCTCATACTATTGTCCCCTACTCCATCCCCTTTCCTGGCTGCTTGCTCAGGCTGAACCCGATTGTTTGCATCCCCAGGGTTGTGTTCTAGCTGAATTTCAAACTCGATATCCTATCCATAAATGTGTTATTCCACATTCACAACATTGTACACCTCTACCTTTAGCTCACCCTTATGCAGCTGAGGCCCTCATCCATCATTATCTCTAGGACAATATCCTTCTCACTGTCCTGCCAATTTCTAGCCTTCGCAAACTCCTACATATTCAAGACTCTGTTAGCTGCATCTTTTCCACAACAAGGGGGAGAATTTCCATGGAGTTCTCCTCTGCCTTCCTGTCATTTCGGCGGGAAGCCTGGAGAATCCCCACAAAGAGATATAGATCAGAAGAACCCCCAATGGAGATTTAAAGTAGAACAACCAATCATCCAACACTCTTGGTTTTATGAAAGAGAAATCATGTTTGACAAATTTACTAGAGTTCTTTGAGGATGTAGTGTATTTGGATTTCCAAAAGGCATTTGATAACGTGCCACATAAAAGGTTACTGCACAAGATAACAGCTCACCTAGTTGGGGGTAATATATTAGCATGGATAGAGGATTGGCCAATTAACAGAAAACAGAGAGTCGGGATAAATGGGTCATTTTCAGGTTGGCAACCAGTAACTAGTGGGGTGCCGCAGGGATCAGTGTTGGTAGGCCCCAACTATTTACAATCTATATTATGACTTGGATGAAGAGACCAAGTGTATTGTAGCCAAATTTGCTGTTAATTCAAAGTTAGGTGAGAAAGCAAGTTGTGAGAAAGACACAAAGAATCTGCAATGGGATATTGTTAAGTTAAGTGAGTGAGCAAAAATTTGGCAGATGCAGCATAATGTGAGAAAATGTGAGATTATCCACTTTGGTAGGAAGAATAAAAAAGCAAAATATTATTTAAATGGAGAGAGACTACAGAATACTGCGGTCCAGAGGGATCTGGGGGTTCTTGTACATGAAACACAAAAAAGTTAGTATGCAGGTACAGCAAGTAATTAGGAAGGCAAATGGAATGTTGGCCTTTATTGCAAGGGGGATAGAATATAAAAGTAGGAAAGTCTTGCTACAACTGTACAGGGCATTGCTGAGACCACATCTGGAGTACTGCGTACAGTTTTGATCTCCTTATTTAAGGAGTGATATACTTGTATTGGAGGCAGTTCAGAGAAGGTTCACTAGGTTGATTCCTGAGAAGGGGTTGTTTCATGAAGAAAGGTTGAGCAGCTTGGGCCTGTACACATTGGAGTTTAGAAGAAAGAGAGGTGATCTTATTGAAAAATATAGGGCTAGATTTTTGCTTTTCTGTTTTTGGCGATAATGGCGATGGGCTATGCATAGTTTGCGCTTTAGAATTTAAGTTTGGGCATCTCAGCCCTGCATCGGGGGGCATAGCGCTAAGGGAGGCATTGTACGCCTCTCTTCACGCAAGGAAAGGAAACTCCCGAGTTAAAGAGCCGGTCTGGGAGCACTGCAAGAGAGGCCTGGGGAGGAGGAACCTAAAAATAAAACCCACAAAAAAATTTCTAAAACATTGCCTATGCCACCGCAACACAAATCGCACAAAAATTGAAAACAAAAAACACTTGCACTTACTTTTGGAGAACATTACCTTCCTCTCTGCCACCAGCATTGTGGGACTGCTTTGATTTCGCAGTCAGGTATTGCGGGTGCACTTCCGGGCCAAAGGGTCAGGCAAGACTCAAAACTCACACTGATATCACAACCAGGGGTTTTGCACACCCGGCACGGCTTGTCCCAGTGGTGCTACTCCGCGAGGCCGCAAAACCCGACTGGAGGATCATGGCAGGGCGCTGGAGACCTCACCGCTGCCTTTCACACCACTCCAGGGCAAAACCTGGAGCACAAGGGACCGGAAAATCCAGCCCATATTAAGGTTCTGAGGGGGCTTGATGGAGTAGATACAGAGAGGATGTTTCCCCTCGTGAGGGAATCTAGGACTAGGGGGCATCTTTTCAGAATAAAGGAACGCCCATTTAAAACGGAGATGAGTAGGAATTTCTTCTCCCGGAGGGTCATGAATCTTTGGAATTCTCTATCCCAGAGAGCTGTGGAGGCTGGGTCATTGAATATATTTAAGGTGATTTTTGAACTATAGAGGAGTGAAGAGTTATGGGGAGCGCCAGGAACGTGGAGTTGAGGCCAGGATCAAATCAGCCATGATCTTATTGAATGGCGGAGCAGGCTCGAGGGGCCAAATGGCCTACTCCTGCTCCTATTTCTTATGTTCTTATGTTCTTGCCATCATCAACCTTCATCGGCTCTCTATCTCCCAAAATATCGTTCCAAATCATTATCTTCGTTCCCTCTCTGGCTTTGTGCCACCTTATCTCCACTACTTTCTCCAACCCTGTCCCAGTATGCACCCATCACTCCAACTGTGACCTCCTGTGGATCCTACCATCCATTTAATCATCATTGGTGGCAGAGCCTCCAACCATCTCGGCCCTACTCTTTTGGCCCTTTCTTTAAATCTCCCTTGCACTTTTTTCTTTGCTTTCAAAGGCCCTATGCATTTGATCACCATTCTTAAATCTTCCATTTCTGTCTGGTGTCCGTTTTTACTCTGTGAAGCACCTTGGGCCTTGGGACATTGTACAACATTAAAAGCACTACATAAATATAGATTGTTAGGCCTACAAATTGGACGCCTTAGCACCTCCCATTATCGCCTCCGGGGGACGATAACGGGGCATTAAGCACTTAGCGACTGGGCGTGGCGAGAAGATTGACACCTACCATATTCGGCAGGAGGTTTGCGGTCGCGGTATGGCATTGCGCCCCGATCTCCTTCGCCCGAAGCTGTCATCACAGTGCGCATTGCCCTGGTAGCACCTGGACCCGAACTTCGGTTACGCCGCCAGCAGCATCGCCGGCCGAAAACACGGGCATTCATCAGGAGGCCGGGCGCTTCGGGGCGATGCTTAAAGGCGAGGGGGTCAAAGTAAGTAAGAAACATTTTTCATACCTCTCTTTGATTTTTTTCAGATCTTCTTTGCCCGGTACTCTACTGCAGTGCATCAGGCTGCTCGAGCCAGATCGCAGCTGCTGTCGGGGAGCAGATAATTTTTTAGTTTGCAGAGCCTGCAGCGATGGTCCTTCCCTTTAAGGGAAGAAAGGGCACTGCACGGCCCATTGTGCAGAGCTGCATACCTACTGCCCCGCCTGCTACTTGTTGCACTCCAGGAAGGAAGCGGAGCACTTTTTAGTGCTCCATTTCCTTCCTGGCGCGCAAACGGCAATTTTCTTTTTAAAAGTTAGAGAACATTAACGCCTGGCACTAATTTTTCCAACTTTTAAAAGTTAATGCCCCAAATGGGGCACTCCAAACTTCTCCCCCTGAATGTTTTTGTTGCTATTGCAATCTATTTACGGACGTCATCTCTACTATGTAAGCTCACAGATCTCAATGCCATTCGTCACTTAATAGCAAACAAGTGTCACTTACTGCAGTATTTTTAGAATTATTAAACAGCTAGAACATGTGCAACATTGAGTCCATTGAGTGTTGTGTGATTGAAAAATAGAGTATAGCCTGCTGCCAGAGGAGTATAATTTCAAACTGCAAGAGGCTAGAAATCCCGGTTGGCTGCTTCCCGCGAGCGATCGGGTAAAAAAGTTCAAAAAGATGCGCACTTACCTGAACTTGCTGTGCCCACAAGGGATCCCGGTCCTGAGGCCTCCACTGACTGCGCATCGGAGCGCGAGCGCGTCGGGATGTCTGCAGGGCTGGAGCTGCAGTCACATGGCTCTGGGCAGCCAATCAGGTAAAGTATATACTCATTCATAATCATGGGAACTCCGTAAGATTGAGAAACCCCCCCCCCCAAACACTCAAAACACAAATAAAAAAAATAGAAAAAATACACCACATATTTTTATTAATTTAAATTAAAGTTATTTATGTATTATAAATAATATATATTTTTCCAATTTTTAAATTATGGTTTAAAATAATTTTGTGTATTTTAAAACTCTTACACCTGCAGAAGTGGGCTATGGGCCTGCTTTTATTAAGCGCAAGAGTTTTCAGGACATCCGCTGGGCAAGATATGGGTAAATACCGCAACCTTACATGCATTCAATTCTTTCAATTGGATCCATTAAAAACAATGAAAAAAGCACGTCATTCTTTATTCAAACCGGAAGAAAAATATAGCTCTCAATTTTTTTTTCAAAATATGCTTTTGGATAAGTTATGATTTGTTTTGCAATTGATAATGAGATGACACAGATGGGCTAGATTTCACTCATCCGTTGTCAATGAGTAGAAAATCTACAATTCCTTTATGTGATTTACAAATTTGGCAAGGAAGGTTAGCAAGATCACAGTATGTTTCTGAGGTGCATGAGTAAATAAGGACTTGATAGTATGATGTAAAAGATTAAATCAGATCAGATACTAAAAGGCATTCAGCACTGAGTTCATTTTAAAGTGGCTTAGTGAAGTACAAAGGGCAAAGAACACCTTCACATGTATTTTGTTCTGCATGAATAGTTAAAGAAAATTATTTTACCAAACCGAGTGGTTTAGAATGGCAGTTTATTTACAAATTAGAAAAAGATTCCCTTTCAATAATTGTTAATTTTTAATTAAATTTTACACGCAAAGCAAAATTAACTCAATTATTATTTTAACATTTTTTGGTGTAACTTAGCAGAATGTAAATCCAAATAGTGCAGGATTTTCTGATGTCTATGACCTGATGGCAGGATCTGCAGGGCGAGAACGAACTGCCTGAAACAACCGTCACTTCATTTACACATCAATTGGGAGGTCTTAGGCTGGCATTCAAGTTTTTGCCGTTCTTGCGTGTGGGACTCTTGGGGCCCGAAATTCATCGATATACCGCCCACTAACCACCAAAAAATACAAGTTTCGTCAAAAAAAACAGGTACATACCGCCGACATACCACCAGGCAGAAGATTCATGAGTGACATAACGCCGGGCGGTATGCACACCGCCCGTCCATGTAGAATCGCCCACCTACCACCCAAAAGTACAAGTTTCATCATCGTCCATCATAGGCAGTCCCTCGGAATCGAGGAAGACTTTCTCCAACTCCCAAAGTGAGTTCTTTGATGGCTGAAAAGTCCGATACGAGAGGCACAGACCCTGTTACAGGTGGGTCAGACATTCGTCGAGGGAAGGGGTCGGTGGGGCGCTCCTTCCGCTGCCTCCGCTTGGCCTCTTCAAGCTCTTTGCGTTGAGACTTAAAGAGCTTAACGCCCTCCCGGATGGACTTTCTCCACCTCAGGCAGTCTTCGGCCAGGGTCTCCCAGGTGTCAGTGGTGATGTTGCACTTTACCAGGGAGATTTTGAGGGTGTCTTTATAACGTTTCCGCTGTCCACCTTTGGCTCGTTTACCATGAAGGAGCTCCGCATAAAGCATTTTGCTTAGGGAGTCTCGTATCTGGCATGCGAACTATGTGGCCTGCCCAGCGAAGCTGATCAAGTGTGGTCAGTGCTTCACTGGGGATGTTAGCCTGGTCGAGGACACTGATGTTGGTGCGCCTATCTTCCCAGGGGATTTGCAGGATCTTGCGGAGACATCATTGGTGATATATCTCCAGCGACTTGAGGAGCCTTCTATACATCGTCCATGACTGAGATCCATACAGGAGGGTGGGTATTACTACAGTCCTGTAGACCATGAGCTTGGTGGTAGACTTGAGGGCCTGGTCTTCAGACGGCCGAAGGCTGCACTGGTGCACTGGAGCCGATTTTGAATCTCCGCATCAATGTTTGCCTTTGTTGATAAGAGGCTCCCGAGATATGGGAAATGGTCCACGTTGTCGAGGGCCGCGCCGTGAATCTTGATGATTGGAGGGCTGTGCTGTGCGGCGGTAACAGGCTGCTGGAGAACCGTTGTCTAACGGATGTTAAGCGCAAGACCCATGCTTTCATATGCCTCAGTGAATACATTGACTATATCCTGGAGTTCAGCCTCTAAATATGCGCAGATGCAGGCGTCATCCGCATACTAGAAACATAGAAACATAGAAAATAGGTGCAGGAGTAGCCCATTCGGCCCCTCGAGCCTGCACCACCATTCAATAAGATTATAGCTGATCATTCCCTCAGTACCCCTTTCCTGCTTTCTCTCCATAACCGTTGATCCCTTCAGCCGTAAGGGCCATATCTAACTCCCTCTTGAATATATCCAATGAACTGGCATCAACAACTCTCTGCGGTAGGGAATTCCACAGATTAACAACTCTCTGAGTGAAGAAGTTTCTCCTCATCTCAGTCCTGTGTCCCCATCTAAGACTGTGTCCCCAGATTCTGGACTTCCCCATCATCGGGAACATTCTTCCCGCATCTAACCTGTCCAGTCCTGTCAGAATCTTGTAAGTTCCTATGAGATCCCCTCTCATCCGTCTAAACTCCAGTGTATAAAGGCCCAGTTGATCCTATCATGTATGCAACCACAATGTAACACCACTGTATTACTGTATACACTCAACCTAGATGCACACCTTGACCACAAGGGGTGAACTTGTGGGAGACACTCCTTACCTGATCATTCACGTATAAAAAGGGAGGTCCCACGCAGGGTCACTGTCTTTGGAGTCCTGTAAATAAAGAGTTCAGGTCACAGAGTGACCTTGTCCCCAGAATGTGCCTCGTATGGTTTCATAGTGTAGAGTAAGGACATTACATTGGCGACGAGAAACGGGAATTCACGACCCACGAGAATGGTACTGTGTTGGGGAAGACCGGAATGATTTTGTCGAGAGGCTTCAGCAAAGCTTCGTTATGAAAGAATGGCTGGGGGATGCAGCGGCCAACAAGCGAAGGGCTCATCTCTTGACCAGCTGCAGACCAAAGACTTACGCACTCATGAAGAACTTACTAGCACCTGAAAAGCCGGCAGACAAAACCTTTGAAGAACTTAGCAAATTGATCAGGGAGCACCTCAAACCGGCGAGTAGCATATATATGGCCCGACACAGATTCTACACCCACCAACGTCATGAAGGACAGAGCATACCGGACTTCGTAGAGGATCTCCGGCGTTTGGCCAGCCTCTAAGTTCACAGACGCCTGCAGTGGGGAGATGCTAAGGGACTTCTTTATCGAGGGAATCGGTCATGCGGGAATTTTCTGCAAATTAATTACGACCAAGGATTTGACCTTGGAAGCGGCGGCGTTGATGGCTCAAACTTTCATGGCGGGAGAGGAAGAGACGAAATTAATATACGCACGCAATTCTGCCTCTAACGCGGCGATGGATCAGGGAGTCAACATCATCAATGCAACTCAGAGCCCTGCAGGGAGGCAGGGGCAGTCCAAAGCAATAGACCCCAGAGCAGGACTTCAACAGAGGCAATGGCAGGCTGAACGGACATTCACGCCATCACAGTGGACAATGCGGCCCGAGCTGGGGCCATTGACACCCACTAATAGGGTACTTAAGAGCAGTCAAAGGGATAGTCAGCGCAGAATGGAAACTTTAACTCATGCTGGAGGTGTGGGGGAAAACACTCAGCTAGATCTTGTAGATTTCAACAGTTTGTCTGCAGGAACTGCAATCTCAGTGGCCACTTAGCTCGAATGTGCAGGAAGCCTGCAACCAGACTAATATATGAGGCGGATGGACCACAAGAGGGTTCTTTGAGGCAGGATGACCTTTGGGGCAAATCGATGGACGCCGAGGTGCAGCGGGTCCATGTGGCGAATATTCACAGTTCATACACCAAAACGCCACCAATGATGATGAGGGTTTTATTAAACACTATCCCTGTACGCATGGAGCTGGACACTGGGGCCAGCCAGTCACTCATGGGCATTCAGCCACTTAAAGCCAGTAGACCCAAATTAGCACGTGTTGAGACACAATTACGGACTTATACTAAAGAAATCATGCCGGTGCTAGGCAGTGCAATGTTGGCTGTCACACACAATGAGTTAGTGAATCGGCTACCGCTTTGGATTGTCCCGGGCAATGGTCCCGCACTGTTGGGGAGGAGCTGGTTAGACGAGATGAACTGGAAATGGGGGGGATGTTCACGCAATGTCATCTGTGGAGCGAAGTTCATGCTCACAAGTCCTGCAACAATTCGATTCACTATTCCAACCTGGCGTCGGGACTTCCAAAGGCACTAAAGTAGTAATACACATCACCCCGGACGCCAGGCCAGTGCACCACAAAGCCAGAGCAGTGCCGTATGTGATGCGGGAAAAGATCGAGAGCGAACTGGACCGGCTGTTGAGAGAGGGCATCATCTCGCCTGTCGAATTCAGCGACTGGGCTAGCCCCATCATTCCCGTACTAAAAGCGGATGGCTCTGTCAGGATCTGTGGCGACTACAAGGCCACCATCAATCGGGTGTCCTTACAAGATCAATATCCGCTCCCGAGAGTGGAGGACCTCTTTGCCACGCTGGCAGGCGGCAAGCTGTTCACCAAGGTGGACCTCACTTCAGCCTATCTGACCCAGGGACTGGCCGACGAATCTAAACTACTGACCACCATCACCACGCACAAGGGACTGTTCATTTATAATAGGTGCCCGTTTGGCATTCGATCAGCAGCCGCAATTTTTCAAAGAAACATGGAAAGCCTGCTTAAATCCATTCCTGGAACGATCGTATTCCAGGACGACATCCTCATCACGGGTCGAGACACCGAGGAACACCTCCACAACCTGGAGGAGGTGCTACGCCGACTGGACCGGGTAGGCCTGCAACTCAAAAAGTCTAAATGTTTGTTCTTAGCTCCTGAGGTTGAGTTTCTGGGCAGGAGGGTTGCTGCAGATGGGATTCGGCCCACTGAATCCAAAACAGGCGATTCGACAAGCACCCAGGCCCTGCAACACATCGGAGTTGCGTTCATTCCTGGGACTGTTGAACTATTTCGGGAACTTTCTGCCGAACTTGAGCACGTTGTTGGAGCCGCTACACATGCTCCTGCGTAAGGGTTGCGATTGGTTTTGGGGGGACTGTCAGGAACGGGCTTTTGATCGGGCACGAAACCTACTTTGTTCAAACAAATTGTTGACCCTGTACGACCCCTGTAAAAAATTGGTGCTGACATGTGATGCATCGTCCTATGGGGTTGGGTGCGTGTTGCAGCAGGGCAATGCTGAGGGTCAACTACAACCTATGGCTTATGCCTCCAGGTCGCTCTCTCAAGCAGAACGGGGATATGGGATGGTCGAGAAGGAAGCGCTTGCATGTGTCTACAGTATAAAAAGATTGCATCAGTACCTATTTGGTAGGAAGTTTGAATTAGAGACGGACCACAAGCCAGTAACATCCCTGTTGTCAGGCAGCAAGGCTGTCAATGCCAACACATCAGCTCGCATGCAGCGATGGGCTCTCACGCTGGCTGCTTATGGCTACTCCATCCGGCACCGGCCAGGCACTGAAAATTGCACTGACGCGCTCAGCAGGCTTCCACTGGCCACCACTGAGGGGGCAGCGGAGCAAAGTGCCGAGATGGTCATGGCTGTCGATGTCTTTGACATCACAGCCCGCCAGATCAAAATCTGGACAAACAGAGATCCCCTCCTATCCCTGATTAAGAAATGTGTCCTGACTGGGGATTGGGCACCCGCACATGGAGCATGCCCTGAGGAGGTCAGACCATTCCACAGGCGGATGAATAAGCTCTCCATCCAAGCCGACTGCCGACCATGGGGCAGCCGGGTAGTTATGCCCAGAAGGGCAGGGAGGCATTCATCAGGGAACTCCACAGCGAGCACCCAGGCATTGTGCTGATGAAGGCCATTGCCCGGTCACATGTTTGGTGGCCTGGAATTGATTCAGACCTGGAACACTGTGTTCGCAGGTGCACAACATGTGCCCAGCTGGGTAATGCCCCCAGGGAGGCCCTGCTCAGTCCGTGGCCCTGACCCACCAGGCCATGGTCATGCATTCATGTTGACTACGCGGGCCCGTTCATTGGTGAGATGTTCCTTATTGTGGTAGAAATGGATCGAGTGCATCATTCTGAATTCATGCACATCATCCACCACCGTGGAAAGCCTATGTGCAATCTTTGCAACCCATGGCTTGCCGGACATCCTGGTTGCTGATAATGGCTCATGTTTCACAAGCTACGAATTCCGAGAGTTTATGTCGGGCAATGGCATCAGCCACATCAGGACTGCATTGTTCAAGCCGGCCTCCAATGGCCAAGCGGAACGTGCGGTCCAAATCATTAAGCAAGATATGCTCAGGATTCAAGGGCCCTCCCTACAATGCCACCTATCACGCCTCCTGCTGGCCTATAGATCCCGACCGCACTCGCTCAAGGGGGTCCCACCCGCAGAGCTACTAATGAAACGGACACTCAAAACTCGGTTGTCTCTCATTCACCCAGTCCTGACCGACATAGTTGAGGGCAAGCGCAAGTCACAAAACGAGTACCATGACCGTAATGCGAGGGGGAGATGTATAGAAATAAATGATCCTGTATTCGTCCTCAATCATGCCATGGGGCCCAAATGGCTTCAGAGCACTGTAATTGACAAAGAGGGAAATAGGGTCATCGTGGTAATACTCAACAATGGTCAGATATGCCGTAAGCATCTGGATCAAGTAAAAAAAAAGGTTCAGCATTGACACAGAGGTACCTGAAGAAGACCATGAGATGGAGCTCACACCACCGCTAGTGAACGAGCAACAAGAGCAATAAGAAGAATGCACAGTCCCTGCGATCAGCCTGGACAGGCCGGAATCACCACAGGTGACAGACACTCACGTCAGTGTCCAACAACCAGAGCCCCAACTGCGGCGCTCCACGAGGGAGCGTAGACCACCTGAAAGAATAAACCTATGATTCCAATAAGCATTTGTGGGGGGAAGTGATGTCATGTATGTAACCACAATGTAAAACCACTGTATTATTGTATACACTCAACCTAGATGCACACCTTGATCACAAGGGGTGAACATGTGGGAGAAACTGCTTACCTGATCACTCAGGTATAAAAAGGAACGTCCCACACGGGGTCACTGTCTTTGGAGTCCTGTAAATAAAGAGTTCAGGTCACAGAGTGACTTTGTCCCCAGAATGTGCCTCATGTGGTTTCATACTGTAGAGTAAGGACATTACAGATCCAGTCTCTCCTCATATGTCAGTCCCGCCATCCTGGGAATCAGTCTGGTGAACCTTCGCTGCACTCCCTCAATAGCAAAAACGTCCTTCCTCAGATTAGGAGACCAAAACTGAACACAATATTCCAGGTAAGGCCTCACCAAGGCCCTATACAACTGCAGTAAGACCTCCCTGCTCCCATACTCAAATCCCGTAGCTATGAAGGCCAACATACCATTTTCCTTCTTCACTGCCTGCTGTACCTGCATGCCAACTTTCAATGACTAATGAACCATGACACCCAGGTCTCGTTGCACCTCACCCTTTTCTAATCTGCCGCCATTCAGATAATGTTCGGCCTTCGTGTTTTTACCCCCAAAGTGGATATCCTCACATTTATCCATATTATACTGCATCTGCCATGCATTTGCTCACTCACCTAACCTGTCCAAGTCACCCTGCAGCCTTTTAGCGTCCTCCTCACAGCTCATACCGCCACCCACTTTAGTGTCATCTGCAAACTTGGAGATATTACACTCAATTCCTTCATCTAAAATCAATAATGTATATTGTGAAGAGCTGGGGTCCCAGCACTGAGCCCTGCGGCACCCCACTAGTCACTGCCTGCTATTCTGAAAAGGACCCATTTATCCCGACTCTCTGCTTCCTGTCTGCCAACCAGTTCTCTATCCACGTCAGTACATCACCCCCAATACCATGTGCTTTGATTTTGCACATCAATCGCTTGTGTGGGACCTTGTCAAAAGTCTTTTGAAAGTCCAAATACACCACATCCATTGGTTCTCCCTTGTCCACTCTACTAGTTACATCCTCAAATAATTCCAGAAGACTTGTCAAGCATGATTTCCCTTTCATAAATCCATGCTGACTTGGACCGATCCTATCACTGCTTTCCAAATGTGCTGCTATTTCATCTTTAATAATTGATTCCAACATTTTCCCCACTACTGATGTCAGGCTAACCGCTCTATAATTACCCATTTTCTCTCTCCTTCCTTTTTTAAACAGTGGTGTTACATTAGCTACCCTCCAGTCCATAGGAACTGAGCCAGAGTCGATAGACTGTTAGAAAATGATCACCAATACATCCACTATTTCTATGGCCACTTCCTTAAGTACTCTGGGATGCAGACCCCAGGGATTTATTGGGCTTCAATCCCATCAATTTCCCTAACACAATTTATAAGGATATCCTTCAGTTCCTCCTTCTCTCTAGACCCTCGGTCCCCAATATTTCCGGAAGGTTATTTGTGTCTTCCTTCGTGAAAACAGAACCAAAGAATTTTTTTAGCTGGTCCACCATTTCTTTGTTCCCCATTATAAATTCACCTGAATCTGACTGCAAGGGACCTACGTTTGTTTTCAGTAATCTTTTTCTCTTTACATATTTATAGAAACTTTTGCAGTCAGTTTTTATGTTCCCTGCAAGCTTACTCTCATACTCTATTTTCCCCCTCCTAATTAAACCCTTTGTCCTCCTCTGCTGTATTACAAAATTCTCCCAGTCCTCAGGTTTGCTGCTTTTTCTGGCCAATTTATATGCCTCTTCCTTGGATTTAACACTACCCTCAATTTCCCTTGTTCGCTACGGTTGAGCCACCTTCCCCATTTTATTTTTACTCCAGACAGGGATGTACAATTGCTGAAGTTCATTCATGTGATTTTTAAATGTTTGCCATTGCTGATCCACCATCAACCCTTTAAATATCCTTTGCCAGTCTATTCTAGCCAATTCACACCTTATACCATCGAAGTTACCTTTCCTTAAGTTCAAGACCCTAGTTTCCGAATTAACTGTGTCACTCTCCATCTTAATAAAGAATTATACTATATTATGGTCACTCTTCCCCAAGGGGCCTCGCACAACAAGATTGTTAATTAGTCCTTTCTCATTACACATCACCCAGTCGAGGATGGCCAGCCTTTTAGTTGGTTCCTCAACATGTAGGTCTGGAAAACCATCCCTAATACACTCCAGGAAATCGTCCTCCACCACATTGCTACCAGTTTGGTTAGCCCAGTCAATATGTAGATTGAAGTCGCCCATGATAACTGCTGTACCCTTATTGCCCGCATCCCTAATTTCTTGTTTGATACTGTCCCCATCCTTATTACTACTGTTTGGTGGGCTGTACACAACTCCCACTAGCATTTTCTGCCCTTTGGTATTCCGTAGCTCCACCCATACAGATTCCACATCATCCAAACTAATGTCCTTCCTTACTATTGCATTAATTTCCTCTTTAACCAGCAACGCCACCTCACCTCCTTTTCCTTTCTGTCTATCCTTCCTAAATGTTGAATACCCCTGGATGTTGAGTTCCCAGCCTTGGTCACCCTGGAGCCATGTCTCCATAATGCCAATTACATCATATCCGTTAACTACAATCTGCGCAGTTAATTCATCCACCTTATTCCGAATACTCCTCGCATTGAGGCACAGAGCCTTCAGGCTTGTCTTTACAACACCCTTTGCCCCTTTAGGATTTTACTATAAAGTGGCCCCTTTTGCTTTTTGCCTTGGGTTTCTCTGTCCTCCACTTTTACTTTTCTTCTTTCTATCTTTTGCTTCTGCCCCCTTTCTACTTTCCTCTGTCTCCCTGCATAGGTTCCCATCCCCCTGCCATATTAGTTTAACTCCTCCCCAACAGCACTGGCAAACACTCCCCCTAGGACATTGGTTCCAGTCCTGCCCAGGTGCAGACCGTCCGGTTTGTACTGGTTCCACCTCCCCCAGAATGTCCCAGGATTTTGAATCCCTCCCTTCTGCACCACTCCTCAAGCCACGTATTCATCTGAGCTATCCTGCCATTCCTACTCTGACTAGCACGTGGCTCTGTAGCAATCCTGAGATTAATACTTTTGAGGTCCTGCTTTTTAATTTAGCTGCTAGCTCCCTAAATTCGTCTCGTAGGACCTCATCCCATTTTTTACCTATATCGTTGGTACCTATATGCACCACGACAACTGGCTGTTTACCCTCCCCCTTCAAAATGTCCTGCACCCGCTTCTTGACCCTTGCACGAGGGAGGCAACATACCATCCTGGAGTCTCGGTTGCAACCACAGAAACATCTATCTATTCCCCTTACAATAGAATCCCCTATCACTATAGCTCTCCCACTCTTTTTCCTGCCCTCCTGTGCAGCAGAGCCATGGACTTGGCTGCTGCTGCCCTCCCCTGATGAGTCATCCCCCTCAACAGTACCCAAAGCGGTGTATCTGTTTTGCAGGGGGGATGACCGCAGGGGACCCCTGCACTCCCTTCCTTCCACTGCTCTTCCTGTTGGTCACCCATCCCTTATCTAGCTAAGTAACCTTTACCTGCGGTAAGACCAACTCACTAAATGTGCTATTCACGACATCCTCAGTATCACACATGCTCCAGAGTGAATCCACCCACTGCTCCAGTGCCGCAATGTGGTCTGTCAGGAGCTGCAGCCGGATACACTTCCCGCATATGTAGCCGTCAGGAACACTGGACGCGTCCCTGACTTCCCACATAGTACAGGAGGAGCATAACACATGTCCGAGCTCTTCCGCCATGACTTAACCCCTAGATTAACTTAATTTGGCAACAATAATGCTAAAGGTTACTTACTGGTAAAGAAAAGAAAAAGAAAAAAAGAAAAAACTACTCACCAATCACCAGCCAATCACTTACCCCCTTGGCTGTGACGTCACCTTTCGATTTCTTTCTACTTTTTGCCTTCTCTCCCTGCTGCAGCTACACCAGCTGGCCTTTACAGGCTGCTCCGACGGTCCCGAACCTCATGCTGTGATGTAACACTTCGTTTTCTTTTTCGCCCAGGTCGGGGAGTCAGCACTAGTGGGGAAAACAAGACAAAGCAAAACCTCCCGCTCCCACTTACCAAACACTTACCTTTGCACTCTGACCTGCCGCTGCATTCCGTGCAAGACTGCCCCAAACCCCCTCTTTTTATGCTGTTCCTGGCTGACTCACCACTGGCCTGTTTAGGGAACCAGTTTTTACTAGCTGTCCGATTAACTAAGCTAGCTTGCTTGTTTGTCTCTGCTTAAACCTATAACAATCCTATCTGTTTAATATTGCAGTTTTACTTAAACTTGTAATCTTATTTTACCTTTAGAAGCTACTAGAAATTATCACAAGTAATTTACACCAACCTTGAAATGGTTTAAAAAGAATTAACCCTCCCACTTACCAAACTCTTACCTTTGCACTCTGACCTGCCGCTGTACTGCAGCTCAACGACAGAGGTTGGGGTGATCTTGGACCTGGGCTGGAGGTGGCGTAGGTTAAACAGCTTCCCTCTGGTTCTGTAGTTTAGTTCCACTCCAGCGGGGAACTTGTTGATTGTGAGGTGGAGCATGACGGCGAGGAAGATTTAGAACAGGGTTGGAGCGATGACGCAGCCCTGTTTGACCCCGGTCTTTGGTCTGTAATGGATCCGTTAGTAAGGATCACGGCCTGCATGTCATCGTGAAGCAGGTGAAGGATGTTGACAAACTTTTGGGGGCATCCGAAACAGAGGAGGATGCTCCATAGACCCTCACGGTTGACAGTGTCAAAGGCTTTTGTAAGATCGAAAAAGGCCATGTAGAAGGGCTGGCGCTGCTCCCTGCATTTTTCCTGCAACTGTCACACTACAAAGATCATGTCTGTTGTGCCCCGTAGGGGATGAAATCCGCATTGTGATTCCGGAGGAGCTCCTTGGCCACAGGGAGAAGATTGAGAACTCTACCGACAACTTTCCCTGATAGCTGGAAGATTCCCCTGTAGTTTTTTTTTATTTTATTTTTTTTAAATTTTTCGTTGCCAATCTTTCCAATTCTTTGTCAAATCACAAACGCCAGAGGTCACCTTGCACACATCAAGGATCACTCTGCGCCAATGCTCTTAGCCAAAAGGCCGAGAGCCACTGCACCGTTCCTGGAAGTACTGCAATACTAGGTTCGTGCCATGGAGGTGGATGGGTGAAGCCCCCCACACACCTCCCCTGTAGTTGCCGCAGTCGAACTTGTCCCCTTTTTAAAAAATGGTCACAATCACTGCATCTCTGTGATCTCCCGGCATGCTCTCCTCCCTCCAGATGAGAGAGATGAGGTCATGTATCCGCGCCAACAGCGCCTCTCCGACATACTTTAGCGCCTCAGCAGGGATTCCATCCGTACGCATAGCCTTGTTATTTTTGAGCTGTTTTATGGCAAGTTTCATGACATGCTGCCGACATACTGCCGGAACTGCATTCCGTCCTGGAGAAAGTGCTTTTAATTGGATCTTAAGTGGGCGGTATGGACGGAGAGCTGACAGATTTGTTTGATATTACACAGATCTTTATAGTTCTCCACAGTTTGATGTATTTTTAAATGGATTGTAGTATTTTCTAGTGTTAGCCAATAATGCAGTTTGAATAGCAATATAACCACTGAATCTGGAAATTGTGTGTGTGTTACTAGAGTGATCAAATGGTCAAATAAAGCCGTATTTACTCCTTTATTAATGAACTACAATAAAAATGTTTAGTCTCTCTCACCTCTCAGTCTCTTCCCCCCCCCCCCCAGTCTCGCTTATATAATGACTCAAGAGTCTGGTTACTGTAAACTCACTCAGGTGCAACCTGATCCATCTTTATTCCAGCCCAAGAGTGCCAGTGTGACAAAGGCACCCAGCTTATATACAGATGACCAAACACACATGCCACATCCATACAGCCCGATGACCTCTGACCGCAGCGCCCGCTGGTGTCTGGTGACCCCCAAGCATTAATACATAACAACATCCCCCTTTTAAAATCTTAACAACAGTCTTTTTACAAATTAAGATGGTCTGGGGCTTTCCTCTCATGAGTTGATCGTCTCAGTTCAACTTTGGCTCTGGGCGAGCGTTCTGAGTCCGTTGAGACTGAGGGCCGAGTAGCCGATCTGATGGGAGTGGTCATGACCACATCAGGGACTGAAGGTTCAGAGTCAGTAATGTCAGCAGAGTCCTCTGATGGGTGAACAATGGTTGGTTGGTCACTGACTGCATCTTCCTCACTCGGTTCCAGTTCATCTGTGTGCCACAGTTTAACCTGGTCAAGGTGTTTCCTGCATGTTTGCCCATTCTTGAGCATGACAATAAACACTCTGTTATCCTCCTTGGCTGTAACAGTGCCGGCGATCCACTTTGGACATTGACCATAGTTCAGTACATAAACCGGATCATTGACCGAGATGTCACGTGACACGGCAACATGATCATGACCCCATTGCTGACTTTTTTGTCTGTTTTCAACACGATCATTCAAATCAGGATGAACAAGAGAAAGCCTGGTCTTGAGATTTTTCTTCATCAGTAGTTCAGCAGGAGGAACCCCAGTAAGCGTATGAGGTCTTGACCTGTAACTGAGCAATATACATGACAACCGTCTCTGCAGTGAGCCCTGAGTTACACGTTTCATACTTTACTTGATCATTTGAACAGCATGCTCTGCTTGACCATTAGAAGCAGACTTGACTGGAGTTGATCTCACATGTCTGATGCCATTGAGTTTCATGAACTCCTGGAACTCAAGACTTGTGAAGCAAGATCCATTGTCGCTCACAACAATGTCACGCAAACCATGAGTAGCAAACATGATATGAAGACTTTCAATGGTAGCTGTAGATGTGCTGGATGACATGATAACACACTCTAAACACTTAGAATATGCTTCTACTACGACAAAAAATATCTTTCCTAGAAACGGGCCCGCAAAATCAATGTGGATCCTTGACCATGGTTTGGATGGCCACGACCAAAGACTCCGCTGGTACTTTACTTAACTGCATGCAAGTATTGCACTGATGCATGCATGATTCCAGATCAGAGTCAATTCAGGCCACCGTACATGAGACCTAGCTAGACTTCATCATGATAATACGAGGATGAGTGCTATGAAGTTCACGTACGAATTTTTCTCTACCTTTCTTAGGCATGATTACACAATTACCCGACAGTAAACAGTCTGACTGAATGGACAACTCATCCTTGCGACGGTTGTAAGATTTGGTCTCCTCACGCATCGCCATAGATATGGCAGACCAATCACCACTGAGTACACACCGTTTCACAACCGATAAAATAGGGTCATGGCTAGTCAAGATCCTAACTTGTTGAGCAGTGACAGGGGTTCCTTCACTCTCAAAAGCATCCATTACTAACAGTAGATCTGCAGGTTGAGGCGTCTCCATCTCAATTGTGGTAAGGGCAGACGACTCAGTGCATCGGCACAATTCTCAGTACCAGGTCTATGACGGATGATGTAATCATAGGCAGACAATATCAGCGCCCACCTTTGAATGCGGGATGATGCATTGGTATTAATACCTTTGTTTTCCGCAAACAATTAAATATGAGTGGCTTGTGATCCGTTTCTAGTTCAAAACGAAGACCAAACAGGTACTGGTGCATTTTTGTTACCCCATACACACAGGCCAAAGCTTCTTTCTCTACCATACTGTAAGCTCTTTCCACTTTAGACAGGCTTCTCGAAGCATACGTAACAGATTGTAACTTGCCCGATTCATTTGCTTGTTGGAGTACGCAGCCAACTCCATATGATGAAGTATCACAGGTCAATACAAGACGCTTACGCGGATCATAATGAACAAGCAATTTGTTTGAACATAGCAGATTCTTGGCTTTCTCAAAGGCTTTATCTTAGAGGGGATTTGAGGGGAAATTTTAGGGTGGTGAGGGTCTGGAACTCACTGTCTGAAAGGGTGGTAGAGGCAGAAATCCTCATTGCATTTAAAAAGTATTTGGATGTGCACTTGAAGTGCCGTAACCTACAGGTCTACGGACCGAGCTGGAAAGTGGGATTAGGCTGGATATCTCTTTGTCAGCCGGCTCGGACACGATGGGCCGAAATGACCTCCTTCCATGCTGTAACTTTCTATGATTCTATGATCAACTAGCCGAGACGATGAATATGTACAAAGTAGACGGATCCCCTCTGCCTCCCCGCTCCAAATTTGGTTTGTGTTGTAAGGATCACTGTACCACGATTAGTGAGTATTGATTGAAATGACCGGAATTTCTCTTTCAGTTTTTAAGTGCATTTTAATTACTGACAGTTACAATGATAGTCCGAGGAGCCAGATGGATTTGTGGCAGGTTTGATTCTTGGATCTTCACAAGGGGCTTCAGATGCAGAATGTGAATGTAAGGATTATTCCAATAGAATATACAGTGCTGAAAATTATTTAAGAAGGATTTAACTGAGATTCCATATTAGAATCTTAGAATACAGCAAAGCCGATTTAAGATAGTTCGAAATCGTGTTTGGTGTGTGAACTTTATTTGTCAAAGTGGTGACTTCTCTCCCTCTTCCCCTCTCCACAAGCCACTGGAAGGGTATTCATGCTATTAAACAGGGAAGGACTTGCATTTCTGTGGCGCCTTTCGCGACCACCGGACGTCCCAAAGCGCTTTACAGCCAATGAGGTACTTTTTGAAGTGTAGTCACTGTTGTAATGTAGCGAATATTAGAATACACTGGCTTTGTTGCAGTTCCCAGGTTTGCTCCAGTCAGTATCAAGGTCGGGGCCATAAAAGGAGTGGAGGCCCGGGAGCAGCATGGAAGCCCCAACCTGCATGAGAACATTAGCGGCAGGTCGGGGTCATAAAAGGAGCAGCGTGGAGGCATACTACTTGAGGGAGCCGCGAGCTGGTGCAGGAGGGCAACGGCAGCGAAGAGTGACGTCATCAAGGTCCAGGTCGGTGATTGGAGCGTGGGCAGATACAGCAGGAGCGGCGAGAGACTGTGGAGGAATGTGATCGGGGCCCAGGAGAGGCGTGAGTTCGGGGCCAGGGGCCCAGGGGCAGCATGGACCAGCCCACACTGCGATATGTGTGCACACTAGGTCCGTGCAGCAGAGCAGGTCTCCAGTCGTCTTGGATAACCCTTGCCACTGGACCAAGACCTAGCTCTGTCAAGCCCGTGTGGTGGTTGGTGTGCAACGGCCACCACACGTTAAAAAAATTCACGCACAGGCATCTTCCACCCTTCAGGATGTAGTTCAGGACCTGGAATATTAGGTCCTTCATTAAAACACCTGTGAACTCATCCTTTATGGCGTGGAAGCAAGTCATCCTCATTTCGAGGGACTGCCTATGATGATCATCTTAAGACACATCCAAGACACAGTTGTCGTCTTTTCTTAGTAACACATGCAATGGCTCTAGTAAAGTGCTCAATCTGGGTAAGAAATTACCAAAGTAGTTGAGTAGCCCAAGAAACGAACGCATCTCTGTCACATTCTGAGGCCTGGGTGCATTTTTCATGGCCTCGGTTTTCGAATCAGTGGGCCTGATGCCATCAGCAGCAATCTTCCTCCAGAGGAATTTGATTTCAGGTGCCACGAATACACAC
This sequence comes from Pristiophorus japonicus, assembly GCF_044704955.1. Classification (NCBI taxonomy): domain Eukaryota; kingdom Metazoa; phylum Chordata; class Chondrichthyes; family Pristiophoridae; genus Pristiophorus; species Pristiophorus japonicus. The sequence continues at coordinate 441,298,796 of NC_091977.1, read as the reverse complement.
TTCGAGCGTTTCAGCCTGAGTCCAACTTTGTCCAGACGCTGTAGGACTTCAAGATTGTTCAGATGTTCAGCAGTGTCGTGACCTGTGACCAGAATGTCATCTGGAAACACAACAATTCTAGGAACAGACTTCAGTAAACTCTCCATATTTCTCTGAAATATGGCTGCAGCCGAACGAATCCCAAAAGGACACCTGTTGTAGACAAACAGTCCTTTATGGATGTTGATGTAGGTGAGTTTCTTCGAAGTGTCAACAAGCTCCTGGGTCATATAGGCCGACGTCAGATCCAGTTTCGTGAACGCCATTTCACCAGCTAGCATGGCGAACAGGTCATCAGTCCTCGGTAACGGATACTGATCCGGTTTTGAAAATCCGTTAATCGTAACCTTGACGTCTCCACAAATCCTGACAGTGCCATCACTCTTCAACACAGGAACAATGGGACTAGCCCACCGGTGATATGATCCCTTCACGCTGGAGTCTGTCAATTTCAACCTTCTCCCTCATCATGTACGGAACAGACCGAGCTTTGTGATAGACAGGCCTTGCATTGGAGTCCAGGTGAATCTGTACCTTGGCTCCCATAAAATTACCAATGCCCGGTTCAAACAAAAAATAAACGTTTTCAATACTTGAGCACATGAAGAGGACAACATCTTGACATCATTCCAGTTCAGCTTGATTTTCTCGAGCCAATTCCTGCCGAACAGCATTGGACCATTACCTGGGACGAACCATAAAGTTAGCTCGTGAACTACACCGTCATATGACACCTCGATTGCTACACTGCCGAGCACCGGTATGAGTTCCTTAGTGTAAGTACGCAACCTGGCATTGACTGGACTCAGCTTGTCGAATGTCCTTTGGCTCATTATCGACTGGCTCGCACCCATGTCTAGCTCCATTGATACAGGCACACCATTCAGCTTCACATTAACGACTATTGGCTGGCTCTTGCTCAGGAACGAATACAGTCCATTCACTTCCTCCTCGGGTTGTGTATCCGGGCCATCACTGAACTGGTGCTCCTTAACCACGTGGTGAACCTCACCATGCTTGCTCTGTTGTGGACACATCCTGTGAAGATGCCACACTTTCGAACATCCATTGCATAAGTATTGTCTAAATCAACACTGATGAGGCCGCTGATTGCCCCCACAACACCAACAGGGTGAAACCTGGATCGAACCAGTTGGCGGGCTCTGAGCAGCGGCAGGTTTCGTGTAAGCAGCTCTGCCATCTTGTTTACAGTACTTGCCGTGGAACTCCAACTCGTCGATGATATCTGCCTCAAATTATCATCCATCGTCATGCATGCTTGGACAGTCGCAATGGCCTTTTTCAAATCCAGCGTCTCTGCAGCCAATAGCTTCCTGAGCATCGCATCATGGTTGATGCCTATCACGAAGACATCATGCACCATGTCTTCCAGCATGTTCCCGAACTTACACAGCTCAGCAATACGTCGCAGGTCGGCGACAAATCCTGACACGTCCTGGCCCTCACGAACATGCATGTAAAAATGGTAGCGTGATATAATGATCCCCTCTTTTGGCTTCAGCTGGTTACCCACCAATGTACACAATTGCTCGTACCCTTTTTCCTCCGGACGTACAAGCGAGAGAAGATTTTTCATGAGGCCGTAAACTTTCCGACCACAAACGGTGAGGAGAACTGCCCTGCGCTTAATTGCGTAGGCCTCTGACTTCATGCCATTGGCCACAAAATACTGATCCAGGTGGTCAACAAAATCCACCCAATCCTTGCCCTCCACGAATCTCTCCAAGATTCCAACAGTGCCCATTGTGCATGTGAAGGTTCTTAAATTACCTCGTCGACAATTGTAATGACTCAAGAGTCTGGTTACTGCAAACTCACTCAGGTGCAACCTGATCCATCGTTATTCCAGCCCAAGACTGCCAGCATGACAAAGACACCCAGCTTATATATAAGTGACCAAGCACACATGCCACATGCGTACAGCCCGATGACCTCGGACCGCGGCGCCCTCTGGTGTCTGGTAACCCCAAAGCATTAATACATAACAACTTAGCCCCCAGTCTCTTCCCCACCCGCTCCCCCCCCCCCCCACCCCCGGCCAGTGATCTCTCTCCCACCACAAGCGATCTCTCTCTCTCTCTCTCCCCTACCCCCCCAGTCTCACTCACCCCCCACAAGCGATCTCTCTCTCTCACTCCCCTACCCCCTCAGTCTCACTCACCCCCCAGTCTCTCCCTCACCCCCCCCCAGCGATCTCTCCCCCCCACAGCGATCTTAGGTCGGCATTCTCTGGCCTCTTGTCGGTGCTTCTTGGGGGGGCGGAGCTCGATAGCCGCGCACGCACGTGTGCACAACTCAGGCGCCAATGATTCCCAAGTCGGAAGACCTCCTCAGCCCACCACCGCCTGCTGAACTCTGCTCCCATTACTGCCAAGAAAGGCAGGATGAATCTCCCTCCCACTTGGCCCCAGCGGTATCGGGCAGTAAAAAAATCACGCATCACCTGGGGACCACCGAGAAATGGGCGGAACTTGGCTTTGACCAAATTCGAGCCCATGATGTTGAAGATTCCTAAGTGTCCCGTATTGCCAGGTGGCGACAAAAATGAAAATGTTTGTTTCAAGGGCCACAGCGGCTACTTTTGAAATCTTTTCTAAAAGCTTATTCGCAGCTGAATTTCTTCATTTTTTTTCCACTGTCATCTATTTTTCTGCCTTCCTCTCTCAGGCTGCCACCTTTCTATCTCCCCCCTCCCAAAGAGGTGACAGTGGGTTTCTCATTGCAAATAACAACAACAACTTACATTTATATAGCATCTCTAATGTAGTAAAACGTCCCAAGCTGCTTCACAGGAACGTTATCAAAATGATACCATTGATTGCAAAGCAAGGAGGATATGCTGGTCAGGCACACAGCACCTACTGCTGGTAGCCGCACACCGGAATATCCTGACCAAGGCCCTTCTGCCTCCAGTTGACTGACACTAGAGCAGGGATTGTAGAGGCTGTACTTCACAGAAGAAGCCACCAATGAGTTCTGCCCCTGTTGTATTTTTGGGTCTATTCTAATCTTCTTACCCTAGATCTGATGAGAATGATCAGGAGATCCCAAGAGCTAATAGATCGCAAGTGCAGAGCGTTTCTGAGCCTTAAACAACAACCCAATGCGGGAACAGCAAAACAGCATGACAGACGACTCAAGGCTGAGGTCCAACAAAAACCCAGGACCTAAAGAACAGGTGGTAGATGAAGAAAGCACAGGAGATACAACAGCTGGCCTAAAACCATGATGTGCGAGGATTCTTCATCGCAGTCAAGGCCACCTTCGGGCCAAACACCCAAGGCCCCACCCCACTGCTGACCAAGAACAGGGAAACACTCATCAAGGACACCGAGTCAGTCAGAGCCCGCTGAAGAAGCATTTTGAAGATCTCCTCAATCGAGACTCTGCCTTTGACTCGAGTGTTCTCGACTCCATCCCGCAGCATGCTACTCTGCACCACCTCAGTGAGGCCCCAACACTGCACGAGGTAAAAAAAAGCCGTAAGACAGCTCAAAAACAACAAGGCTATGGGTGCGGACGGAATCCCTGCTGAGACATTGAAGCATGGTGGAGAGGCACTGCTGGCACTGCTGGAATACATGACCTCGTCTCCATCATCTGAAGAGAGGAGAGCATGCCGGGGATCTCAGAGATGCAGTAATCGTGACCATCTTTAAAAAAGGGGACAAGTCTGACTGCAGCAACTACAGAGGAATCTCCCAGCTATCAGCCACTGAGAAAGTCGTCGCTAGAGTCCTCCTCAACCATCTTCTCTCCGTGGCCGAGGAGCTCCTCCCGGAGTCACAGTGCGGATTTCGTCCCCCACGGGGCACAACAGACATGATTTTTGCAGCGCGACACCTACAGGAAAAATGCAGAGAACAGCACCAGCCCTTATACATGGCCGCCTTCGACCTTACAAAGGCCTTTGACACTGTCAACCGCGAGGTTCTATGGAGCATCCTCCTCCGTTTCGGATGCTCCCAAAAGTTCGTCACTATCCTCTGCCTGCTCCACGACAACATGCAGGCCGAGATCCTTACCAATGGATCCATCACAGACCCAATTCAAGTCCAGACCGGGGTCAAACAGGGCTGCGTCATCGCCCCAACCCTCTTCTCAATCTTTCTCGCCGCCATGCTCCACCTCACAGTCAACAAGCTCCCCGCTGGAGTGGAACTAAATGACAGAACCAGTGGGAACCTGTTCGATCTGCGCCATCTCCAGGCCAGATCCAAGACCACCCTAACCTCTGTCGTCGAGCTACAGTACGCAGACGACGCCTGCATCTGCGCACATAGAGGCTGAACTCCAGGACATAGTCGACGTACGAAAGCATGGGCTAAGCTAAACATCAGTAAGACAAAGGTCCTCCACCAGCCTGCCCTCACCACACAGCACTGTCCCCCAGTCATCAAGATCCACGGCGCGGCCCTGGACACCGTGGACCACTTCCCATATCTTGGGAGCCTCCTATCAACAAGAGCAGGCATCGACGATGAGATCCAACACCGCCTCCAGTGCGCCAGTGCAGCCTTCGGTCACCTGAGGAAAAGAGTGTTTGAAGACCGGGTCCTCCAAACTGCCACCAAGCTCATGATTTACAGGGCTGTAGTAATACCTGCCCTCCTGTATGGCTCAGAGACAGACACCTCAAGTTGTTGGAGAAATATCATCAATGATGTCTCCGCAAGATCCTACAAATCCCCTGGGAGGACAGGTGCACCAACATCAGCGTCCTCACTCAGGCTAACATCCCCAGCATTGAAGCACAGAGCACACTCGATCAGCTCCGCTGGGCAGCCACATACTTCGCATGCCAGCCACGAGACTCCCAAAGCAAGTGCTCTACTCTGAGCTCCTTCATGGCAAACGAGCCAAAGGTGGGCAGCGGAAACGCTACAAGGACACCCTCAAAGCCTCCCTGATAAAGTGCAACATCCCCACTGACACCTGGGAGTACCTGGCCCAAGACCGTCCTAAGTGGAGGAAGTGCATCCGAGAGGGCGCTGAATACCTCGAGTCTCAATGACAGCGGAAAGAGCATGTGGCAAACCAGTCCCATCCACCCCTTCCCTCAACGACTATCTGTCCTATCTGTGACCGAGTCTGTGGCTCTCGGCTTGGACTGTTCAGCCACCTAAGAACTCACTCAGAACTCGATTCTGAGGGACTGCCTATGATGATGAACCTAGATTATTTTGGCACCCTTATCTTAGCTCACTATCATGGGTGAGTCTCAACACCTTATACCTTTCAGCATGCCTTTCCTTGCCTGGGGAGCTCAATAAAATTTCAGTAACATGCCCTGGAAAACAAATTTCAAACCATGTCTGATAATTGCTTTTATCTACCAAACTTATATTCTATTTCAATAAAGTCTCATTTCAGTCTTCGAAGCAATACACCATCACATCAGATCTTATTTTAATTTTCAAATATCAAGCCACTCGGCCTGGGCTAGGGACAGGGGTGCGCACCAGCAAGCCCTTCCACCTGGGCTAGGGACAGGGGTGCGCACCAGCAAGCCCTTCCACCTGGGCTAGGGGCGGGGGTGCGCACCAGCAAGCCCTTCCACCTGGGCTAGGGGCGGGGGTGCGCACCAGCAAGCCCTTCCACCTGGGCTAGGGGCGGGGGTGCGCACCAGCAAGCCCTTCCACCTGGGCTAGGGGCAGGGGTAGCGGGACCAGCTTTAATAATTGGAGGTAAGTTGCTGCAATATATTTTAATGTGTTTTTAAGTTGATGCAATGTGTTTTTAAATGGATGGGATGTGTTTTAATGTGTTGGGAGCTGGCTGTATGTTTCACTTTGCAGCCTCAACTCGCATTGTGTCCCTGTTTACCATGGCAACCTGATCTTTTTGGCCCTGATCAAGGCTCTACCCCCAAAATTAAAAGGACAGGTTAGACCACGCCAAAATGAAGAAATCCAATGGGGAAACTTAGCAAAAAATTTTTGGGCGTAATTGGCGCACCAAAAAAAAGGGCGGAACTCTTCAAGTACGCTAAAAAAAAAGCTTTGGGGAAAATTGAGCCCTACCTCATTTTAATGTGGTGCAAATTTTGGTGGAAATATGGGGACTTGCGGAAGAGGTACCGTCCCCAAACAGGTGAATGTATGGAAATGAAGAGATAATGACAGAATGATATCAGAAATCCAGTCATATCCAGTCATGCTGACTTTACCCACACCTGTATAAAGCAATCATGGGTTGCCAGGATCACTAGACAAAGGTCAAAGTTGCTGCTTGCAAAGCTTCTGAGTGTCATAGAATTTTCCTTCTTATTGTTGTGACTGGAGGATAGCTATTGTAACACCACTTTTTAAGAAAGGAGGGAGAGAGAAAGCGGGTAATTATAGATCGGTTAGCCTGACATCAGTAGAGGGGAAAATGTTGGAATCAATTAGTAAAGATGAAATAGCAGCACATTTGGAAAACAGTGACGGGATCGGTCCAAGTCAGCATGGATTTATGAAAGGGAAATCCTGCTTGACAAATCTAGAATTTTTTGAGGATGTAACTGGTAGAATGGACAAGTGGATGTGGTGTATTTGGACTTTCAAAAGGCTTTTGACAAGGTCCCACACAAGAGATTGATGTGCAAAATCAAAGCACATGGTGTTGGGGGTGATGTACCGACGTGGATAGAGAACCGGTTGGCAGACAGGAAGCAGAGAGTCGGGATAAACGGGTCCTTTTCAGAATGGCAGGCAGTGACTAGTGGAGTGCCGCAGGGCTCAGTGCTGGGACCCCAGCTATTTACAATATACATTAATGATTTAGATGAAGGAATTGAGTGTAATATCTCCAAGTTTGCAGATGACACTAAGCTGGGTGGCGGTGTGAGCTGTGAGGAGGATGCTAAAAGGCTGCAGGGTGACTTGGACAGGTTAGATGAGTGGGCAACCGCGTGGCAGATGCAGTATAATGTGGATAAATGTGAGGTTATCCACTTTGATGGCAAAAACACGAAGGCAGAATATTATCTGGATGGCGGCAGATTAGGAAAAGGGGAGGTGCAACGAGACCTGGGTGTCATGATACATCAGTCATTGAAAGTTGGCATGCAGGTACAGCAGGCGGTGAAGAAGGCAAATGGTATGTTGGCCTTCATAGCTAGGGGATTTGAGTATAGGAGCAGGGAGGTCTTACTGCAGTTGTACAGGGCCTTAGTGAGGCCTCACCTGGAATATTGTGTTCAGTTTTCATCTCCTAATCTGAGGAAGGACGTTCTTGTTATTGAGGGAGTGCAGCGAAAGTTCACCAGACTGATTTTCAGGATGGCAGGACTGACATATAACGAGAGACTGGATCGACTGGGCCTGTATTCACTGGAGTTTAGAAGGATGAGAGGGGATCTCATAGAAACATAAAATTCTGACGGGACTGGACAGGTTAGATGCATGAAGAATGTTCCTGATGTTGGGGAAGTCCAGGACCAAAGGACATAATCTATGAATAAGGGGTAAGCCATTTAGGACTGAGATGAGGAGAAACTTCTTCACTCAGAGAGTTGTTAACCTGTGGAATTCCCTACCGCAGAGAGTTGTTGATGCCAGTTCGTTGGATATATTCAAGAGGGAGTTAGATATGGACCTTACGGCTAAAGGGATCAAGGGGTATGGAGAGAAGGCAGGAAAGGGGTACTGAGGTGAATGATCAGCCATGATCTTATTGAATGGTAGTGCAGGCTCGAAGGGCCGAATGGCCTACTCCTGCACCTATTTTCTATGTTTCTATGTTTCTAGCTTTATTCTTGTGCTGTGCTACTCAGAAGGACTTCTGCAAGCTGTCTTTCAGCAATGACTGAATTTTTCCCCCTTTCTCTTTGCATAATTTGCCCTGAGTGTGGTGTTCCTTATCGGAATTCCCATATATGGCCTTACTATGGAGGCAGAACAGGAGCAGAGTAAGTGGGCTTGAGAGAGAGAGAGACACAGGATAAGCCTGCACCAAAGGACAAAGAGCTCAACTCAGCACTTTTCTTCCAACAGAATTTATAGGCCATGACGTTCTTACAAGAATATTTTAATGAAGTCTACTTACGGAGACTACAGGCTAAAAATTGGATATCCCTCAAAAACCGGGGCAGGAATCACGAAGTTCGACTAATGCATGCCCGTTCAAAGTAATGCAGACAGCACGCAAACTTCATGCTGCTTGCTAATAATAATGATAGTGGTGCGCAGCCCAACATTAAATGCGCTGATGAGTGGCTGCATGCTCAGCAAAGGGCACAAGGTCGTGTGAGTCTAGTGCCAATTAAAGCTAGCCTACACTTCTTAAGTTGTGGTAGAGGAGTGTGATCTACAGGAAGAGTGAAGTTTGCGCAATATGGCAGAAAGAGAGAGCTCCCAGATTTTTGGGTGCAGCACTCGAGGCCCTGGTGTGGAAAGTGGACAGGAGGAGACATGTAATGTACTGCAGGGAGCCAGGAGGCCCTTCACATAGATGCTGAGAAGGGAATGGGAGCAGGTATCCGTCACTGTCAATGCATGCAGTGCAGCCCTGAGGACTTGGATGCAGGAGAGGAAGAAGTTTAATGACTTCACATGAGTAGTCAAGGTCAGTGAATTCATCTTTACATGCCACATCCCACAAACTGCACCATTAGCCTCACACGCTACTTAATTCACCTCCCCCCCCCCGCCCCCCCCAGTACTCACCTACCAACAATCTCTCTCAATCACTACTCATACCTCACATTCACATGCTCCATCCCACCCTCACGCACGTACCACTGCTGCAAGCCCCATATCCACATCTCACAGCTTGCACACACTGCCAGCTATTCAACCATGACAGCCACATCAGCCAAACACAGTGAACTACACTCACCGACACAGTTCTCTCTCTCTCGCAGGACAAGGTGGCGCACAATCATAGGCAGCGGCAGTAAACCAGAGGGGGACAGGCATGCCTCTATATCCTGACCCCACTCGAGAAGACAGTGCTCGACATAAGCAGATGCCAGTGGCAGCACTGTAACCATTGAAGACGGTATAGTCATACCTAATCCTCCTACTCATATCTCACTTGCCCCTCATCCCACAATCTATTCTGACTTACAAGTTGCAGATGGTGTAAGCACCTCTTGCTTTCCCCCGCTCCTGCTCACCACATCCCTACCTTTGTGCCTTTCTCATTTCAGAGAACCAAGAAATCCAACCTGGCCATACAGTGGTGCAACAGGAAGAGTGTGATGAAGAAGAAGAAATACCATCACTCGATCTGAAAGGTGCAGCTACCAGCTCAGATACTGGTACTGTGTGCATTTTAGGGGGTAGCTTAGTGGTGGGCTCTGCACGTGGTGAGTCACCGGCACGAGTAGGCTGCAGCCAGGGCAGGGGGAAAAGGGTAGTGCAGGTGCCAGCTCCATGGAGGGCAAGGTTGCATACGAGTTCTGCTGCACAGGACTCAGATGAGGACTGATAGAGGGGCCTACAGAACAAAAATGATGCATATGCACAAAGAAATGCTAAGTGCATTGGCAGGCCTGTCAGAAAGCCTGATTGCAATGTCAAAGAGCATGGAGGAGTCCAACTCCAACCTTGCTCAGAGCTTTGCTCAGAGCTTTGAGTCCATTCTTTCCACGTGGCAGGTGTGGGCAGATCCATTAGCGCACTTGTGGATCCAACCATAATAGAGAGTCTGATTAGAGCTTCAATTGCAGCACAAACAGAACCCACCCCATGTCTGAGTGCTGCAATGAATGCTCAGAGTGAAGTTATGCTAGCTCAGCTTGCTGCCACGCAAGCAAAGACTGCTGCCATCATGGCTGGGTTTATTAGTGTTGAAAGGGGCTTGCAGGGTGTCATAGCAGTCTAGCAATCTGTTCTCTAGCAGATTACGAGCATTGCTGAGGCGCCGCCCTGGGGAGTGGCAGTGGCCCCGTTCAGGCTGACCCTGCTGTCCTGTCTCAGGATGATAGAATTTATCTTCCCACCACTACCTCTCCGCCAGTGCTCTTGCTGTTGCCTGTCAGCCAGCCAGTCCAGTCTGCTGCCACCTATGCCTAAAAGTTGCGACGCACGTTACCAAAGCCATAATAAAAGCAAACCAAGCACTACGGTTTATTTCTAGAGGTAGAGAACTGAAAAGTAGGGAAGTTATGCTAAATCTGTATCAAACCTAGTACTGTGTACAGTTCTGGTCGCCTAATTATAAAAAGGATATAGTGTCGTACCATTGAATGTGTATTCCCATGCCTTGTTAGTCCTCCACAAATGCATTGCCTCACACTTATCTGGATTGAATTCCATTTGCCACTGTTCTGCCCACCTGACTAGTACATTGATATCTTCTTGCAGTCCACAGCTTTCCTCTTCATTATCAACCACACAGCCTATTTTAGTGTAATCTGCAAGCTTCTTAATCATAACCCCAACATTTAAGTCCAAGTTACTGATATATACTTGGACTGCAGCAGTTTAATAAGGTGGTTCACCACCACCTCTTCACAGGCAAATAGGGATTGGTAATAAATGCCAGCCTTACCAGCGACACCAACATCTCAGGAACGAAAAAAAATAAAGACTGGTGTTGGAAGGATGGGGTCATGGAACACTGGCACCAGTACTAGGACAGGAGGGAACATACATCACTGGGACGGCTGCACCTGAACTGAAGTGGGACTAAGGCCCTAGCAGAAAGGATAAATAGGGTGGAAGAGAGTACTTTAAACCAATAAAGGGAGAGGAGGATCCTGACGGAAATAAAATAACCTAAAGATAAAGAAGAGGAACCTTGCATTCACAGTTCACAATATGCTGTTCATTTTAATGGACAGAAAATCATGAGCTGGAATCGCACAATTTTGTCCTCCTGGTGGGTGAGGCTCTGCACTGTGAGCTCTCAATTGGAAAATTTACCTTTTTGTCTTCATTGGCTCATTTACTGAGCATTTCCAGCATTTTCTATTTGTATTTCAAATTTCCAGCAGTCTTGGTTTTTATGTTTACCTTTAATAGAATTTATTGAACTGTTGAAGTGATCATTAAAAATAAAACACTCAGTAAACCAGACCGAAAGATGCATTAATAAAGTACTAAAGCATATGTTGGTCATACCATACAAGAGAAACAGAAGTACAGTACTCTTGGTATTTAATTAACATAAAAGTCATTTACTGCGCTCTGCACTGCAAATAAATTGAACATTCTGCTGTTAGACACAAACAATGTCCAAAATGGGAAGAAGAAAATAACAACAGAGACTAAACTGGCAAGTTGTAAAAATGAATACAGAAGAGGGCAAATATTAATTCATAGGCTGAGGTTTGGTCTTTGGCTCTCGATCATGTAGTCTAAATAAGCACTGTAATGTTCTGTGTATTTTACTTTTATTTTTAGGAGCAGTATAACATTATCTTTCTCACTATACTTTATATGCAGCTCTATGCAAATCTCTTAAAAAATATTATCTTGATTATCTCAATTTGAAACAATTTGTTTCAGTAAATAATTCAATAATACTTTAACAGTGGGTCAATATCAACCAGAAATTAATATGGCATAATCAGCCAGTTTAAGAAAGAAAATAATTGCCAGAATAGAAAAACACTATATAGACGCCTCATGGGGCACACTGCTGTTTTTCTTTCCGCTGTCAAAAGCCGCTGTTCAGCTACAGATTTAACTTGTTTTTCTGCATGCATGGAGGATTTTGTATCAAGGTTAGGCTGAGTCACAGCCAAAACTGCTGCGCTTTGAGATGCAGGACTAGAAATGACGCCTAACTTTGGGGGGGTTTACACTGAGAGAATTCTATCAATCACAGGTGTAAAGCACTCACACCATCAATGGTACTCTAATATAAATATCATCCTATCCACTACCAGCAGCAGTGAGACATTTTCATGGACCCCATGAGCTGCTGTCGTATAAAGCACCTAATCCACTTACCCGTTAAATGAGCAAAGCTGGTTCCATGCACCTGTGTACGTGCATTATGATCCTACATTGTGTCATAATGCAAGTACACAGACACTTGGCTCTATGTTGATTCCCAGGCCAAATCTATATGCAATGCAATACTTGCAATGCAATAAGCAATCTTAAGTAATATAGAAAGGAATACATTCCAGCAAAAACCCCACTGCACTCGATTTGTGGCATGTTAATTAAAACGAGTACTTCAAATAAAACTCGGGAACATTGCTAGTCATTATAATCCCATTTGCACTTGTGGAAGCACAAAAATCTTAGAACTGGCCTCCAAATGACTTACAGCAAGTGATGGAGGTGGCAGATCATTGATTGATTCCGAGGATGAGTGGCTTATCCTGTGAGAAGAGATTGAGTAGTTGGCCACTTTTCTCTGGAGTTTAAAAGAATGAGAGGTGATCTCATTGAAATATATAGAATTCTTACAAGGCTTGACAGGGTGGAATCTGAGTGGGAGGTCTAGAACTAGGGGTCATAGTCTCAGGATAAGGGGTCAACCATTTAGGACTGAGATGAGGAGAAATTTCTTCACTCAGAGGGTTGTGAATCTTTGAAATTGCAAAGGGTGAGACTGCAAGCTGGGAGTTAGCAATCTCAAGACTGAGATCGATAGATTTTTGGACACTAAGGGAATCAAGGGATATGGGGTAAAAACAGAAAATGCTTGAAATACTCATCAGGTCAGGCAGCATCTGTGGAGAGAGAAACAGAGTTAACGTTTCAGGTCTAACTTTTTGTCAGCACTGGAAAAAGTTAGAGATGTAACAGATTTTAAGCAAGTGTAGGGGTCAGGAAAGGGGGAGGAGAGGAAAGAACAAAAAGGGGAAACAGAAATCGATGAAGATGAACAAGGTAAAAGAGACAAACGGAGGTTATGGGGGTTGGGTGGGAAAGTGAAGTTGAGGTTGAAGATCAGCCATTATCTTATTAAACGGCAGAGCAGGCTTGAGGGGCCATATGGCCGACTCTTGCTCCTATTTTTTATGTTCTTATGTTCTTATGTTCGTCGCACAAAATATATGAGGAATAGCTACACACAAGACAGCTTCCATATCTCCATTTTAGTGCTACACTCCTAAGACCAAATAGTAAAGTAAAAGTGGCTAATATCTCTCTCAGTAGTTGATACGACATTCAATATTGCTTTAAGGTAGCAGAGCAGAATACAGGACTAACTTATGTCAAGATACTGCCTACATTTTCCTTTAAAAAAATCATAGCCTATAAATTACTGTTTGTGCCATTAGCATACATACTTTTGTCACATTCATACGACGTTATTTGGTCTGCTATGTTAGTGGAGATGTTAACCCATTTAGATCAAATTAGTAATGACTTCCTTTAAATAGCAGTCAAAGGGAAGTCACACAAAAAAGTGAAGCATTTGCACATGAACATTGCAAACAGTATTTTCTAAGCCAGCAACTCCCATCTATTAGGAGATATCCTCATTCTTATGAGGAACTGCTGTTTTGGATCTCCCCTACCCCCACCCCCAATGAAGGGGCTAAGCTGCACAAAATGGGAGCAGCACTGCACCTGGCTCCTCACTCCTTCCAACAGGTGACCCATCAACCAGTCCAATGTGGCATAAGCAGTTGCAACTGTCATGTGCCAACCAAATTTCCCCAAGTGACTGTACACATAGGCATGTATGAAACAAGAAGCCAATCAGCATTCTCTCCTAAGTACCTCTTCACAAAAAATCCTGCACACACCAGGAGACCCACCCAGACTACACATCATGTCAGGTAGTCACAATGAGTCACAGATGGATCATCAGGTCTGCAATATGATGACACATCTCAGATTGGGGATGCATTACATTTTCATCGTTATCGCCAGGGAGCAATTGCTCCCATGCAGTTGGCACTTTTGCTCACAAAGTTTATTCCTTTTCTTCTCTGGTCTATCATTTCTAATTAGTGTCTTTGATCTTTCTCTCATTTTCTCCCATTGCATTGTCAATGTTGTATTGATCATGTACATCTCACAATTAGTGTTCGAGGCTGTGAGAAGAGTATTAGTCTCTTTATGTTTCTATCATTCCTTCCACCCTTACACTGACATTCTCTAATTTTTCCCCCAGCTATGGAATTAGTCATTGTTTTCTTATAATACACTGATTTTTTTCTTGTAGCTTTCCTCACCTGAAGACATTGATTCCTTGCTGTGGTTTGGCACCTTTCCAATTTCTTGCCCCAATGGCTTATTCATGTCTGAGTTTTGAGAATGAGCGTCAGTTGGCTATTGGATCTGGAGGGGCATTAGAGCTGAGCTTGATCTAATTTTTCCCGAGGTCCCAATACACAAGCCCTTCCAGCAGGGGTCATTTGATAGTGATTAAGAGCTGAAAGTCAGGATGATTTTAGTCTCCCTAATCCAGAAATGTTGAAGTTAATCGTTGTGTCCCTACTTGATTTAGCACAGACTATAAATTGAACCTGGGGCATTTCACCTGCTGACTGGATAAAGTCACTGTAATGATTATTTTGTGGTTAAACTGCGAAGTTTCAGATCAGTACCCCACGAAGAACATTAACATTCTTTAGTTTCTTTTTGGTATTTGTTATTTTTGAAGTGGAATGGTCTCTGGCAGTTTAACCCTAGAAATAAGTTTTTGTAAGAATATAGGGGTTACTTCACTGGACCTGAAAAATTGCCATTTGTTAGCTAACTAAATATACCACCTTCCACTTTTCTATTAATCAAAAGGTAAAAGAATATTAAGAATATGTTAATGGGCCTAAGTTTCTACACGATAAAAAACGGGCGCCCCTCCGAGCTGGGCGCCCGTTTTTCGCGCCTAAAACGGCGCCGGAAAAAAAACTCGCGATTCTGGAGAGCCCTGCAGCTCCTTGTCTGTTTAGCGCGGCGCCCAGGGGGGCGGAGCCTACACTCGCGCCGATTTTGTAAGTGGGAGGGGGCGGGTACTATTTAAATTAGTTTTTTTCCTGCCGGCAACGCTGCGCGTGCGCGTTGGAGCGTTCGCGCACGCGCAGTGTGAAGGAAACATTGGCACTCGGCCATTTTTGTAGTTCTTTGTAGCTGTTTAATTTTTGAACATTTTTTAATAAAACCACATTGCCATCAGCACATCAGCACTGAGGCTTCTTGCAGCCTTCTCACTGTCTCCTTCCCGCCCGCCGTCTGGAACGGCTTCCTTCCCCCCCCCCCCCCCCGCTGCGTTCGGTCGATCGGGCCCGCACTCCCTCCCTCCCGCCCGCCCGCCGTCGGGAACGTCTTCCTCACCCCCCCCCGCTGCGTTCGGGCGGGCGGGTGGTCGGGCCCGCACTCCCTCCCTCCCGCCCGCCGTCGGGAACGTCTTCCTTCCCCCCCCGCTACATTCGGGCGGGCGGTCGGTCGGTCTGGCCCGCACTCCCTCCCTCCCACCCGCCCGCCGTCGGGAACGGCTTCCTCCTCCCCCTCTGCCGTCGGGAACGAACGAACGAACTTGTGAGGCTGGCTGAAGCACTTTCACACAGGTAGGAAGATGGTTTATTTAATCTTTTCTTTGCTTATAAATGTTTATTCAGGTTGGATTTATTTATATAATATTTGTAGAAGTATAAATAAGGATTTATTGTAGAATTTAATGACTTCCCTTCCCCCCCTCCCCCCCCACCTCGTTCCAGACGCCTAATTTGTAACCTGCGCCTGATTTTTTAATGTGTAGACAAGGTTTTTTCAGTTCTACAAAAATCTTCACTTGCTCCATTCTAAGTTAGTTTGGAGTACATTTTCACTGTGGAAACTTTGAAATCAGGCGTCAGTGGCCGGACACGCCCCCTTTTGAAGAAAAAATTCTGTTCCAAAGTAGAACTGTTCTACCTGACTAGAACTGCAGAAAAAAAAATGTGGAGAATTGCGATTTCTAAGATAGTCCGTTCTCCACCAGTTGCTCCTAAAAATCAGGCGCAAATCATGTGGAAACTTGGGCCCTATATGTCTAATTATGTGTTCATATCTCTTGCCACTCCGTATTCCATTCTGCAATCTACGCACAATACTTTTCAAAGTCACCAATGATATTACGTGCGATTTCAATTACCTTCTTTGATCTCCAGAGCATTATCCACTGCCCCTACACCATTCCCTCTCTCCTCTTTATCAAGTAATATTTGTTTTTTGCTGTCCCATCTTGGCCTTTCTGCTATCTTCAACACTAATGACTATACCATTCATTTCCACTATCCATCCCCAGGGCACTACTCCTACCAGTCTCAAAGTACTCACAACATTACAAGATAATTATAGAGAATTCATCTTGGCTCATCCAACCTGAAAGGCCCTAAAGTTCCCCATTGCCGCATCCAATTGTTTCTTAAATAATTCCAAGTTTTTCACCTCCATTATTCTATCTAGGAATCCATTTCATGTGTTGATCATTCACTCTGTGAAGAACTTCCTGATATCTATCCTAAACTCTACGTTTTCTCATTCGAATCTGTGTCTCCTTGTCTCTCTCAATTTAGTTTAAATAGTTTTCTGCATTTAGCTTTTTTCATACCCTTAACTATCTTATATACCTTGAATAAGATCACTTGTCAGCTCCCTTCTTTCATGGCTGAAAAACCCATGTCTCTCCCATTGTGCTTGTGCTAGCTCTTTGCTAGAACAATCCATGATTCCCAGGTCTCACTGTATCTCGTACAATTGGTTTTCCATCCCTCCCAACAAAATGATCCAACATCAAATGCTGGATGAGCTGAAATTTCCTACAGCTCAACAAAGACAAGATTGAAATAATCTTACTTGGCTCTTGATAGTACCTATGTGTCTCTGGTTCTGACTCCATCAACTTCCCTGGCTGTCCCCACAGACGGAACCTGGTGGTGTGTGATCTCAGCATTTGTTCAACCCCGAGCTGAACTTGAAATCTCACACCCAGTCAGTCACGATCCAGACTACATAGACACATCAAGTGAGTCTTCATTACACTACAATCCTTGACCTCTGACCTGCAGAACCCATTCCAGCTTTCTGTCATGATGTCATGAATAGGGAGAAGAAAAAGATGATTGTGCTAGAATTTGTGTGGAACTGAAGGTCGCCGGCATCTCATATTACAATAGCTTCTGCTGCAAGGTGCTGGCAGCTGGCCCTTCATTTAAAAAAATTAGAACATTCTTACAGTAATCACTAATGTAATATACGACATGAATGAATTGATCAGAGAACTCTCAGTATATTTAGATATCAATCTATTTGATCCCAGAACAAGTTTGTTTCTTGTTTTAGGATGCAGTGCTGTCTACCTCTGTATTTATTTGAGCATAATATCGAGGGTAAGAAGATTTATCATCTGTTATTTAATAGTTTTTATGTAATACTTAGGCACTTTATAATGTCATTTATTTCTTGATAATTTAGGTTCTTCAACTGTACAATAAGTATTTAATATATAAGTCTACAATTGTGAATTTTCATCATTTGGTCTCAAAGAATTCACAGATTATTTTAATTAGGATGTGATCTGGTATGAATATTATTTTACATTTTCAATATATTATTTAATGTTTTGTGTGTTATTTAGTGATTAAATGTATATCTTTCATAATTAGTCAATTCACAGTTTGGTTTGTATTAATTCTAATACAATCGTGTAAGGTAGCTCGCAGTGGCTATGTGTAAAAGCATCACCTTTACCGAACCGTGGAGAACTAAAAGCCTCAGATTCAATTAAATGCAATCTCAGGATAGGAGCTGTTCAATGCCTAGTCCACTCTTAATAAATTGAAGTTATTGCCACTGCATTTTACTGTATTAATTGAAACGTAACTTTGTCTGAGAAGTTGATGATTATGATGCCATAATAGGATGGTAGTTGTGGTGATAAATTATGAGGTTATGATGAACAGTGGGCATATGACATCGTTTTTATCATGTGACTGAGTGATGGACAGCATTCAAATATCAGATAGCATGCAGTCTGCAGTGTGGCATGAGGCAAATGATTATCAAAATCAACTCAAACCGGAGAAGTGTCACTTGAAACACAATTCTTACTCCATTATCTTTTTCAAATTTGTCTTCACAAAATCAAAAATAGTAAACCTTTTATTGTTTGTGTAGTACTCAAATCATATGGCAACAAAATTGCACTTTAGAAAGCGTAATATTTACCTATTTATGGACAATTTATAGATTGTACATGTTTCCCTGCGTTACACAGGTGACTATACTTCAGAGTACTTCATTGACGTATTGAGGTTGTGATAGGCGCTATATGAATACAAGTCCCTTCTTTCTCTTGTATATTATTGAGGATCATTTTCCTTTACAACTAGGTGCGTACTTTCCAATCTTTCTCAAGGCTTCAAAGTTGTTTGTTTTTGATTTGATCAGTAAGTTAAAAGGTCGGGATCCTCTGCCACTTCCTTTCCTTCTCCTAGCCTACCGGGCCAAACTTCCTCCAAGGTTCTCCCCTACCCTAGCCCTGAACTCGCATCTTTCTACAATTTCTCTCCTATCTCCCCTCGTGACCTCTCTGTGCTCATGTGCTCATGAAAGCCTCTTCCTGCTCGCTCAATCTTATTCCCACTAAACTGTTGACCACCCAACTTCTTTTTCTGGCTCCCAAGTTAGTGCATATTGTTAATGTTTATCCCTCCTTGGGTAGTGTTCACCTCTACTTCAAATCTGCCTTCATTACCCCGCCCCTCAAAAATCCAACCCTTGTCCCCCGCCGCTCTTGCAAACTACCACTCTATCTCAATCCTCCGTTTCCTCTCCAAAGTCCTTGAATGTGTTGTACCCTCCCAAATCCATGCACATCTTTCCTGGAACTCCATGTTTGAATCTCTCCAATTAGGTTTCTGCCCCAACTACAGTACCAAAACAGGTCTGAGCAAAGTCACAAATGACATCTATGTTACTGTGACAAAGGTGAACTATATCTCCTTATCTTTCTAAAATTGTCCACAGCCTTTGACATGGTTGACCACTCCATCCTCCTTCAATGCCTCTCCACCGTTGTCCATGTGGGTGGGACTGCATTCGCATGGTTCCATTCTTACCTATCTAATTGTAGCTAGAGAATCACCTGCAATGGCTTCTCTTCCTACTCCCGCATTCATTAACTTTGGTGTCCCCCAAAGATCTATCCTTGGCCCCTCCTATATGCTGCTCCTCGACGACATCATCTAAAAACACAGCATCAGTTTCCACATGTACACTGACTACACCCAGCTCCACCTCACCACCACTTCTTTTGACCTCTCCACTGTCTCTAAATGTTCACATTGCTTGTCCGACATCCAGTACTGGATGAGCAGAAATTTCCTCCAACTAAATATTGGGACGACCAAAGCCATGGGGCTAGAACCTCCACTTTTTTTGCATGCTTAAAGCCCACTTAACACCCATTTTACCGCTGAAATAACGTATTACGCCAATATAATCAGCCATTTCGGCACAAAATGGAAACTGACGGGCATTTTTAGGAAACTTATCGTCGAGCATTACTTTTCCCATGTGCTTAACGGCGGGAATAAATATTACCACCCGCCCACCTTTTTGGGGCGGAATCATCAGAATGGGCAAAATCAACGCCCATAATATCGCCCAGCATTACTTTCTGCACAGAATTAACGCTGAGATTCAATAATACCGCCCACCCATTCTTTTTGTCGTAAAGAGGACATTTGGCAAAACTAACGCCCAGGAAACATAGAAACATCGAAAATAGGTGCAGGAGTAGGCCATTCGGCCCTTCGAGCCTGCACCAACATTCAATATGATCATGGCTGATCATTCACCTCAGTACTCCTTTCCCGCTTTCTCTCCATACCCCTTGATCCCTTTAGCCGTAAGGGCCATATCTAACTCCCTCGTGAATATATCCAATGAACTGGCATCAACGACTCTCTGCGGCAGGGAATTCCACAGGTTAACAACTCTCAGTGAAGAAGTTTCTCCTCATCTCTGTCCTAAATGGCCTATCCCTTTCCTAAGACTGTGTCCCCTGGTTCTGGACTTCCCCAACATCGGGAACATTCTTCCCGCATCTAATCTGTCCCGTCCCGTCAGAATCTTATACGTTTCTATCAGATCCCCTCTCATCTTTCTAAACTCCAGTGTATAAATGGTCCAGTTGATCCAGTCTCTCCTCATATGTCAGTCCAGCCATCCCTGGAATCAGTCTGGTGAACCTTTGCTGTGTTCCCTCAATAGCAAGAACGTCCTTCCTCAGAATAGGAGACCAAAACTGAACACAATATTCCAGTTGAGGCCTCACCAAGGCTCTGTACAACTGCAGTAATTGCAGGAGATCAGCCACCGTCACTTTCACCACCTCGCACACATATTGCCCACAATATCGCTCGCCCAAAAAAACGCCCATAAAAAGTGGAACTGTTCTGAACTAACGCCAGCGGTATGGTTGCCATTTTTAAACTCGCGGTCGCTTCATTCAAAAGGCTGCTTCAACTTCGGGGGAGTTTGCATTGACTCTGGAGTTCTTCTCAGGTGAAGTGAACATCTCAACAGACAAATTTTCAGACTCTGGACTATTGGGGGTTTACGCTAGGTGTATTTTAGTGAGGAAATCATTGCTTCTGATCAATCGCTATTATACTTTCAATGCAATGGGGCCATCCATTTCTCAGCCTGCATCGATTAATACGCAGATGCTGCAGAGTGCAGATGGCTCAATGTGTAATGCACATCATTATGGGGGTAATGTATTGACACGGATAGAGAACTGGTTGGCAGACAGGAAGCAAAGAGTGGGAATAAATGGGTCCTTTTCAGAATGGCAGGCAGTGACTAGTGGGGTACCGCAAGGTTCAGTGCTGGGACCCCAGCTATTTACAATATATATTAATGATTTAGATGAAGGAATTGAATGTAACATCTCCAAATTTGCAGATGACACTAAGCTGGGTGGTGGTGTGAGCTGTGAGGAAGATGCTAAGAGGCTGCAGGGTGACTTGGACAGGTTAGGTGAGTGCGCAAATGCATGGCAGATGCAGTATAATGTGGATAATTGTGAGGTTATCCACTTTGGTGGCAAAAACAGGAAGGCAGATTATTATCTGAATGGTGACAGATTAGTAAAAGGGGAGGTGTAACGAGACCTAGGTGTCATGGTACACCAGTCATTGAAAGTAGACATGCAGGTACAGCAGGCGGTGAAGGCGGCAAATGGCATCTTGGCCTTCATAACGAGAGGATTTGAGTATAGGAGCAGGGAGGTCTTACTGCAGTTGTACAGGGCCTTGGTGAGACCACACCTTGAGTATTGTGTGCAGTTTTGGTCTCCTAATCTGATAAAGGACATTCTTGCTATTGAGGGAGTGCAGCGAAGGTTCACCAGACTGATTCCTGGGATGGCAGGACTGACATATGAAGAAAGACTGGATCGACTAGGCTTATATTCACTGGAATTTAGAAGAATGAGAGGTGATCTCATAGAAGAATGTAAAATTCTGACGGGATTGGGCATGTTAGATGCAGGAAGAATGTTCCTGATATTGGGGAAGTCCAGAACCAGGGGTCACAGTCTAAGGATAAGGGGTAAGCCATATAGGACCGAGATTTGGAGAAACTTTTTCACCCAGAGAATTGTGAACCTGTGGAATTCTCTACCACAGAAAGTTGTTGAGTCCAGTTCATTGGATATATTCAAAAGGGAGTTAGATGTGGCCCTTACGGCTAAAGGGATCAGGGGGTATGGAGAGAAGGCAGGAGTGGGGTACTGAAGTTGCATGATCAGCCATGATCATATTGAAAGGCGGTGCAGGCTCGAAGGGCCGAATGGCCTGCTCCTGCACCTATTTTCTATGTTTCTATGTTTCTATGTCCCCAATTTAAGACATGCAAGAATGAGGAGGAGGGCCAACCATACAAACCCCGCATGTAGAAGGAAAAGAGGTCTTACCTCGATGTCGCAGACCACACCTGCCTTCGGAGACTGCGCTTCCACAAGGTGGTGATCAATGAAATATGCGAGCTCATCAGGCCACATATGCAGCCTGCCATCAGGACATCAGTGTCGGTCGAGGGCAAGATCACCACAGCACTGTCTTTCGATGCGTCCGCTTCCTTTCGGGACTCCGCGATCGAGATTTGTCCTCTGTCTCACCATGCAACCCATCACTGCATTAGACAGGTCACGGAGGCCCCATATGCGAGAAGGATGGATTTTATCAGCTTCCCCATGACCACGGAGGCTCAGACTGACAGGGCTGGAGCATTCTACCGCATTGCTAAGTTCTCCAGGGTGCAGGGAGCAATACAGTGCACTGACATCGCCATGCGGCCACCTGCTCAGGACCCGGAGCATTTTCATAACACAAAAGGATTTCACTCCCTGAGGTCCAACTAGTTGTCGACCATAACCAGACCATACTGGCAGTGAATGCCAAATGTCCGGGCACCTTCGATGAGCCTCACATCCTGTGTGAGAGCGCGGTCTCTGACGTCTTTAAGGGTCAGCCACAAGGACAATGCTGGATGCTTGGTGATAACCAATATGGCCTAGTCACCTGATTGATGACCCCCCTGCGTGACACCCACACCGAGGCAGTGAAGCAATCCAACCAGAGCCACAGAGACACACACAATGTGGTCCAGAAAACAATATGTGTTTAAGCAGCGCTTCACATGTCTTGACCACTCAGGAGGGGAGCTACAATACAACCTTGAGCAAATAGCTAAATTTGTGGTCATGTGCATGATGCTGCATAACCTGGCTATCAGGTGGCACCAAGAATTGCCAGAAGGCACTGATGCTCCACCTCAGGAGAGAGGAAGAGGACGACAAGGGGCTAGACACTGACCTAGGGCCAGACAATCAGGCTGGCTATGCAACCATGCCCACGACCCCCTCCAGACCACAGGAAAGGGCCAATGGTGGCTACATAGCTGCACGACTATTACGTGAGGAGCTGATATCTGAACGATTTGCCTGAAAGAACGTTGATGTGAGTGACAACGCTGACACACTGCTGTGTGTGCGCAGCTCAGACTTCAATGGTGCCCATCACCTTGATGCCAGTTAAAGTTTACGTTGATTGAAGTTAAGTTGTATTTAAACCTTTCATGTTAAGGAATCACCAGTGTGTAACTGTCCAGCTATTTGAGAAATGCACAACAAGGTTATGTTCAATAAAATAAATTTTATACTAACATTGTTCTGAAATCATAAGTATCACAGGCAATAACACCCAACCCCCGCCACACCCCACTTTTTCCGCTATTGACATCAGTCAAATGTTCAACATGTCCAGCAACACAGAATACAAAGGCAAAGCAGGAGGGTGGTCCCCTCCCCCCATACATTACAACAAATTACATACACCCAGATCATCATCATCATAGGCAGTCCCTCGGAATCAAGGAAGACTTGCTTCCACTCACAAAGTGAGTTCTCTGATGGCTGAACAGTCCAATACGCGAGCCACAGACCCTGTTACAGGTGGGACAGACATTCGTCGAGGGAAGGGGTCGGTGGGGCTAGTTTGCCGCATGCTCCTTCCGCTGCCTGCGCTTGACCTCTTCACACTCTTTGCATTGAGACTCGAAGAGCTCAACGCCCTCCTGGATGCACTTTCTCCACCTCGGGCGGTCTTCGGCCAGGCTCTCCCACGTGTCAGTGGTGATGTCGCACTTTAGCAGGGAGGCTTTGAGGGTGTCCTTGTAACATTTCCGCTGCCCACCTTTGGCTCATTTACCATGAAGTAGCTCCACATAAAGCATTTGCTTAGGGAGTCTCATATCTGGCATGCGAACTATGTGGCCTGCCCAGCGAAGCTGATCGAGTGTGGTCAGTGCTTCAATACTGGGGATGTTAGCCTGGACGAGGACACTGACGTTGGTGTGCCTGTCCTCCCAGGGGATTTGCAGGATCTTGCGGAAACATCGTTGGTGATATATCTCCAGCGACTTGAGGTGCCTTCTATACATCGTTCATGCCTCAGATCCATACAGGAGGGTGGGTATTACTACAGCCCTGTAGACCATGAGCTTGGTGGTAGATTTGAGGGCCCGGTCTTCAAACACTCTTTACCTCAGACAGCCGAAGGCTGCACTGGCACACTAGAGATATAACAGCCATCACCTGCGGACATGCACCTCACTTTCCTTCCCCCCTCCCCTTCTTTTCCCCACCTCTACCCCTTCCCCTCCTCGTTCCTCAGGCAGTGACTCATTTGGGGGGGGGGGGGAAATGAAGGCAGATGCGGTAGTTGCATGGATACGGGAGCGGGGGGTGCCAAGTGGGCAACATTCTCTGATGCAGAAGCAGGATCTTGGTCCTTGCCCTCAACTGTCATTCGCAGTGGTGGTGCGGAACCTAGGGATGGAGTGCCGCGCTCGGGGACCACTGGGAGACCTGTGGCAACAGTGTTGCTGGCTATCGCATCCGTGGAATGTACTTGGTCATGGTGGCCAGCTGTCGGGATATGCCCCCCAATGCTTCGATGAGCTGGTCACCAATGTCTACAGTCCTCCAGGATAACTGTACCATCTCTCCGCTCTCATGTGGTGCTCGTGGAACAGACCCTCTGCGTCTACGAGGCCTCCACGGGGTCGGCGCCGTCCTGGGGACAAATGGGGTGCCTTCTGGCGAGGTGTTTGGGGTCGGTACCTCCAGAGTGGAAGTGGGAATGACCGGAGGGCCACTAGAAGGCCTTGGGGTGGAATGGCTTCTGGAGCGTGGCGATGCAGGTTCCTCGAAGTCCGCGCTCGCATCCGTGGCGAACAGACCCAGCGGATTGATGGGCAAGAATTGGAGCTCCTCAACACCAGATGTAGGATTGTCCAGAGAGTCGAGCCCTGTTCCCCCCACCTGCTGGCCTCTGTGGTTTTGCCTGGGGCCGCGCTGCTGGCTGAGCTGCAAAACACAAATGAGGTTATTAGAGGAGAAGGGGGTGCTAGGCTCACAAGGTGAGTCCAGTGCTACACACAGCATATACACGACAAAAGCACCACCGCTCTCAAAATCATCACAGACATCACATTTCATGACCATTAACACATTTGCATCGCATTTTTGGGCATTATGCACAAAAGTGTAAAATCTAGCCCATTGTCTTCAGTCCCCACCGCAAACTTTATTCTCTACCTAAAGAAAGAGAAACATTAGCAATATCAGCTAACTTGGGAGCCAGAAAAAGACGTTGGGTGGTCAACAGTTTATTGGGAATAAGATTAAAGGAGTGGGAAGAGACTTTCGTGGACAACATGAGCGCGGAGAGGTCATGAGGGGAGATAGGAGAGCCATCCCTCTCCCTAGCATCTTTGAGTCTGAATCAGACTGTTTGCAACTTTGATGTCATATTTGACCCTGAAATGAGCTTCCAACCACATATCTGCTCCATAGCTAAGACTGCCTACTTCCACCTCCATAACATCGCCCATCTCTGCCCCCTGCCTCAGCTCATTTGCTGCTGAAACCCTCATCCAGGCCTTTGTTACCTCTATTCCAGTGGCCGGCCTCCCACGTTGTACCTTATGTAAACTTGAGGTCATCCAAAACTTGGCTTCCCATGTCTTAACTTGCACCTAGTCCCGGTCACCCATCACCCCTTTTGCTCGCTGACTTACCTTAGCTCCTGGTTAAGCAACACCATGATTTTGATAATCTCATCCTTGTTTTCAAATCCCTCCATGGCCTCCCCCTCCCTATCTCTGTAATTTCCTCTGGCCACCTCCCCCCCCCCGGAGATATCTGCTAATTCTGGCCTCTTGAGCAACCTGATTGTTTGAAGACCAGGATCTAAAACCCAGCACCAAGCTCATGGTCTACAGAACAGTAGTGATACTCATCCTCCAAATGCTTCAAAGACAATCAACTATGTACAGTAGGCACCTCAAAGCAATGGAGAAATACCAGGAACGCTGCCTCCGTAAAATCCTGCAAATCCAGTGGCAGGATAGGCGCATCATCAGTGCTCTCTCTCAGGCCAACATCCCCAGCATTGAAGCATTGACCTCGCTTGATCAGCACCGATGGACGGGCCACATTGTCCGCATGCCCGATGCTAGACTCCCAAAACAAGCGCTCTACTCTGAGCTCAGTCACGGCAAGCAAGTCCCAGGAGGGCAGAGAAAATGCTTCAAAGACACCTTCAAAGCCTCCTTGAAAAAAATGTAACATCCCCACCAGCTCTGAGGGATCCCTGGCCCAAGACCACTCAAAGTGGAGGAGAATCATCAGAGAAGGCACCGAACACTGAGTCTCTTCGTCGGGATCACATGGAAGTCAAATACAAACAGCGGAAGGAGCGTACGACAAACCAAGCACTTCACCCACCCGCCCCTCGAACCACCACCTGCCCAACCTGTGACAGAGACTGTAGATCCCACATTGGTCTCGTCAGTCACCTTAGAACGCATTAGTGTGGAAGCAAGTCATCCTCGACTCCGGGGAACTGCCTAAGAAGAAGAATTGATGGTCGTGCCTTCAGCTGCCTAGGCCCAAATCTCTGGAATTCCCTCCCTAAACCTCTCCGCCTCTCTATCTTCCTGTAAGACGCTCCTCAAAACATTCCTCTTTGACTAAGCTTTTGGTTATCTGCCCGAATTTCTCCTTTTGGCTAGGTGTCAAATTTTGTTTTATAATACTCCTGTGGGACATTTCGGTCCATCTTGGGACATCTTACTAGGTTAAAGACGCTATATAAATACAAGTTATTGTTGCAGAATATAACTATTTACAGATCAAATGCCCAAACCTATATGATTTTTTTAATGCTCTGCAGAATGGAACTTTTCCCACTCAATATCAGCATCAAGAACCATGCAGATTAAAGCTCAGTAGAGCATCTGCTACTGCACGAGTGTGACATTTTCTCCCCAGTCATCATGTGCCTTCTGAGTTAAATTGACAAATTAGTGCCAAATTAGGGCAATTGTGCGAAGAACTGGATCGAGATTGGTCAAACCCATTTTGTATAGGATATAAAACAGAAAATGATGGAAACACTTAGCAGAATCGACAAGTGCTTGTCCACAGATTGCTGAAAGTAGCGGGCCAGGTGGATAAAGTGGTTACGAAGGCATACGGAATGCTTGCCTTTATTGGTCGAGGCATAGAATACAAGAGCAGGGAGGTTATGCTTAAATTGTATAATACTCTGGTTAGGCCTCAGCTGGAATACGGCGTGCAGTTGTGGTGGCCGTATTTATAGGAAGGACGTGATTGCACTGGAGAGGGTGCAGAGGAGATTTACAAGGATGCTGCCTGGAATGGAGAATCTTAGCTATGGGGAGAGATTAGATAGGCTGGATTTGATCTCATTGGAACAGAAGAGGTTGAGAGGAGACCTCATTGAGGTGTACAAAATTTTGAGGGGCCTGGATATAGTGGATCGCAAGGGCCTACTTCCCTTGGTGGAGGGGTCAATTATGAGGGGGCATAGGTTTGAGGTGGTTGGTGGAAGGTTTAGAGGGGATTTAAGGGGAAGCTTCTTCACGCAGAGGGTTGTGGGGGTCTAGAACTCACTGCCTGGAAGGGTGGTAGAGGCAGAAACCCTCACCACATTTAAAAGGTGCTTGGATGGGCACTTGAAGTGCAGTAACCTGCAGGGTTACGGACCGAGAGCTGGTAAATGGGATTAGATTGGATAACCTCTTGTTGGCTGGCGTAGATATGATGGTAAGTACTGCAGAGAATCTAATGCTATCAGGTGATCTCCTGGATTAGTTTCGATCACCTGGATGGGTCAGAGAGGAATTTTTCCAGATTTCTTTTCCCCAATTTGCCTGGGTCTTTATGCCTGGGGATCGCATGGCTCCGGTTGGGATGGAGTGTAAAATGTTGCGATGTATGAGGTGTCGCAATTGTGTGGGGGCGGACTGGTTGGACCGGATGCACTTTGCCTTTCCACCATTGTTCACGGTTCATAGGTTTACATGTAACCTTCAGGGCTGCTGACCGAGGGCTGTGTGGGTCTTTGTTGGCCAGCAAGGACACAATGGGCCGAAATGACCTCCTTCTGCGCTGTAGATTTCTATGTTATCTATGTTTCTAAGTTACGTTTCAGGTGTAGAACTGACAAGTAGTCCACAGTTGAAATGTTAACTTGTCTTATCTCTCCCTGATTCCCCTAGACTTTGGAGTTTGGGGAATCAAGGGATTTGGAGATCGGGCAGGAAAGTGAAATTGAGGTCAATGATCAACCATAATCTTATTGAAAGGCGGAGCAGGCTCGAAGGGCCGTAGGGCCTATTGCTACTCCTATTTCTTATGTTCACAGGGGCTGACTAACCTGCTGAGTGTCTCAGTTGTTGCTTCAATATACACAGAGTAGTGTATATCAGTGATATTGAATCGGAATCATATACATGTGAGAGAGAGATAAACTAATTTGATTTGAAACCACAGCATTGACAAATTCATCACCATAGGCAGTCCCTCGAAATCGAGGAAGACTAGCTTCCGCTCTAACAGTGAGTTCTTAGGTGACTGAACAGTCCAATACGGGAATTACAGTCTCTGTCACAGGTAGGACAGACAGTCATTGAAGGAAAGGGTGGGTGAGGAGTCTAGTTTGCCGCATGCTCCTTCCGCTGCCTGAGCTTGCTTTCTGCATGCTCTCGGCGACGACACTCGAGGTGCTCAGCGCCTTCCTGAATGCTCTTCCTCCACTTAGGGCGGTCTTAGGCCAGGGACCCCAGGTGTCGGTGGGGATGTTGCATTTTTATCAAGGGTGTCCTTGAAATGTTTCCTCTGCCCACCTGGGGCTCGTTTACCGTGCAGGAGCTCAGAGTAGAGCGCTTGCTTTGGGAGTCTTGTGTCGGGCATGTGAACAACGTGGCCCACCCAACGGAACTGGTCGAGTGTAGTCAGCGCTTTGATGCTGGGGTTATTGGCCTGATCGAGGACACGAACGTCGGTGTGCCTGTCCTCCCAGGGGATTTGCAGGATTTTGCGGAGACATCGTTGGTGGTATTTCTCCAGTGATTTGAGGTGTCTATTGTATATGGTCCACGTCGGAGCCATACAGGAGGGCGGGTATCACTACAGCCCTGTAGACCATAAGCTTGGTGCCAGATTTGAGGGTGTGAACTTCGAACACTCTTCCTCAGGCGGCTGAAGGCTGCACTGGCGCACTGGAGGCGATGTTGAACCTCGTCGTCGACGTCTGCCCTGGCTGATAATAGGCTCCCGAGGTATGGAAAGTGGTCCATGTTGTCCAGGGCCGCGCTGTGGATCTTGATGACTGTTGAGCAGTGCTGTGTGGCGGGGTCAGTTTGGTGGAGGACCTTTGTCTTGCGGGTGTTTATTGTAAGGCCTATGCTTTTGTTCGCCTCGGTGAAGATATTGACTATGATTTGGAGTTCAGCCTCTGAATGTGCGCAGACGCAAGCGTCGTCCGCGTACTGTAGCTGGACGACAGAGGATGAGATGATCTTGGAGAAGTGGATTAGCCTTTGACACTGTTAACCGCGAGGGACTATGGAGCATCCTCTTCCGTTTCGGCTGCCCCCAAAAGTTTGTCGCCATCCTCCGCCTGCTCCACGCTGACTTGCAAGCTGTGATCCTGACCAAGGGATCCACCACAGACCCAATCAACGTCCGGACCGGTGTCAAGCAGGGCTGCGATTGACAAATTATCTACAAGTACTCATTCAATTATTCTTCATATTTCCTCCCCACCACATTATGGGCTCAATTTTGGCCAGGAGTTGCTCCGTTTTTTTTTACAGTAACCTTTTTTTCTGGCATAACTTAAAAATTCCAGTTTCCCCAATCAATTTGCACCAGCGTAACTCACCGTAGTTACGGTTTTTCTTTAGGTTCATTTTTTTTTTCTCTCAAAAGGGGGTGTTACCAGCCACAGCTGTTACAGCTATACAAGTTATTGGTGAGGCCACACCTGGAATACTGCGTGCAATTTTGGTTTCCATATTTACGAAAGGATATATTTGCTTTGGAGGCAGTTCAGAGAAGGTTCATTAGGTTGATTCCGGGGATGAGTGGGTTGACTTATGAGGAAAGGTTAGACCTCTACTCATTAGAATTCAGAAGAATGAGAGGTGATCTTATCAAAACGTATAAGATTATGAGGGGGCTTGACAAGGTGGATGCAGACAGGATGTTTCCACTGATGGGGGCGACTAGAACTAGAGAGCATGATCTTAGAATAAGGGGCCGCCCATTTAAAACAGGGATGAGGAGAAATTTCTTCTCTCAGAGGATTGCAAATCTGTGGAATTCGCTGCCTCAGAGAGCTGTGGAAGCTGGTACATTGAATAAATTTAAGACAGAAATGGACAGTTTCTTAAACGATAAGGGGATAAGGGGTTATGGGGAGCGGGCAGGGAAGTGAAGCTGAGTCCATGATCAGATCAGCCATGATCTTATTGAATGGCGGAGCAGGCGGGCAGGGCCGTATGGCCTACTCCTGTTACTATTTCTTATGTTCTTATGTTCTTATTTGCGCCAGTTCTGCCCATTTGGGCAACTTTGGCCAGCTAATAGTTACTCCATTTCTACTTAGGCCAGCGTATGTGGCCACTTCAGAAAACCCTTGCGGAGAGTTAAAGAAATCAGCGCAGGTAGGTACATCGGAGGCCATTCGGCTGGGATAGGGTCGGGAAGCAGAGAGGACCTGCACCTAAATCAACCAAGCCTTACCTATAGCAATGTTTGCAAACAAAAACTATTAACAATTCTATAAGAAATAAAAAATTGAAGTCCTACCTTCATCTTCAAACTCGGCCCGGGAAGGCAGCGGGCCGATGCAGGAGGCCACTCGGCCTGGGCTAGGGGCGGGACAACAGACTGGGAGGCCACTCGGCCTGGGCTAGGGGCGGGACAACACACCGGGCGGCCACTCGGCCTGGGCTAGGGGCGGGACAACAGACCGGGCGGCCACTCGGCCTGGGCTAGGGGCGGGACAACACACCGGGCGGCCACTCGGCCTGGGTTAGGGGCGGGACAACACACCGGGAGGCCACTCGGCCTGGGCTAGGGGCGGGACAACAGACCGGGCGGCCACTCGGCCTGGGCTAGGGGCGGGACAACACACCGGGCGGCCACTCGGCCTGGGCTAGGGGCGGGACAACAGACCGGGCGGCCACTCGGCCTGGGATGGGGGCAGGCAGGAGAACGGATAGAGATCACCGGCAGGCAGGAGCACCAAGAGATCGATCGCACTGGGAGGCCACTCGGCCAGGGCTGGGGGTGGGCAGGAGCACGGATAGAAATCACCGGCAGGCACTATCAGTGCTCCTGCCCACCCCTAGCCCAACAAAGGAGGCAGAATTTATGAGATGGAGAATTTTACCTAAATGAGCCCCAGTTTCAGCGAGAGAGAGATAACAAGAGCAGCACAGATTCAAAGAGAGGGCATGATGTCAATTCAGCGCCAATGAGATGGCAAAATAGCGACAGCGTGAGGGGAAACAGCACAAGGCTGCTGAGAGGGAGGAAGAACATCACCATGCTCTCAAACTGACAGAGAGACCTACATCAGTATGTTGGCAAATTGGGACTGTTGTTGCAGACTCGCAGCGCTACTGCGTATGCGCAGACATCACGAATAACCACGGCGCGTGTGCAGACATCCCGGCACATTTTCCAGTGCAGAATGACTGGCCACGCTGCGTAACTGCAGTGAAGAGGCCAGACAGCGGCCAAAGTCCCAACATTTTTTTTGCCGCATTAGGGAACGTACATAAGCGGCGCAACTCCGGTAACTGCGCCGAAAAATAGGCTCAGCCAAAATTGAGCCCAATGCTTCTACATAAACCGAAATCTTGATATATTTCAACCCAGTACATAAGTGCTGTAGTCTATACTGAATTAAGTAACAGTAAAAATGAATCTATCATAGTAGAATACATTGAAATATTTTCCCAGTAGCTTGCACAGAAGAATGATTATAAAGCAGTAACTGAGTCATAAATTTGAGACTGCAACCAAAATGGTCAAAAAATGCATCTGAATCATAAAATAAGAGCATACAGGCTTGAAATCACTCCCCAGATATATATCCATTATAATTATGTATCATATACGAAGCCCTGTAGGGTGAGTTTATTCCATTTTAACCCCCTTTTTGCTATGCCAGATGCTGGCAGTCAATGCAATATGCGTAGTAGACCTGTGATGATATACATATTATATCAGAATCATTGATCTTTTCGTTACTGTAATTACTGGGAAAAAAGCACAGTCAGCATCATCTTGTAATTAAGTTAATCCAAGGTCTTTCTAGCTTTTCCCACCTATAGCCTCTAAACATTCTCTTTTTTCACAGCATTCATGTCTCTCTCTATTTTATTGGTATTATTATGATCATCATACATATCAACGTTTGACTCAGCATTATCCACATTCACAGATTAAAATCAGCGCAGAGCAGATTCTTTCATTCTTGGTGCTGCACTGTGGCTCCTCCTTTGCTGCTGTAAGTCATTGAAAGCTGCTGTACACTATAGAAGCAGTGGCTGCAGCAGAAAGGAATGCAATGGACTCAATTAACCAAAAAATATGATTTTTAATGTTAAAAAAAAAAAATCAGAATTTTTCTGGGGAGCATGCTCCTGTTTATTTCCCTCTAGAAATGCAGTACCAGTTGTCTGGATGAGTGCAGCTCCAACCACACTCAAGAAGCTTGACACTATCCAGGACAAAGCAGCCTGTTTGATTGGCACCCCATCCACCACCTTAAACATTCACTCCCTCCACCACTGGTGCACCATGGCTGCAGTGCGTACCATCTACAAGATGCACTGCAGCAACTTGCCACGGCTTCTTCGGCAGCACTTCCCATCACCTGCAAGTTCCCCTCCAAGTTACACAACATCCTGATTTCAAAGCATATCGCCATTCCTTCATCGTCACTGGGTCAAAATCCTGGAATTCCCTCCCAACAGCACTGTGGGAGTACCTTCATCACAAGGACTGCAGTGGTTCAAGGAGGCAGCTCACCATCACCTTCCCAAGGGCAATTAGGGATGGGCAATAAATGATGTCCTTGCCAGCGATGCCCACATCCCAGGAATGAATTTTTATTAAGTTATGGAGGAGGTGCAGCTGGTGGAGGAATGGGGGAGAGGGGACGAAGGGGCAATAGCGGTGTGCCATTTGGAAGGAGTACAGTGGAAATAATTCTAAATTTGAAGCCCCGACTGGAATGAACCTATGGACAAAGAGACTGGATTTGAATCCCCTATTTGCTATTAGGCAATTAAAAATAGAAAAAGAAAATTAATTAAAACTTCTTTCTCCCGGTAACCTATTATCTACTGCTAATGGGAGAAAGAACTATAAAAAAGAAAAAGAGTAAATGTCCCCTCTTGTTTTCACATATCATAAGGCTAGATTTTCCATTATTTTTGCATGCATAACACCATTTTAATGCTGAAATGAGGTATAACGCCTAGATATCGCCCATTTAGCCACAAAATGGAAACTGACGGCCATTTTTCGGAAAGTTATCACCGAGCGTTACTTTCCCCATGTACGTAACGCTGGGAAAAAATAATACCACCCGCCCATTTTTTTGGGGGCGGACTCATCAGAATGGGTGAAATCAACGCCGATAATATCGCCCAGCGTTACTTTCCGCACGTAATTAACGCCGAGATTCAATAATACCGACCGCCCACTTTATTTTGTCGTAAAGATCAAGTTTTCCGAAACGGATGTACAGGAGATTGCCCAGCGTCACTTTCACTGCCTCGCACACATCTCGCCCACAATATCGCTTGTCCAAAACACCGCTATGAAAAAGTGGAACGAATCACAGCGGTGTGGGCGCCATTTTTCAAATCACAGGTCGCTTCATTCAAAAGGCTGCTTCAACTTCGCGGGAGTTTGGATTGACTCTGGAGTTCTTCTCCAGTGAAGTGACCATCTCAACAGACATCATTTCACACTCTGGACGATTGGGGTTTATTGTAGGTATAAGTTAGTGTAGAAATTATTGCTTCTGATTAATCACTATTATACTTTCATTGCAATGGGGCCAGCCATTTCTCAGCCTATATCGATTAATACGCAGATGCTGCAGAGTGCAAATGGCACAACGTCTAATGCACGTTATGTGCCCAATCTAAGATGCGCCAGAATGAGGAGGAGGTCCAGACCATACACACCCCGCACTTACAGGGAGAAGAGGTCTTACTTCGACGTGTCCGAACACATCTGCCTTCAGAGACTGCACTTCCACAAGGTGATCAATAAAATATGCAAGCTCATCAGGCCAGATATGCAGCCTGCCATCAGGACATCAGTGTCAGTTGAGGTCAAGGTCACCGCGGCACTGTCTTTCTACGCGTCCGGTTCCTTTCGGGCCTCCGCGGTCGAGATTTCCCCTCTGTCGCACCATGTCGCACATCGTTGCATTTGACAGGTCACGGAGGCCCTGTACGCGCGAAGGACTTTATCAGCTTCCCCATGACCATGGAGGCTCAGACTGACCGGGCTGGAGCATTCTACCGCATTGCTAAGTTCCCCAGGGTGCACGAGCAATACAGTGCACTGACATCACCATGCGGGCACCTTCTCAGGATCCAGAGCTTTTTCGTAACAGAAAAGGATTTCACTCCCTGAAGGTCCAACTAGTTGTCGACCACAACCAGATAATTATGGCAGTGAATGCCAAATGTCCGGGCAGCTTCGCTGAGACTCACATCCTGTGTGAGAGCACTGTCTCTGACATGTTTACCAGTCAGCCACAAGGACAATGCTGGATGCTTGGTGACAACTGATATGACCTAGCCACCTGGCTGATGACCCCACTCAGTGCGTGACACCCACACCGACGCCGAAAAGCGATACAACCAGAGCCACAATAACACACGCAATGTGGTCCAGAAAACAATAACTGTGCTTAAGCAGCACTTTAGATGCCTGGAGCACTCACGAGGGGAGCTACAATACAACCCTGAGCAAGTAGCTAAATTCGTGGTTGTGTGCTCCATGCTGCACAACCTGGCTATCAGGAGGGGACAAGAATTGCCAGAAGGGACTGATGCTCCACCTCAACAGAGAGAGGAAGAGGAGGACGAGGGGCTGGATGCTGAGTTAGGGCCAGACAATCAGGCTGACTATACAACCATGCCCACACACCCCCACTAGACCACAGTAAAGGTCCAGTGGTGGCTACATAGCTGCAAGACTCTTCGGGCAGGATCTCATAACTGAACGATTTGTCTGAAAGAATGTTGCTGTGATTGACAACGCTGACACACTGCTGTGTGTGCAGCTCAGATATCAATGGTGGGCATCACCTTGGTGCCAGTTAAAGTTTAAATTGATTCAAGTTAAGTTTTATTTAACCCTTTCCTGTTAAGGAATCACCAGTGTAACAGTCCAACTATCTGAGACAATGCGCAACAAGGTAATGTTGAATAAAAAACAGTTAATACGACCATTTGTCTGAAATCATAAGTATCACGGGCAAAAGCACCCCACCCTCCACCTCACTTTTTCGACCATTGACATCAATCAAATGGTCAACATGTCCAGCACCACAGAATACAAATGCAAAGCAGGAGGGTGGTCCCCTCACCCCATACATTACAACAAATTGCATACACCCAGATGGTGATATAACACAGCCATCACCTGCGGACATGCACCTCACTTTCCTTCCCCTCTCCCCTTCTTCTCCCCATCTCTACCCCTTCCCCTCCTCGCTCCATGGAGCCTGGCCGAAGAGCTCCTCAGGCGGTGCCTCATTGGGAGGAGGGGGGGATGACGGCAGAGGGGGTGCCAAGGTGGAAACACTCTCGGATCCAGAAGCAGGATCTAGGTCCTGCCTCTCATCTGTCATTGGCACTGGTGGTGCGGAACCTAGGGGTGGAGTGCCGCGCTCTGGGACCACTGGGAGGCCTGTGCCAGCAGTGTTCCTGGCTATTGCTTCCAGGGCCTCCAGTATCCGTGGAACGTACTCAGTCATGGTAGCCAGCTGTCGGGATATGCCCCCCAATGCATCGAGGATCTGGTCACCAATGTCTACAGTCCTCCTAGACAATTATACCATCTCTCCGCTCTCATTTGGCGCTCGTGGAACAGACCTGCCGCGTCCACAAAACAACTGCAGAGTCGGCGCTGTCCTGGGGACAAATGGACTGCCCTGTGGCGAGGTGCTTGGGTCCGGTACCTCCAGAGTGGAGGCGGGAATGGCCGGAGGAGCACTAGATGGCCTTGGGGTGGAATGGTTTCTGGAGTCGGGAGGCGGAGCAGCAGCGTGGTGAGGCCGACAAAAGGCCCAGCGTTGGAGAGGCCTACCGGTGCAGCTGCAGCAGGGAGAGAAGGCAAAAAAGTAGTAGAAAGAAATTGAAAGGTGACGTCATAGCCAAGGGGTAAATGATTGGCTGGTGATTGGTGAGTAGCTTTTCTTTTTCTTTTCTATATCAGTAAGTAACATTCAGCATTGTTATTGCCAAATTAAGTTAATCTAGGGGTTAAATCATGGCAGGACAGCTCAGACACGTGTTAGGCTCCACCTGTACTATGTGGGAAGTCAGGGACGCTTCCGGTGTCCCTGACGACTGTGTGCGGGAAGTGTATCCGCCTGCAGATCCTAACCGACCGCATTGCGGCACTGGAGCTGCGGGTGGATTCACTCTGGAGCATCCACGATGCTGAGAATAACGTGAATAGCACGTTTAGCGAGTCGGTCTTACCGCAGGAAAAGGGTACACAGCCAGATAGGGAATGGAAGACCAACAGGAAGAGCAGTGCAAGGAAGGTAGTGCAGGGGTCCCCTGCGGTCATCCCCCTGCAAAACAGATACACCGCTTTCGGTACTGTTGAGGGGGATGACTCATCAGGGGAGTGCAGCAACAGCCAAGTTCATGGCACCGTGGGTGGCTCTGCTGCACAGGAGGGCAGGAAAAAGAGAGGGAGAGCAATAGTGATAGGGGATTCAATTGTAAGGGGAATAGATAGACGTTTCTGCGGCCGCAACCGAGATTCCAGGATGGTATGTTGCCTCCCTAGTGCAAGGGTCAAGGATGTCTCAGAGCGGGTGCAGGATATTCTAAAAAGGGAAGGTGAACAGCCAGTTGTTGTGGTACATATAGGTACCAACAATATAGGTAAAAAATGGGATGAGGTCCTACGAGACAAATTTAGGGAGCTAGGAGTTAAATTAAAATGTAGGACCTCAAAAGTAGTAATCTCAGGATTGCTACCAATGCCACATGCTAGTCAGAGTAGGAATCGCAGGATAGCTCAGATGAATACATGGCTTGAGGAGTGGTGCAGAAGGGAGGGATTCAAATTCCTGGGACATTGGAACCGGTTCTGTGGGGAGGTGGGACCAGTACAAACTGGACTGTCTGCACCTGGGCAGGACCGGAACCAATGTCCTAAGGGGAGTGTTTGCTAGTGCTGTTTGGGAGGAGTTAAACTAATATGGCAGGGGGATGGGAACCTATGCAGGGAGACAGAGGGGAATAAAATGGAGACAGAAGCAAAAGATAGAAAGGAGAATAGTAAAAGTGGAGGGCAGAGAAACCCAAGGCAATAAACAAAAAGGGCCACTTTACAGCAGAATTCTAAAGGGGCAAAGTGTTTGAGAAAGACAAGCCTGAAGGCTCTGTGCTTCACTGCGAGGAGTATTCGGAATAAGGTGGACGAATTAACTACGCAGATAGCAGTTAACGGATACGATGTGATTGGCATCACGGAGACATGGCTCCAGGGTGACCAAGGTTGGGAACTCAACATCCAGGGGCATTCAACATTTAGGAAGAATAGATAGAAAGGAAAAGGAGGCGGGATGGCGTTGCTGGTTAAAGAGGAAATTAATGCAATTGTAAGGAAGGACATTAGCTTGGATGATGTTGAATCGGTATGAGTGGAGCTACAGGATACCAAAGGGCAGAAAACAGTAGTGGGAGTTGTGTACAGGCCACCAAACAGTCGTAGTGAGGTTGGGGACAGCATCAAACAAGAAATAAGGGATGTGTGCAATAAAGGTACAGCAGTAATCATGGGCGACTTTAATCTTCATATTGATTGGGCTAACCTAACTGGTAGCAATGCAGTGGAGGAGGATTTCCTGGAGTGTATTAGGGATGGTTTTCTAGACCAATATGTCGAGGAACCAACCAGAGAGCTGGCCATCCTCGACTGGGTGATATGTAATGAGAAGGGACTAATTAGCAATCTTGTGCGAGGCCCCTTGAGGAAGAGTGACCATAATATGGTAGAATTCTTTATTACGATGGAGAGTGACAAAGTTAATTCAGAAACTAGGGTCCTGAACTTAAGGAAAGGTAACTTTGATGGTATGAGGCGCGAATTGGCTAGAATAGACTGGCGAATGATACTTAAACGGTTGACGGTGGATAGGCAATGGCAAACCTTTAAGATCACATGGACGAACTTCAACAGTTGTACATCCCTGTCTGGAGTAAAAATAAAACAGGGAAGGTGGCTCACCCGTGGCTAACAAGGGAAATTAAGGATAGTTTTAAATCCAAGGAAGAGGATTCACCAGACTGATTCCCGGGATGGCGGGACTGACCTATCAAGAAAGACTGGATCAACTGGGCTTGTATTCACTGGAGTTCAGAAGAATGAGAGGGGACCTCATAGAAATGTTTAAAATTCTGACGGGTTTAGACAGGTTAGATGCAGGAAGAATGTTCCCAATGTTGGGGAAGTCCAGAACCAGGGGTCACAGTCTGAGGATAAGGGGTAAGCCATTTAGGACCGAGATGAGGAGAAACTTCTTCACCCAGAGAGTGGTGAACCCGTGGAATTCTCTACCACAGGAAGTAGTTGAGGCCAATTCACTAAAGATATTCAAAAGGGAGTTAGATGAAGTCCTTACTACTCGGGGGATCAAGGGGTATGGCGAGAAAGCAGGAAGGGGGTACTGAAGTTTCATGTTCAGCCATGAACTCATTGAATGGCGGTGCAGGCTAGAAGGGCTGAATGGCCTGCTCCTGCACCTATTTTCTATGTTTCTATGTTTCTAAAATTAGCCTGAAAAAGCAGCAAGCCGGAGGATTGGGAGAAATTTAGAATACAGCAGAGGAGGACAAAGGGTTTAATTAAGAGGGGGGAAATAGAGTACGAGAGGAAGCTTGCCGGAAACATAAAAAATGACTGCAAAAGCTTCTATAGATATGTGAAGAGAAAAAGATTAGTGAAGACAAACGTAGGTCCCTTGCAGTCGGATTCGGGTGAATTTATAATGGGGAACAAAGAAATGGCAGACCAATTGAACAAGTACTTTGGTTCTGTCTTCACAAAGGAAGACACAAATAACCTTCCGGATGTACTAGGGGACCGAAGGTCTAGTGAGAAGGAAGAACTGAAAGATATCCTTATTAGGCGGCAAATTGTGTTAGGGAAATTGACGGGATTGAAGGCCGATAAGTCCCCAGAGCCTGATAGTCTACATCCCAGAGTACTTAAAGAAGTGGCCCTAGAAATAGTGGATGCATTGGTGATAATTTTCCAACAGTCTATCGATTCTGGCTCAGTTCCTATGGACTGGAGGCTTGCTAATGTAACACCACTTTTTAAAAAAAGGAGGGAGAGAGAAAACGGGTAATTATAGATCGGTTAGCCTGACATCAGTAGTGAGGAAAATGTTGGAATCAATTAGTAAAGATGAAATAGCAGCGCATTTGGAAAGCAGTGATAGGATAGGTCCAAGTCAGCATGGATTTATGAAGGGGAAATCATGCTTGACAAATCTTCTGGAGTTTTTTGAGGATGTAACTAGTTGAGTGGACAGGGGAGAACCAGTGGATATGGTGTATTTGGACTTTCAAAAGGCTTTTGACAAGGTCCCACACAAGAGATTGGTGTGCAAAATCAAAGCACATGGTATTGGGGATAATGTACTGATGTGGATAGAGAACTGGTTGGCAGACAGGAAGCAGAGAGTCGGGATTAACGGGTCCTTTTCAGAATGGCAGGCAGTGACTAGTGGAGTGCCGCAGGGCTCAGTGCTGGGACCCCAGCTCTTTACAATATATATTAATGATTTAGATGATGGAATTGTGTGTAATATCTCCAAGTTTTCAGATGACACTAAACTGGGTGGCGGTGTGAGCTGGGAGGAGGACGCTAGGAGGCTGCAGGGTGATTTGGACAGGTTAGGTGAGTGGGCAAATACATGGCAGATGCAGTATAATGTGGATAAGTGTGAGGTTATCAACTTTGGGGGCAAAAACACGAAGGCAGAATATTATCTGAATGGTGGCAGATTCGGAAAAGCGGAGGTGCAGCGAGACCTGGGTGTCATGGTTCATCAGTCATTGAAGTTGGCATGCAGGTACAGCATACAGTGAAGAAGGCAAATGGTATGTTGGCCTTCATAGCTAGGGGATTTGAGTATAGGAGCAGGGATGTCTTACTGCAGTTGTACAGGGCCTTGGTGAGGCCTCACCTGGAATATTGTGTTGAGTTTTGGTCTCCTAATCTGAGGAAGGA
Organism: Pristiophorus japonicus; assembly: GCF_044704955.1. Classification (NCBI taxonomy): domain Eukaryota; kingdom Metazoa; phylum Chordata; class Chondrichthyes; family Pristiophoridae; genus Pristiophorus; species Pristiophorus japonicus. The sequence continues at coordinate 441,258,434 of NC_091977.1, read as the reverse complement.
CGTTCTTGCTATTGAGGGAGTGCAACGAAGGTTCACCAGACTGATTCCCGGGATGGCAGGACTGACATATGAGGAGAGTCTGGACCGACTGGGCCTGTATTCACTGGAGTTTAGAAGGATGAGAGAGGATCTCATAGAAATATATAAAATTCTGACGGGACTGGACAGGTTAGATGCAGGAAGAATGTTCCCGATGTTGGGGAAGTCCAGAACCAGGGGACACAGTCTAAGGATAAGGGGTAAGCCATTTAGGACTGAGATGAGGAGGAACTTCTTCACTCAGAGAGTTGTTAACCTGTGGAATTTCCTGTCGCAGAAAGTTGTTGATGCCAGTTCATTAGATATATTCAAGAGGGAGTTAGATATGGCCCTTGCGGTTAAAGGGATCAAGGGGTGTGGAGAGAAAGCAGGAACGGGGTACTGAAGGAATGATCAGCCATGATCTTATTGAATGGTGGTGCAGGCTCGAAGGGCCAGATGGCCTACTCCTGCACCTATTTTCTATGTTTCTATGGAGCGTGGCGATGCAGGTTCCTCGAATTCTGCGCTCTCATCCGTAGAGAACAGATCCAGCGGATTGATGGGCGAGAATCGGAGCTTGTCAGCACCAGATGCAAGATCGTCCGGCGAATCCGGCCCCCACGCCCCCACCTTCTAGCCTCTGTGGTCTTGCCTGGCGCCGCGCTGCTGGCTGAGCTGCAAAACACAAATGAGTTATTAGAGGAGAACGGGGTGCTCGGGTCACAAGGCGAGTCCAACGCCACACACAACATATGCACGACAAAAGCACCACCGCTATCAAAATCAGCACTGACATCACATTTCATGACCATTAACAGATTCTGCATTGCAATGATTTTCATTCGGCCAGCATTATTTATAGCACAATTTTAGAAATCATCTATCATATATTATTGTTCGGATATGAGTGGGTGTGGCATGTATTGACTTTACATTACGCAGTGGTGTAAACATTACTCACGTGGCATCACTTCAGGATCTGCAGATGCGTCCATGGCTGTCTGGGTGTGCTTCCCCACGAGTGCGAGCACCCGCTCCTCCATCTCAGTGATGTTGCTGGTGACTGGTGGTCCCTCACCCGTTCGCCTCTGCACGGACCTCATCGTCGATAGCTTCTTCTGTAAAAGGTGACAGGACGACATGGCATGAGATCATTTGCGTGATATCATTGCTAGGTACTGTCAGAGACTGATACAATACATAACCGACAGATGTAATCATGATTACGATGATAATTATCATTCTTTACCTAATGACGTACACCGTGACCGCAGGCTTTGAGTAAAACATTCCCGGTAAAAGTGAAAGACCTCACATCTGATGATAGTCATTCATGACTCTTTCAAATCAAATTATATAAATACATAAGTACATGTAAATAAATATAATACTTACTCTTGCGGATCCCACAAGGTCGTTCCATTGTTTGAGGCATTGGTTGCCTTCACGCTCCTCATTGGCCGCCAACGAGACCACCTCTGCTATCTCGGCCCATATCTTCTGGTAGGCCTATGGGGTGGGCTTTCCACACCGTCCCCGTGTCAAGTCACCCCAACATGACTCAACCTCCTGCAGGAGGGAGGCATTTGCCTCGTCCGAAAACCTCCTCGCTCTTTTGCGCCCTCCAATGTGCTCCTTTCCCAGCTCACTGCTCTCGCCAGCGTCAATCTCCACAGTGTGTTGTGTCGCCTCCTCCTCTCCCTCTATTATAGGCACCAAATTCGGGCAAATATCTGGCTGGTAACAGCTAATTTTTTTTCCCAATTTGTTCCAAAGCTCTAAACTCTCCCTCCTTCCTCCCAAAGCAGCCACAGCACACCCACACACGCCTTCACTCCCTCTGTCAGTCTCCTCTTCTGCGCATGTCATGATGACCCTTGACCTCCTGAATCGCAGGAATCGAGCATTGCCATGCCGTTGCTAAGGACGCCGACACTTTACATCAGAAGGTCAGAGAGATTTAATGCTCCCACCCATTTCAGATCACTCGCGGTAACATCCAATTTCAAAAATGGAGTCTCGGGGCTTTGAGAATGGGAGACAAGCCGGCGATCTGAAAACACATTTTTACCGCCCATGCCCATTTTTGAGCGATGTGCACAAAAGTGTAAAATCTAGCCCATAGACCTTTATTCAGGGCCATTTAGGAATTGACAACATTTTTGGTGCTGGTTTTTGAAGCTGTGGGTTAGCTTTCATTTGTCTTCTAGGTTGGTGTGTATGAATCAGAACTTTCTTCTCTTGTTCCTTCTAAGCTCCAAATTTACTTGTCCAACATATTCTTCCTCCATCATCATTATTTTTAATTCAAGACTCAACACACCATCTCCTACATTAACCCATTCTTTCCCAAAATTTGAAATTAAGGAACTCCTGAGCTTCCTTGGTCTTTACTTTCTCCTACAACTATGGGCTTTTAATACCAGTCACCATGTCTAATCATCTGCCCTAATAAACTGCTGAACATAAGAACATAAGAAATAGGAACAGGAGTAGGCCATTTGGCTCCTTGAGCCTGCTCCGTCATTCAAGAAGATCATGGCTGATCGGATCATGGGCTCAGTTCCACTTCCCTGCCCACTCCCATAATCCTTTGCTCCCTTCTCACTCAAAATTCTGTCTATCTCCGCCTTAAATATATTCAATGACCCAGCCTCCATAGCTCTCTGGGGCAGAGAATTCCACAGATTTACAACCCTCCGAGAGAAGAAATTACTCCTCATCTCAGTTTTAAATGGGCGATCCCTTATTCTAAACTTATACCCCCTAGTTCTAGATTCCAACTCGAGTGGAAACATCCTCTCTGCATTTACCTTATCAAGCCCCCTCATTATCTTAAATATCTCAATAAGATCAACTCTCATTCTTCTGAACTCCAATGAGTACAGGCCCAACCTGCTCAACCTTTCTTCATACGTCAACCCTTTCATCTCAGGAATCAACCAAGTGAACCTTCTCCGAACTGCCTCCAATGCAAGTATATCCCTCCTTAAATAAGGAGACCAAAACAGTATGCAGTACTCTACGTGTGGCCTCACCAATACGCTGTACAGTTGTAGCAGGACTTCTCTGCTTTTATACTCCATTACCCTTGCAATAAAGGCCAACATTGTCTTCCTGATTACTTGCTGTACCTGCATACTAACTGTCATGTATTTCACCATCTTGCAATGACAATAGTTATCTAACTGTAACTCATGCACACTGTACCTGTACCCTTGAAATGCACACCCTGGTCACAGGGGGTGAGCTTGCGGGAGACACTCCTCACCTGGGTTTCCAGGTATAAAAGGGGAGGTCCCACCCAGGGTGAGCACTCCTTGGTCCTGGGAATAAAGTGAAGGCCACAGAATGACCGTGTCTGATATATACATGCCTCGTGTGAGTTTGTAACAAGGTGCAGAGACACTACATCTGGCGACAAGAAATGGGAATCACCGAACCACGAGCATGGCCACCGGTGGCACAGAGGAACGCTACTGTGTGGGTGAGGACTGGGATGACTTTGTGGAAAGACTCTAGCAGAGCTTTGTCACAAAAGACTGGCTGGAAGAGACAGAGGCTGACAAGCGGAGGGCGCATCTACTGACCAGCTGTGGTCCAAAGACGTATGCGCTGATGAAAGACCTGCTCGCACCCCAAAAGCCAGCGGACAAGTCCTTCGAAGAGCTCAGCCAGCTGATCAGTGAGCATCTCAAGCCGGCAGGTAGCGTACACATGGCCCGGCATCGGTTCTACTCTCACCGGCTTCGGGAGGGTCAAAACGTCTCGGACTTCGTGGCGGAACTGCGGCATTTGGCCAGTCTCCAAGTTCTCCGATGCCTGCAGGGGGGAGATGTTAAGGGACTTTTTCCATCGAGGGCATTAATCATGCCGGCATTTTCAGGAAGCTCATAAAAAACAAGGACCTGACTTTAGAAGGGGCGGCGTTGATAGCTCAGACCTTTATGGCAGGGGAAGAGGAGACCAAGCTAATTTACATACGCAGCCCTGGTTTCAATGTTACGATGAACCGGGGAGTTAATGTTGTAAAAGTGATACAGAACCCCGCAGGCAGGCAAGGGCAATTCGAAACCGCCCAGGCAGCAACAAGTTCCAGGGTGGGCCCACAGCAGGGACAATGGAAATGGGGTCGGCAATTCACACCATCATGAGGAACAATGCATCCTGTAATGGGACCATTAACACCCTCCATCAGAGTGCTTAGAAACAGTCAAACGGGCCATCAGAGAGGAATGCTTGGGAATAGTCCTTTTGTTAACAGCACTCTCAGCTCATGTTGGGGTAGACACACTGCCAAAAGCTGCAGGTTCCAGCTTTATACCTGTAGGATTTGTAATGTCAGTGGACACTTGGCCAGGATGTGCAAAAAGGCAGTAGTGAGGCTAGTCTGTGAGACAGAGGAACCAGACGAGGGGTCTGTAATGCAGGATGAGGCCTGGGAAACAACCATGGATGCTGCAGTTCAGAGAGTTCATGTGGCTGACGCCCACAGCTCATACACCAAAACGCCACCAATGATGATGAAACGAATGTCACCCCGTTGCACATGGAGCTGGATACGGGAGCTAACCAGTCACTCATGAGCGCCCAACAATTTGAGAGACTATGGCCACACAGAGCTAGCAGGCCCAAACTGGAGCACATTGAGTACGTACACCAAAGAGATCATCCCAGTGCTGGGCAGTGCAAACTTGGTGGTAACGCATAATGGATTACACAACCGGCTGCCACTCTGGATTGTTCCGGGAAATGGCCCCGCGCTTTTGGGGAGGAGTTGGCTAGCTGAGATGAATTGGAACGCCATTTCATCTGTGGAGCGAAGTTCATGCTCGCAGGTATTGCAAAAATTCGAGTCACTCTTTCAACCCAGTGTCAGAACGTTCAAGGGCACTAAAGTAGTGATACACATCACTCTGAACACCAGACCACTGTACCACAAAGCCAGAGCGGTGCCGTACGTGATGCGTGAGAAAATTGAAAGTGAACTGGACGGGCTGCTCAGAGAGGGCATAATTTCGCTCGTTGAATTCAGCGACTGGGCAAGTCCCATCGTTCCCGTCCTCAAAGCAGATGGCTCGGTTAGGATTTGTGGCGACTACAAAGCCACCATCAACCGAGTGTCGCTGCAAGACCAATACCCGCTCCCGAGAGCGGAGGACCTCTTTACCACGCTGGTAGGTGGAAAGCTGTTCACAAAGCTGGACCCCACTTCGGCCTACATGACTCAGGAACTGGCTGAAGAATCCAAGCTTCTGACCACCATCATGACGCACAAAGGATTATTTGTCTACAACAGGTGCCCATTTGGCATTCGTTCGGCAGCAGCTATCTTTCAGCGAAACATGGAAAGCTTGCTCAAGTCCATCCCTGAAATGGTCGTATTCCAAGACGACATCCTTATAACGGGTCGAGACACCGTGGAACACCTCCGCAACTTGGAGGAGGTGCTACGCTGATTGGATCGGGTAGGCTTGCGGCTGAAAAAGGCCAAGTGCGTGTTTTTGGCCCCAGAGGTCGAGTTCCTGGGCAGGAGGGTTGCCACAGACGGGATCCGGCCCACTGAATCAAAAACTGAGGCGATTCGCCGGGCGCCGGGTCGGAGTTGCGATCATTCCTGGGACTTTTGAACTATTTTGGGAACTTTCTGCCGAACTTAAGCACATTGCTGGAGCGGTTACACATGCTCCTCCGTAAAGATTGTGAATGGTTTTGGGGGGGGATTGTCAAGAACGGCCTTTCAATAAGGCGAGGAACCTGTGTTCCAACAAACTGTTGACGTTGTATGATCCCTGTAAAAAACTGGTTTTAACATGTGATGCGTCATCCTACGGGGTTGGGTGTGTATTAGAGCAGGGTAACGATGACGGCCGACTCCAACCGGTAGCTTATACCTCCAGTTCGCTCGCCCAGGCAGAGTGTGGATACGGCATGGTCGAGAAGGAGGCACTCGCGTGTGTGTACGGTGTGATAAAGATGCACCAGTACCATTTCGGTAGACAGTTCGAGCTAGAGACGGACCACAAGCCGTTAACATCCCTGTTGTCCGACAGCAAGGCTGTCAATGCTAACGCGTCAGCTCGCATACAGCGATGGGCCCTCACACTGGCTGCGTATGACTACACCATACGGCACCGGCCAGGCACCGAAAATTGCGCTGACGCACTCAGCAGGCTCCCACTGGCCACCACCGAGGAGGCGTCGGAGCAGAGCGCCGAGATGGTCATGGCCGTTGAGGCTTTTGACACTTCGGGCTCCCCCATCACAGTCTGACAGATCAAACTCTGGACCAACAGGGACCCCTCCTATCCATGATAAAGAAATGTGTCCTGACTGGGAATTGGACGCCCGCACATGGGCGTGCCCTGAGGAAGTCAGGCCGTTTCAGAGACGGATGGATGAACTCTCCATCCAAGCCAACTGCTTGTTATGGGGCAGCCGGATAGTCATGCCCCAGAAAAGAAGGGAAGCGTTCATCAGGGAACTCCACAGGATGCACCCTGGCATCGTGTTAATGAAGGCCATTGCCCGGTCACATGTATGGTGGCCTGGTATTGACTCAGACCTGGAACACTGGGTTCACAGGTGCACGACGTGTGCCCAGCTGGGCAATACCACCGGGCCATGGTCACGTATTCACAGACTATGTGGGTCCGTTCATGGGGAAAATGTTCCTGATTGTAGTCGATGCATACTCGAAGTGGATCGAGTGCATCATATTGAACTCGTGCATGACATCCATCACAGTGGAGAGTCTGCGTACGGTTTTCGCGACCCACGGCTTGCCAGACATCCTGGTCAGCGACAATGGCCCGTGTTTTATCAGCCATGAATTCCAGGAGTTTATGTCGGGCAATGGGATCAAGCACGTCCGAACAGCGACGTTCAAGCCGGCTTCCAATGGCCAGGTGGAACGGGCAGTCCAAGTCATAAAGCAGGGCATGCTACGCATCCAAGGACCCTCCCTTCAGTACCGCCTATCGCGCCTCCTGCTGGCCTACAGGTCCCGGCCGCACTCGCTCACGGGAGTCCCGCCAGCGGAACTCCTCATGAAACGCACGCTCAAGACGCGGCTGTCCCTCATTCACCCAGACCTGGCAGACATTGTTGAGGTCAAGCGCCAGTCACAAACCGAGCTCCATGATCGAAGCTCAAGGGGGAGGTGTATAGAAATAGATGACCCGGTATTTGTTTTTAACCATGCTTTGGGACCCAAATGGCTTGAGGGCACCGTAATTGGCAAAGAAGGAAACAGGATCACGGTGGTCAGACTAAACAATGGGCAGATATGCCACTAACACTTGGACCAAGTAAAGACAAGGTTCAGCATAGACACAGAGGAACCGGAAGAAGATCATGATGAGATAGCACCCACACCACTGCCAGCGTACGAGCAACAAAGACAGTCTTCAGCATGCACAGTCCCTGCGGCCAGCCCGGACAGGCCGGAATCACCTCAAGTGACAGAGATGCGTGCCGAGGCTCAGCCACCAGAGCCACAACTGCGATGCTCCACGAGAGAGCGTCGACCACCCGATAGACTTAACCTCTGAAACTAAAAGACTCAAGGGGAGAGGTGATGTCATGTATTTCACCATCTTGCAATGACAATAGTTATGTAACTGTAACTCATGCACACTGTACCTGTATCCTTGAAATGCACACTCTGACCACAGGGGGTGAGCTTGCGGGAGACACTCCTCACCTGGATTTCCAGGTATAAAAGGGAGGTCCCACCCAAGGTGAGCATTCCTTGGTCCTGGGAATAAAGTGAAGGTCACAAAGTGACAGTATCTGATATATACATGCATCGTGTGAGTTTGTAACAAGGTGCAGAGACACTACACTAACTTTTTCTGTTTCATGCACAAGGACCCCCAGGTCCCACTGTACTGCAGCATTTTGTAATTTTTCTCCATTTAAATTATAATTTGCTTTTTTATTTTTTCTGCCAAAATGGATAACCTTACACTTTCCCACATTATACTCCCTCTGCCAAATTTTTGCCCATTCACTTAGCCTGTCTATACCCCTGTGCAGATTTTTCGTGTCCTCCTCACAACTTGCTTTCCCACCCATCTTCGTATCATCAGCAAACTTGGCTACATTACACTCAGTCCCTTCATCAAAATAATTAATATAGATTGTAAGTAGTTGAGGCCCCAGCATCTATCCCTGTTGCACCCCACTAGTTACTGATTGCCAACCAGAAAATGAGCCACTTATCCCGACTTTCTGTTAACTGTTAGTTAGCCAATCCTCTATCCATGCTAATATATCACTCCCAACCTCATGAACTTACATCTTGTGCAATAGCCTTTTGTGTGGCATCCTATCGAATGCCTTCTGGAAATCCAAATCCACCACACCCACTGGTTCCCCTTATCCACCCTGCTCGTTACTCCTGCAAATTTGTCAAACATGATTTCCCTTTCATAAAACCGTGGTGACTCTTCTTGACTAAATTATGCTTTTCCAAATGTCCTGCTAATGCTTCCTTAATAATGGACTCTAGCATTTTCCCAACAACAGATGTTAGGCTAACTGGTCTATAGTTTCCTGCTTTCTGTCTGCCTTCTTTTTTAAATAGGGGCGTTACATTTGCGGTTTTCTAATCCGCTGGGATCGCCCCAGAATCCAGGGAATTTTGGTAGATTATAACTAATGCATCCACCATCTCTGCAGCCATTTCTTTTAAGACCCTTGGATGCAAACCATCAGATCTACCTTTTGTCCCATTATTTTACCGAGTACTTCTTCTTTAGTGACAGTGATTGTTTTAAGTTCCTCCCTCCCTATAGCCCCTTGATTATCCACTATTGGGATATTTTTGGTGTCTTCTACCGTGAAGACTGATACAAAATATTTGTTCAAAGTCTCTGCCATTTCCCTGTTCCCCATCATTAATTCCCCATCTCATCCTCTAAGGGACCAACATTTACTTTAGCCACTCTCTTCCTTTTCATATACCTGCAAAAACTCTTATCATAATCTATCTTCCCTCTATTATTTTTTTAGTTGTTCTTTGCTGGTTTTTAAAAAAGTTTCCCAATCCTCTGGCCTCCCACTACTCTTGTCCCCTTTGTAAGCCATTGTTTTCAATTTGATACCATCCTTTATTTCATTAATTAGTTAGTCATGGATGCTTATCCCTTCTCTTACAGTTTTTCCTTCTCATTGGAATATATTTTTGTTGCAAGTTATGAAATATCTCCTTAAATGTCCACCACTGCTCATCAACTGACTTACACTTTAATCTATTTTCCCAATCCACTTTAGCCAACTCTGCCTTCATACCTTTGTAGTCCCCTTTTATTTAAGCTTAAGTCACTGGTTTGAGATCCAACTATCTCACCCTCCAACTGAATTTGAAATTCAAACATGCTGTGATCACTCTTTCCTAGAGGATCCTTTACTAGGAGATCATTTATTAATTCTGTCTCATTACACAGTACCAGATCTAAGATAGCCTGCTCCCTGGTTGGTTCTGCAACGTAATGTTCAAGGAAACTATCCCGGATACACTATGAACTCCTCCTCAAGGCTCCCTTGGCTAATTTGATTTATCCAATCAATATGAAGATTAAAATTGCCCATTATTGACATTCCTTTTTTACAAGCCTCCATTATTTCTTGATGGTGCCTTATACCTCGAACCTTAGTCCTTCACCAAGGTTTCCAATTTTTTAAAAAAGAGTGGTACCATTCATCACTGTCCTTTTCTCATGTGACGTATTCTATAGTGTAAAGTAACAGGTTTATATGATAATATATAAGGAACAAATCGAGGATTCAACCAGTGGCATCAATGTGACTATAAATTGAAGGTAAATATAAGAATTGAATCCAGATAAACACGAGCATTGTTCTTTAAGTCATGGAGTGGTAACTAGGATGTAGGTGCACTAAATGAGAAACATTGCGGTTGATTTTGACCTCGAACAGGTCTTGGGGAGTTGGGGGAGCAGAGGGAATGCAAAACACACTAACTGGCCTAAGTTACAAGCCTGGAATATTTTAACTCTAGGCCCTCATTTAAGTGCAGGTGGAAAGTGTAAAGTCCTTGCTCTATAGCATGAAACCACATGAGGCACATTCCAGGGACAAGGCCACTCTGTGACCTTAACTCTTTATTACAGGACTCCAGAAGTGATGACCCTGCATGGGACCTCCCTTTATATACCTGTGTGATCACATAAGAAGTGTCTCCCACAAGTTCACCCGCTGTGGTCAAGGTGTGCATCTAAGTTGAGTGTATACAGTAATACAGTGGTGTTACATTGTAGTTACAAACATGACATCATCTCCCCCCACCCCCCCCCCCCCCAAAGTCTTACTGGGATCATAGGTTCAGTCTTTCAGGTGGTCTACGCTCACTCGTGGAACGCCACAGTTGGGGCTCTGGTTGTTGGGCACTGATTTGAGTGTCTGTCACTTGTGGTGATTCCAGCCTGTCCGGGCTGACCTCAGGGACTGTGCATTCTTCCAATTGCTCTTGTTGCATGTTCACTGGCGGTGTTGTGAGCTCCAGCTCATGGTCTTCCTCAGGTTCCTGTGACCATGCTGAACCTTTTTTTTTTTTAAAACTTGGTCCAGATGCTTACTGCATATCTTGCCATTGTTGACTTTTACCACGATGACCCTATTCCCGTCTTTGTCAACTACAGTGCCCTCAAGCCATTTGGCCCCATGGCGTGATTGAGGACTAATACAGGATCATTTATTTCTATATATCTCCCCCTTGAACTACGGTCATGGTACTCATTTTGTGACTTGCACTTGCCCTCACTATGTCGGTGGATAAGGGACAACCGAGTTTTGAGTGTCCATTTAATGAGTAGCTCTGCGGGCGGGACACCCCCGTGAGCGATTGCGGGCGGGATCTATAGGCCAGCAGGAGGCGTGACAGGCGGCATTGTAGGGAGGGTCCTTGAATCCTGAGCATACCTTGCTTAATGATTTGGACTGCCCGTGCCGCCTGGCCATTGGAGGCCGGCTTGAACGGCGCAGTCCTGACGTGGTTGATGCCATTGCCCGACATAAACGCCTGGAATTCATAGCTCGTGAAACATGGGCTAAGTCACTAACCAGGATGTCCGGCAAGCCATGGATTGCAAAGATCACACGTAGGCTTTCCACGGTGGTGGATGACGTATATGAATTCAGGATGATGCACTCGATCCATTTTGAGTACGCATCTACGACAATGAGGAACATCTTCCCCATGAACGGGCCCGCGTAGTCAACGTGAATGTGTGACCATGGCTTGGTGGGCCAGGGCCACGGGCTGAACGCGGCCTCCCTGGGGGCATTACCCAGCTGGGCACAGGCCGTGCACCTGCGAACACAGTGTTCCAGGTCTGAATCAATTCTAGGCCACCAAACGTGAGACCGGGCAATGGCCTTCATCATCACAATGCCTGGATGCGCGTTGTGGAGTTCCCTGATGAATGCCTCCCTGATCTTCTGGGGCATGACTACCCGGCTGCCCCATAGTAGGCAGTCGGCTTGGATGGAGAGCTCATCCATCCGCCTGTGGAACGGTCTGACCACCTCAGGGCATGCTCCGTGTGTGGGTGCCCAATCCCCAGTCAGGACACATTTCTTAATCAAGGATAGGAGGGGATCTCAGTTTGTCCAGATTTTGATCTGGCGGGCTGTGATGAGGGGGCCTGCACTGTCAAAGGCATCGATAGCCATGCCCATCTCAGCGCTTTGCTCAGCTGCCCCCTCGGTGGTGGCCAGTAGGAGCCTGCTGAGTGCGTCGGCACAGTTTTCAGTGCCAGGCCGGTGCCGGATGGAGTAGTCATAAGCGGCTAGTGTGAGGGCCCACCACTGTATGCGAGCTGATGTGTTGGTGTTGACAGTCTTGCTGTTTGACAACAGGGATGCGAGTGGCTTGTGGTCCGTCTCTAATTCAAACTTCCTACCGAAGAGGTACTGATGCATTTTTTTTTTACACCATAGACACATGCAAGCGCTTCCTTCTCGTCCATGCCATATCCCCATTCTGCTTGAGAGCGCGACCTGGAGGCATAAGCCACAGGTTGTAGCTGACCCTCAGCATTACCCTGCTGCAACATACACCCAACCCCATAGGACGATGCATCACATCTCAGAACTAACCGTTTACGGGAGTCGTACAGGGTCAACAATTTGTTTGAACAAAGTAGGTTTCGTGCCCGATCAAAAGCCCTTTCCTGACAGTCCCCCCAAAACCAATCGCAACCCTTACGCAGGAACACGTGTAGCGGCTCCAACAACGTGCTCAAGTTCGGCAGAAAGTTCCCGAAATAGTTCAACAATCCCAGGAATGAACGCAATTCTGATGTGTTGCAGGGCCTGGGTGCTCGTCGAATCGCCTGTGTTTTGGATTCGGTGGGATGAATCCCATCAGCAGCAACCCTCCTGCCCAGAAACTCAACTTCTGGAGCTAAAAACACACATTTAGACTTCTTGAGTCGCAGGCCTACCCAGTCCAGTCGGCGTAGCACCTCCTCCAGGTTGTGGAGGTGTTCCTCGGTATCTCAACCCGTGATGAGGATGTCGTCCTGGAATACGATCGTTCCCAGAATGGATTTAAGCAGGCTTTCCATGTTATGTTGAAAAATCGCAGCCGCTGATCGAATGCCAAACGGGCACCTGTTATACGCAAACAGTCCCTTGTGCGTGGTGATGGTGGTCAGTAGTTTGGATTCGGCGGCCAGTTCCTGGGTCATATAGGCTGAAGTGAGGTCCAACTTGGTGAAAAGCTTGCCGCCTGCCAGTGTGGCGAAGAGCTCCTCTGCTCTTGGGAGGGGGTATTGGTCTTGTAGGGACACCCGATTGATGGTGGCCTTGTAGTCGCCACAGATCCTGACTGAGCCATCCGCTTTTAGAACGGAAACAATGGGGCTCGCCCAGTCGCTGAATTCAACAGGCAAGATGATGCCCTCTCACAACAGCCGGTCCAATTCGCTCTCGATTTTCTCCTGCATCACATACGGCACCGCTCTGGCTTTGTGTAGCGTCCGGGGTGATGTGTATCACCACTTTAGTGCCTTTGAAAGTCCCGATGCCTGGTTGAAATAGGGACTCGAATTGTTGTAGGACTTGTAAGCACGAACTTCGCTCCACCGAGGACATTGCGTGAACATCCCCCCATTTCCAGTTCATCTCGGCTAACCAGCTCCTCCCCAACAGAGCGGGACCATTGTCCGGGACTATCCAGAGTGGCAGCTGGTTCACTAGCCCATTGTGTGTGACAGCCATCATTGCACTGCCTAGCACCGGAATGATTTCCTTGGTGTAAGTCCGTAATTGTGTCTCAATACATTCTAACTTGGGTCTACTGGCTTTGAGTGGCCATAGCTTCTCGAATTGCTGAACAGCCAAAGTGACTAGCTGGCCCCAGTGTCCAGCTCCATACGTACTGGGATGCCATTCAACAAAACCCTCATCATCATTGGTGGCATTTGGGTGAATGAACTTTGAATATTCGCCACATGGACCCGCTGAACCTCGGCGTCCATCGATTTGCCCCAAAAGTCATCCTGCCTCACAGAACCCTCTGTCTCATATATCAGTCTGGTTGCAGGTTTTCTACACATTGGAGCTAAATGGCCACTGAGATTGCAGTTTCTGCAGACAAACTGTTGGAATCTGCAAGATCTGGCTGAGTGTTTTCCCCCACACCTCCAGCATGAGTTAAAGTTTCCATTGTTGGGGACAAAGGGACTATGGCCAGGAATTCCGCACTGACTGACCCTTTGACTGCTCTTAAAGTACCCTATTAGTGGGTGTCAATGGCCCCATCCCGGGCTGTATTGTTCACTGTGATGGCATGAACGTCCGTTCAGCCTGCCATTGTCTCTGTTGAGATCCTGCTCTGGGATCTATTGCTGCCTGGTAAATGTCGGACTGCCCCTGCCTGCCTGCGGGGCTCTGCGTAGCATTGATGATGTTGACTCCCTGATCCATCGCCACGTTAGAGGCAGAATTGCGTGCGTAAATCATTTTCGTCTCTTCCTCCCCCGCCATGAAAGTTTGAGCTAACAACGCTGCCGCTTCCAAGGTCAAGTCCTTGGTCTCAATTAACTTGCGAAAAATTCCCACATGACCCTTGATGAAGAAGTCCCTTAGCATCTCCCCTCTGCAGGCGTCTGTGAACTTAGAGGCTGGCCAAACGCCGGAGGTCCGCTACAAAGTCCGGTATGCTCTGTCCTTCACGGCGCCAGTGGGTGTAGAATCTGTGTCGAGCCATGTGTATGCTGCTCGCCGGTTTGAGGTGCTCCCAGATTAATTCGCTGAGCTCCTCAAAGGTTTTGTCCGACAGCTTTTCGGGTGCCAGTAAGTCCTTCATGAGCGCATAGGTCTTTGGTCAGGAGATGAGCCTGTCGCTTGTCGGCCACTGCATCCCCTAGCCAGTCTTTAGTTACGAAACTTTGCTGAAGCCTCTCGACAAAATCATCCCAGTCTTCCCCAACACAGTACCGTTCCTCTGTGCTACCGGTGGCCATTCTCGTGGGTCGTGAATTCCCGTTTCTCGTCGCCAATGTAAAGTCCTTACTCTACAGCATGAAACCACACGAGGCACATTCCACGGACAAGTCCACTCTGTAACCTTAGCTCTTTATTACAGGACTCCAGAAGTGATGACCCTGCGTGGGACCTTCCTTTATATACATGTGTGATCAGCTAAGGAGTGTCTCCCACAAGTTCACCCCCTGTGACCAAGGTGTGCACCTAAGTTGAGTGTATACAGTAATACAGTGGTGTTACATTGTAGTTACAAACATGACAGAAAGAAGGCGCAGAAAGGCTGCTGGCTGGAGAAGATTGGGCAGCCCTTGGCCACCCACCGGCTTGCAGGTAATTTGCAGGGAGTGGGTTTTGGGAGAGTCTCGCAGGAGGGAAGGAAGCGAGTCCAGGGCAGGGGAGGCTGCCTCTCCTTCCTTGTGGGGCTCAGAGCAGGAGTCCTGCTCTTCCTGGCCCCACATTGAAATATCTTCACTTTCCTGGAGGGCCTCATCATCCTTCCCACAAGCTTATGACCTGCTTCGAGCCAGGCAGAGAACCTGTGGTGGCTTCCCCACTCAGATCTCAGTTAAAATGGCATTGGGGTCCTATTGATGTCGAAGGACTCAGTGCGGTGGCCGCCTCATCAGTTGCGTTAAACTCGGAGATCAACAAGAATGAAGCAGGAAATGGAGCTGCTCCGTCTTAACTGCTTGCCGCCTTCATTCCCGCCCAGCAGAGAGAGTGTTAAAATTCCCCCATTGTCTCAAAGTTGAGAAAAAATTGGCTTTGCTGATCCTGTCGCTACAGAGAAATAAAAGATTAGCTCATGATAGAATTGAACAGTTAAAAGGATGAGTATTTGAACCAATTTTCAGATCTTAATATTGTATTTGTTGTAAAGCTAGACCTTGCAATTATATTGCAATAACAAAATTCATTACAAGTGAAGTGATTTTACAAGACTCCACTGATGACACGCCAAGCCCCGCCCCCCCCAGGTCACGCCGAGCCCCGCTCCCCCCACCCCCCGGGTCACGCCGAGCCCCACCCCCCGGGTCACGCCGAGCCCCACCCCCCCAGGTCACACCAAGCCCCGCCCCCCCCCTGTCCAGGTCACGCCGAGCCACGCGCCCCCCACCCCCCAGTCACACCGAGCCTCGCCATCACACCGAGCCCCGCCCACCCCAGGTTACGCCGAGCCCCACATCCCGGGTCACGTTGAGCCCTGCCTGCCGGGTCACGCCGAGCCACGCGCCCCCTTGTCCAGGTCACGCCGAGCCCCCCCCCCGGTCACACCAAGACCCCCGGGTCACACCAAGCCCCCCTGTCCAGGTGAACCTGTCGAAATATCAGGTTCGGAAGCCTGTGCGCCTGATTGCTGGCAGAAATTATACTTTTTTTCAAGGCCATACTGGTGATCAGAGCAACTCTCGTTGTTTTATAAATTATGTTAATAAATGTTATAGTTTTCCAACTATGTCCTCTCCCTTATCATACCTCGCCCATGTGAAATAGGAGTATGATCTGGTCTGTAATAATTGGATGCTTAAAGCTGTTTTTGGAGTTTTCACTGTTGGTTGCAAAGTGTCACTTGTTTTTTAAACTTACTATTTAGTTTCTATCTGCATTTTACTTTGCGCAATATGTGTTTACTTTTGCTGTATGTGCCAGATTTTTTGCACTGCAAGAATTATTTTCCATGTTCTGTGTAAAGTCCTGTCCCCTCAGTACAGATTCACACGAGGCACATAGTGAAGTCAAGGCCACTCAGGACCTGCACCTTTATTACACAGCTCTCGAATGCCACACTTGCCTGAGACCTGTCCTTATATACCTGTCTGGGACAGGTATCCAGTGTCTCCTGCAAGTGCACCCCTGGTGGTAAGGTATGCTGGTGGTTACAGGTCATATCATATTACAGTCATGTATAGCATGGTAAGATACAGTTGTGTACAGTAGTGTGAGATACATGACATTTTGCTTGTAGCTGAAATTTTACTTGCAGTAAAGTTCTCGCTATGGGGATTCTTTAGGGATTACAATACCACTGCACAATTTGGATGAGGACGATGAGGGCAAGAAAATCAGCTGTAACTAAACCGGAGATATTATGTGCAAACCTTCCTTAGTCAAAAGACACCAAGATAGACTTACCTATGCATTACAAAAGGAGACTTATTGTTGGCAACTCTGCTTCACAAGCTTCATCGAGTTAAACCATGTCCTTGAGGTTGACCTGCAGACAACTTCTATCACAGAGAAAGTTGTTCACATGTCTGTGAAGGCCATCACTGTTTTAAATGTTTATGCCTCCAGACTCTTTCAAGCCGCCAGTGGCCGTGAGGGATGATGGAGTTCTCAAATTCAGCTGTCCTCAAAAATTTGTCACCATCCTCCGCCTGCTCCACGATGACATGCAAGCCGTGATCCTTATGAACGGATCCATCACAGGCCCAATACAAGTGCAGACCGGGGTAAAGCAAGGCTGTGTCAACACACCAACGCTCTTCTCAATCTTCCTTACTGCAATGCTTCATATCACCTTTAACAAGCTCTGCTGGAGTGGAGCTAATCTACAGGACAAACGGGAAACTGTTCAACCTCCGTCACCTCCAGTCCAGATCCAAGGTTGTTCCAACCTCTGTCATTGAACTATAGTATGCAGACAACGCTTGCATTTGTGCACACTCTGAGGCTAAACTCCAAACCATCGTTGACACCTTCACCAAAGCGTACGAGAGTCTGGGCCTTATAGTAAACATCCGTAAGACAAAGGTTCTCTACCAACCCGCCCCCGCCACACAGCACTGCCCCACAATTATTAAGATCCATGACGAGACCTTGGACAATGTGGATCAATTCCCATACCTTGAAAGCCTACTATCAGCAAGGACAGACATCGATGACGAAGTCCAACACCACCTTCAATATGTCAGTGCAGCCTTTGGTTTCCTGATGAACAGAGTGTTCGTAGACCAGGATTTCAAACCCGGCACCAAGCTCATTGTCTACAGAGCAGTCCGCCCTCCTATATGCTTCAGAGACATGGACTATGTACAGTAGACACCTCAAAGCACTGGAGAAGTACCACCAACATTGCCTCCGCAAAATCCTGCAAATCCACAGGCAGGATAGGCGCATCAACAACAGTGTTTTCTCTCAGGCCAACATCCACACCATCGAAGCATTGACCACGCTCGATCAGCTCCAATGGATGGACCACATTGCTTGCATGCCCGATGCTAGACTCCCGAAACCAGCACTCTACTCCGAGCTACATCACACCAAGCGAGTCCCAGGAGGGCAGAGAAAACGCTTCAAGGAAACCCTCAAAGCCTCCTTGGAAAAATTTAACATCCACACTTACTCTTGGGAATCCCTGGCCCAAGATCACTCAAAGTGGAGGAGAATTATCCGAGAAGGAGGCAAACACTTCGAGGGCTGAAATTGCTATCCGTCCGATACGGGGCGCACCTACCGATTTTTAAGTGTTCCATCAGCCCCACTGCATGGAGCGGACAATCCGGGGAAATTCAGCTCTTTGGTTTTTTTTTGGAGCAGGGCGGATGTGGTGTCATCAGCTGGGCAGAAGTGCGGCTGGGCGGATCCCTCCCCTTCAGTTAAAGAGGGGGGGCACTGCAAACTCTGCAGCCACTTTAATGGCAAACACTGCCACCACAGCCGAACCCATGACCACCATTGTTGGGCCGACCTGGCAGTTGGCCCACAATTAAAATAAAAAGGCGGATGCGCCACCCAGCCATGAGAAGCTTCCCGCCAGGAAAAGCTGTCAGTGGCACCGACTGGTAGCCGATCCGCTCCTGCAGTGCAATTTCCCGCAGGGCAATTTCCCACGCGGGCCGGAAAGGCGGTCACCACCGGTTGGCAAGGGGTCGATGGGTGGAAGCAGCATGTCAGGTTGAATTGAGGTGGGAGATGGAGAAGAGTGCCACTGTGAACTGAAGGGGTTGGGGAAAGGGGAAGGGTTGGATGTGGGAGAATTATGGTTGAGGCTGCTTTTCATCAAGTGTGGTCTAGTTGGTTTGTTGAAAATCTAAATTACAGTTTGCTTTCCTTTTCCTTAGATTTATAATCTACAAATTGAAAAGCGTAAGACCTTAAAATTAAAATTCCTATTTTTACCAACCCACTATCATCCCTGTTTTCATGAGTTCCTTCAGCGCTTATCATTTCATGACAACCTTGTCCATAGTTGTACCAATGTCAAGCTCAAATTCCTGATGATTTACCCAAGATTCTAATGCAAACCCAGCCATTTCATTGACCTATGATAATTCACTGAGTCTCATACTTTCCGCTCACTCTCAATAGTCCCCTCATCTCTATCTGCCCTTGGAAGATTCTGTACCTTTCTCTCATGCACAGGCATCTTCCACCCCCTCATTGGACTTCAGGACTGGAACATCGGATCCTTCATTGAAACACCTGTGAACTCGTGGAAGCAGGTCATCTCGTTTGAGGGACCGCCTATGATGATGATGACCTTTCTCTCGAAAGCCATAACCCTTCATTTAAGCTTTTTGATCAACGAGCAATTTTTGCCAAACTTCACCCATCTGTTATACCTACTTTTCTCATTGGTCAACATCCCACAGAAAACACATCTCATCACAGCAATCTTAGTTATACTTCTCTCAACTGGTTCACTTTTAATGTAAATTCTCTCATTTTCCCTATCGCACATCCTCACAGTCCCTGCGCAAGGCGCCAGTGATGCAAGGAGCTTATTTATATTCATTCGCTGGTCACTGTTCCACCACACAATGGCCCACACAATGTAGTCTAGCAGTTTTTTTGAGTCAGGCTTGCAGAATTGACTCTTAAAGCTTTAGCAATGGAATACATCTGTCTGAATGTTTTTTAATTTTTCAATTTAAGACTCAGCAGTCATGATGACTGTTGTATATAGCAACACAGGGCAAATATTATAAAATAAAAGCAGAACATTCTGGAAACTCAGTTCTGATAAACCTGGGACTGTAATCTATTCTTTTTTATTTTTTGTTTTTATTGTAGGTTTCCAGTCGTCGCCAGGTTTTTTTTCCCTTTTAACTCCAGTAAATGTCATGAATTTGCTGTCACACTGTAACTGTGAGCTTGATTTATTGCAGAAGCCGCAGCTTATCACAGGGACAGCAACACTATCTCAGTTTCTACAGAGGTATTGTCCTGTGGTAACAGAGACTTATTATCCAACCTTTTGGTGCTGGGAAGGAAGAGTCCAGACACTGCTCAGGCCATTCATCACAACCAAACCATGGGTGGAATACAGAAAGTATGCTCCACTGTTTTTCTGTTTATTGTACCATTAGCATTGTCCTGTATTGATGCATATTCAGAAATTAGCCAAATTCTTTTAAATAGGAAAATACTTTAAATCATTCTTTTCTTTCAGTAACATATAATTCAGATTTCAATGTACATTCAAGTCACTGACATTTTAGAAGTTTCCATTCCAACCAAAATATTTAAATTCAGAACTCTGATTCAACCACTAAATTGTTCTGCCTTTTCATGCTCAGCTCATGAAACACAGTGACCGGAATTTTCCTTACCTTGGCGGGTCCCGTGTGGCCAGTGACCATGGCGGGTCACAACCCTGCTACTGGTTCCATTCCGCTGTTTAAAATTAACTTACCTTAATGGGGCCTTTTAAGCCAGCCCAGCGCAATTAGATGGTAGCAGGTCTGGTGACCTCATTCATGACACGTTTTAAGCCGGGATCCTTAAAGGGGCCTTAAATTTAATCTAACATAGTGGGTGTTGAATCTTTACTGTACAATAATACAATAAAAATTATATATGAATGACAAAGAAATATTTAAATAAAACTATTAAGTAATGTGACTCCATCTACAAATACAATCAAGAACATAATTTAAAAAGTACATTAATTGGGAAGTTATTGGTGCTTTAGTCATTAATCTATAGACCGTTGTATCAGTAACAAATAAAAGATGTGTATGTATAGGTAATATATAAAATTAAGCAGATTTTAAATGTAATTGTAAAGGGGTGGATTTACAACCTTATGCAAGTTCAGCAGAAGAGCTGCGGAATCCCTGACAAACAGTGTAAGTGGTACTCACAATGTGTTTCTGGGATTTCTTGTGTTCTTCCATTGTAGTTAACAATAGGCAAGTGAGAGAACCTCCGCAGAAAGTCTCAGGCTGAAAAATAAAATTAATTATATTCAGGGACTGAAAGCAAATTAAACCAATGGAATGAGTGATGAGAATGAAATTGTTATGGATGATGACTTGATTTAATGTCTAACTGGACAATCACAGTATACTGTGAGAAAAACCTGACCAGAAACAACACTAAAATGTATTTAAATGGTATGTGTCATTTTTATAGTGTAGATCAATTCACTTCAATTACTGTTCAGTTGGAAGGCAACAGCCAAGAATGGCCAGTGAAAAATTAACATTTATCAGTAGCTTTTGAAGTAAAACAGAATCTCCTTCAATCTGTTAGCTGATGTAATCAACAGGTTTTTATTTTGGTTTGTTTTCCATGCTGTCAAGTAATCATCATCGTCATCATCATAGGCAATCCCTCGGGATCGAAGATGACTTGCTTCCACACTAAAAATGAGTACTCAGGTGACTGATGAACTCATTTTAACCAGTGGAAGATGCCTCTGCATGAATTGTTTTAATGTGGAGTGACCGTTGCACATCAGCCACTACGCGGGCTTGGCGGAGCAAGGGGTGGAGCCAGGTGGAGCCTGGTCTTCAGTGGCAAGGGGATCCAAGACGACTGAAGACCAGGCTCCACCGCATGTGCCAATACATACGCATAAACTCAAACATATTCCTACTGTCCTCCTTCCCACAGGACCTCTCTCTATGTGAAATTCATAGTGCAGAATGTGGGCCTCAAGTAATCAACTGGAGCAATGGCCTCGGAACTCATACCTCTGGTTGACAGACATGGTTCCCAAGCTGTGTGATTCCCGTGGCCATGCAGGGAAATTTAAAAAGTAGGTAGTGAGAAGGTTCTTAAGTGCCTGTAAAGTACCTCATAAGAACATAAGAAATAGGAGCAGGGGTAGGCCATACGGCCCCTCGAGCCTGCTCCGCCATTTAATACGATCATGGCTGATCCGATCATGGACTCAGGTCCACTTCCCTGCCCGCTCCCCATAACCCTTTAATCCCTTATCAGTTAAGAAGCTGTCTATCTCTGTCTTAAATTTATTCACTGTCCCAGCTTCCACAGCTCTCTGAGGCAGCAAATTCCACAGATTTTTAAATGGGCGGCCCCTTATTCTAAGATTATGCCCCCTAGTTCTAGTCTCTCCTATTAATGGAAACATCCTCTCTGCATCTACCTTGTCAAGCTCCCTCAATCTTACATGTTTCAATAAGATCACCTCTCATTCTTCTGAACTCCAATGAGTAGAAGCCCAACCTTTCCTCATAAGTCAATCCCCTCATCTCCGGAATCAACCTAGTGAACCTTTTCTGAACTTCCGCCAAAGCAAGTATATCTTTTCGTAAATATGGAAACCAAAACTGCACACAGTATTCCAGGTGTGGCCTCACTAATACCCTGTACAACTGTAGCAAGACTTCCCTGCTTTTATAATGATTTCAATTGGGTCCCCTGCTGCTGCAGGTCAGGCCGGCTCCACAGTGACAGATGTGCCTTTGGGAAAGACACGTGGTTCCCAGCCCGCTTTCAAAAAAAACCAACTTTCCCCACCCGACCCGCCACCGATCGCGTCCACTAATACCACGGAAAATTCAGCCCAGTGACATGGTTTATATTTTTTAGATGGTAATTGACTCAAATTCTAGAACTAATGTTTTTTTTTTAATTTTCTTTTAGAATGAATTGCTGAACAAATTCTTAAATGCGTGATGGGTAGAAACGACTTGTAAAATTTGCTTTTTTACCTGTAGTTTCAGGAAATCTAAGCCTCATCCTAGTCCAAAAGCATTGAATTTGTTGGCAGACTCGTTGTTGATTTCAACTGCATAATTTGCCTGAAACAGTAATAATAAATTATGCTTGTATAGTATCCAGCAAATAATGATTGTCTAAATTAATGATAACATAAGCAAGAAATGAAAAAATGAGATTACTGTTGTATAAAATGGTGTACAGAATTGGTATATTTTCATTTTGTTTATTGTCTCTGCATTACAGTGAGCTCATTAAGACAGCAGATGGTGGACATATTTCCTTGGACTGGAGTGATAATGATGACAATGCACTATATCCTGTTTCTGCTACAAGACCTACTATCCTTATCTTACCCGGACTTACAGGAACAAGCAAGGAATCCTACATACTGCACATGGTTAAAGAGAGTGAAATACTTGGCTACAGGCAAGAGTTATCTTTGTGGATTTAAAAAAGAAAAATTGTGTCCAAGGTTCCACGCATCATTTTCCAGTCAGCGGGGAGGGTAGGCAAGCATCTCCGAGGTCTTTGCCAATCTCTCTCAAGACAAAAGATGGTAGCACTGGGAAATGGAACAAGTTCCCATTTGGGTCATTTCAAAGTCAGGTGCTGCATGGTTAAATACAGAGCACAGCTCCCTTTATTATCTCCCAGCAATATGTCATGGCACCAACTTGGAAGATTACCCCCTACGTCGCCAATGTGATAGTTGTTAGATCAGCCAAGTCGATTAATCAAAATTAAATAGGTGCAGACGTTAGAGATAAATCAACTTTGTATAACATTGAGAGAAAATACAAGCAAGTCTATACATGTATGTGCTTACTGTCTGCCCCACCTGTGACAGAGACTGTAGGTCCCGCATTGGACTCTTCAGTCACCAGAGAACTCACTTTTAGAGTGGAAGCAAGTCCTCCTCAACTCCGAGGGACTGCCTATGATGATGATGGTGATCCATTAAGGTGTAAGACTATTCCAATCCATGTTAGATCTCCGCACTAAATATCAAATAACTACTGAAAATAGTTCATATTTATACACTTCAAACACAGTGCATAAGAAAAGTCAGACGACGAGCTCTGAGATTATTGTCATGTGATTCTTATGGATCATTTGCTACTATACCAGTAGATGGCAATGTTGCACTGCACACACTCCATTCTCACAGGAATGTGGAAGACGTTTCATATCTTAAAAGATAACTCAATTTTGAGTGGTTATAAACATTACACTCTTTCCAGGAGAATGGCAATTTAAGTATTATAGGTAACTTTGACTTTGTGTGATAGTGTAAAATGGTTGATAGCGAATCAGCAACCCCTTTTACAACTCTCCCGATTTGTGTTTCAAGTGACATCATGAATTATATCTTCTGCAATTTTGCTGATTGAGATTTAAACAAAATGAACTCTGGGTATTATTACCTACATTATTTGCACAGCTAGTTTAATCCATTTGTTCAATAAAATTCCATTCCTGCATATCACTCACTTTGTGGAATGCACATGGCATAATGAAATTTAATAACACCTTCAGTAAATGCCTGAAGTGAGTATCAGTAACAGCAACACACTGATTCTCTCTCCCCCCACCCCCCACCCATATCTACCTTGACATAGAAACATAGAAAATAGGTGCAGGATAAGGCCATTCAGCCCTTCGAGCCTGCACCACCATTCAATATGATCATGGCTGATCATGAAACCTCAGTACCCCACCCCTGCCTTCTCTCCATACCCCCTGATCCCTTTAGCCATAAGGGCCACATCTAACTCCCTTTTGAATATGTCCAACGAACTGGACTCAACAACTTTCTGTGGCAGAGAATTCCACAGGTTCACAACTCGCTGGGTGAAAAAGTTTCTCCTCAAAAAAACGCAAACACATTTAAAAGTTAAAATTTATTGATATTTTGACTGGCATGGAGATTATTGCAAATACATCTTATGAAGCTGACTGACAGCTTTGTTGCACAGCCTCACCTGTGAAGGTATGTGTCGCATCTCACACCTGACCGGTCACATCCTCTATTTCTACACCTGCCGCAAAGGTGTTTTTAGTCATGTTGTTACTCTTGCGGGAAAAACACCTCACTGACATTTTTGCTGCACCTGAGACAGTTCTTTCTTCTTAAGGGCATAAAACAGATAAATAAAATCAACAAACAGCAACACCAGGAGGAGCTCATGCTGTCTCCAGTATTTATACACATGCCTCATTACCAGCTTAAAGTGAAACCGCCATCAAAACAGCTGTCCTGATTAGCTTTCTCCAATGGGCAGTTGAACCAAAAAACCTGGAAGGTCCCAGATTTCATTCCCAAACTATTGAGTTTCATGATCTCAGCTGGAACCAGTCATAGGGGTACTACAGTTGGCCTCAGTGCCCACAGGTTAGGGAGGCTACTGTCAGCCAGGGTTGCTGCTTCTGAATGCTATCGAGTTACCTGTGCCGGTAACGTATCCGGCCGGATGCCTAAACCAGGCTAGGCTCCTTTAATATGCAAATTAGGGGTCTAATGGCTGTTTTTCAAAATTCGTCAGCGATGAGCAGGGTCGGCTTCGGACCTACCTCACTCAAGGTTCTTCAGCGATCCCCACATCTGCGAATTAAAGGCAAGTTATATTTTTTTTAATTATCTTATGGTTGAAAATTGGCACAAATGGCTTCTGCTCTGAAGAGGTGAGGAAATAAACTGCTTCCTTGTTCGAAATGCTTGTAATAATGTTTTCCATCGGTGTCCTGTGCCTATGTGACAATCCTGAGCCTCGAGTCATGCAGGTTCCCAGACTAATTTATTTTAATGATTCATAGCATGACTGGCCATTCGCAGAGCTATTTGTGAGCCCAACCCCTCCTACACTTTTGATAGAAAATCACTGCAGATGAAAACATTTATTAGAAGCAGTTGAGATCATTTTTAAAAAATATTTTGGATGCAACATCAGAAAAAAGGTAAAACATTGGACGGAACTTTCAATTTCATCGAAGGTGCAGACCGGGTGGTAGTAGATCGGCCTCCCATTATACACCACACTCCATTTGCCTTTCCATTGAAGTCCCCTCCAAAGTTGAAAGTCCCGCCCATTAGCTTTTCAACTTTTTTCTGAGGTAACTGAAAGCAAAAATTGTGTTTACAATCTACTAGTTGAGCTCACACCAATGAAGTCAGCAAGTACAAACTATTTAGTAACCCATCAAAAAAACTTACTTCTGGGAAGATCTCTTAGAAATGTTCTTACTATACAGTATAAATGCACACGAGGCCCATACTTGAGAGAAGGTCACTCTGTGACCAGTTACCTTTATTACCAAGACCTCAAGTGAAGGTGGTGGGTGGAGCTTCCCCTTTTATACCTGAACGTCCAGGTTAGGAGTGTCCCCCAAAAGTTCACCCCCTTGTAGTCAATGTTCTCAAGGTGTACAACTTAGGTCAGCTTATACATGGGGTACAATGATAGTTGAATACATGACATCACCTCCTCCCCAAAGTCTTATTGGGATCACAGGTTAAGTCTCTCTGGTGGTTTACGCTCCCTTGTAGAGCGCCTGAGTTGGGGCTCCGGTTGTTGGGCGCTGGCCTGAGTGTCTGCTGTTTGTGGTGCCTCAGGCCTGTCTGGACTGCCCACAGTGACTGAGCTCTCTTCCACTTGGTTCCGGTGTTCGATCAGCTGTGGTGGAGTAAACTCTACGTCATGTTCTTCCTCTGCTTCTTCTATGGGGTTGCTGAACCTCCTTTTAGTTTGATCCACGTGTTTGCGGCAGATTTGTCCATTGGTAAATTTAACTACCAAAACCCTATTCCCCTCTTTGGCAATCACAGTGCCTGCAAGCCATTTGGGCCCTGCAGTGTAATTAAGGACAAAAACAGGGTAATTGACATCAATACATCGCACCCTCGCATTCCTGTCATTGTGACTACCGCCTGCTCAACAATTTCTTTCATAGTGGGGTGTATAAACATAGAAACATAGAAAATAGGTGCAGGAGTAGGCCATTCGGCCTTTCGAGCCTGCACCGCCATTCAATGAGATCATGGCTGAACATGCTTTCTCGCCATACCCCTTGATCCCCCTAGTAGTAAGGACTACATCTAACTCCTTTTGAATATACTTAGTGAATTGGCCTCAACAACTTTCTGTGGTAGAGAATTCCACAGGTTCACCAACCTCTGGGTGAAGAAGTTTCTCCTCATCTCGGTCCTAAATGGCTTACCCCTTATCATTAGACTGTGAACCCTGGTTCTGGACTTCCCCAACATTGGGAACATTCTTCCTGCATCTAACCTGTCCAAACCCGTCAGAATTTTAAATGTTTCGATGAGATCCCCTCTCATTCTTCTGAACTCCGGTGAATACAAGCCCAGTTGATCCAGTCTTTCTTGATATGTCAGTCCCGCCATCCCGGGAATCAGTCTGGTGAACCTTCGCTGTACTCCCTCAATAGCAAGAATGTCCTTCCTCAAGTTAGGAGACCAAAACTGTACACAATACTCCAGGTGTGGCCTTACCAAGGCCCTGTATAACTGTAGCAACACCTCCCTGCCCCTGTACTCAAATCCCCTCGCTATGAAGGCCAACATGCCATTCGGGATAACCTGGTTTTGAGCGTCCTTTTCATTAGCAGCTCTGCGGGTAGAATCCCTGTGAGCGAGTGTAGTCGGAATCTATTGGCCAACAGGGGGCGTGATAAGTGGCTTTGTAGGGAACCCCCTTGGATTCTGAGCATCCCCTGTTTGATTATCGGCACTGCTCGTTCCGCCTGGCCGGTTGAGGCCGGCTTGAATGGTGCTGTTCTGACATGGTTGATTCCATTGCCTGCCATGAAGTCCTGGAATTCAGTGCTTGTGAAGCACGGGCCAGTGTCACTGACCAAGACATCCGGTAGACCATGGGCGGCGAACATTGCCCGTAGACTTTCTACCGTGGCAGAGGATGTGCTTGAATTGAAAATGTCACACTCGATCCATTTGGAGTAGGAATCTACTACAACCAAAAGCATTTTTCCCATGAAAGGACCTGCATAGTCCACATGGATGCGTGACCATGGCTTGGTGGGCCAGGACCAGGGGCTTAGGGGGCTTCCCTGGGTGCGTTGCCCAGCTGAGCACATGTGTTGCACCTGCGAACACAAAGTTCCAGGTCTGCATCTATCCCTGGCCACCAAACGTGTGACCTGGCAATTGCCTTCATCATGACAATTCCCGGGTGCTCATTGTGAAGTTCTCTGATAAACACCTCTCTGCCCATCTGGGGCATGACTACTCAGTTTCCCCACAGTAGGCAATCGGCCTGAATCGAGAGTTCATCCTTGCACCTATGAAACGGTTTAAATTCCTCAGGGCATGCCCCGTACGTGGCTGCCTGGTCCCCATTCAGGACACATTTCTTAACTAAAGACAGTAGCGGGTCTTTATTTGTCCAGACTTTAATCTGATGGGCTGTCACAGGTGAGCCTTTGCTTTCGAAAGCTTCAACAGCCACGACCATCTCAGCATCATGCTCAGTTGCCCCCTCAGTGGTGGCTAGTGGGAGCCTGCTGAGTGCATCGGCGCAGTTTTCAGTGCCCTGTCTGTGCCGAATTGTGTAGTCATAAGCGGCTAATGTGAATGCCCACCTCTGTATGCGGGCCGATGCATTCGCATTTATGGCCTTGTTGTCGGCCAAAAGGGACGTTAGGGGTTTGTGATCTGTCTCCAGCTCAAATTTCCTGTCAAACAGGTACTGGTGCATTTTTTTTTTTTACTGCATATACACATGCTAGCGCTTCCTTTTCTACCATCCCATAGCCCCTTTCTGCCTGGGACAGACTCCTGGAGGCATAAGCCACCGGTTGTAACTGACCATTGGCATTTACATGCTGCAACACACACCCAACCCCATAGGACGACGCATCGCATGTTAAAACAAGTTTCTTACACGGGTCATAAAACAAGAGTTTATTGGAGCATAACAAATTGCCTGCTCTATCAAAAGCCATTTCCTGGCTGTCCCCTCCCCAGACCCAATCACGCCCTTTGCATAGGAGCATGTGTAGCGGCTCTAACAGAGTGTTAAATTTGGGAAGAAAGTTACTAAAATAGTTCAGGAGCCCCAGGAACGAACGCAGCTCCGTCGTGTTACGGGGTCTGGGTGCTCTCTGGATTGCTTCCGTTTTGGACGCAGTAGGTCTGATCCCGTCTGCTGCTACCCTCATCCCCAGGAATTCTACCTCTGGAGCTAAGAAGACTCACTTCGCCTTTTTCAGTCGCAGTCCTACCCAGTCCAGTCTGCATAGCACCTCCTCCAGGTTGTGGACGTGTTCTTCAGTATCACCACCCGTGATAAGGATGTTGTCATGAAAAACCACCATCCTTGGAATCTACTTGAGGAGGTGTTCCATAGTTCGCTGAAAGATCGCGGCGGCCGAACGAATCCCGAACGGACATCTGTTATACTCAAACAGCCCCTTGTGTGTCGTGATGGTGGTCAGCTTCTTCGACTCACTCGCCAGCTCCTGGGTCATGTAAGTTGAGGTCAAGTCCAATTTTGAAAAAGGTTTGCCACCGGATAGCGTCACAAAGAGGTCCTCCACTCTCAGTAGTGGGTACTGGTCTTGGAGTGACACCCGATTGATGGTGGCCTTGTAATCGCCACATATCCTGACCGACCCATCCGGCTTGAGCCGGTACCGGCACTATCGTGCTTGCCCAGTCACTGAATTCGACTGGCGAGATGATGCCTTCCCTCAGCAGGCGGTCCAATTAGCATTCTATCTTTTCCCGCATCACGTACGGCGCCGCTCTGGCCTTGTGGTGTACTGACCTGGCGTCCGGGTTTATGTGAATCACTACCTTGGCCCCCATGAAAGTGTCGATTCCGGGTTGAAATAATGAGTCAAATTTGTTCAGGACCTGTGAGCATGATACTCGTTCCACAAAAGAAATTGCATTGACACCGCCCCATTTCCAGTTCATGACAGCAAGCCAACTCCTCCCCAGTAGTGCGGGACCATCCCCCGGGACAATCCAGAGTGGCAACCTGTTCTCCGGATCTTTGTGGGTCACGACTACCGTGGTGCTGCCTAGCATCGAAATGATCTCCTTTGTATATGTCCGTAGCTGTGCGTCAATCGGCAATAATTTTGGCCTCCTGGCCTTGGATACCCACAACCTTTCGAACTGTTTGATACTCATCGGGGTCTGGCTGGTCCCCGTGTCTAGCTCCATTAATACAGGGATGCCATTGAGGAGCACTTTCATCATTATCGGTGGCGTCCTGGTATATGAACTGTATATGTGCTTCACATGAACTCGCTGAACTTCAGCTTCCAGCGATTTCCCCCAGTATTCATTTGGTCTCGTAGGGTTTACATCAGGCCCGTCCTCCTCGTACATCAACCTGGCTGCAGGCTTCCTGCACATACGCGCCATGTGACCGCTGACGTTGCAGTTTATGCAGGTGTATTGCTGATACCTACAAGCTCTGGCTGGGTGTGTGTCTCCCCACCTCCAACATGAGTCGTAGTTGGAAACAAAAGGTCCATTATCAGTCGATCGTCTCTGACTGGCTCTGTAACTGTCCTTAAGCGCACCATTAACAGGTGTTGATGGCCTCATTACTGGCCGCATTGTCCGTTGCGATGGCATGAATTGGCGGTCAGCTAGCCATTGTCTCTGTTGAATTCCCCCTTTGACTACAGCTGGGGCATGTCCGATTGCCCCTGTCTGCCTGGAGAACTGTGTGCCGCGTTAACAATGTTGACTCCCTGGTCGTTTGCCGCATTTGAGCCAAGATTTTTGTCATACATCATTCTGGTCTCTTCCTCCCCTGAGATAAATGTCTGGGCTATCAGAGCCGGCGCTTCCAAGATCAAGTCTTTGGTCTCAATCAGTTTCCTGAAAACCCCAGCGTGCCCGATGCCCTCAATAAAAAAGTCTCGCAGCATCTCCACTTTGCATGCATCTGGGAACTGACATAGGCTCGCCAGTCGCCGGAGGTCTGCCACGAAGTCTGGAGCGCTTTGCCCTTCTCGCCGCCGGTGCGTGTAAAACCGGTGTCTCGCCATGTGCATGCTGCTCGCCGGTTTAAGGTGTTCCCCGATCAACTTACTGAACTCTTTGAACGTCTTGACCACCAGCTTTTCTGGCGATAGACGGTCCTTCATCAGGGAGTAGGTTCTGGATCCACAAACCGTCAGGAGATGAGCCCTGCGTTTGTCGGCCAAATCCTGTCCCAACCATTCCTTAGTGACAAAACTTTGCTGTAGTCTCTCAATAAAGTCGTCCCAATCATCACCAACACAGTACCTCTCTTCTGTGCTGCTAGTGGCCATGCTCGCGTGGTTTAAATCCAAATTTCTCGTCGCCAATGATATTTCCTTACTATACAGTATAAATGCACACGAGGCCCATACTTGAGAGAAGGTCACTCTGTGACCAGTTACCTTTATCACCAAGACCTCAAGTGAAGAAGGCGGGTAGAGCTTCCCCTTTTATACCTGAAAGTCCAGGTTAGGAGTGTCTCCCACAAGTTCACCCCCTTGTGGTCAACGTTCTCAAGGTGTACAACTTAGGCCAGCTTATACATGGGTTACAATGATAGTTGATTACTTGACAAACCTCTTTCCAAATACTTTCACAAGACATCCATACCCTTTTCAACTTCCAGAGCCAACAGCCCTTCCTTGCATCAATGGAACTGCTGACTCCAGATGAGCAATGACCTGGGAGATGTTCTAGTATTTTTAGAAGTTGAAAACAGAAGTTGCAACACTCTCAAATGTTTTTGGATTTCTTTTAGGTGTGTTGTTTTCAACAACAGAGGAGTTTCTGGAGAGAGACTATTGGTAAGATTTTTTTTTATCCATAAATTCTGTGGAACTGTTTATATCTGCACAACTAAAGTTTATCAGGGGATACTCAAATTAGGGGTTATGTTCCTGCTTCTTGGTACTAGCAAGGTGCCTTGTTTGACAGGAAGGCACATTGGAAATTCAAGCACAAACAGTGCAAAATTATCCACTGCTTGTGCTCAAGTTGTGGGAAAAATACACTCTCCTCCCCCACACACACAATACACATGTTGTCCTTCAGAAAGTCCAACATTTTTTTTATATTGCAACTGTAACAAGTTCTACAGTATTGCAACTATAACAAATGCTACAATATGCCAAAGAGTACAAACATAGGGAAATGACAAGCAGGAAAAGACCAACTGATCCATCAAGCTTGCTCCACATTCATAATGTCTTGAGACACCGCCTACCCCCAGCAGCCGTGTAATCTCCTGAGGTTAAAAAAACAGGAAAACAAACAAAGGGAGAAAAAGATGGAAAACAAAATGTTTTTCAAGGATGTATCACTTGAAAAGGTCGGATGGTGACATAAATTGCAGAAGTGGTATGTGAGCAATTTATAAATCGGCCAAACTGTGAGAATATATTACCGACTTTAAAAATCCTCCCAAACGTTCTTTTTTAAAATATATATGTGCATTCAACCTTTTCAGAACATTATTTTCTCTAACTACCTAACCATTATGGCTACTGAGTTTCCCTTTACAGCTCCATGTTGCAAGCGAACAAGTGAATGCATTTCACAATATTATGAAATCCTAACATGGTTGAAATAAGGATGAGCTGAGTTTTTTTTTAGATCTAAAAGCAAGACACTTGGCTTTGTGCAGTGTGTGTACTGTAGAATAAAATCTATGAAATTGTTTGTAACTACCACTTGGAACCTTGAAAATAAATTATAAGTGTGTAAAAGTTTAATGAACCTTAACTTTGCCAATAAAGAGAGCTAAAATAGATCAACAGTTTTTAAAATGCAAGTGGAGTGCTCCCCAATCACTGAGTTAGTAAATGGTGTGAGCTACACCTAGGCTCAATCCCTGATCTGTGCTGAGATCACCTCAGCACAGAACCGGGACAAAAACAGCCAGCCCATTTTCTCTGCACAATTTTCAGTGTGCTTCCTATTTAGTGATAAAGCAGTTCTTAAAATGAGGTTTCATTCCCTGCTTTCACATTTCATTGTTATACTGCTGCAAAGGAGGGTGGGGAAAATCTCTAAAATGAATTGCATGGCTGCCCTTAGGTTTTCAGATGCCTCCTGGGCAAGGAAATTCCCCAGTATCTACAGGAGCATCTCTAGAGCAACGATCCAGCAGGGCTGGACAGAGATGGCTGATAGGGTCAATGGCAATAGCATCATCCCCAGAACCTGGCTACAATGTCCTGGGGTGCTCCTTCTGGCTCCACATTTAGGTAAGTATTTTTAACAAACTTACCTTTCTGGTGGCAGCCTGCAGAGGTCCCTTTAAGGACTGCCTATAGGCTGCATGTAGACCTGATTTTCATAAATGCAGCTGGTGCTGGCTGCCTCCGGGCAAACTAGTATTGCAGAGGGGACTCAAACAGGCATTAGGCCCCTTATTTGCACATGCAAAGATCCTATTGCTTGTTTCAGACATGGGCCCTGAACACCTGTTATTTTGCCTACATCATAGTAGCAGGCGACGCTCTTCAGGCTCATAGTGATTGTGCACTTCCTGCCCACCAGATTGGAGACTTAACCATTCGTTCAGCAAAGATGTGTGCGTGCCATTGAATTTCTAGGCCATTGGGCTTAGAATTCAAACCTGAAAACTCCCAATTACAGCACTAAGCATAATGCCCACGGTAATGTCAAAACTACAAAATGTAAAATTTTATTTCAGTAACAGGCAAATGTAAGATGGAACTTGGTTCTGATTTGGGAGGACAATCCCAATAATTAATTTGAAAATTGTAATTTTTCTTACTGGAGGAATTTTTTTAAATGCCTGTTTTTCTTCCCAGCCTAGAATTGTACTGAGAATTCTGAATCTGCTAAATTTGAGGTTTTGCAAATTAAAAATGAACTCTTCTTTCTGCAATGGAGTTGCCCACATAACTTACATTGTCAATTTGTATGACTGGTTCTAGACTCCCAGAACATACTGCGCAGCCAACACAGAAGATTTGGAAACAGTAATTTCACATGTGCAGAAAACATTTGCAGAAGCTCCACTGATGGCAACTGGAGTCTCTATGGGCGGGTGAGTTCCCCCATCATCAATATGAGGACACAAGAGGTAGACAAGTACATCATAATGTGTGGTGAAATACAAAGTTTATAAAATTAAAGCAGATGATCGAAGGAATTTCAGATGGATTTTAATGTAGATAAAAGAGGTCATGCATATTGGAACAGGAAACAGGAAAGGTAGAGAAATAAATATTTTTTTTAAAGAAACAACTTGCATTTATATGACACATATGTCACTTGAGGCATCATAAAGTGTTTCATGAAATGAATTACTTTGAAGAGCAGTCACTTTTGTTATGTAAGGGAAACACAGCAGCCATTTTGTGCACAGCAAAGTCCCACAAAAGGCAATGAGATGAATGAGAGAAGAGTATTGGCCAGAACAACAGGAGAATGACAGCAGCTTTTCTTCAAATAATGCCATGGGAATTTTAAATAAATAGGCAGGATCTTAGTTTAACTTCTCATTCAAAGGATTGCATCTCTGATAATGCAACACTCTTGCAGTACAGCGCTGAAGTAGTCTCACATTTAACAATTCTCTTTTTGCTGACATATTTGTAATTTTTTTAAGATTCTCTTCTCAGACTTCCTCTTTGTTGCTTTATCCTTCTCTTAACCTCTTTCCTTATTTTCTTGTATCTCTTATTTTTTAATCATTTTTATTATACTTATAGGCACCATATGCACTCTTACATAAGAACAGAAGAAATAGGAACAGGAAAAGGCCATACAGCCCCTCGAGCCTGCTCCACCATTGAATAAGATCATGACTGATCTGATCATGGACTCCGCTCCACTTCCCCACCTGCTCCCCATAACCCCTTATCCCCTTATCGTTTAAGAAATTGTCTATTTCTGTCTTAAATTTATTCAATGTCCCAGCTTCCACAGCTCTCTGAGGCAGCGAATTCCACAGGTTTACAACCCGCTGAGAAAAGAGATTTCTCCTCATCTCTGTTTTAAATGGGCAGCCCCTTATTCTAAGATCATGTTCTCTAGTTCTAATCTCCCTCATCAGTGGAAACATCCTCTCTGTATCCACCTTGTCAAGCCCCCTCATAATCTTATACGTTTCAATAAGATCACCTCTCATTCTTCTGAATTCCAATGAGTAGAGGACCAACCGACTCAACCTTTCCTCATAAGTCAACCCCCTTATCGCCGGAATCAACCTAGTGAACCTTTTCTGAACTGCCTCCAAAGCAAGTATATCCTTTCATAAATATGGAAACCAAAACTGCCACAGTATTCCAGGTGTGGCCTCACCAATACCTTGTATAGCTGCAGCAAGACTTCCCTGCTTTTATACTCCATACCCTTTGCAATAAAGGCTAAGATACTATTGGCCTTCCTGATCACTTGCTGTACCTGCATACTATTCTTTTGAGTTTCATGCATAAGTATCCCCAGGGCCCGCTGTACTGTGGCACTTTGAAATCTTTCTCCATTTAAATAATAACTTGCTTTTTGATTTTTTTTCCTGCCAAAGTGCATGACCTCACACTTTCCAACATTACATAGAAATATAGAAAACAGGTGCAGGAGCAGACCATTCAGCCCTTCGAGCCTGCACTGCCATTCAATATGATCATGGCCGATCATGCAACTTGAGTACCCCACTCCCGTCTTCTCTCCATACCCCCTGATCCCCTATTTCTTTTCTTTATCAGTAAGTAACCTTCAGCATTGTTGTTGCCAATTTAAGTTTATCTAAGAGTTAAGTCATGGCAGGAGAGCTCGGGCACGTGTTATGCTCCTCCTACACTATGTGGGAAGTCAGGGACGCTTCTGGTGTCCCTGATGACTAAGTGTGCGGGAAGTGCATCCGCCTACAGCTCCTGACGGACCGCATTGCGGCACTGGAGCTGCGGGTGGATTCACTCTGGAGCATCCACGATGCTGAGAATGACGTGAATAGCAAGTTTAGTGAGTTGTCTTACCGCAGGTAAAGGGTACACAGCCAGATAGGGAATGGGTGACCAACAGGAAGAGCAGTGCAAGGAAGGTAGTGCAGGGGTCCCCTGCGGGCATCCCATTGCAAAACAGATACACCGCTTTAGGTACTGTTGAGGGGGATGACTCATCAGGGGAGGACAGTAGCACCAAGTTAATGGCACCGTGGGTGGCTCTGCTGCACAGGAGGGCAGAAAAAAGAGTGGGAGAGAGATAGTGATAGGGAATTCAATTGTAAGGAGAATAGATAGACGTTTCTGCGGCCGCAACCGAGACTCCAGGATGGTATGATGCCTCCCTGGTGCAAGGGTCAAGGATGTCTCGGAGCGGGTGCAAGGCATTCTGAAAAAGGAGGGTGAACAACCAGTTGTCGTGGTGCATATAGGTACCAACGATATAGGTAAGAAATGGGATGAGGTCCTACGAGACGAATTTAGGGAGCTAGGAGCTAAATTAAAAAGTAGGACCTCAAAAGTAGTAATCTCAGGATTGCTACCAGTGCCACATGCTAGTCAGAATAGGAATTGCAGGATAGCTCAGATGAATATGTGGCTTGAGGAGTGGTGCACAAGGGAGGGATTCAAATTCCTGGGACATTGGAACCGGTTCTGGGGGAGTTGGGACCAGTACAAACTGCACCTGGGCAGGACCGGAACCAATGTCCTAGGGGGAGTGTTTGCTAGTGCTGTTCGGGAGGAGTTAAACTAATATGGCAGGGGGATTGGAACCTATGCCGGGAGACAGAGGGAAGTAGAAAGGGGGCAGAAGCAAAAGCTAGAAAGAAGAAAAATAAAAGTAGAGGGCAGAGAAACCTAAGGCAAAAAGCAAAAAGGGCCACGTTACAGCAAAATTCTAAAGGGGCAAAGTGTGTTCAAAAGACAAGCCTGAAGGCTCTGTGCCTCAATGCGAGGAGTATTCGGAATAAGGTGGATGAATTAACTGCGCAGATAGCAGTTAATGGGTATGATGTAATTGACATCACAGAGACATGGCTCCAGGGTGACCAAGGCTGGGAACTCAACATCCAGGGGTATTCAACATTTAGGAAGGATAGACAGAAAGGAAAAGGATGCGGGGTGGCATTGCTGGTTAAAGAGGAAATTAATGCAATTGTAAGAAAGGACATTAGCTTGGATGATGTGGAATCGGTATGGGTGGAGCTACGGAATACCAAGGGGCAGAAAACGCTGGTGGGAGTTGTGTACAGACCCACCAAACAGTAGCAGTAAGGTTGGGGACAGCATCAAACAAGAAATTAGGGATGCATGCAATAAGGGTACAGCAGTTATCATGGGTGACTTTAATCTACATATTTATTGGGCTAACGAAACTGGTTGCAATGCGGTGGAGGAGGATTTCCTGGAGTGTATTAGGGATGGTTTTCTAGACCAGTATGTCAAGGAACAAACTAGGGAGCTGGCCATCCTACACTGGGTGATGTGTAATGAAAAAGGACTAATTAGCAATCTTGTTGTGCGAGGCCCCTTGGAGAAGAGTGACCATAACATGGTAGAATCCTTTATTAAGATGGAGAGTGACACAGTTAAATCAGAAACTAGGGTCCCGAACTTAAGGAAAGGTAACTTCGATGGTTTAAGGCGTGAATTGGCTAGAATAGACTGGCAAATGATACTTAAAGGGTTGATGGTGGATAGGCAATGGCAAACACTTAAAGATCACATGGATGAACTTCAACAATTGTACATCCCTGTCTGGAGTAAAAATAAAATGGGGAAGGTGGCTCAACCGTGGCTGACAAGGGAAATTAAGGATAGTGTTAAATCCAAGGAAGAGGCATATAAATTGGCCAAAAAAAGCACAAACCTGAGGACTGGGAGAAATTTAGAATTCAGCAGAGGAGGACAAAGGGTTTAATTAAGAGTCGGAAAATAGAGTAGGAGAAGAAACTTGCCGGGAACATAAAAACTGAGTGCAGAAGCTTCTACAGATATGTGAAGAGAAAAAGATTAGTGAAGACAAATGTAGGTCCCTTGCAGTCGGATTCAGGTGAATTTATAATGGGGAACAAAGAAATGGCAGACCAAGTGAACAAATACTTTGGTTCTGTCTTCACGAAGGAAGACACAAATAACCTTCCGGAAGTACTAGGGTACCGAGGGTCTAGTGAGAAGGAGGAACTGAAGATATCCTTATTAGGCGGGAAATTGTGTTAGGGAAATTGATGGGATTGAAGGCCGATAAATCCCCGAGGCCTGATAGTCTGCATCCCAGGGTACTTAAGGAAGTGGCCCTAGAAATAGTGGATGCATTGGTGATCATTTTCCAACAGTCTTTCGACTCTGGATCAGTTCCTATGGACTGGAGGGTAGCTAATGTAACACCACTTTTTAAAAAGGGAGGGAGAGAGAAAACGGTTATTTATAGACGGGTTAGCCTGACATCAGTAGTGGGGAATATATTGGAATCAATTATTAAGGACGAAATAGTAGCGCATTTGGAAAGCAGTGACAGGATCAGTACAAGTCAGCATGGATTTCTGAAGGGGAAATCATGCTTGATGAATCTTCTGGAATTTTTTCAGGATGTAACTAATAGAGTGGAAAAGGGAGAACCAGTGGATGTGTTGTATTTGGACTTTCAAAAGGCTTTTGACAAGGTCCCACACAAGAGATTGGTGTCCAAAACCAAAGCACATGGTGTTGGGGGTAATATACTAACGTGGATAGAGAACTGGTTGGCAGACAGGAAGCAGAGAGTTGGGATAAACAGGTCCTTTTCAGAATGGCGGGCAGTGACTGATGGAGTGCCGCAAGGCTCAGTGCTGGGACCGGACCCCAGCTCTTTACAATATACATCAATGATTTAGATGAAGGAATTGAATGTAATATTTCCAAGTTTGCAGATGACACTAAACTGGGTGGCGGTGTGAGCTGTGAGGGGGACGCTAAGAGGCTGCAGGGTGACTTGGATAGGTTAGGTGAGTGGGCAAATGCATGGCAGATGCAGTATAATGTGGATAAATGTGAGGTTATCCACTTTGGGAGCAAAAACGCAAAGACAGAATATTATCTGAATGGCGGCAGATTAGGAAAAGGGGAGGTGCAACAAGACCTGGGTGTCATGGTTCATCAGTCATTGAAAGTTGGCATACAAGTACAGCAGGTGGTGAAGAAGGCAAATGGCAAGTCGGCCTTCATAGCTAGGGGATTTGAGTATAGGAGCAGGGAGGTCTTACTGCAGTTGTACAGGGCCTTGGTGAGGCCTCACCTGGAATATTGTGTTCAGTTTTGGTCTCCTAATCTGAGGAAGAACGTTCTTGTTATTGAGGGAGTACAGCGAAGGTTCACCAGACTGATTGCTGAGGTGTCAGGACTGACATATGAGGAGAGACTGGATCAACTGGGCCTTTACACATTGGAGTTTAGAAGGATGAGAGGGGATCTCATCGAAACATACAAGATTCTGACGGGACGGGACAGGTTAAATGCGGGTACAATGTTCCTGATGTTGGGGAGGTCCAGAACCAGGGGACACAGTCTTAGGATAAGGGGTAGGCATTTTAGGACTGAGATGAGGAGAAACTTCTTCACTCAGAGAGTTGTTAACCTGTGGAATTCCCTGCCGCAGAGTTGTTGATGTCAGTTCATTAGATATATTCAAGAGGGAGTTAGATATGGCCCTTACGGCTAAGGGGATCAAAGGGTATGGAGAGAAAGCAGGAAAGGGGTACTGAGGGAATGATCAGCCATGATCTTATTGAATGGTGGTGCAGGCTCGAAGGGCCGAATGGCCTACTCCTGCACCTATTTTCTATGTTAGCCGTAAGGGCCACATCTAACTCTCTCTTGAATATATTCAACAAACTGGACTCAACAACTTTCTGTGGTAGAAAATTCCACAGGTTCACCACTCACTGGGTGAAAAGGTTTCTCTTCATCTCAGTCCTATATGGCTTACCCCTTACCCTTAGACTGTAACCCCTGGTTCTGGACTTCCCCAACATCAGGAACATTCTTCCTGCATCTAACCTGTCCAGTCCCATCATAATTTTATATTTTTGTATGAGGATCCCCTCTCATTCTTCTAAATGAGTATAAGCCTAGCCGATCCCGTCTTTCTTCATATGTCAGTCCTGCCATCCAGGGAATTATACTCCATCTGCCAAATTTTTGCCCACTCACTTAGCCTGTCTATGTCCTTTTGCAGATTTTTTGTGTCCTCCTCACACATTGCTTTTCCTCCCATCTTTGTATCGTCAGCAAACTTGGCTACTTTACACTCAGTCCCTTCTTCCAAGTCATTAATATAAATTGTAAATAGTTGGGGCCCCAGCATTGATCCCTGCGGCACCTCACTAATTACTGGTTGGCAACCAGAGAATGAACCATTTATCCCAACTCTCTGTTCTCTGTTAGTTAGCCAATCCTCTATCCATGCTAATATATTAACCCCAACCCCGTAAACTTTTATCTTGTGCAGTAACCTTTTATGTGGCACCTTGTCAAATGCCTTCTGGAAGTTCAAATACACCACATCCACTGGTTCCCCTT
Organism: Pristiophorus japonicus; assembly: GCF_044704955.1. Classification (NCBI taxonomy): domain Eukaryota; kingdom Metazoa; phylum Chordata; class Chondrichthyes; family Pristiophoridae; genus Pristiophorus; species Pristiophorus japonicus. Next base: position 441,218,459 of record NC_091977.1, on the reverse strand, counting down.
TATCCACCCTGTTCATTACATCCTCAAAGAATTCCAGCAAATTTGTCAAACATGACTTCCCCTTCATAAGGGGTGGCTCTGCCTGACCAAATTTTGCTTATCCAAATGTCCTACTACTGCTTGTTTAATAATGGACTCCAACATTTTCCCAACCACAGATGTTAGGCTAACTGGTCTATAGTTTCCTGCTTTTTGTCTGCCTCCTTTTTTAAATATGGGCGTTACATTTGCAGTTTTCCAATCTTCTTCAATTTTAACTTTTCTTACCTCTTGATTCACCTTGAAATGAAGTAGTCTTTTTTTTTAGTGATATGGTATATATTCATTTCACAGTTTTGCAATCTCCTTTTTAAAAACATCCTATTCTTGGACCTACAAATGTGCCAATTTCTCTTCCCACTTCTCATCTTTCTAAAATCTGTTCTATATGGTGGTCTTGTTTTTGTACCATCTCTTTTCCTTTCTATTAGGACATTTAAATCACATCATTTATGGTTACTACTCCCAAGATGCTCACTCACATTTAACTTAATCCTAGATTTCACATTGTTCAAGTCCAGCAAGGGAAAAAAATCTTATGTGAGGTTATTATAGGCCGGGGCAGGAGCCGATCAATTGGCAGGCGCTGACTGAAGTTACCAGAGACCATTGATCTCATCTGTCAGCAATAAATGAAATTCTGTCATTGCCGTAAAATTAATCAGACCTGCTGTGATTTGTTGTCAAGTGTTGAATTGTCATTTCAGCTTGTTTTTGATGCTAGATATTGGATTACAGTGCAGTAGTTTTATAGATGTAAAATGGGCGCCTATGGGTCTGATATGGTGGACAGCATACACACGCTCATTCTGCACCACCTGCCGTATTGGTAAAGGCTCCTGTATAGGTGATCAGTGTGCGTGCCTGAAAAAGGTTTTAGGCCCTTTGCATATGCACATAGAGGGCCAAACCCCTGTTTGAGACACCCCCATGTGCCGTGTATGCTGTGATCAGTATTCTAAGGTGCTTGGCAGTGAAATCAGTGGTCCTTAGGGGGTTGCTGCCATCAGAAAGGTAAGTTTTCATTTATTTACTTACCTTATGGTGGTAAGGCAACTACTGGCGCCACTTTAAATTTGCAGGCCGCTGTTCCATCCTTACCAATAGTTCTCTCCTCCCCCGCCCTCCTGTCCTCCAACAGCCCCCTCTCCCCACACCCCCCAACCTGGACTCTCCTTATGATCTTTGTGTCTCTAGGGCCATGACTGGTGCCTGCAGCTTGCCAATAATAAACAAATGAGGCCGGTGGACCAATTTCCTACACCAGGATCACACCCCATTTGGGATGCGATCCATTTTCTAGGCCTCTGCTTTTTTCTACACTGTATCTGATAACAGACAATGAATATATATTGGGAGAAAAAGTGGCAAATGAAAATTATGCCAAGAAATCGCATAGATTAAAGAGATCTCCTAATTAAGTGACATCATAAGCACAATTGCACCACCGGGTCACATGATTCCTATTCTGATCAATATCAGTTGTGGGTTTTTTGTGGTTGTTTGTTAATTAATCAGTGAAAGTCTTATATACACAAGTGATAATTTTGCAAGACTCGAGTGCTTGTGTGGAGCCTCAATAGATGAGTGTGGGTCAGAGTTAGGGTTCTAACATTGTAGCCCCAATTCTCCAGCCCACACTCACTGCTATTGAAGCTTCACACCAACAGGAAAGCCTCAATAAATGAGAGTGTGGATCTGAGATGGAACTTTAACACAATAGCCCCAATTCTCAAATTAACTTATTTTTGCCATATAAATCAGGTAGCACCACAGTTGATTTCCTAGCAACACTGAACTAGGCTCATTCACTGGAATTCCCTCCCTAAACCTCGCTCTGTCCTCCTTTATGACACTCCTTAAAACCTATCTCTTTGACCAAGCTTTTGGTCACCTGTCCTAATAGCTCCTGATGTGGCTCGGTGTCACATTTTATCTGTGAACACTCCTGTGAAACACCTTGGGATGTTTTACTGCATTAAAGATGCGATATAAATGCAAGTTGTTGTTGAACTATCATTTAACATGGGCATCCATTAGAAATGGCGACTATTAGGAAATGGCATGCAGCATGTCCCTCTCGGATGAATATTAAATTAAAACTCTCACGTCGTTGATGGGGAGCTTCTGTTATCACTGGCTCTATCCCAGAACCTAAGACACAGCACAAAGCCAGCAGAAAGCTAGCAGAATAAAACTCCCATCCATTTTCCATTTTTGGCCCCCTGATTTATACCAGAGAACAGACAGCTTTAAAGTGTAATGGAGAACTAAAGTTGCCATCTTCCCATTTACTTTCCAGTTTAAATGTAGCCTACAATAAAATCCATGTGCAAATATATGCAACTGGGACACATATGCTTCTGTTCCTGGCTCAGACATTTCTGATATAGTAAGCGATGTTGCATGTTTATCGAATTATATGCAACAACTTTTAGTGTGTTATTGTATCTTGGAAATGTCAGTAAGTCTCCATACCCCAACACCCTCATACATACACCATCCCCTTGTTGGGAGGTGGGGGAAACACAGATGCACAATCTGTTCCCAGGCTTCTATTAACACCACTCTCAATAGCTACTAAGATATTTACAAAGTCAGCTGGTGTTGCCTCATCCTCTGATTTTCCCTCAAATCAGGGAAAGTGACTCATGAAATGCTTTTAGAGGAGTTTGAGAACTCATCATGTGAAGTATTTTGGTGAAGAATCTGACTCCTACCAATCCATGTCATAGCACACCAGTACATTGGCAAGAAAGGACATCTGAAACAAGTCGTTTTTTCTGTTCTAACTTAATTCAAATAGGAATCCAATGTATTATTTAAAGCTTAGGTAACACAATAATGAATTGTTAAGCCAACTTAATAAGCACATCTTCATTTCGTGCCTGATACAGAATGCTCCTGTTGAATTACCTGGGTAAGACTGGTCAGCAGACCCCACTGAAGGCAGCGGTAGTCTTCTCCATTGGCTGGGATGTATTTGAGTGCACGGCTTCCCTTGAAAAACCACTTAACTGGATATTGTTTAATTACTACTTAACCAATTGTCTACAAGCTTCCATCTACAGGTTGGTATCTGAGGAGTAGGGAGGGCTTGGTATCACAGTGACTGATAACAGTGGCATTTCCTATAATCAGTATTGGAGAGGGTTTTCTTTTTTTGCTATAATTATATAGTCAAATATTAAAATTAAAATAATGCCATGGAGGACTGTTAAAATTAGATACAAGCCTGATGTTCTGGGTGATTGTTATTGCTGAGTTACACAGGGGTTCTGTTCAAGAGGTACTTTTCTCCAGTCTAAAAGTAGAACAGCCATTTTCATATTTTAATTCATCAATTAAACCAAGAGGGCATATGATATGATGATGTGGCATCCTTTCTGCTGGACAGTAGTTTATTAACACCTTAAGGGCCAAAGGGTAGAAATTACTGTTGGCAATATGAAAGTTTAATGTATTTTAATTATATAGTTTAATAATGTAGTTTAATGTATCTGCACCAAATCCTGCTCTCCCCTATTTTGCCGGAAGTGTTAACCAGTTAATGGGGGCGAAATTGGGGTACTTTGCACCTCCAGTTAGCGCCCGTAGGGGGGTGCGTAACAGGGCGCAAATGAGTTTTCACCCGGGCACCTTCCGCTAAATTAAGTTGGGGCTTTGAGGCGGCGCTAACAGATAGCGCCCTGCTCGGCTGCACCCCGTTACCGCCCTGGATGCTAAATTCAGTCGCACGCCTTGCCTTCCCACCTGCCGCTGACAATGACGGCTTCAGCTGTTGAGTTTCAGTGGGAGCCGGCTGGAAGAGCTCTACTTAAAAGCACCATCTTTGGAAAAAAATGTCGTCGGCCAGCTTACTTCCACAAAGGCAGACAGGCATTTTGACAGATTTCAGTGGTTTTCAGTTGAAGGAGTGTTCTGGCTGTTAAACATTCCTGTCTTTCATTGAGGGCAGATTTGAAACGACAACATTTATATTGTTCAATGTGGGCTGTATTGGCACTCGACCTCCTGCTCCAAACTCACCGTCGGAGGCAACTTAGGCAGAGCGAAAGGCAGGGAGGAGGACAGAAAAATGTGGAGGGAGGAGGCCTAACAGTACTGTCAACAGGAGACCTTGACCTCCCAGGATATTCCAGCAACCGTTCTACATCAATTTCACTGAGTAACAGTGTGTTCGAAGGCTGCGCTTCAGCAAGGACGTGATTACAGAGCTCTGCCATCTCCTCCAACCAGACCTCAAGCCTCAGGCCAGGGTGAGGACGGCTCTCTCAGTGGCAGTCAAGGTCACCATCGCGCTCAATTTCCACGCCAGCAGATCCTTCCAGTGTGCAAGAGGAGACATCTCCAACATCTCCCAGTTTACCGTCCACTGCTCCATCCGCGAGGTCACAGATGATTTGTACAGAAGGAAAAGGGATTACATTTCTGTCCCCATGACCAGAGAGAAGCAGTTGAAGCATGCATGTGGCTTTGCCAGGATAGTGGGCACCATTGACTGCACCCACATTACTTTGCGGATACTGCATCACAATCCTGAGGTATTCCGTAACCGCAAAGGCTACCACTCACTGAATGTGCAGTTGGTGTGCGACCACACACGCAGACACCTCACCATCAATACATGCTATCCTGGCAGCAGCCACAATGCATTCATCCTGCGTCAGACTGGTGTGCCAGCTCCGTTCCAGTCACCACATCAAGTTCGCAGCAGGCTGCACGAAGACAAGGGCTATCCACTCTCCACCTGGCTCATGACTCCCCTCCGCAACCCCAACACTCCTGCCTAGCACTCATATAATGAGAGCCATGCCGCCACCGGGAACATAATTGAGCAGACCATCAGAGATCTCAAGCAATAGTTCCGCTGCCTTGACCGCTCGGGAGAAGTCTTCCAGCACTCAGCTGAGCGAGTGTCCCTTTTCGTCGTTATCTGCTGCATACTGCACAATGTAGCTATAATGAGGGTGCAGGCATTGCCACCAGGCATAGCTCCACCACCTCAGGAGGAGGAGGAAACATAGAAACATAGAAAATAGGAGCAGTAGTAGACCATTTGGCCCTTCGAGTCTGCAACACCATTCAATATGATCATGGCTGATCTTCTATCTCAACACCATATTCACGCTTTTTCCCCATACCTCTTGATGCCCTTTGTTTCTAGAAATCTATCTATCTCCCTCTTAAATATATTCAGTGACTTGGCCTCCACAGCCTTCTGTGGTAGAGTATTCCACAGGTACTCCACCCTCTGAGTGAAAAAATTTCTCCTCATCTCTGTCCTAAATTTCCTACCCCATATCCTGAGACTGTGACTCCTTGTCTTAGACTTCCCAGCCAGGGGAATAATCCTCCCCACATCCAGTCTATCCAACCCAGTCAGAATTTTATACGTTTCAATGAGATCCCGTCTCATTCTTCTAAACTCTAGTGAATACAGGCCTAGTCGACCCAATCTTTCCTCATACGACAGTTCTGGTGAACCTTCGCTGCACTCCCTCTGTGGCAGGTATATCCTTTCTTAGGTAAGGAGACCAAAACTGCACCCAATACTCCAGGTGCGGTCTCACTAAGGCCCTGTATAACTGTAGTAAGGCATCCTTGCTCCTGTACTCAAATCCTCTTGCAATGAAGGTCAACATACCATTTGCCTTCCTAACTGCTTGCTGCACCTGCATGTTTGCTTTCAATGACTAGTGTACAAGGACACCCAGGTCCCTCTGTACATCGACATTTCTCAAGCCATCACCATTTAAATAATACTTTGTCCTTATGTTTTTTCTACAAAAGTGGATAACTTCACATTTATCCACATTATACTGCATCTGCCATGTGTTTGCCCACTCACTCAACCTATCTAAATCGCCTTGCAGCGTCTTTGCATCCTCCTCACAACTCACAATCCCATCTAGTTTTGTGCCTTCAGCAAACTTGGAAATATTACATTTGGTTCCATCATCCAATCATTTATATATATTGTGAATGGCTGGGGCCCAAGCACTGATCCGTGTGGTACCACACTCGTCACTGCCCACCACCCCAAAAAAGACCCGTTTATTCCTACTCTCTGTTTCCAAGCCAATACATTACCCCCAATCCTATGTGCTTTAATTTTACATACTAACCTCTTATGTGGGACTTTATCAAAGGCCTTCTGAAAATCCAAATACACTACATCCACTGGTTCTCCCTTATCTATTCTATCAGTTACATCCTCAAAAAACTCCAGTAAGTTTGTCAAATGTGATTTTCCTTTCATAAATCCATGCTGACTTTGTTTAATCCCATTGATATTATCTAAGTGTGCCATTAACACATCCTTTATAATAGACTCTAGCATTTTCCCTACTCCTGATGTCAGGCTAACCAGTCTGTAGTTCCTGTTTTCTCTCCCCTTTTTTAAATAGTGGGGTTACATTTGCCACCCTCCAATCTGCAGGAACTGTTCTATAATCTATAGAATTTTGGAAGATGAACAACCAATGCATCCACTATTTCCATGGCTTCCTCTTTTAGTACTCTGGGATGCAAATCATCAGGCCCTGGGGATTTATCTGCCTTCAGTCCCATTAGTTTCTCCTGTAAAGGAGGAGGAGCAGGAGGAGTACAAGGATGATGATGAAGAAGAGGACGAGGAGGAGCAGGAGCAGCAACACCAGCAACGGAGGAGACAGCCACTCAAATCGCGATTCTGCAAGGACAGTCCACAATCGTCTCATCAGACTTCGATTCCAGTAATTCCACCCCACTTCCCGATTTTCCCTGCATGTCCCCATCAGCACATCCATTTCCCCTTCCATACCACAGCCCCAAAACTGAATTGAGAGACACCACCAAAGATGCAACATTCCAATTAAAGTTTATCTCATAACATTTAACAGTATCATAAACAACAATTATATTTAAGAATCACCCTTGTGCAATTCCTTATATCCCCTCTTAGCACATGGTTTAACTATTCTACAGCTCCTCTGTAGTGTGTCCCCTATGGCTGCAGCACGGCTGTTGGAAGGCTGCTGTGGGTCAGGGCCAGAGACTAGAGGTGGCCATGCAGGACGCCCTCGACCAGCTCTGGGCCTGGAAGGCCCAGCTGCAGACTGCACCACCTCAGGCTGGGCAGTGGCAGTCTGGGCTGGCTTGCTGCCAGGTAGCAGCAAGGGCAATGGCAGAGTGGTAGTGTTGGGAGCATGAATGCTGTCATCCTGAGGCCAGCAGGTTCCTGCTCCACTGATCCACTGCCACTCCCCTGGGGCAGCATCTTAGCATCTACACCAATCTGCTCGAGCACAGATTGGTGGTCTGTTGCGTCACTGAGATCCCCAGTCGACTATGGTGGACCCAGCGGTGATGGCAGCAGTCAGTGCACGGGTGAGACTTGCTGCCACCAACTATTGTCTGCATTACAACTCTGAGACATTGCATTACTTCTGCCTGTGCTGCAATGGAAACTGCCACATCGCCCATGACACACGTATGAAGTCTGGTTCTGCACAGTCTCTCCATCGTCTGCAGACCAGCAATGATGGGCTCCATGGTGTGCGCAGAGCTCTCTGCAGTACTGTTGGAGTACATGGCCATCACCCCTCTTGCGAATACCTCCCCATCAAGATCCTCATTTGAGTTGTGCATCAGAACTTGCGCACAAACACTCCCTCCAGGGAGCTAACCTTGCTGCAGCCCGCTAGGCCCCAATGCAGACCCCTTTGCTAAGCTAACCTCTAAGGACCGCATAGTGCCAGTGGTGCCTGGTGGTACCTGCGGGTGAGAGATGCAATGATGCAGTGCTTGGTTCCTCCTCCTCCTCTTCTCTCTCCTCAGTGTCAAGGGGGGCTCATGTACAGGCTGTACATCTGCTTGCTTATTATCTGAAAACATAAATGGCACGTGATTTGCGTTAAGGTGAGGGCAGGAGCCAGGAATGAAGCAAGGAAGGCAGCTGGAAAGTGATAAAGCCTTCTGGTGTGACGGGATAAAGATACTGCTGTTGCCCCCAATGGGGTCAATGTCTCCACCAGCCATGGCACCCACCACCTGCGGGCCAATGAGCCACAGCACTCACTCCTCCAGGTCAGACAGCTCCTACAGTTGAGGTTTATCCCTGCCAGTCCTCTGCTGCTCCCTCATATTATGTGCCATCTTAGAAACATAGAAACATAGAAAATAGGTGCAGGAGTAGCCCATTCGGCCCTTCGAGCCGGCACCACCATTCAATAAGATCATGGCTGATCATTCACCTCAGTACCTCTTTCCTGCTTTCTCTCCATACCTCTTGATCCCTTTAGCCATAAAGGCCACATCTAACTCCCTCTTGAATATATCCAATGAACTGGCATCTACAACTCTCTGCGGTAGGGAATTCCACAGGTTAACAACTCTCTGAGTGAAAAAGTTTCTCCTCATCGCAGTCCTAAATGGCTTACCCCTTATCCTAAGACTGTGTCCCCTGCTTCTGGACTTCCCAAACATCGGGAACATTCTTCCTGCATCTAACCTGTCCAGTCCCGTCAGAATTTTATATGTTTCTATGAGATCCCCTCTCATCCTTCTAAACTCCAGTGAATAAAGGCCCAGTCGATCCAGTCTCTCCTCATATGTCAGTCCAGCCATTCCGGGAATCAGTCTGGTGAACCTTCCCTCAATAGCAAGAACGTCCTTCCTCAGATTAGGAGACCAAAACTGAACACAATATTCCAGGTGAGGCCTCACCAAGGCCCTGCACAACCGCAGTAAGACCTCCCTGCTCCTATACTCAAAACCCCTAGCTATGAAGGCCAATATACCATTTGCCTTCTTCACCGCCTGCTGTACCTGCATGCCAACTTTCAATGACTGATGTACCATGACACCCAGGTCTCGTTGCACCTCCTCTTTTCCTAATCTACCGCCATTCAGATAATATTCTGCCTTCATGTTTTTGCCCCCCAAAGTGGATAACCTCACATTTATCCACATTATACTGCATCTGCCATGCATTTGCCCACTCACCTAACCTGTCCAAGTCACCCTGCAGTCTCTTAGCGTCCCCCTCACAGCTCACACCACCACCCAGTTTAGTGTCATCTGCAAACTTGGAGATATTACACTCGATTCCTTCATCCAAATCATTGATGTATATTGTAAAGAGCTGGGGTCCCAGCACTGAGCCCTGCGGCACTCCACTAGTCACTGCCTGCCATTCTGAAAAGGACCCATTTATCCCGACTCTCTGCTTTCTGTCTACCAACCAGTTCTCTATCCACGTCAGTACATTACCCCCTGGACTCTTACTCATGCAAGTTCCTTTCTTTTGCAGGTCGGGAACATAAAAACCATGTGCTTTAATTTTGCACACCAATCTCTTGTGTGGGACCTTGTCAAAAGCCTTTTGAAAGTCCAAATACACCACATCCACTGGTTCTCCCTTGTCCACTCTGCTAGTTACATCCTCAAAAAATTCCAGAAGATTTGGCAAGCATGATTTCCCTTTCATAAATCCATGTTGACTTGGACCGATCCTGTCACTGCTTTCCAAATGCGCTGTTATTTCATCTTTAATAATTGAATCCAACATTTTCCCCACTACTGATGTCAGGCTAACCCATCTATGATTACCCATTTTCTCTCTCCCTCCCTTTTTAAAAAGTGGTGTTACATTAGCTACCCTCCAGTTCATAAGAACTGATCCAGAGTCGATAGACTGTTGGAAAATGATCACTAATGCATCCACTATTTCTGGGGCCACTTTCCTAAGTACTCTGGGATGCAGACTATCAGGCTCCGGGGATTTATCGGCCTTCAATCCCATCAATTTCCCTAACACAATTTCCCGCCTAATAAGGATATCCTTCAGTTCCTCCTTCTCACTAGACCCTCGGTCCCCAGTACTTCCAGAAGGTTATTTGTGTCTTCCTTTGTTCAATTGGTCTGCCATTTCTTTGTTCCCCATTATAAATTCACCTGTATCTGACTGCAAGGGACCTACGTTTGGCTTCACTAATCTTTTACTCTTCACATATCTGTAGAAGCTTTTGCAGTCAGTTTTTATGTTCCCGGCCTGCAAAAGAAAGGAACTTGTGTGAGTAAGAATCCAGGGGCCCGAAATTCAGTACTGCTGGAAAGCTAGTGCTCCCCCCACCTTTTTGTGGCCATTAACGCCGAAACGCCGAAATTGTATTGTGCTGGGCCACCCCACATTCAGCTCCAAAATTGAACAAATGGGTTCCAGCGCTAATGAACTCTTCCAAAGTGGATTTTTCAGCGGTATGGCTGTCTTAATTTGAGCATTATCACCACTGAGAAATTCAGCATGCAGGTAAGAGTTTCTAACGAGCCAGTTGAAAAAAGGCCAGGGTTTGCAGCCAGGCCCTGAGAGGGGAAAGAGATTGGAAGGAATCTGGAAGGACGGCTGGTGTAAGGTGCAAGTAGAGCCAATAGGTTCACTGATATGGAGGTGGAGACTGTTATGTATTAATGCTTGGGGGTCACCAGACACCAGAGAGCGCCGCAGTTGGAGGTCATCGGGCTGTACGCATGTGGCATGTGTGCTTGCTCACCTGTATATAAGCTGGGTATCTTTGTGAAGCTGGCACTCTTGGGCTGGAATAAAGATGGATCAGGTTGCACCTGAGTGAGTTTACAGTAACCAGACTCTTGAGTCATTACAATTGACGACGAGGTAATTTAAGAACCTTCGCATGCACAATGGGCACTGTTGGAATCCTGGAGAGATTCATGGAGGGCGAGGATTGGGCGGATTTTGTCGACCACCTGGATCAGTATTTTGTGGCCAACGGCATGGAGGCAGAGGCCTACGCAGTTAAGCGCAGGGCAGTCCTCCTCACCGTTTGTGGTCCGAAAATTTATGGCCTCATGAAGAATCTTCTCTTGCCTGTATGTCCAGCGGAAAAAGAGTACGAGGAATTGTGTACGTTGGTGGGTAACCATCTGAAGCCAAAAGAGGGGATCATTATATCACGCTGCTGTTTCTACACGCATGTTCGTGCTGAGGACCAGGACGTGTCGGGATTTGTCGCTGACCTGCGATGTCTTGTTGAGCCGTGTAAGTTTGGGAACATGCTGGAAGACATGCTGCGTGATGTCTTCGTGATAGGCATCAACCATGATGCGATCCTCATGAAGCGGTTGGCTGCAGAGATGCTGGATTTGAAAAAGGCCATCGCGACTGCCCAGACATGCATGATGACGGATGATAATTTGAGGCAGATATCATCGACGAGTCAGAGTCCCACAGCAAGCATGTAAACAAGATGGCGTCGTCTTCGGGCAGAGCTGCTTACGCGAAACCTGCCGCTGCTCAGAGCCCGGCAACTGGTTCGAACCAGATTTCACCTGTTGGCTTTGTGGGGGCAATCATCGGCCTCATCAGTGTTGGTTTAGACAATACTCATGCAATGGATGTTCGAAAGTGGGGCACCTTCACAGGATGTGTCCACAAAGGAGCAAGCATAGTGCGGCTCACCACATGGTTGATGAGGACCAGTTCAGTGATGGCCCGGATACGCAACCCAAGGACGAAGTGAATGGACTGTATTCATTCCTGAGCAAGAGCCAGCCAATAGTCATTAATGTGAAGCTGAATGGCGTACCTGTATCAATGGAGCTGGACACGGGTGCGAGCCAGTCGATAATGAGCCAAAGGCCATTCGACAAGCTGTGGGACACTAAGGCTGCGAAACCGAAGCTGAGTCCAGTCAATGCGAGGTTGCGTAGTTACACTAAGTAACTCATACCAGTGCTCAGCACTGCAGCAATCGAGGTGTCATATTATGGTATGGTTCACAAGCTGCCATTATGGATCGTCCCAAGTAATGGTTCAATGCTGTTCGGCAGGAATTGTCTCGAGAAAATCAAGCTGAACTAGAATGATGTCAAAATGTTACCCTCGGTGGATGATATTTCGTGTGCTCAAGTATTTAAAAAGTTTCCTTATTTGTTTGAACCAAGCATTGGCAATTTTACGGGAGCCAAGGTGCCGATTCACCTGGACTCCACTGCAAGACCTGTCTATCACAAAGCTCGGTCTGTTCCGTACATGATGAGGGAGAAGGTTGAAATTGAACTTGACAGACTCCAGCGTGAAGGGATCATATCATCGGTCGAGTTTAACAAGTGGGCTGGTCCCATTGTCCATTGTTCCTGTGTTGAAGAGTGATGGCACTGTCAGGATTTGTGGAGACCACAAGGTTACGATTAACCGGTTTTTGAAACAGGATCAGTATCCGTTACCGAGGGCTGATGATCTGTTCGCCATGCTAGCTGGTGGAAAGGCGTTCACGAAACTGGATCTGACGTCGGCCTATATGACACCGAAGCTTGTCGACACTTCAAAGAAACTCACCTGCATCAACATCCATAAAGGACTGTTTGACTACAACAGGTGTCCTTTTGGGATTCGTTCGGCTGCATCCATATTTCAGAGGAATATGGAGAGTTTACTGAAGTCCGTTCCTAGAATTGTCGTGTTTCAAGGTGACATTCTGGTCACAGGTCACGACACTGCTGAACGTCTGAACAATCTTGAAGTCCTACAGCGTCTGGACAAAGTGGGACTCAGGCTGAAATGCTCGAAGTGTGTATTCATGGCACCTGAAGTTGAATTCCTCGGGAGGACGATTGCTGCTGATAGCATCAGGCTTTTGATTCGCAAACCGAGGCCATCAAAAATGCACCCAGGCCTCAGAATGTGACGGAGCTGCGTTGGGCTACACAACTACTTTGGTCATTTCTTACCCAGATTGAGCACTTTACTAGAGATACTGCATGTGTTACTAAGAAAAGGCGACAACTGGGGTGTGTCTCAAGATAGAGCCTTTGAGAAAGCCAAGTAGCTGCTATGTTCAAACAAGTTGCTTGTTCATTATGATCCGTGTAAGCATCTTGTATTGGCCTGTGATGCTTCATCATATGGGATTGGTTGCGTACTCCAACAAGCAAATGAATCGGGCAAGTTACAACCTGTTGCGTATGCTTTGAGAAGTCTGTCTAAAGTGGAAACAGCTTACAGTATGGTAGAGAAAGAAGCTTTGGCCTGTGTGTATGGGGTAAAAAAAAATGCACCAGTACCTGTTTGGTCTTCGTTTTGAACTAGAAACGGATCACAAGCTGTCATGTATTCAACCAGCATTGTAACCCATGTATAATCTGACCTAAGTTGTACACTGTGAGAACAATGACCACTAGGTGGGAGACACTCCTAACCTGGGCCTTCAGGTACAAAAGGAGAAGCTCCACCCACCTTCATCACTTGGAGTGCTAAGGAATAAAAGACAGGTCACAGACTGACCTCTCAAGCATGGGCCTCATGTGCATTTATAATGTATAGTAAGGGCCTATTAATGGCGACGAGAAACTGGGATTTAAACCATGCGAGCATGGCCACTAGCAGAACAGACGAGAGGTACTGTGTTAAGGAATGGTTGGGACAGAGATTCAACATTGTTAAAGCAGCAGACAGTTCTCCAGGCAGACAGGGGCAATCGGGCATGCCCCAACATGGAGTCGAACCCAGAGGGGGAGTTCAACAGAGACAATGGCAAGCTGAACGGCAATTCACGCCATTGCAAGGGACAATGCGGCCAATAATGGGGCCATCAACATCTGTTAATGGCGCACTCAAGGACAATAACAGGGGCAGTCAGGGACGATCGACTGGCAAGGGACCTTTTGTTTCCAACAACAGCTCATGTTGGAGGCGTGGAGGCACACACTCAGCCGGAGTTTGCAGAGATGAGCAAAATACCTGCAGAAATTGCAGAAATGAACGCTGGGGGAAATCGCTGGAAGCTGAAGTTCAGCGAGTTCATGTGGAGCACGTATACAGTTCATACACCAGGACTCCACCGATAATGATGAAAGTGCTCCTCAATGGCATCCCAGTATCAATGGAGTTAGACACGGGGGCCAGCCAGTCTCTGATGGGTATCAAACAGTTCGAAAAGTTTTGGGCGTCCAAGGCCAGGAGGCCAAAACTATCGGCAATTGATGCACAGCTACGGACTTACACAAAACAGATCTGGGACTTTGTGTTCGCAGGTGCAACACATGTGCCCAGCTGGGCAATGCGCCCAGGGAAGCCCCCCTTAGCCCCTGGCCATGGCCCACCAAGCCTTGATCACGCATCCATGTGGACTACGCAGGTCCTTTCATGGGAAAAATGTTTTTGGTGTAGTAGACGCCTACTCCAAATGGATCGAGTGTGACATTTTAAATTCAAGCACATCCTCTGCCACGGTAGAAAGTCTACGGGCAATGTTCGCCACCCATGGTCTACCGGACGTCTTGGTCAGCGACAATGGCCTGTGCTTCACAAGCACTGAATTCCAGGACTTCATGGCAGGCAATGGAATTAACCATGTTAGAATGGCACCGTTCAAGCCGGCCTCAAACGGCCAGACAGAACGAGCAGTGCAGATAATCAAACAGGGGATGCTCAGAATCCAAGGGGGTTCCCTACAAAGACGCTTATCACGCCTCCTGTTGGCCTATAGATCCCGACCACACTCGCTCACAGGGGTTCCACCCGCAGAACTGCTAATGAAAAGGACGCTCAAAACCCGGCTATCCCTTATACACCCCACCATGAAAGAAATTGTCGAGAGCAGGCGCCAGCCAAAATATGACTACCATGACAAAAATGCGAGGGCGCGATGTATTGATGTAAATGATCCTGTTTTTGTCCTCAACTACGCTGCAGGGCCCAAATGGCTCGCAGGCACTGTGATTGCCAAAGAGGGAAATAGGATTCTGGTAGTTAAACTTACCAATGGACAAATCTGCCATAAACACGTGGATCAAACAAAAAGGAGGTTCAGCAACCCCACAGAAGAAGCAGAGGAAGAACACGATGTAGAGTTCACTCCACCACAGGTGACCGAACACCGGAACCAAAGGGAGGAGAGCCCAATCACTGTGGGCAGTCTGGATAGGCCTAAGGCACCGCAAACAGCAGACACTCAGGCCAGTGCCCAACAACCGGACCCCAACTCAGGCGCTCTACAAGAGAGCGTAAACCACCAGAGAGACTTAACCTGTGATCCCAATAAGACTTTGGGGGGGAGGTGATGTCATGTATTCAACCAGCATTGTAACCCATGTATAATCTGACCTAAGTTGTACACTGTGAGAACAATGACCACTAGGTGGGAGACACTCCTAACCTGGGCCTTCAGGTACAAAAGGGGAAGCTCCACCCACCTTCATCACTTGGAGTGCTAAGGAATAAAGGACAGGTCACAGACTGACCTTCTCTCAAGCATGGGCCTCGTGTGCATTTATACTGTATAGTAAGGACCTATCACAAGCCACTCATTTCATTGTTTGCGGAAAACAAAGATATTAACATTGTCTGCCTATGACTACGTCATCTGTCATAGACCTGGTACTGAGAATTGTGCCAATGCACTGAGTCGTCTGCCCTTACCCACAACTGAGATGGAGACGCCTTAACCTGCAGATCTACTGTGAGGAATGGATGCTTTTGAGAGTGAAGGAACCCCTGTCACTGCTCAACAAGTTAGGATCTGGACCTATTTTATCGGTTGTGAAATGGTGTGTACTCAGTGGTGATTGATCTGCCATACCTATGAAGATGCATGAGGAGACCAAACCTTACAACTGTCGCAAGGATGAGCTGTCCATTCAGTCAGACTGTTTACTGTGGGGTAATCATGTAATCATGCCTAAGAAAGGTAGAGAAACATTCGTACATGAACTTCATAGCACTCATCCTCGTATTGTCATGATGAAGTCCATTGCTAGGTCTCATGTATGGTGGCCTGGAATTGACTCTGATCTGGAATCATGTGTGCATCAGTGCAATACTTGCAGGCAGCTATGTAAAGTACCAGCGGAATCTCCGCTGAGTCTTTGGTCATAGCCATCCAAATCATGGTTGAGGATCCACATTGATTTTGCGGGCCCCTTCCGAGGAAAGATATTTTTTGTCGTAGTGGATGCATATTCTAAGTGGATAGAGTGTGTTATTATGTCATCCAGCATGTCTACAGCTATCATTGAGAGCCTTCGTATCATGTTTGCTACTCATGGTTTGCCTGACATTGTTGTGAGCGACAATGGATCTTGCTTCACAAGTCTTAAATTCCAGGAGTTCATGAAACTCAATGGCATCAGACATGTGAGATCAGCTCCATTCAAGCCTACTTCTAATGGTCAAGCAAAACGTGCCATTCAAACAATCAAGCAAAGTATGAAACGTGTAACTCGGGGTTCACTGCAGAGACGGTTGTCATGTATATTGCTCAGTTACAGGTCAACACCTCATACGCTTACTGGGGTTCCTCCTGCTGAACTACTGATGAAGAGAAATCTCAAGACCAGGCTTTCTCTTGTTCATCCTGATTTGAATGATCGTGTTGAAAACAGATGTCAAAGTCAGCAATGGTGTCATGATCGTGTTGCCGTGTCACGTGACATCTCAGTCAACGATCCGGTTTATGTACTGAACTATGGTCAAAGTGCAAAGTGGATCGCCGGCACTGTTACAGCCAAGGAGGGTAGCAGAGTGTTTATTGTCATGCTCAAGAATGAGCAAACATGCAGGAAACACCTTGACCAGGTTAAACTGTGGCACATGGATGAACTGGAACTGAGCGAGGAAGATGCAGTCAGTGACCAACCAACCATTGTTCACTCATCAGAGGACTCTGCTGACATTACTGACTCTGAACCTTCAGTCTCTGATGTGGTCATGACTACTCAGCCCACAGTCTCAACGGACTCAGAACGCACACCCAGAGCCAAAGTTGAATTGAGACGATCAACTCGTGAGAGGAAAGCCCCAGACCGTCTTAATTTGTAAAAAGACTGTTGTTAAGATTTTAAAAGGGGGATGTTGTTATGTATTAATGTTTGGGGGTCACCAGACCCCAGAGGGCACCGCGGTCAGAGGTCATTGGGCTGTATGCATGTGACATGTGTGCTTGGTCATCTGTATATAAGCTGTGTGTCTTTGTCAAGCTGGCACTCTTGGCTGGAATAAAGATGGATCAGGTTGCACCTGAGTGAGTTTACAGTAACCAGACTCTTGAGTCATTACAGAGACACTGATGGACGGAGTGGAGTTCAGAAGAAGAATACTGTTTCATGTCGAGGGGATAACTGGCAGACCGGCAGTACATAATGCCTGGAGGGAGATTACAGGGGAGGTGTCAGGCACCTCCATATATGTGAGGACGCACCCTCCCAGGAGGGTGCTGGCCAGTCTGCACCCAGCCCTTCCAGGGTGGCAATGGGTCGACGCCTCCTATCTCTGGAGCGATGGGGATCCTCCTCCTCCTCCTGCGTCGCCTTCTCCTCCTCTTGCACTGCCTCCTCCTCCTCAGGTGGTACTGCTGGCTTGACATCCAGCGGCTGTCCCCTCATGGTGGCCAGGTTGTGCAGCATGCAGCAGAGCACGACGATTATGGAGACCCGTTGAGGAGAGTACTGCAAGGTGCCACCAGAGCGGTCCAGGCACCGAACCTTTGCTCAAGGATGCCTATGCACTGCTCGATGATACACCTGGTGGCACAATGAGCGGCATTGTATGCATGCTCTGATGCTGTCCTGGGATTCTGCAGTGGAGTGAGCAGCCAAGTGGACATGGGATATCCCTTGTCCCCAAGCAGCCAACCACAATCCTGATTCGGGCCAATGAAGACGGCGGGCACACTGGTCTGGCACAGAATGAACAAATCATGGCTGCTTCCTCCCTTGTCCGCTGCCTGTCTGCACGGTGCTGACGGCGATGCCTTCTCCTGCGTGCTGCCCTGCTTCTGAGCAGATATACCAGGAGTCATCCTCCCAACACTCCTCCCATCCTCAGGGTGAACCCTGCTAAGCAGGTCTCTGCAGCGCACAGGACTCCACTAAAGAGTCAGACCTGAAAGTTGTACAAAAGTACAAGGCTATGTGCAAACCTCTGAGCAGCACTCAGCAGATTGAATGGAGCCAAAATAATTAATAAAACTATTAAAAGATAAATATAGTGGATGCTGTAATCTTGAACAAAAATACTAAAATTAATCAAACTATTTCCCTACCAAAGGGCCCCGATCGCTGCTACACTCCAACAGTGTCCCATTCGAGCACCGACTCGAATACCTCGCAGGGGCACCATTGGGAACAGGCTTACCTTTTTGCAGTTGAAAATTCCGGTCCTGATGGCTTTTCAGCGGCCTGTACGCTGCAGAGCTCTCCGCTGGAAAGTCTCCTTTACAGCGGCTTCACCGTGCCATTTCTGGCGGAAGTGAACACCGCTCAAATCCCCCCACCCCCGAGCTGAATATGGCTCAGGGAGGGAAAATCATCCGACCACGGCGGCCAATCGATATCGGTCACCCACCCAAACTCCGCGGTAGCCGTCCCTTCGGGGATGGTAAATTTCAGCCCCCAGCTATGTATGTGGGAGATATGCCTGCCATCATTGAATAGCTGTGAATTTAGGCAAGGCATAAGATGAGGATGTGAGGTGAGTAGCTGCATATGTTTAGTGGGTGAGTGGTGGAGGAGTGGTGATTTTCTCAGTGTGCACAGACAGAGGTTCAGAGGCTGGTATATAGGAGGTGTGGAAGCATGTACTCACCTTCACCACCGACTGAGATCGTTGAACTTCTTCTGGCACTGTCAGGGTTCGATCAACTACAGTGCCGACCGGTACCTACTCGGCCACTTCTCTCCACATCGCCCTGAAGACCTGTAGCAATGGCCTCCTTACAGATGCGGGGAACAGTGCATCCCTCCTTCTCCTCACTGCCCCCAACAATGCCTCCAATGCCACATCATTGAATTGCCTTGCCCAGGATTTCCAGCAGCCAACCCAGAAAGTTGTTTCAGTAGCTCACAGCTCTCCCTTAAATGCAGCACTGCTGAAAATGAGCAGGTGCAGCTTGATATAACCTCCCCTCTAAAAGCTGGAATCAGCCAGTGTGAAGGATTGAAGGATGATTGCTGAATACAAGTCACCTGAAATTGGGTAGCGCTCTGCCATTAGCACCCCTGCAGTGCCCACAGAGGTCATTAGCGCCTCATTTATCACCCCCTTCCTTCCTCTGGCGCTAAAGCCCAATTTAGCAGAAGTTAGCAATCGTTTGCACCTGGCGCTAACTTTTCAAAATTTTATAAGTTAACACCCCAAACAGGACAATACCGAATTTCACTGCTAATGTCTCTGTTAAACTATCATGTTAGGCTTTTATATAATAACATTGCCAACAGTCATTTCTACCTCAACTTTTAGTGATACAAGGCTGAATTTTAGACACAGATTTGCTCAGATCTTTCAGATGAGTTCAGTTGTCATTTCACTATGACCTCCTTTGATACAGAGGTAATGCAACACATTATTTTAATTTACATTGTTAAATTCAATAGTTCTTAGTGTACTTTAAGTACTTTATATTACTTGTAAAGCCATCACTACATTAATTTCTCTTGAGAAGTCCTTAATCCTCAGGGGAGGGATTAGCGATGATAAAAGATTTTTGGCTGCATCTTATAATTTAAGCCGTGGAAAGACAAATATTTAATTAGACACATTTAAAGAATTTTCATGGAAAATAAACTTTCATCATCTAAACAGTTTGAAACTCTTTGTTAAACTCATTAGAATAATTGAGTCACATAATTTATGAGAGCCCTCCACATAATTTCTGATACACTTCATTTCTAATAAACTTACAATAATGAAATAATATTCAGACTTTAAATTGTGCTCATGTCTTCTACGCATTAGATGGAATGTTTACTGAGAGTATCTCACCTAAAGGAGCAGCTGACTTTCAATTGAAAGCCCTAATTAATATAAGTAAATCTCCCCTTGGTATCAGCATACAGGAAGTAGCAGAGTCTCACTTTTTTGGGAGAGAGTGCCATGTTTAACTTGTTTTTTTACCTGTATCTGTACATGTAGGTCAGTGAAGGGACAACAACATCAGTTTTTAATCAGCATAAAGAGATTGTTAATTGCCTATGTGCTTCCAACAAATGAATGTTATCATTTAATTAATACTTGAATAACCTAATTGCACGCAAATAATTTTATAATATTTAAGCCCTAGACAATTTTTAACTTTTTTTTTCTTGTTTACCCTTTCGCTCCTTAAAAGTGATGGCTTGCGCTGAGATTAGGACCTTGAAATTGGATATAGTCCGAAAACGGGCAGTGTAATGGGCCAGAAAATTCATGCTGCCTGCTCATTTACATGATTGGAGTGTTGATCTCCACACTAAACGCGCTGTTGATTGACTTAGCGCTCAACAGTTGGGCCAATATCGGGTGCAGTCTAATGGCCAGTAATGTTTGGCCTCGTCTCTCTCCACTACTTAAAGGGGAGGTGCTTTGATGCAGCAGCACTTCATTGTGATTGGAGGTTGAAGAGATGGCTCAGCAACAACAGCAGCAACACAGAGAACGAGCCAGAAGATTCTCGGATATGACTCGAGGCATTGGTCATGTCAGTGGAGAAAAGGTGGGGTTTCCTGTTCCCGCAATGTGGCAGGAAGCTATCAAAGCCCACTTGTAGAATGCTCTGGCAAGAGATAGCTAGGTATGTCACGGCCAAGAGTTTCGTGCTGAGGACCTGGATCCAGTGCCAAAAGAATTTTAATGGCCTCACACAGCAGGTCAAGGTATGTGAAGGCTTCAGCAAATGCCATATCCTACCATCTGCACCACAAGCCTCACACACTACTCAATGCACCACACCCATCACTCACCTACCAACAATCTCTAGCTATCACCACTCATGCCTCACAATCCTGGCTTCACTTCACCCTCACAAGCTTCATCATCATAGGCAGTCCTTCTAAAAGTGAGTTCTTAGGTGACTGAACAGTCCAATACAGGAATTACAGTCTCTGTCACAGATGGGACAGGCAGTCGTTGAAGGAAAGGGTGGGTGGGACTGGTTTGCCGCACACTCACTCTGCTGCCTGCATGCTCTCTGCAATGAGACTCGAGATACTCAGCGCCCTCCCAGATGCACTTCCTCCACTTAGGGCGGTCTTTCGCCAGGGACTCCCAGGTGCCGGTGGGGCTGTTGCATTTTATCAAGGAGGCTTTGAGAGTGTCCTTGAAACGTTTCCTCTGCCCACCTTGGGCTCGCTTGCCATGTAGGAGTTCTGAGTAGAGCACATGCTTTGGGAGTCTTGTCTCAGGCATGCAAGCTTACCACTGCTGCAACACACACACACACACACACACACACACACACATCTCACACCTTGCACACACTGACAGCTATTCAACTATGGCAGGCACATCACCCAACACATTGCACCACACTTACTCACACACTTTCCTTTCTCCTTGAAGGCCAAGGAGGCTCACAACCGCGAGGAGCAGCGGCAAACGGGAGGCGGCCAAGTCCTTTAGAGACCTTGAGCCAACTGGAGGAGACGGTGCTCAACATCATTGGAGGGGAAGTCACCGAGGCCATAGCAACTGGCAAAGTTGAAGCCTTTGGGGACAACAATGGTATGCTCATTCCTAATCCTTCTTCTCGCATCCCACATTCCCCTCATCCCACAATCTCTTCTCACTTATAAGCTGCTAATGGTGTACGCATGGATATCTTGCTTTCCCCCCCTTCCCGCACCACAATCTGACTCTTGTGCCTTTCTGCTTTCAGATAACCAAGAACTGTCCACATTCATGGAGGAGAGTGGCAATGAAGAAAAAGATATACCATCACTGCATCTGACACTTGCAGACACCAGCTCAGAAAATGGCCAGGATGTCGATCGCTGGAGGGATGAAATCTTCCCAGCTCCAATGGATCTTCTCTATCCACCTTCTTCCAAGTAGCGTTGGTCCATCACCTGCAACAATCCAGAGGGGTAACTTGTGCACCGTGCCATCATGGAGTACCTTTACATCCGCACTACCAACGACTGGGATAAGTTCATTGGTGTAGGTGCGCAGCTTTGCCTGAACCAGGACCAACTTGGGTCATTCAGCCTGATTGACCCATAGCCTCACAAAAGCTTCTTGGTTCATTACTGACTGGCTCACCCCTGTGTCCACTTCCATGAAGATTGGAACGCCATTTATCTCAACTTCCATCCTCAACGGAGAACATTCGGTGGTGCAGGTAAACATGCTACATACCTCGTCGTGGGGCTGAGTTGCCTCTCTGACTATCATTTCATAATCCGCGCTGAATTCATGGCCATCTGCAGACTCTTCATCAACACAGTGAGTCATATTTTTTTTACACATTCACTGAAGGTGGCCCCTTGTGCTGCAGCCTTTACATACATAGTCTTTAAAACGGCACTGGTGAGCCCTGTGATTCCCTCTTCAACGCCAACATGGTGCTACTCGATTAGCCCCCCTCGGCGGACTCTGAGTTAAGGGACTCGGGGGCCTGTTCTCTCTCCCCTGAGAAGATTCACGTTCTACAGTCCAGCCTCTAAAAGGCAACACTCTGTGCACAGTACTTGCCGAGTTTGAGTCCTGAGGATGAGTCATCCGCCTAGAACCACAGGTCGAGGTCATGAATGCCTGGCTCACGGAGTGGCCTTCTGCAGTGCGACTGTGGTATCCGCAGCTAGTAGCTTATGAAGAAGGCCCTCATGGCCAATTCTGATGACAAAGATATCCTGCAGTGCTTCGGTGAGATAGTCACCGAAATCACACGGTGCCACCAGCCTCCTGAGGTCTGCAGCATATTTCCCAATCTCCTGGCCTTCGGGCCGTCTGTGTGTATAAAACCGGTGTCTGGCTGTGAGGATGCTATCTTTGGGCTTGAGTTGTTCTTGGATCAGCTTTACAAGCTCCTCGTACGTCTTGGTCGTTGTTTTTGCTGGTGCCAGCAAGTCCCTGATGAGGCCATAGATGGTGGGCCTACAACTGGTTAGCAGGATAGCTCTGCGCTTATCAGCCAGTGTGGCCGGATTGTCGCCTGCGTTTGCTGTGAAGAAATGGTCGAGCCTCTCCACAAAGGCTTCCCAATCATCACCATTGGCGAACTGCTGCAACATACCAAGGTTAGCCATTTTCACGTGACGGTCCATAATCTTGTCGCCAATTGTTATGTCTTCAGATACTCTAATAATGACTCACAAGACAATGTGTTGTGCTTGAACTGCAGTGACCTTAGTCCATTTAATGTAACTACAGAGTGAGCATCATACATGGTGGCCCGCCTTTTATACTAGGCCTGGCACATCTGTACAAGTAACCCACAAGTCTCCCACTGCAGTGCCCTCTGGTGGCACACCTTGTAATAGTACAAGCAGTAACCATGTAGGATACATGACACCCGCTATCCTGGGAAAGCCACATGCGTGCTCATCCTGCTCCTCTCTATTCAGAAGTTGTCCCTTCTGCTGGTGGAGAGAGCCACTGTGACCTCCCAGATGCGGCAATGGATGGAAAACTCCCTCTCCCGAAGATACACGAGCACAAGGGGGACTGCAAGTGTTGTGAGCAGAAGCCTTTAAATAAGAATGAAGGCGTTCTTCACTTGCACCAACACTCCCCATCAGCTTAGGAACTTGAAACAAGTTTAGAAAACTGCTGGAGTTGCAGAAATTTACACAGAGCCACTTAAACTGAAAAAGCATGTCAGCTGCAAGTTGTTGCTGGTGATCCCTATAAGTAACACTGCTGAAGGCTCTTTCCTGCTTGAGAAAGCTTGGTCGGCTAGTCGTAATTAACACAGGCCGGTAAGTGGAGTGGCGAACATGAAAATGGCAGAGAGCAGTTGAAGAATGCGGTATAATATCCCTTTACTCTAATTGCCGCACTGACATCACGATCTGCATAATCTACATATCCCCAGTGAGCGCGGACATCAGCAGGGCTGCCTACCTGCTGAAAATGGCAGCTGCCGTGGGTCCTGGTGGTAGTGAGGCAGTCGCCATTTTTTTCACCAAAACATGCTCAACGGCCAGCGCTAACACCTCCAATTTCTAGCCCATGGATCTATGGATGCTGACCAGCCTCTGGTGGTTTGCCCAAGTGCCCATTCTTCATATGTGAGCCTAGATGGTGAGTGTCATTGAGCTACTTGGTTGAAGGGGCATTACAGCCAAATCCTGTCCTCACCTGACATTCAACCACATGTATTCTAGCAATGATCATTGGATAGTGCTCACGAGCAGGAACCCTGGCTAATAAATTTTTCCTCACCTTAGCCTAGAGAATTAAGGCCAATTATACTGCTTTCTACCTCCCCCTCCCCCTTCCCCCACTCACCCCTGACATACAATTTTTCACTCGTAAGTTTTTACTTCATTTTTTTAAACTTCGGCATTTTGTGTTTCAGAATATTCTATCATTTATTTTTGCATTATAGGCACAGGCACATCCTGGACAAATTATTTGACATCGATTACGTCCTGAAGGTAAATAATTCCTTTATTACTATCTGTACATTTTGGAAAATAATGCATCATAAGTCGATATACAGTAAATGCACTTTGTTTTTATTTGATGCTTGCTTTATTTATTTCAATATAGGCGAAAACTATCCGAGAATTTGATGAACGGTTTACATCAGTCATGTTTGGTTACAACACAAATGCTGATTACTACAGAGATGCTAGTCCTTACCACAAGCTAAAGTCCATTGAAGTTCCTGTCTTGTGCTTGAATGCTTTAGATGATGTCTTCTCACCAGGTTATGGTAAGTTTACATTTTAAACTTTGTGACTGATGAACCTTTAATTCTACAGTATTGGGCTGGTAGCTAGGAGAGCAATGTTCAAATTCCGCTCTCCACTTATTTTCACATTCAAGTTATCCTTGGTCAAGAATGTCCAATTTTTTTATCTTCTTGGGCTGCTGAGCTGCATACCATGGAGTCTTGGGGGCCAGAGCCACATGTAAGGGAAAATAGCTTTAGAAACATAGAAAATAGGTGCAGGAGTAGGCCATTCAGCCCTTCTAGCCTGCACCGCCATTCAATGAGTTCATGGCTGAACATGCAACTTCAGTACCCCCTTACTGCTTTCTCGCCATACCCCTTGATCCCCTGAGTAGTAAGGACTTCATCTAACTCCCTTTTGAATATATTTAGTGAATTGGCCTCAACTACTTTCTGTGGTAGAGAATTCCACAGGTTCACCACTCTCTGGATGAAGAAGTTTCTCCTCATCTCGGTCCTAAATGGCTTACCCCTTATCCTTAGACTGTGACCCCGGTTCTGGACTTCCCCAACATTGGGAACATTCTTCCTGCATCTAACCTGTCTAAACCCGTCAGAATTTTAAACGTTTCTATGAGGTCCCCTCTCATTCTTCTGAACTCCAGTGAATACAAGCCCAGTTGATCCAGTCTTTCTTGATAGGTCAGTCCCACCATCCCGGGAATCAGTCTGGTGAATCTTCGCTGCACTCCCTCAATAGCAAGAATGTCCTTCCTCACGTTAGGAGACCAAAACTGTACACAATACTCCAGGTGTGGCCTCACCAAGGCCGTGTACAACTGTAGTAATAGCTCTCTGCCCCTGTACTCAAATCCCCTTGCTATGAAGGCCAACATGCCATTTGCTTTCTTAACCGCCTGCTGTACCTGCATGACAACCTTCAATGACTGATGTACCATGACACCCAGGTCTCGTTGCACCTCCCCTTTTCCTAATCTGTCACCATTCAGATAATAGTCTGTCTCTCTGTTTTTACCACCAAAGTGGATAACCTCACATTTATCCACATTATACTTCATCTGCCATGCATTTGCCCACTCACCTAACCTATCCAAGTCACTCTGCAGCCTCATAGCATCCTCCTCGCAGCTCACACTGCCACCCAACTTAGTGTCATCCGCAAATTTGGAGATACTACATTTAATCCCCTCGTCTAAATCATTAATGTACAATGTAAACAACTGGGGCCCCAGCACAGAACCTTGCGGTACCCCACTAGTCACTGCCTGCCATTCTGAAAAGTACCCATTTACTCCTACTCTTTGCTTCCTGTCTGACAACCAGTTCTCAATCCACGTCAGCACACTACCCCCAATCCCATGTGCTTTAACTTTGCACATTAATCTCTTGTGTGGGACCTTGTCGAAAGCCTTCTGAAAGTCCAAATATACCACATCAACTGGTTCTCCCTTGTCCACTCTACTGGAAACATCCTCAAAAAATTCCAGAAGGTTTGTCAAGCATGATTTCCCTTTCACAAATCCATGCTGACTTGGACCTATCATATTACCTCTTTCCAGATGCACTGCTATGACAACCTTAATAATTGATTCCATCATTTTACCCACTACCGATGTCAGGCTGACCGGTCTATAATTCCCTGTTTTCTCTCTCCCTCCTTTTTTAAAAAGTGGGGTTACATTGGCTACCCTCCACTCGATAGGAACTGATCCAGAGTCAATGGAATGCTGGAAAATGACTGTCAATGCATCCGCTATTTCCAAGGCCACCTCCTTAAGTACTCTGGGATGCAGTCCATTAGGCCTTGGAGATTTATCGGCCTTCAATCCCATCAATCTCCCCAACACAATTTCCCGACTAATAAAGATTTCCCTCAGTTCGTCCTCCTTACTAGACCCTCTGACCCCTTTTATATCCGGAAGGTTGTTGGTGTCCTCCTGAGTGAATACCGAACCAAAGTACTTGTTCAATTGGTCTGCCATTTCTTTGTTCCCCGTTATGACTTCCCCTGATTCTGACTGCAGGGGACCTACGTTTGTCTTTACTAACCTTTTTCTCTTTACATACCTATAGAAACTTTTGCAATCCGCCTTAATGTTCCCTGCAAGCTTCTTCTCGTACTCCATTTTCCCTGCCCTAATCAAATCCTTTGTCCTCCTCTGCTGAGCTCTAAATTTCTCCCAGTCTCTGGGTTCGCTGCTATTTCTGGCCAATTTGTATGCCACTTCCTTGGCTTTAATACTATCCCTGATTTCCCTTGATAGCCACGGTTGAGCCACCTTCCCTTTTTTATTTTTACGCCAGACAGGAATGTACAATTTTTTTTTGCAAGATGTGCGATCAAAATTATTGTCTAGAAAATCCCTTTATGTGACACTTTACACCGGGAGCTTCACCTCATAAAATTTACTCTCTAAAATTAAAATTGATGTTATCATTAACTTGCATTTATCTCACACTGCTGATGCAAACAGATCTTGTAACATAAAAAATGGGAAAATATTCTACAGTACATAAATAAAAAATGGAAAGTCGGGTTGGGAATGGGGCCACTAAGGGTATAAATCGCAGGCAGCGATAACAAAATGGCAGAAATATTAAAAATGATCTTGCTTCAGTCTTTACCAGGGACGTGGAAGATGAGATTAGAAATGATATAACTGCATTTAAAATAAAATGAGAAATATTAAATAAAGTAATCATATTCAAAGAGGATAAAACCCCTGGTCCAGACGGATTACATCAGTGGATTTTAATAGAATCTAGGGAAGAGATAACAGAGGCACTATTACGTATATTTAATAACTCATTAGAAAAAGGTGTAGTGCCAGAGAACTGGCAGATTGCTAACATAATACCTATATTTATGAAGGGATATAGGACATGTCCAGGGAACTGTAGACCATAGTGGTACGAAAGATAATGGAATCCCTACAAAAGAAGAAAATAGAAAAACATCTAGAAACCTAAAATATAATGAATAGTCAGCATGGATTTCAAAAGGGAAAGTCTTGTTTGACCTATCTCATTGAATTCTTCGACGAGGTAACAGAGATAGTAGACAAGAGTATTGTAGTAGATGTAATATATCTAGATTTCCAAAAGGCTTTTGATAAGGTATCACATAATAGACTAATGAATAAGGACAGAGTATCCAGAGTCAGGGGACAAGTCACAGAATGGATTGCTAGCTGGCTGTAAGACAGAAAGCAGAAAGTTGGGGTAAAGGGTAGCCATTCAGAGAAGAAGAATATAGGAAGTGGTGTCCCATAAGGATCAGTGCTGGGACCACTAGTGTTCACAATTTATATTAATGATTTAGACTTTGGAATGTAAAACACAATTTCTAAATTTGCAGATGACACCAAATTGGATGGGGTGGAGGGGTAGTCAATACTGAGAAGGACTGCAACAAATTACAAGAATACATTAATAAACTTGCAGGGCATATGAATGGCAAATTAATTTCAACATAGATAAGTGGTAATAAGGAGGTCACATATATTTAGATAAATAAGGCCGTGATTCCCACTACCTCGGTGGGTCCATGGCAGGCGACATCAGTGGTGGGTCCCAACCTCGCTGCTGGCTCCAGCCCACTGTCCAAAATGATATTCCCCTGATTGGGCTCGTTAAGTCCACCCAGCGCATTTTCTGGCCAATTGAAGGAAGTGGGTCTGATGACGTAAGTTGAAGACGTGCCATCAGCCGGTTTCTTTAAAGGGAACATGCGCAAATTAATTTTGACAGTTGTGCTGGCAGTGTTCTACAGCATTGAGGTGCTGCAAACACTGAAAAGCACTGCACAAAGGTACACAGCCGCACCTAGGCTCTCCCATATGGAGGGAGTCACAGCATGCAGGGAGGTTCTCTTTCCTTCCAATGGGCGGAAGTGAAGTGACCTCAGGAGACCAACGCAGCCTGGTTGTACATTGCACAGGAGGACACAAGCAGTGATGTCATCAAGAGGACCAAGCTGCAGTGGCACAAACCTTTCAATGATCTCAGTAGATCATGAAACATTACTGCAAAGCCACACTCAACCACATCCTGCTGTGCCATTCATCACTCTGCCTTCCCTACCCTACTCCTGCACATCCTTACTCACACCAACTTACCTTGCATGTCCATCCATCCCTCTATCTACCTTATCACTTCCCCATCGCACTAGCCACCCCTCACACTCACACTCGTCCTTGTCCAATCGTACCAACTAACAACACATAAGGATAGGCATTTGGGTGTTTTATGCAATGTTCATGTAAAGTTTCTGTTAATGCGATGTCAAATATTGAAACCTTTATTTTCAACACTTTGCATTCTTGGACAGATCTCTGTGCACCTTTGGAAGTGGCTTAGGGAGTTACAGTGAATGGTGAGACATAACAGTATCCCCCACAATGGTGATGAACAGCAAATGAATGGCTTGGGGCATTCTAGGAATGCTTTATGGTGTTGGTGTGGAGTGGTGCCAACCTGCCGCATCATGTGGTGGCCAGGGTGTACGGTGTCAAGTGAAGTAAATCTGGCAGTGGTGAGGCCATCCCTGGCAGCAATGTGGTCGGGTGCTGATTCCCTTTGTCCTGTGCAGCATTAGTTGATTGTGGAGAAGGTTGGTGTTGTTATTGGTGCTGCTGGTGTTGGGGATGATCGTGGTGGTATTCTGAGGACCAAGATGAGATAGGTTCAAGTGCACCGATGCTGATGTAATAGATGGCAGGCAAACTTGAGATGACAGAAGCGAACTGTCAATGGTGAGGTGACACGGGATAGAGAGTTTACTCCAAACACTTGCAACCTGCATAAAAGCTCAATGTGTCTTCCAAATGCGGTAAGCAACAGCTTCTGAGCTTGGAAAGTGAACAGCTGTGAGATGGGAGCCTTTATAGCACATTTACAGCTGTCAAGTAATGAGATAATTCCATGGTCACACAACTCCCGACATGCTTACCTGACGTGATCCCCGAACAGTGTGGACCCCGTGGGCGACCTCCTAAAATGTAAAGGTGAGCTCATAATACTTCTTACTGGGCTGTTAACAAGGTCATAATGACCTCAATTGCCTCCCCCACTGCTGTGTATCAGGTCTGCTCAGCGCTGTCAGACCCGATATCTGGGAAAGGCATGTGGCGGCTAGTTGATAGTGCGTCGGGACCGCGCTGTCAAAAAAAAATTCCCACCCAACCCGCCACCAATCGCACCCGCTGATTCCCCCAAAAATTCCCCCCTAAGAATCTAAATGAGGTACAGGAATAAAGGGATCTGGGAGTTCAATACACAAGTCACTAAAAGTAGCAATGTGGGTTAATAAAAAATGCAAAGCAAGCACTAGGGTTTATTTCTAGAGGGATAGAATTGAAAAGTAGAGAAGCTTACTGAACTTGTATTGAATCTTGGTTAGATCACACTTAGAGTACTGTGTACAGTTCTGAGTGGAAGCCCCGACCTGCGAGGGAATATCAACGGCAGGTCGGGCCATAAAATGAGCGGCATGCGGCCAAGGAGCAGCGTGGAGGCATGCCACTACAAGGTACAGCATGAGCTAGTGCAGGAGGGCGATGGCTGTGAAGAGTGACATCATCAAGGTCCAGGTCGGTGATTGGAGCGTGGGCAGATACAGCAGGAGCGGCGAGAGACTGTAGAGGGATGTGATCGGGCCCAGGGGAGGCGCAAGTTCGGGGCCATGGGCCATGGGGCAGCATGGGCCAGCCCACACTGTGATACGTATGCACATTAGGTCCATGCAGCAGAGCTGGTCTCCAGTTGTCTTGGGTAATCCTTGTCACTGGACCAAGACCTAGCTCTGTCAAGCCCGTGTGATGGCTGGTGTGCAACGGCCACCCCACATTAAAAAAATTCACGCACAGGCATCTTCCACCCTTTAGGATGTAGTTCGGGTCCTTCATTGAAACACCTGTGAACTCGTCCTTTTTTTGGCGTGGAAGCAAGTCATCCTCGTTTCGAGGGACCACCTATGATGATGATTATATAAAGGATATAGAGGCACTCGAAAGAGTGCAAAAAATATTTACAAGGATGATACCAGAACTGCGAGGCTCTACCTAATTAGGAAAGGATGAACAAGGCTGAGTGGTGACATAATAGAGATTTTTAAAATTATGAAAGGTTTCGAGAGAGTAGACACTGAGAGTATTCCCACTTGTGAGGAAGAGCAAAACTAGAGGCCATCAATGTAAGATAGTCACCAAGAAATCAAATAGAGAATTCAGAAGAAACCTATTTACCCAGAGAGTGGTGAGAATGCTCAATGCCACAGGGAGTAGTTGAGATAAATAATATAGATGCCTTTAAGGGGAAGTTGATGGGCATATGAAGGGGAAGGGAATAGAGGGTTATGCTGATAAGAGTTAGATGAGGCAGGATAGGAGGAGGCTCGAGTGGAGTGTAAATGTGAGCATGGATTGGTTGGGCCAAATGGCCTGTTTCTGTGCTGCATATTCTGTGTAATTCTATGAACTTGTCTGCCAATGAGACAACAGTGCTAAAAAGAGCCATCGCCAATCTACGAGCATAAAAAAACTTAACAGGACAAACCAGCAAGTAAGATGGAGTAGCCTGGGCTTTGTGGCCACATGTGGCCCAAAGACTATAGTTGGGACATTCGTATTCTAGCTGTTTCTAAAGAGAGAGGAAAGTGGCTAGGGACAGGGGAGAGGAAAGGGTCTCAAACAAAATGAGTTTCAGGCAAGTCAACCATATAATATAATATCAGTGTCAAAATAGATGTTCATTGAGTAAATCATTTTGAGCAAGGAAAGATAGCATAGCTCATCGATGCCTTTGTAACCTCTAGTCTTGACTATTCCAACGCACTCCTGCTTGTGGCTCATCTTCCACCGTCCATAAATTTAAGCTTATCCAAAACTCTGCTGCCCTCATCCTAACTCTCACCAAGTCCCGTTCACTTATCACCCCTGTGCTTGCTGACCTACATTGACTCCCAGTTCAGGAACGCCTCAATTTTAAAATTCTCATCCTTGTTATCAAATCCTTCCATGGTCTCGCCCCTCCCTTTCTCTCTAACCTCCTCCAGCACTACAACCCTCCAAAATATCTGCACTCCTCCAATTCTGGGCTCTTGCGCATCCCCGATTGTAATCGCTCCACCCTTGGCGGCCATGCCTTCAGCTGCCGAGGCCCTAATCTCTGTAACTAAAGCTGGCTTGCAGAGCTGTCCTGGGGCGCGAAGGGAAGGAATGACTGCATGAGATAAATGTGATTGATTTTTTTTTGCGATTTAATTTTATTTGGGGTGAGTAATGTTTTTGTTCCAATTCTTTTTTTTTTGCAGGGAGGCCTCTCTTAGGACATTAAGAAGCCAGCTCTTTAGCACGGGATATTTAGTTGCTCACCCGGCCTAGCACCCTAAGGGAAGTGTGGAATGCTTCCCTTAGCGTTCCACTCCACTGTCGGGGCGCAACCAGTTTTTGCCACTAAATTAGCGCTTTAAAAAAACCTTCAACCAAATTTCCAGTCCCTGATCTCATTGGGCAAATTCACTGTCTGGTGTGGTACTGAGCTATAGATCAGGAAGATCCCAGATTTTATCACTGGTCTCTGCTGAGTTAATTGGTTTCTGCTGGGCTATGATGGATATATTATAGTTGGCCACAGCACCCCGGGCTAAGGAGGTAATATGAAAAAAAAAACCTTTGTTGCTGTTCCTGATCACTATTTATTTAGTGGCTTCTTTTGAAAGTGAGCTTGTATGGACATCGGGCTAGCGCAGGATCAGACTTGGCTGTAATGGCTCAGCAGTCAAGTAGTCTGCCAACAATCATTGCTTCAGCTCACATATGAGGTACAGCTATTTGAATGAGGTACTGGAAAAGCTGGCACCTACGCAACTGTACTCCAGCATGAGTCACAACTTTCAGGAAAGGAACAGGAGAGAGTTGGAACAAAAATTAGAAACTAAAAGGTCTTGGCATCGCACATGCATAGTGTATGCAATGTACCGTATAATTGTGATAGATAAAGTTTAAAACAAGATTGATAAATAGTAATGCTTAATATCAGCTGGTCACAGTTTTAAAATTATTTCATGATTTCCATTTTGCAGCAATACTTAAGATGCTGTAAAAGTCCAGTGTCAGAGAGAGAGAAGTATAATCAAGGAGATAGTCGTACATCACTGAAGTAATCACACATGCACAGTACTCTCTCCTGGCAAGAGAATTTCAACCAGATACTGTGAACAAAATGCAACTTGGCCAGAATCCATACTGCAGCTATCGGGCTCAGACCAGTAGCTGCAGTATTAGTTTGTCAAATAAGATTTATTTTGATTAACGCTGCTGATGCACAATGAGTGGGCAATGGACAACAGTCAATTTAAGTCCCTCAACGCTGGGTTGTCACCCCCAAAAATGAATATCAGTGCAGTTGCAACTTGCAGTAACAAACTAGAAGTGCTGCTTGTGGCCATCTTGGACTGCTCTAGGTTAACTTATCTGTTTGCCATTGAAGTTCTTGATGTTAGGAATCGTTGACCTTGACTTTCCTGACTACAGGAATATTGTTGGGGCACCATCTTTGCTAAACCCATCTCTGCAGTCTGGCAACTATTGCCCCACTCCCAACACTGCCCTTTCCATTAGGTATCACTCTCTATCTGTATTTTAAACAGCTTGATGATGAGCATGTATAGGAAACCCAGAGGGATACCAGATTGGTAAAGTGCCATAGGCATAAGCTAGTACGAACCTGCAGAAATTCACTGTACTGCATCTGCAAACCAAAGTGATTCTATCTAAGCTTGTCCAGATACCAGTACGTTCAAAGGCACAATTTCTCCATCAAAAATGGCAGAATTGGAAAATAGGTAATTTTTTTTTTACTGCAATTCGCATGGCCTTGCAGGCCTATTCTGCTGTAACAATGCACTGCATCAATTTCGCTTTGCCCCACCTTAAGCAGCATCCCATGGCGCAAAAATGGTGGCAGACCCTGTAAAATATTTAAATATCCTGACCCCAGGAGGTGGGCTGGGATCAGAGGCACAAACAACTAACAGAAGTCCTGCTGCAGTGAGCTCCTGCAGGCAGAGTGAGACCACAGGAAATTCATCCCTGAAGCCTACAGCGGGTGCTTCTCAGGACGAAGACACCAGGAGAGGAAGGCCACCACAGTCGCAGCAGGCTCACAGTTAGTCAGCAGCAGGCCATCTCACACACTTTGCCCTCTCAGGTAACACTTAGGAGGAGCACCAGATTAGGCATAGATAGAAGATCATACAGTAGCAGCAGCGGAAACACAATGTTAATGATAAACTCTGAAATTTTATATCACTAGTGAGGACAGGAAATAAACGTTTCTGAATAGGGTAAGTTCATGTTTGTGCTTACTCTGTTTTTGAAACCGTTTGGAAATGGCTGGGATGATATGTAATCTGTGGGAGCTGTGTGATGATAGGAACGCAGAGGAATTTGGGCATGATAGATGTTATGTATGCAACACCTTGTAACCAGCATTCTACCGCCACCAGAGGGCGCATCTGTTGGAGTCCCAAGGGATCCCAGCATCCCTTGGGAGCACTGTAGATAAGCAGGCCTCCCATGCTGTGCCGGCACTCAAGTCAGAATAAAGAGACTAAGGTTACACTTACTCAAGTGTACAGTACTCAATCACATTGCTTTATTTGAGACATAACAGTAGATTCTCGGGAATAGGCGGGGGGCAGGGGGGGGGTTATGTGGAAGGAGTATTAACGCAGTAGGGAGAGCTGGTTCTCAGAAGAAGGTGTCCAGAATCAGATGTTGGTGAATGACACTTCTCTAGCTGCAGGCAGTAGGGTTTTTTTGGTAGCCTTTTCTTGTTTATGTTGGTCACTTTCATCTCCTTTGCCTTCTGTCGCCTTCCTCTTTTCTGTCCTCCATGATGCATTCCCTTTTCGATGTAAACTTATGCAGCATGCAGCAGACCACTACTTTCCTCGGACCTGCTGGACCGTACTGCAAAGACCACCAAACTTACTGACTCCCCCAAAACTTCATAAGAACATAAGAAATAGGAGCAGGAGTAGGCCATACGGCCCCTCGAGCCTGCTCCACCATTTAATACAATCACGGGTGATCCGATCATGGACTCAGCTCCACATCCCTGCCCATTCCCCATAACCCCTTATTCCCTTATCGATTAAGAAACTGTCTATCTCTGTCTTAAATGTATTCAATGACCCAGCTTCCACAGCTCTCTGAGTCAGCGAATTCCACAGATTTACAACCCTCTGAGAGAAGAAATTCCTCCTCATCTCAGTTTTAAATGGGCTGCCCCTTATTCTAAGATTATGCCCCCTAGTTCTAGTTTCCCCTATCAGTAGAAACATCTTCTCTGCATCCACTTTGTCAAGCCCCCTCATAATCTTATATGTTTCGATAAGATCACCTCTCATTCTTCTGAATTCCAATAAGTAGAGGCCCAACCTACTCCACCTTTCCTCATAAGTCAACCCCCTCATCTCCAGAATCAACATAGTGAACCTTCTCTGAACTGCCTCCAAAGCAAGTATATCCTTTCGTAAATATGGAAACCAAAACTGTATGCAGTATTCCAGGTGTGACCTCACTAATCCTGTATAACTGTAGCAAGACTTCCTTACTTTTATACTCCATCCCCTTTGCAATAAAGGCCGATTCCATTGGCCTTCCTGATCACTTGCTGTACTTGCATACTAGCCTTTTGTGTTTTATGCACAAGTACCCCCAGGTCCCGCTATACTGCAACACTTTGCAATTTTTCTCCATTTAAATAATAACTTGCTCTTTGATTTTTTTTCTGCCAAAGTGCATAACCTCACACTTTTCAACATTATACTCCATCTGCCAAATTTGCTTAACCTACCTATGTCTTCTTCGCACATTGCTTTTCCTCCCATCTTTGTATCATCAGCAAAATTGGCTACGTTACACTCAGTCCCTTCTTCCAAGTCATTAATATAGATTGTAAATAGTTGGGGTCCCAGACTGATCCCTGCGGCACCCCACTAGTTACTGATTACCAACCCGAGAATGAACCATTTATCCCGACTCTCTGTTTTCTGTTAGTTAGCTAATCCATGTTAATATATTATCCCAACCCGGTGAACTTTTATCTTGTGTGTTATGTATGTAACTTTTACTAGCGTGTAAGTCTTGCCACCAGGGGGCGCACCTGTTGGAGACCCAAAAGTCACCGGCGCACCCTGGGCAAGCAGTTATAAAAGGCAGTCTACCATGCTGCTTCCTCACTCTGGAGTTACATTAAAGAGACCAAGGTCACAACAGTTTGAGCTTACAGTATACAGTCTTATGGAGTTATTCTGAACATATCAATTGGCGACGAGGATGGGGTTCAAACCCACACGTGCAACTCAACCCGAGGCTGAAGAGGAAGTGTATGGGGTACACACCTTCACCACCAAAAGCCCTCCGATAATTTTGGAAATCAAATTAAACGCCATTCCAGTTTCCATGGAATTGGACACTGGGGCGAGTCAATCAATTATGAGCCAGAAGGCTTTTGAGAAACTGTGAGGCAACAAGGCACAAAGGCCAAATCTAAGCCCGATTCACACAAAGCTGTGCACTTACACCAAAGAGCTCATACCAGTCATTGGCAATGCGGCAGTGAAGGTATCATACAATGGAATTATGCATGATTTATCACGATGGATTGTACCAGGCAATGGCCCAACGCTGTTCAGCAGAAGCTGGCTAGAAAGATCTGATGGAACTGGGACGATATAGAAGCACTGTCTTCGGCAGATGATGCCTCGTGCGCCCAAGTGCTAAACAAATTTCCGTCGTTATTTGAGCCAGGCATCGGCAACTTCACAGGCGCCAAAGTGCAGATCCATCTAGTCCCTGATGCATGGCACAGGAGCTGGCTGAACCTTCGAAAAAATTGACGTGCATCAACACACACAAAGGACTGTTCATATACCACAGATGCCCTTTTGGGATTCGCTCAGCTGAGGCCATCTTCCAGAGGAACATGGAGAGTCTGCTGAAATTGGTTCCGCGCACCGTGGTGTTTCAAGACGACATCCTGATCACTGGCCACAACACCACCGAATACTTGTACAACCTGGAATAGGTTCTAAAGCGACTGGACAGAGAGGGACTCAGGCTGAAATGCTCCAAGTGTGTTTACCTGGCGCCAGAGGTCGAATTTTTGGGGAGAAAGATTGCGGCGGACGGCATCAGACCCACGGACTCCAAGACAGAGGCCATCAAGAATGCACCCAGAACACAGAATGTGATGGAACTGCGTTCGTTCCTGGGACTTCTCAACTATTTTGGTAACTTTCTATCGGGGTTGAGCACTTTGCTGGAACCTTCACATCTATTGCTACGCAAGGGTGACGACTGGGTTTGGGGTAAATCTCAAGAGACGGCCTTTAATAAGGCCAGAAACCTGCTATGTTCTAACAAGTTACTTGTCTTGTATTGTATTGTAATGTATTGTATGAACCGTGACAGAAACTGTGGTTCTCGTATTGGACTGTACAGCCACCTAAGAACTCATGCTAAGAGTGGAAGCAAGTCTTCCTCGACCCCGAGGGACTGCCTATGATGATGATGATTGCATGACCCATGTAAACGTTTAGTACTAGCTTGTGATGCCTCTTCGTAAGGGGTCGGTTGTGTGTTACAGCAAGCCAATGTGTCAGGCAAACTGCAACTGGTTGCATATGCGTCCTGAAGTTTATCTAAGGCTGAACGAGCCTACAGTATGGTTGAGAAAGAAGCATTAGCATGCACCAATACCTATTTGGATTCCGGTTCGAGCTCGAAACTGACCACACACCACCCATTCCGCCACAGACCAGGCACTGAGAACTGTGTTGATGCCCTCAGTCGGCTACCATTGCCCACCACCGGGGTGGAAATGGCGCAACCCGCAGACTTGCTTCTTGTAATGGATGTTTTTGAGAGCGAGGGGTCACCCGTCATGGCTCGCCAGATCAGGACCTGGACTAGCCAGGATCCTGTGTTATCACTAGTAAAAAGCTGCGTCCTTAATGGGAGCTGGTCGACGGTTCCTGGGGAAATGCAAGACGAAATTAAGCCATTTTACCGACGCGAGGATGAAATGTCCATCCATTCGGATTGTTTCCTATGGGAGAATCGTGTGGTTTTGCCAAAAAAAGGCAGGAAAATGTTTATACACGACCTACACAGTACCCACCCAGGCATAGGCATGATGAAGGCTATCGCCAGGTCGCACGTTTGGTGGCCCAGCATTGACTCGAAATTGGAGTCATGCGTATACCAATGTAACACTTGTTCACAGTTGAGCAATGCACCAAGGGAGGCACCACTGAGTCTGTGGTCTTGGCCCTCCAAACTGTGATCCAGGGTCCACGGAGATTTCACTGGCCCCTTTCTAGGAAAGATGTTCCTAGTAGCAGTGGACGCTTACTCTAAATGGATTGAATGTGTAATAATGTCATCATGTACGTCCACTGCCACCATTGAAAGCCTCCGGGCCATGTTCGCTACCCATGGTTTACCTAACGTCCTTGTTAGTGACAATGGACCATGTTTCACCAGCTCGGAATTCAACGAGTTCATGACCCGCAATGGCATCAAGCATGTCAGGTCTGCCCCGTTTAAGCCTGCATCCAATGGTCAAGCAGAACGGGCAGTCCAAACTATCAAGTAGAGCTTGAAATGCGTGACGGACGGTTCCCTGCAGACCCGGTTATCTCGGGTTCTGCTCAGCTACCGGACGCGACCCCACTTGCTTACTGGTGTTCCTCCTGCAGAATTGTTAATGATGAGAGCGCTCAAAACCAGGCTCTCCTTAGTCCACCCGGATCTCAATGATCATGTAGACACCCGGCGTCACCGGCATAACGTGTACCACAATCGCACTGCTGTATCGCGTGACATTGAGGTTAATTGCCCTGTGTTTGTTCTTAATTACGGTCATGGATCCAAATGGGCTGCTGGCACTGGTTCAGCCAAGGAGGGGAATAGAGTGTTTGTTGTCAAACTTTTGAATGGACAAACATGCAGAATGCATTTGGATCAGACCAAACTGTGATTCACTGACAACCAGGAACAATTTGAAGAGGCCATTACCATCAATGATCCACCAACACAGACCCAACCAGCAACCGACCTCGCTGTCAACCACGAGGATGAACCCACCATGCCCGACAGTCCGATCAGACCAGCCGTGCTGCAGTGCAGCAATGATCCGACCAACTCATCCATGCCAGGACTTCAACTCAGGCGATCAACCCAGGAACGTAGAGCCCCGAATCACTGCAACTTGTAAATAACTTGTATCTAAGACTTTGGGGGGGGGGGGGGAGTGATGTTATGTATGTAAACTTTACTAGTGTGTAAGACTTGCCACCAGGGGATGCACCTGTGGGAGACCCAAAGGTCACCTGCACACCCCGGGCAAGCAGGTATAAAAGGCAGTCTACCATGCTGCTTCCTCACTCTGGATTTACATTAAACAGACCAAGGTCACAATAGTTTGAGCTTACATTACACAGTCTTGTGGAGTTATTCTGAACATAACATTGTGCAGTAACCTTTTATGTGGCAGCTTGTCAAATGCCTTCTGGAAGTCGAAATACATCACATCCACTGGTTCCCCTTTATCCAGCCTGTTCGTTACATCCTCAAAGAATTCCAGCAAATTTTTCAAACATGACTTGCCCTTCATAAATCCACGCTAACTCTGCCTGAGTGAATTATGTTTTTCCAAATGTCCTGCTGCTCCTTCTTTAATAATGGATTCCAACATTTTCCCAACCACTTGACTTTAACATTCCAATCATGTGCCGTAATATAATCAGAGTGACAGAATGGGCCCCATTTTATTGTAGCTGTGCTGGTGTCCTAGGGAACACTTAGTGTCATCAGCCAAGGCTGCAGGTGGGAGTCTTTAGCATCCAGGTTGAGATTGGACACTTGCCTTTTGTCTTAATAAAGTGGTCACATTGTGTAATTCTTTAATGGATGCCATATCATCTTCATATTAAAAATTCCACGTTGTAAAAGAACGGTTATATTCTGAGGTAACAGCAGGGCCCCTCTGTAACAGTAATTAATCTCTCATTGGATCTGGCAATGTTACGGCTTTCATTGGCCCAGAATGGGATCTATGCTTGTTCTCAGCTGATGTAGGCCCCTGTTGAGTCTCAGAGGCACATCTGGCAGGATTCCCACAACAGCTCCAAATTGTAACTGTGACGTAATTTCTACCCTATCATTTTTTTTCTCTGATTTCCAATTGTTTTGTCTTTTACATTTTTTAAACACGTGAAGAGAATTGCAGTCGAGAGCATTTGGGTATACATTTGAATGCAAAAAGTAGATATGTATTAAAGAATGACGATATAAACGTTTGTTTAATTGTTTAGTATGGATTCAGTAATAAAAAGAGAAAATCAGTTGAGCATGCAATACATTTGCTTTTTATGTACTTATGGTATCACGCAGAGCATAATCCTGCAGTACACTTTTTATTCAACTGCATAACATAATTTTTTTAGTGATTTCCACCAAGTTCTCTTCTTTTATATTTTTCCTTCAGATTCTTATCTGCTTTTGAAAAGTCTATTAATTACCTGGAATTTTTTCCAGCACTATAATCGAAAATGCAGAGCTCTAGATGTGATGGAGTGTGGCAAGATATAATAGCCTTACAATTCTTTCTGATGTAATGCAAAAATTAAGTTGTTTACCTTGGCTTTATAACAAATGGAATAGCTATGTTAAATTGGATTATGGTTCTCTTCAAGGTCTATTGTCCTTGAAAAGTGCTTTTCATTGATTTTTTTGGAGTCCAGTTGTTGAATGATGGAATTGGCTAATGTATTTCTTGTGCTTTTCAAATAGCTGCTCTCAGATATTAATGTTCACAAGGTCAATGGATGTTCCCTTATAATTTATGTATTATAAACTTGGACATTAATCAACATTATATGATATAAAAAAATAGAAGAAATCGAGAGACCATTTTCCATTGGTCAGCTGGAGACAGCAGAAACCTGAAGTCTCCATGAAGCTGACTGATCGAAATGTTTCCAATATTTTTTGGTTTTGTTCTATTAACCTCATGACTAACACTAGCCTTCTCATATTTTTTTCTCTCTTACTCACACAGACTGCTCCAAATATACTTTTAAGTACAATACCATGTCGTACAGTATACTCTCATGCAAAAAAAGTTTGAAGATTTCATCAGTTTATGCTGATCACAAAAACTCGGTCCCCTTTAAACTGTTACTGCAGATTTGTAAATCCCTGCATCAGCACTGGATATCCTGCTCATTAAACAGTAAACTCCCGAGCGCAGGCCAATTACAGCCAGAAACTTAACATATGTTCCTATTCTCTTTTTTAGGTGGCCCACAAAAGGCATTTACTGCTCCTAGTAGCTTCCAAGAAGCCAGCTCCTCAGTACCCTTATCTCACTCACTCCACCTACCATAGACATCCATTCCACAGGATTAAGGTAGTCAGTTTGAGATAGGCACACCAGATGATACACAGAGTAAGAGTGAGCAGCAGCAGGTAGCAAAGTCAGTGGAGGAAGAGGAATCTATTTACTGAAGGGTCAGCTCATATTCTTCCTCAGTTGCAAAGCCCTGTGATTTTGACAACATGGCAACTGCAATTAAAAATATATCTGAGCAACATTTCTACCATCATTAACTCTGCAAGATCTAATAGTGAGCATGAAAGAATCCTCAACGGCACATCTGTACGGTCAAGCAGGAAGCTTTCTGTACACCTCAGGACCATGGACCACTTGGAAACTGCAGGACTATCTGCAGTGCAGTCCCCAGTGAGAAAAGTCCGAATGTCAGCCACAGTATCTTTTGTAAATGCTCTGATGGCTGCTTTCTTATATGGTTTCAACATTCAAACAACTATTATGCAGGTTTCATCTCCCACCAGGGGTCTTCTTCCACACAGATCAGTTGACATATGGAAAGAGTTCCCAGCACTGGAGAATCTCTGAAGTAGACACAGATGAGACTGTTCTGCTAAAGAAAACACTAAATCAGCCCACTCCATGTCAAATAACACAAGAGGTAGTATAAAACAGATAGTACGAGGCAGCCACTGTAGCAACAAACATGGCTATCCCATGGCTCACCAAAAAGATTTGAGTAGATTGGGCCTATACTCTCTGGAGTTTAGAAGAATGAGAGGTGATCTCATTGAAACATATAAGATTCTGAGGGGGATTGACAGGGTAGATGCTGAGAGATTGTTTCCCCTGGCTGGAGAATCTAGAACTAGGGGTCATAGTCTCAGGATAAAGGGGTCAGCCATTTAAGACTGAGATGAGGAATTTCTTCACTCAGAGGGTTGTGAATCTTTTGAATTCTCTATCCCAAAGAGCTGTGAATGCTGAATCGTTGAGTAGATTCAAGGCTGCAATAGATAGGTTCCATGATCTTATTGAATGGCGGAGCAGGCTCGAGGGGCCATATGGCCTACTCCTGCTCCTAGTTATTGTGTTCTTACCACAAGGAAGATACATCATTCTCTATATAAGCGGTTTGGAATAAATAGATTACTGTGGTAAAATTATCTAATTATCAGTATTATTACCATCATCAGGAAAAACAGTTTTCATATTTCGAATTTTATTTTACCACTTACTACTGGAGAAGAATTAAACAAATTTTTAGCTATCGTATAGCAACATTGGGCTGGATTTTCCAGAGGGATCAGCGGGTGTGATCAGTGGGAAAGTGTTTTTTTCCCCCAGTGGGTCAGGACTCCGCTGTTAATCCACCGCCATTCACCTTTCCCTGATGTCGGATCTGTCAGCACTGAGCAGGCCTGACACGCAGCAGCAGGGACATAATTCAGGTCATTATGACCTTGTTTAAAGATGATTAAGAATATATTTGAGCCCACGGGGTCCTCACTGCTTGGGGATCACATCTGTCAAGCTGAGGCGGGAGTTCAGTGGCCATTGAATCAGCAGTTGGGTTGACAGCTTTAAATGTAAAATAAAAGCTCCCACCTTACAGATATCTTCCCTCGGATACAAGCTCTTCCTCACTGCATTTCACATACAGATTCAGCATGCTGCAAGTCTTTACACGTCTCAATCCAGTCTGACTTCATTACCTCTCTCACCAATGACAGACTGCTTCTGTCATCTCTATTCCTATCAGCATGGGTGCCCTTTATACTCTCTCACTTTGCTCCTCAGATACCCACCAACACCAGCAGCACCAGCCACACCAGCAGCACCAACAACACCAACCATCTCTGCAATCAACTGATGCT
Organism: Pristiophorus japonicus; assembly: GCF_044704955.1. Taxonomy (NCBI): domain Eukaryota; kingdom Metazoa; phylum Chordata; class Chondrichthyes; family Pristiophoridae; genus Pristiophorus; species Pristiophorus japonicus. Next base: position 441,175,522 of record NC_091977.1, on the reverse strand, counting down.
GCACAGGGTACGAGCACATTGCTGCCTGGGAGGCCAGGGATGGCCTCACCATGGCCAGATTTATTTCATTTGATGCTATACGTGATGCGTCAGGTTGGCACCACCCCACACCAACACCATAAAGCATCCCTATAATGTCAAAGCCATTCCTTTCACACTCATGACCATTGCAGGGGTACAGTTATGCCTCACCATTCACTGCAACTCACTAAGCCACTTCCAAAGATGCACACAAATCTGTCCAAGAACGCAAAGTGTTGAAAATAAAGGTTTCAATGTTTGACACCGCATTAACAGAAACTTTACATGGACATTGCATAAAACACCCAAGTGTCTACCCGTGTGTGTTGTTAAATGGTATGATTGCATTAGGATGAGGGTGAATGTGAGGGGTGGCTAGTGATAAGTGGGGAAGTGGCAATGTAGATAGAGAGGTTGGGTGAAGGGGCAAGGTAAGTTGGTGTGGGTAAGGGTGTGCAAGAGTAGGGTAGGGAAGTCAGAGTGTTGGGGATGTGATGAGAGGCACAGCAGAATGACATTGAGTAAGGCTTTGTACTAATATTTTGTGATCTACTGAGATCATTGAAACATTTGCGGAACTGCATCCAGGTCCTCCTGACGACATCCCTGCTTGTGCCCTCCTCTGCAATGTGCAAGCAGGCTGTGTTGATCTCCTGGGGAGGTTTCTTCCACCCATGGGAAAGGAAGAGGACCTCTGTGTGTCATATGGAGGGAGTCATGGGAGAGCATGGGTGCAGCACTGAATCTCTGTGCAGTGCTTGTCAGTGTTTGCAGCACCTCAGTGCTGTAGAACACTGACAGCACAAATGTAAAAATAAATTTGGACATGGTCCCTTTAAGGAAACCGGCTGATGACGCGTCATCAAATGACATCACCAGACTGCTTCCTCTAATTGGCCGGCAAACGCGCTGGGCATGCTTAACATGCCCAATCAGGTAAATTTATTTCAGAGGCCGGGATGGAGACACCAGCCGGGTTGGGACCTGCCACCAATGTCACTCGCCACGGACCCGCCGAGGTCAGCAAAATCACGTCCATAAAAATTGGAACAAAATTATTCGGTCTATCAAATTCTTCAACAAACTATCCACAGTTTGGCCTATCATTGACTTTATCCAATACATCTAGGGGCCAAAATTTGGTGGTTACCGCCAATCAATAGCCCCCAGGAGAGGCGAAACCTCAGCTCAAACGGCTTAACACTGATGTTCGGCGATGTCACCACCTGCAGCAAACATCAGTTGAATTTTTGCAGCAAAAAAGTACCACCTCGTTTACTACCGCCAGGGAAATCATGACATCAGTACACGTGCAACGCCTCGCTGGCGCCAGTCACACGATATTTGGTTTTTGCACCTCACTTACTGGCTGGCGGGGATCTTGCTACAAAAAGTTGGCATTCACAAGTCAAGGTTATGATGCCGGTGCAGTATATAAGGGGAAAGCAACCGGGGCACAGAGGTTGCGGTGAATGCTACGTATTCTCCTAGCAGAGTGCTTAGGTGTTGGCGTGCTGCTGCTGAGTACTTACCTTGATGAATACCATTTCGGCAACATTGATGGGGGCAGTAATGGCACACGATGTCATGCTGCAGCAACGAATTCAAAGGCTCCGGCTACCAGACAGGATCTGGCCAATGTGGGTCCATGCCAGAGGAGAGGCCGCAGACGTCAGGGCAGGAGGCCTTACACCCTTCCCCCACCCCTCCAGGATTTACCATGTGCATTCTTCATACCTTGATATGTCCGAGGAGCAGTGTATAAGGCTGTGGTTCCGCAAGGAGCTGGTCATGGAGCTCTGCCACCTCCTGCACACAGACCTCGAAGTTGAAATCGGCACCAGGACCTAGCTGTCAGTGCTAGTAAAAGTGACAGTAGTGCTCAACTTCTATGCTACTGGGTCCTTCCAGGCTCCTGTCAGCGATATATGCAACATCTCGCAGTTAGCAGTACATTGCAGCATTCGCCAGGTGACCGACACTCTCTACAGCAGACGAATGGACTACATAAAGTTCAGCATGTCCAGGGAGAACTAGGATCTGCACTTCTGTGGCTTCGCCAGGATTGCGGGCCCCGCCCCACAATGGAGAGACGCTAAGCAGTCGCAAGGGCTACCACTCCCTTAATGTCCAGTTGATGTGCGACTGTAAAAATGGCTGCAGGTTCCAGTGACCCCTGACCTGCTGGTCAGGTGATCTGCTCTTTATTAACAGCACTAGCTGCAGTAACACAGGTGTCCACAGTGTGGAACTACAGACATTACACTTCTCCCTCCTTAATGAAGAGTTATTATAACAAACAATCATCATACATAACTTGCATGGTTATACATAACAAAGGATATTGACTTATTTTGCCATATTTACAAATCAAGCTTAACCACTTGTTTTCTGTTTCGAAGAGGATACCTTCACTCTCAAACAGAACCTTCCAAACATGGTGTCGAATTTAAACTCATTCGAGGCTGATCCTGAGAGAAGTTTTCCTCCAATGGATGCCCTTGATTTCCAATTGAACTCTCTCTAACTTCAGACTGTTTGTTTTTCTGACTCAGACTCAGACTTAATTTCTGACTTTCTCTTGGATTTGTTTCCAGTCCACTGGATGTAGGATATGCTACTGGTGTATCAGAACTATCTGATGAGTCAGAAATAATAGAATCACTCCCACCTTCAACTGCTTCCATGTCTGTAGGTAAAATATGATCAATATGAACAAACCTAACCTGTCCATTATCAAACATCTTGACCAAATATGTGCGAGGACCATATATCTTCACCACTCTTCCTGGTAACCACTTTACCCATTTATGGTGATGGTTCTTCACTCTCACCTTCTGATTTAATTTCACACTTCTCTCTTTTACTCTACCTCTATCATGATTCTCTTTCTTTCTTAATTGTGTCTCTTCTACGGACTGTGCCAAGTTTGGTTTTAACAACGAGAATCTGATTCATGGCTGTCATTTGAGAAACAACTCTGTTGGTGTTCTATCAGTAGTTGTGTGAGGAGTATTACGATACGTTATTAGAAAATTAGCCAATTTGTGGTCCAATATGATCAATGTGAACAAACCTAATCTGTCCATTATCAAACATCTTGACCAAATATGTGCGAGGACCACATATCTTCACCACTCTTCCTGGTAACCACTTTACCCATTTATGGTGATGGTTCTTCACTCTCACCTTCTGATCTAATTTCACACCTCTCTTTTACTCTACCTCTATCATGATTCTCTTTCTGCCATAATTGTGTCTCTTCTACGGATTGTGCCAAGTGTGATTTTAACAACGAGAATCTGGTTCGTGCCTGTCATTTGAGAAACAACTCTGCTGGTGTTCTACCAGTAGTTGTCTGAGGAGTATTATGATACGTTATTAGAAAATTAGCCAATTTGTAGTCCAGTGACAACTGTCGTTTCTTTGGATTTGGATTTGTTTGATGAGGGCACGTTTTACAATTTGTATAGTGCGCTCTACTGCACCATTTGAAGCAGGGTGGTACAGTGGGACCTTATTATGTTTCACACCATTTTTGCTCGTGAACTGTGCAAATTCTTCTGAATGAAATTGTGATCCATTATCCGAAACAATTTCTTCTGCGAGGCCAAATGAAGAAAATAATCTTCGCAAAATGTCTAATGTTTTACTTGTTGTTATTTTCCACATTGGAAACACCTCGACCCACTTCGAATGGCTATCAATCACAATGAACAATTGTTGCCCTTCTAGCTCAGCAAAATCGATATGTAGCCTTTGCCACACCCTGGGAGGCCATTTCCATGGCTGTAATGGTACTGATGGTGGTTGCTTGCTTACCGATTGACATGTCGTACACTGACTGACGATGTACTCTATATCTTTATCAAGACCTGGTCACCATAAGTTACTGCGTACAAAACTCTTAGTCAAGCACATTCCCAGGTGCTGGTCATGGAGGTCTCCTAATAATTTGGACCTGAATTTATTTGCACCCTACATGATACAATCTTTATTAACTGATAATTCATTCCTACGAACGAAGACTGGATGAATATCTTTGTCTGTTACCTGGTTTGGCCATCCATTTGCAATATAATCATACACCTTCGTCATAACTGGGTCACATTTGGTTGCCCTCCCAATCTCTTCAGCTGTGACTGGCAGTTCATTGATGTATGAAAATAGAACACCTCTTCCCTATCAGGTGTAACTTGTGACGGGGAAGGCAATCTAGACATAGCATCAGTATTACTGTGATCAGCTGATCGTCTGTACTCAATATTATATATATATGCTGACAAAATCAAAGCCCATCTCTGCATTCGGGCTGCAGCTAATGTTGGAACTGGGGACTTTGGATGGAGGATTGCTGTCAGGGGCTTATGGTCCATAACGAGAGTAAACTTACGACCATACAAGTATTTGTGGAACTTCTTGACCCCAAAAATGAATGCCAAAGCTTCCCTTTCGATTTGCGCATAATTATACTCACTGGCACTGAGAGTGCGTGAAGAAAAAGCAATTGGTCTCTCCTCCCCACTACGTAATACATGAGAGATTACTGCCCCAATTTCATATGGAGAGGCATCACATGCTAGCTTGATCTCCTGAGTCACGTCATTGTGAACTAACATGGTGCTCTCTACCAATTTGCTTTTATACTCCTTGAATGCTGTATCGCATTCTTTTGACCACTTCCAATGGACCTGTTTTTTCAACAGGTCATTCAGTGGATGTAATACTGTAGCCAAATTTGGTAGGAACTTCCCATAATATTTCAAAAGACCCAAAAATGATCAAAGTTCAGTGACATTCTTGGGAGTGGGTGCATTTCTGATTGCATCCAGTTTTTCCTTGGTTAAATGTAAACCATTTTTGTCTACTCTGTACCCTAAGTACTCCAGTGAGTTTTGAAATAACTCACACATGCGAGCAGTCACTCATACTCTGTGCTTCTCTAGCCGTTTGAGGACTTCATTCAATATGTTATTATGTAGTTGTCTATTTGGTGCTGCAATTAGTATGTCATCTAAATAACGTAATACCCCTTCAATACCTTGCAAAATCTGGTTCATTACTCCATGGAATATGGTAGGGACGGAAGACATTCCAAATGGTAGTCTATTAAATTGATATTGGCCTAGATGAGTATTTATAGTCAAGCATGACTTGGACTCCTCATCTAATTCCAGCTGTAAGTAGGCATTTATCAGATCCAACTTTGAGAAAAGCTGTCAGTGTTGTGAACAAATCTTCCATATTGGGGACATTACCCTCTAGAATCTGGTTTACGGTTAGTTTATAATCACCGCACAATCTTACCTTACCATCGGACTTAGGTACAACAACAATGGGTGTAGCCCAATTACATTGATCTATCTTAGAAATAATGTTCTCAGTTTCTAGTCTTTTGAGTTCTTGTTCAACTTTCTCCTTGAGTGCATATGGTACAGAACGTGGCTTGCAGTAAACCGACCTAGTGTCTTTCTGTACCCTGATACTAGCCTTGAAGCCTTGGATCGGACTGCCCATTTCACAGAATACCTTCGGATAATTCTTGATGACATCATCCTTTGACGCAAATCTCGTTTCGACACGAAAAATCTCACGCCAATCCAGCTTCAGTGATCCCAACCAATTTCTTCCTAGTAAGGCAGGCTTGTCTCCTGCCACTACTATTAGAGGCAAGCTCTGAACTTGATCCTTGTGTTTCACCGATACAGTAATGTTCTCTCCCGAGTAGCCTCGCAGCTCTATCTTGGCTTTCTCCAGTGGGGAACCCAACAGATCGCTATGCATCTGCAATGATTGTCTTGCGACAACCTCCAGCTCGGCCTCCTCATCAGAGTGCTGCTGAGCATCACTCAGGTGCGCACTCACCCTCTGGGGAGCTGGCCCCCGGGTTCCCCTCTCCCGTGGAGTTGCTGCAGGCTGCTGGGTCCCAGAGCACCACACACCTCCAAATCCCCGCCCACGCCTTCCTCGACTGAGGTGCTGTCCCCATGTGCTGAGGCCCCTGGCTCCTCAGTAACTGGCAGAGACATGTTCTCCGCCTCCTTCTCCGTCTCCACCATCGCCGGCAGTGGATGGCTGACGTACAGGCTTCTGGGCCTCTGGTTCATCATCTGAAAGCACAAAGCCAGAGAAGAGTAGTCAGCTGCAAAGGATGGGGCCAGGACTGGGAAAGGCATTCTGAAAGTGGGGAAGAATTGTGGTGTCAGGGCTAAGTGGCCAGATAGAGGCTGCAAATGTCCTCAACATACTGCCACTGTCCCGAGGGGGCTCGGCCTCACCCACCACCACTGCACCCACTTGTGCACCCATGAGGGCCGAAACGCGTTCCTCCACAGCACTGAGGGCTTGGAGGTCAGTGTCTCCTCCTCCGGTACGTATCTGCCCATGCCAGTTATGCGCTAGCTTGGTCTGTAAGATGAAACAGAACGTCTGAGTTAGTGTGCTTCTATTCGTCTGTCTGAAATGCCTTACATAGTTGAGTAGATGTTACTGTGTGAGAGTCTTCACAGGTCAATGTCATTCGGAGTAGCTGCGTGCACTCGGTGTGGCAATGCTGGAATTTGGTGGCCAGCACCTAACAGTTAAGGTGAGACTACCATCTTCCACAAGCATCTGGAGACTGAGGGGATAACAAGACCAGAGGTGGGTCTCAACAATGGAGCAGGAAAGTTAAATGCACATGCAGGCCCAGGGAGTGGCTGAGGCTGCAAATGTGAATGTTGCATCTGTGCTCACCCACGAAGAGCATGGGATCTGACACATACTGATTGAGGAGTGACTGCACACACTAGACATTGAGCTCAGACCATGGCATGCTAAGGTTAATGTAAAACATACTCACCCTCATCACCACGTCAGGTCGGTGAACTTTTTCCTGCATTAGGTGACAGTCCTGGGCACTGTGTTTCTCGCAGATATGCTCTGCGCAACTTCCCTCCATAATTTTCAGAACATCTGCGGCTGTGGCTTCCTGCCAGTTTTGCTCCGCAACAATTCACGTCGCCTCTCCACACCATCCAGGACTGCATCCACGGCGGCATCGGAGAACCAGTGAGCATGCTGACGAGTTCTCGCCTCTGCCATCGTCCCCCTCTTAGTAAGAGTGCGTAGGCAGCAAAGATATGCATGAGGCAGTGCCGCGTCCTATCACCGCCTCAATTGAATCCAGATGGCGTCAGTATGTCTGTTACGCAGCTACAAATACTGATTACCGCTCAGATTTTACCGCCCCACTTACTGCCGTTTAGCGCTTCAAGAGTGTTGTGTAACACCTGATTTGCTGCTCCAATCCCCTCTTCAGGTGGTAAAACTGAATTTCGCGGTTGACGGTGGAAATTATCGCCAGGCAGTAAAATCAACGACCAGGCGGTGTCACCAACTCTAAATGAGCAATAACGAATTTCCACCCCCTAATCTCCTGAGTGACTAAGGCCCCGATACTTAATCTGGTTCATGAAGAGAGCGGGGCGGGGGAGAATTTCTGGACGGGATCCCTTGACATTCGGGTTTCCTGAACGCCCTGCTGAAGTTAATAGCAGGACGTCTATTAAATTGTTTCAGTAGGTTTCCCACTCGACAGCCAGCCTGATTGACAGGCTGGCTTCCTGTTGGGCTAGAAAGTCTGCGACACAAGGCCACAACCGGGGAGCAGAGAGGAGGGAGAGATCACAGGGGAGGGGGGGGGGGGGGCGTTGGAGATCGAGGTCGGGTTTTTCAGATGCAAGTCGGGGGGGGGTGGGAGGAGATCGTGGGGGTCGGGGGGGGGGAGATCGTCGATGTTGGGTCTAGATCGGGGGTGTCAGGAAAGATCGTTGAGGTTGGGAGTAGATCATAGAGATCGGGGAGGAGATTAGGCGAGTCGGAGATCAGGGGGTGTCAGATATCATGGGGGTGGGGAGGTTGGCCAATTGCAGGGTCTATAAAGAGGTAATCTTGTGGGCCTGGAGGAAACACTCCTGCTCCTCCTGCCCAGAAGCACTTATCTACCTGCCACCTTTTACCTGCCAGGTTTCCTGAGCCCCAGGAAACCCAACATCCATGGGTTAAAAATTAACATCCTACTAAAATGAGGGCACGCAGCCTCCTGAGAGCAGATTGGTCACTCCCCCACCCTCCCTCCACCTCCACCCCCATCCCCATAATCTGTCACGGTAAAACCAAAAGTGGCCTGGTTGGAGTAGGGTTTGAGATTTAAAAGATTTTTACTTCCCACCTGCCCTCAACACATTCGTCCTTGGGGGTTAAAACTTCCCTCCCTAAATTTCTAATAAAATAAATCTCTGTAAAATTTCTCCCTCACCCCTGAAGTAATTAGGCAAAACCTTCAGGATATCAGTCTAACATTCCAGCTACATTATTCAACTCCAATCAGCTGCATTCCACATTTATTGTATTATTCATGGACAAAAGTTTTTTTTTAAGAATCTTGGTTTGGCTCCCACTCTCTGTTGCTTTTTGTCTCCTTCCCTGTCTTTCTATTTGACTCCTGCTCTGTTATTCTTTTCAGTACTGGTAGTGGTGTCCTGCACAATGGGACTATGGGCCTAGGCCTTCACCTTGGTTTCTCAATAATTATTCTTATCCACCCAAATCTGAGTGGAATGCAGGTTCTAGTTGGTAGATGTAGTTGTCTGCAGAGTTCGCTGCTACTTACTAAGTAGCTAGAATTACATTTCAGGACATCCAGTCAACATTTTGTATTCTGTGCAAAGGGGGCACTGAGTAATTTTGTTCCAAAACCAAAGGCTAGTAAAGTCATTAGCTGAACATAGTTATTGTTCTTATTGTGGGGGTGAAATAGAGAAAAACATCTTAGCAAAAGTAAAGGCCTCTGCTAGATAAATGTAAGCATGTTGTGCTAAAAGCTATCTGCAAAACAGCCACATAAATAATTTTTATGCTTTGACAATGCTCTTTGACTAGAAACTGAATATATATTATTTGGACTCGGGACTAAGAAGTACAATATCAAAATTTGCGGACAAGACCAAATTGCAGGGCACAGTTCATACTGAGAAAGACTACGACAAAATACAAGATGTTGTTGACAAATTTCCACAATGGGTGTCTAAATGGTAAATAAATGTCAATACAGATTAAATGCGAGGTGGTGCATTTTGTTAGGAGGAATAAGGAAGCCACCTATTCCTTGGAAAGTAAGTGTCTAAATGGGCTCGAGGAGCAAAGGGATCGAGGGATACAGATCCACAAATCATTAAAAGTAGCAATGCAGATTAACAAGGCCATAACAAATGCTAACAAAGAACAGGAGTTCATTTCTAGAGGAATGGAATTCAAAATCAGAGAAGTTATGTTAAAATTATATAGAACTTTGGTTAGACCACACGGAGTACAGTTCTGGTCTCCATATTACAAAAAGGATATAGAGGCACTGGAGAAGATGCAAAAAAGATTTACCAGGATGATACCAAAACTGGGAGTTTGAAACTCTTTGTAAAGCTTGAACAAGCTGGGACTCTTTTCTCTAAAAAAAGAGAAGGCTGAGAGGTGAGCTGATAGATGTCTTTTAAAATTATGAAAGGTTTCGATGGGGTAGATGTAGAGAAGATGTTTCCACTTGTGGGAGAGTCCAAAACTAGGAACCATGTAAGATAGTCACCAATAAATCCAATAAGGAATTCAGGAGAAACTTTACTTGGGGTGATAAGAATGTAGAACTTGCTACCACATGGAGTACTTGAGGTGAATAGCATAGATGCATTTAAGGGGAAGCTAGATATGTACACAAGGGAGAATGGAATAGAAGGATATGTTGCTAGTGGCAGATGAAGTGAGGCTCATGCAGAGCATTAACACCAGTGTTGGACCAAATGGCAGGTTTCTGTGCTGCAAATACTGTGTAGCTTTACTATTTGCCACATAGCTGCAGCTACATTTGTAGTTTGATAGAGCTGTCTTGGTCTCTGCTGTGGTTCCAATGACCAAAGTTATTCCTCATAATATGGGTAATTCTCTCAGAGTATGCAATGGTATGTGGAGCAGGGATGATGAGAAAAACAGTAGACTACTAATCAAATAATTAGAAACATTCTTCCTTAAATTAAGTTCTCCTCAAATTATTTTTGCAAGACAACATGACTAAACAAACTATTATTATTTTGCATACTCAACAGCAAATATCAGAAACTCAGGTGGGTCAAAGCAACCCGGAAAGAAGCCTGACTGATTTTCTGATATCTGCTGCACCAGGCAATCCAGTGTGCTTGATGGCAGACTCAGGAAAATAAGAACATAAGAAATGGGAGTAGGCCACCTGACCCATCGAGTCAGCTCCGCCATTTAATAAGATCATGGCTGATCTGATCATGGACTTAGCTCCACTTCACTGCCCGCTCCCCATAACCCTTTATTCTCTTATCACTCAAAAATCTGTCTATCTCCACCTTAAATATATTCAATGGCCCAGCCTCCACAGCTCTCTGGGGCAGAGAATTCCATAGATTTACAACCCTCTGAGAAGAAACTCCTCCTCATTTCGGTTTTAAATGGGCAGCCCCTTATTCTAAGACTATGTCCCCTAGTTTTAGTTTCCCCTATGAGTGGAAATATCCTCTCTGCATCCACCTTGTCAAGCCCCCTCATTATCTTCCTCATCGATAAGATCACTTCTCAGTATAGGCCCAACCTGCTCAATCTATCTTCATAAGTCAACCCCTTCATCTCCAGAATCAACCTAGTGAACCTTCTCTGAACTGCCTCCAATGCAAGTATATCCTTCCTTAAATAAGGAGATCGAAACTGTATGCAGTACTCTAGGTGTGGCCTCACCAATACCCTGTACAGTTGTAACAGGACTTCTCTGCTTTTATACTCCATTCCCCCTTGCAATAAATGCCAATATTTCATTTGCCTTCCTGATTACTTGCTGTATCTGCATACTAACTTTTTGTATTTCATGCACAAGAACCCCCAGGTCCCTCTGTACTGCAGCACTTTACAATTTTTCTCCATTTAAATTATAATTTGCTTTTCCATTTTTTCTGTCAACGTGGATAACCTCACATTTTCCTACATTATACTCCATCTCACTTAGCCTGTCTAGATCCTTTTGCAGATTTTTTGTGTCCTCCTCACAATTTGCTTTCCCACCCATCTTTGTATCATCAGCAAACTTGGCCACATAACACTCGGTCCCTTCATCCAAGTTATTAATATAGATTGTAAATAGTTGAGACCCCAGCACCGATCCCTGTGGCACCGCACTAGTTACTGTTTGCAACTGGAAAATTACCCATTTATCCCGACTCTCTGTTTTCTGTTAGTTAGCCAATCCACTATCCATGCTAATACATATCCCCAACCTCGTGAACTTTTATCTTGTGCAGTAACCTTTTATGTGGCACCTTATTGAATGCCTTCTGGAAAACCAAATACACCACATTCACTGCTTCCTTTTTATCCACCCTACTCATGACACCCTCAAAGAACTCCAGCGAATTTATCAAACATGATTTCCCTTTCATAAAACCATGCTGACTCTGCTTGACTGAATTATGCTTTTCCAAATGTCCTGCTACTGCTTCTTTAATAATAGACTCCAGCATTTTCCCAATGACAGATGTTAGGCTAACTGGTCTATAGTTTCCTGCTTTCTGTCTGCCTCCTTTTTTAAATAGGGGCGTTACATTTGCGGTTTTCTAATCCGTTGGGACCTCCCCAGAATCCAGGGAATTTTGGTAGATTACAACCAATGCATCCACTATCTCTGCAGTCACTTCTTTTAAGACCCTAGGATGCCAGCCATCAGGTCCAGGGAACTTGTCCACCTTTAGTCCCATTATTTTACCAAGTACTACTTCTTTAGTGATAGTGATTGTTTTACGTTTCTCCCTCCCTATAGCCCCTTGATTATCCACTATTAGAAAGTTTTTAGTGTCTTCTACCGTGAAGACCGATACAAAATATTTGTTCAAAGTCTCTGCCATTTCCCTGTACCCAATTATTAATTCCCCAGTCTCATCCTCTAACAGACCAACATTTACTTTAGCCACTCTCTAGAAACTTTTTATCAGTTTTTGAATTTTGTGCTACTTTACTTGCATAATCTATCTTCCCTCTCTTTATTATTTTTTTAGTTGTTCTTTGCTGGCTTTTAAAAGTTTCCCAATCATCTGGCCTCCCACTTGTCTTGGCCACTTTTATGCCCTTGTTTTCAATTTGATACCGTCCCTTATTTCCTTAGTTAGCCACGGATAATTATCTCTTCTCTTACAGTCTTTCTTTCTCATTGGAATATATTTTTGTTGAGTTATGAAATATCTCCTTAAATATCTGCCATTGCTCATCAACCGTCCCACATTTTAATCTATTTTCCCAGTCCACTTTAGCCAACTCTGCCTTCATACTTTTGTAGTCTCTTTTATTTAAGCTTAGGACACATTACAATAATGTTGCAAAGATAATTTGCGTCAGTAAAGAATATTTTGAAAATTGACCCAACATTTAACACCTCCATTGGCTTAAATATTAAAGCAACAGCAAACTTTTTTTTTATAAAAGTATTGATGGGGCAGAAATTGATCTCTGTTGTGATGTTTTTTTCTCTCGCCGAATGTGCCGAATGCCAAATTGAAAGCTGGCACCTTACAATTATTCAGGGCACCCATCTGAAACAGGGATTAGACCTCTTGAAAATGATAATTAGGGTCATAACATCTGTTTTAAGACCCCGCTCCAAAATTTGCCATAAACTGCGTTGTGCATGCTTCACTCAGTCTTTCAGGGTCTACACCATCTCCAGCGGCCGTCGGTGAAAAGGTGAGTAAAGGTTTTTTATACTTGCGCTTATGTGGAACCAAACGAAGCAGGAATATTCCTCCTAGCTCAACAACACTGCAGGTCTTTGCTAGCCTGGACATTCTCCTCTCATTTGCCTCTCCCACCAGGACTTGCCTGCAGGTCGGTTTTGTGTCAGAGGTAACTACATTTTCCATGGACCTGACCGATGAGCTGCATCGGGATGCCTGATTGGGTTCTGCAGGTTTTATGGCGATGAGGCCCAATGTGCAGCAAGCTTCAAACCGACGGCTTCGGGCATGCGTTCCAGGCACACCGTCCACTTCTTACCAATTCCCAACGCTACACAATTTCTCCCCTTATGACTTTGGAGCAATTAGGATCTGAAATTGCATTGTAAAATAATAACGTACAAATGCTTAATACGTTCATCTGGAATTCCATTGCCCCATTATTTTGGTGGCAGTGATAACCCATTTATTGTAAATAGGTTAACATCTCAATTAAAATAGCAAGGAGGGGTGTTACAGAAAAATGTATTAAACATCCAAATACTCATTATCTCATGGCAGAATCTCAGTTTGTTTAGCATGGTATTGAAGGAACTGTAGTCAATTTAATCTTAGCCACATATTTAATTTGTAAACTAAAATATTAATCTTATAAAATTAATTTTACTTATGGTAAATTACTTTGCTGTGCGTGAAAATGGACTTGCGTGTGGAAATTATTTGTTCTCAACTTAAAGCTGACCCCTCTTCAGTGGGCTTCACTGTTAATAATTTTCTCATTTGTTGAATGGCTGGCAATAACTTTATACATTACTGTACTGACATTTGTATTTCTTTCAGCCATACCTGTGCAGTCTGCCAAACAGAACCCAAATGTTGCTCTACTACTAACTACACACGGTGGTCACATCGGCTTTTTGGAAGGGATATTTCCTCGATGGACCACTTACATGGACAGAGTCTTCAAACAATTTATTCAAGCTGTCTTTGAGCATAGAGATGAGCTGAAAGACATGTAACTCTTCAAATATGTCCATTCCCACTGTTTCATGTCTTAAATTTACTGACCAAACTATTATAAATCCCAACACTGGTATTTGAGCACATTGTAAAATACATTATTACTTGTATCATCATGTATTTAAAATGCCAGACTGTTACTTGAATTTGTCCAGAATTTAACAAAAGGGTGAATGACAGAGCCATTATGCTCAGACTAAATTTCAATTTATACATGGTCTCTTTCTTTTGTGTAAGTTGATTATTTTGTTAATTTTAAATATTTGTTTTAATTATCACTTTCTAACTACTACTTCATCATTTTATCATAATTATTGATTTTTGCATACTCAATTGGCACTGAACCTCTACAATTACTATGTTATCAACGGTAGATTGAAATCCTCAGGGTTATTATTTAATAAATGGGCCAGTAGTTTCAATTCAATCTTTTTCTCAACATATTTGCAATTCATAATATGATTGTATTGTTCAGAAGAGAATGCATATGCACACAATTTAACACTTGCCCAAATAACCTATTTTGTAGCACTTTGCAGCTTGTATTGATACTGACTCAGTCATTGCAACTATTCACAGTTTGATTACTATAAAGTAAATGTAATGATATAACATATGAATAACTATCATAAATACAATATTTAATAAGGAAGAAGCACAGATACTGCTAGGACAAACATTCTTGCCTGAAAAGGAATGTAACAAAGCACAGGTAATGCTGATGCATTTTCTTTTAATTTTGGGCGTGATGAATTTCTTTTCAAACCATTAAACTACCTTGACTGTGCCAAGGGCTTATTCCTTAAATGCTTGAAAACCAATAGAAATCAATATCATACTTAAATCAACAGCAGCTAACTCTGAAATGAACTGTACTTGAGTGATATCACAGTGAATGCAATATATTTGACCCTGAGCTATAGTATTTACACAGCCGGTGCTACTGAGTTGGCCATGAGTTACTCTACATGCTTAGTTGTCCTGTCAGAGGGTCCAGGGCTTACTGGGGTCTTCCAGCCCTTAAGAGTACAATGTTTATATTAGAATTGATTTATCACAAATCCAACCTCTCACAGATTGTATGTGACAATATGGGTTACAAATGTAATAAACTTTTTTTTTCTGAGAAAACTCTTAAACAACTAGAATACATTTTAAGATATTTATTATATATTTATGAAAAATAAAATTTTCTAAACCAAGCATTGTTTGTTTATTTAGTACAAATAATATGAATGTTAAAGTTACGTTATGGCACCATATACTATTTCATATTTTGGATAATTGATTGGTCCAATACCTATAACAATAGAGCTGTTCAACTTTCAGCCAAGGTATGCAAATTGAAATGTGACCCATTTTGTAAGTGTATATTTTTTATTATTGGCAATGTTTATTTGAAATTATTATTACATGATGTGCAGCTTGAATCGTTCCGAATGTGGAAAAGAATACAAGCCAACATCTGCCCTGCAAAGGGTCCCTCAGAAACATTTCATATGACCTGATCTCTGCTGGCAATAAAAGTGGAAGAAACTGAGCAATGGGGTGATGATGGCACTGAGTTTGTCAACTGATTCTCGTGGCAAAAACTCCCTAATGTCAATGTCTGAAAATGTATTGAATCTACTATTACAGACCAAATGAAAAGTAAACCATCAACCAGTGGCAGCACCAATGCAGGCCCTTCGCATATCCAATATCTGGCCAGAAAGTCAGGTGCATGTTCCAAGTTCAGTTGGGCATATCACACTACTAGATCAAATGATGGAGAAACCAATAATTTCAAGCCACATTGTACATCAGGTTGTTTGATCACAGATGGATTGATATCAGTCACAGAAACATTTGTGGGCCATGCCATTGTACCAGTCATGCTGCAATTATCGGGTTGAATATGAGGTATTAATGAGTGATTTGCAGGCCCTGGTGTCATCTCAAAAAGATTTGTCTACAATGGCAGTACAGTACTTGTGATTGAAGTTCCGAATTTAATATAGATGGCAATTAAATATATATTTCAGGCTCCAAACTTTACCAATATTTAGTTCCTAACATTAAATGAATTAATGTACTAATTTCATCCTTACAACAGAAATATGCTTGAAGGGAAATGTTTGCATTCACAGAAGCTGCTGTTAGTTGTTTTGGAGAGATTGTATCACCAGGTGATGGAGAGCTGCTTCCATACTGGCTAACTAATACCTGGAAAACTAGTTGTGTGTGCTTAAAGTTCATTTATTTTTCAAATTGGAAAGTCCAGATTGCCTATTAACATAGAAAATGCTTCTGTTTAATTTAGCCTTGGGCAAAAATAACTTTTAATTAATTTTTGTGACAAATTAAGGGCCTGTGTGTTAATTTTTGTGGTTCACCTTTGTATGTTAGCTAGTTGTGGCAGACTTCATCATGTGACAAATGCCAATGTGACATTGAGGCAGTTCCCATATCTTTGCTAGTATCATCATCTCCAGAAAGCAGCACAACTCCTGGTATTCCCACAGAAATACAAGGCCTTGAAATTAGGTATGCAAATAATAGAGTATGAACACTTGGGTGCATTTGTTTACAATTCCTTTGTCTGTAATTTTAACAGTGTTTAACTTAAATATTGCAACACATCCATTGAAATAGCATACAGTGAGGGTGAGGGTCAGCACAGGAACAAAATGAAAACTGGGCACCCTCCAACTCAGAAATCCCAAATGGGAAAAGTAAACCTGCAGCTCTTTCAAACAGAAAACAATCACCCCAAAACAGTATATGAATCTGTCTCTCAGGACTCTCAAAATTTCACTATTGTATATCAAAGGACTCAAATCACCCAATCAACAGAAACTAATTATTAAATACAAAGTAGCAAGAAGAAATATTAATTTCATTTGCAGCATTGTGATATCAAGTTTATTTTACAGCCAATTATAGGGGAAAAAATATCTTGTGGAATAACCAACAGAAGAATAGGCAGTGGAATCGCCTATTTTGGAGTGAATCGGAAAATATATAAAATATGTTCCTAATATTTAGAACTTCTCATCATTGTTTTTCTCATACTCCCTGACTAAGAAGACAGGCATATAGGTCAACTGCTCCCAGGCCTTTGGCTATGGTGCTGTATCAGCAGTACTAGGAAGTGTGCATGAATGTTTGCATCTGGATGGTGGAGGTGAGGGAGCAAGTGGAAGAAATTCTCCCTCAATCCCTACAGGGAAGTACTTGGAATGGCATGGTCGCATAATGAGTGTAGAAATCACAAATTTAAACCTGACCTGACATGATGGCACAGAGCATCTGGGGTGTTTTGACACTGTGTGCCAACCTTACGTACATTTGTGTCTTATTAGGTAACCATAAACAAAACATATTGTAGTCTTCACAGACACTTTGTGTAGCTATAAAACCTCTGCTTCCCTCTCGCCCACATACAAACACATGCTTCACAAAATAAAACTTTGTCTGGGACATTATTTTGCTCAAATAGCTGACTTTGGAGTGATTCCATGATGCTCTGCCGGTGGACCAGTCACACGTACAGGGAAGGCAGGTCGGAGAGAGGCTGCAACATTATAGCCCAGATTCACCAACTGGCGATACTTACAAGCACTGCTCTCTGTTCGGAGGACAGGAACATGGAATCATCCCTTATGTTTGCAGCCAACCAATCTATTAGCAATCACTCATAGTTCATATTCATGTGTTTGGCTTCATGTAGCTCTGTTATTTGCATTTGTCTCATGTTCAAAGTTCAGTAATTGACCTCTTTTAGTTACAATTTATCAGCGATAATGTTCCACTTTCCTCTATTCTGACAAATTTTATCAGTGCCTTAAATGTAAAGCATTTAATGCTAGTAATTCTGTTCATCTTCCTCTATTATTATCAATTGGTATCACTCCACTATAATCAGAATAATTTCAGCAAGTTGGCACAGTGCACTAGAACCTTATGTTATGCAATATAATGGTAAGTTGCAGGTTTGCATCCACACTCACCTATGCACTGAATTTCAGATTCAGCCACACCACCTTAGCGAGATGTTGAACAGAGAGCAATTGCTGCTCCACAACGAAGGATCAAAAATTGAACTGCAGTTTAAAACTGGACAGGTGCCAACCTTATACATGGCAAATTCCTGACCTTAGTTGATAAAAACGGGGGTGGGGGGAAATCACTGGATGAGACACAAATGGTTTTACGCCTTCTAGTGGCTTGATCAAGACTGGCACTTGCTGAGATCACAATTTTTTTCTGTTTACCTTCTCAGCTGGGAAATGGTGCAAGGGACAGAGCAAGTGAAGCAAACCCAGCTTGCCTCTGTCAGTCATCACAGTGAAGAGAATTATAACTCAGTCACACAACTTTACGGTTTTGTGGTGTTAACGGGACACAAAAGATGTAAGTCCTCCATGTAACTGTCCTATTCAGAAAAGCATACACTTTATAAGAACAAAAGAACATAAGATTTAGGAACAGGAGTAGGCCATCTAGCCCTTCGAGCCTGCTCCGCCATTCAACAAGATCATGGCTGATCTGGCCGTGGACTCAGCTCCACTTACCCGCCCACTCCCTGTAACCCTTAATTACCTTATTGGTTAAAAATCTATCTATCTGTGATTTGAGTACATTCAATGAGCTAGCCTCAACTGCTTCCTTGGGCAGAGAATTACACAGATTCACAACCCTCTGGGAGAAGAAATTCCTTCTCAACTCGGTTTTAAATTGGCTCCCCCGTATTTTGAGGCTGTGCCCCCTAGTTCTAGTCTCCCCGACCAGTGGAAACAACCTCTCTGCCTCTATCTTATCTATCCCTCTCATTATTTTAAATGTTTCTATAAGATCACCCCTCATCCTTTTGAACTCCAACAAGTAAAGACCCAGTCTACTCAATCTATCATCATAAGGTAACCCCCTCATCTCCGGAATCAGCCTAGTGAATCGTCTCTGTACCCCTTCCAAAGCTGGTATATCCTGCCTTAAGTAAGGTGACCAAAACTGCACGCAGTACTCCAGGTACGGCCTCACCAATACCCTGTACAGTTGCAGCAGGACCTCTCTGCTTTTGTACTCCATCCCTCTCGCAATGAAGGCCAACATTCCATTCGCCTTCCTGATTACCTGCTGCACCTGCAAACTAACTTTTTGGGATTCATGCACAAGGACCCCCAGGACCCTCTGCACCGCAGCATGTTGTAATTTCTCCCCATTCAAATAATATTCCCTTTTACTGTTTTCTTTTCCAAGGTGGATGACCTCACATTTTCCGACATTGTATTCCATCTGCCAAACCTTAGCCCATTCGCTTAACCTATCTAATCTCTTTGCAGCCTCTCTGTGTCCTCTACACAACCCACTTTCCCACTAATCCTTGTGTCATCTGCAAATTTTGTTACACTACACTCTGTCCCCTCTTCCAGGTCATCTATGTATATTGTAAACAGTTGTGGTCCCAGCACCGATCCCTGTGGCACACCACTAACCATCGATTACCAACCCGAAAAGGACCCATTTATCCCGACTCTCTGCTTTCTGTTAGCCAGCCAATTCTCTATCCATGCTAATACATTTCCTCTGACTCCGCGTACCTTTATCTTCTGCAGTAACCTTTTGTGTGGCAGCTTATCAAATGCCTTTTGGAAATCTAAATACACCACATCAATCGGTACACCTCTATCCACCATGCTTGTTATTTCCTCAAAGAATTCCAGTAAATTAGTTAAACATGATTTCCCCTTCATGAATCCATGTTGCGTCTGCTTGATTGCACTATTCCTATCTAGATGTCCCGTTATTTCTTCCTGAATGATAGCTTCAAGCATTTTCCCCACTACAGTTGTTAAACTAACCGGCCTATAGTTACCTGCCTTTTGTCTGCCCCCTTTTTTAAACAGAGGCGTTACATTAGCTTCTTTCCAATCCGTTGGTACCTCCCCAGAGTCCAGAGAATTTTGGTAGATTATAACGAGTGCATCTGCTATAATTTCCGCCATCTCTTTTAATACCCTGGGATGCATTTCATCAGGACCAGGGGACTTGTCTACCTTGAGTCCCATTAGCCTGTCCAGCACTATCCCCCTAGTGATAGTGATTATCTCAAGATCCTCCCTTCCCACATTCCCATGACCAGCAATTTTTGGAATGGATTTTGTGTCTTCCACTGTGAAGACCGAAGCAAAATAATTGTTTAAGGTCTCAGCCATTTCCATATTTCCCATTATTAAATCCCCCTTCTCATCTTCTAAGGGACCAACATTTACTTTAGTCACTCTTTTCCGTTTTATATATTGGTAAAAGCTTTTACTATCTGTTTTTATGTTTTGCACAAGTTTACTTTCATAATCTATCTTTCCTTTCTTTATTGCTTTCTTAGTCATTCTTTGCTGTCGTTTAAAATTTTCCCAATCTTCTAGTTTCCCACTAACTTTGGCCACCTTATAAGCATTGGTTTTTAATTTGATACTCTCCTTTATTGCCTTGGTTATCCACGGCTGGTTATCCCTTCTCTTACTGCCCTTCTTTTTCACTAGAATATATTTTTGTTGAGCACTATGAAAAAGCTCCTTAAAAGTCCTCCACTGTTCCTCAATTGTGCCACCGTTTAGTCTCTGTTCCTAGTGTACTTTAGCCAACTCTGCCCTCATCCCACTGTAGTCCCCTTTGTTTAAGCATAGTACGCTCGTTTGAGACACTACTTCCTCACCCTCAATCTGTATTACAAATTCAACCATACTGTGATCACTCATTCCGAGAGGATCTTTTACTCGGAGATCGTTTATTATTGCTGTCTCATTACACAGGACCAGATCTAAGATAGCTTGTTCCCTTGTAGGTTCTGTAACATACTGTTCTAAGAAACAATCCCGTATGCATTCTATGAATTCCTCCTCAAGGCTACCCCGTGCGATTTGATTTGACCAATCAATATGTAGGTTAAAATCCCCCATGATTACTGCCGTTCCTTTTTCACATGCCTCCACTATTCCCTTGATTATTGTCCGCCCCACCGTGAAGTTATTATTTGGGGGCCTATAAACTACATCCACCAGTGACTTTTTCCCCTTATTATCTCTAATCTCCACCCACAATGATTCAACATTTTGTTCATTAGAGCCAATATCGTTTCTCACAACTGCCCTGATATCATCCTTTATTAACAGAGCTACCCCACCTCCTTTCCCTTCTTGTCTATCTTTCCAAATTGTCAGATACCCCTGTATGTTTAATTCCCAGTCTTGGCCATTCTGCAACCACGTTTCTGTAATGGCCACCAAATCATACCCATTTGTAATGATTTGTGCCGTCAACTCATTTACTTTATTTCGAATGCTGCGTGCGTTTAGGTAGAGTGTTTTAATACTAGTTTTTAAACCATGATTTTTAGTTTTGACCCTTCCTGCAGCCCCTTTATATTCATACATATTGTCCCTTCCTATCACCTTGTGGTTTACACTTACCCCAGTGCTATTCTGCTCTGTTGCCTCCTGCCTTTTGCATTTTTTCTTGGGGTCCTGTTCAGCTGAGCTCTCACCCACTCTAACTAGCTCAGAGCCCTCTCCTGGGTTCCGAATACTCCTCACATTGAGGCACCGAGCTTTCAGGCTTATTACACTTTGACCCCTTAGAATTTTGCTGTACAGTGGCCCTTTTTGTTTTTTGCCTTGGGTTTCTCTGCCCTCCACTTTTACTTGTCTCCTTTCTGTATTTTGCTTCTGTCTCCATTTTGTTTCCCTCTGTCTCCCTGCATTGGTTCCCATCCCCCTGCCATATTAGTTTAACTCCTCCCCAACAGCACTAGCAAACACTCCCCCTAAGACATTTGTTCCGGTCCTGCCGAGGTGCAGACCGTCTGGTTTGTACTGGTCCCACCTCCCCCAGAACCGATTCCAATGCCCCAGGAATTTGAATCCCTCCCTGCTGCACCACTGCTCAAGCCATGTATTCATCTGAGCTATCCTGCGATTCCTACTCTGACTAGCATGTGGCACTGGTAGCAATCCCAAGATTACTACTTTTGAGGTCCTACTTTTTAATTTAGCTCCTAGCTCCTTAAATTCATCTCGTAGGACTCATCCCTTTTTTCACCTATGTCATTGGTACCAATGTGCACCACGACAACTGGCTGTTCACCCTCCCTTTTCAGAATGTCCTGCACCTGCTTCGAGACATCCTTGACCCTTGCACCAGGGAGGCAACATACCATCCTGGAGTCTCGATTGCGGCCGCAGAAACGCCTATCTATTCCCCTTAAAATTGAATCCCCTATCACTATCGCTCTCCCACTCTTTTTCCTGCCCTCCTGTGCAGCAGAGCCAGCCACGGTGCCATGAACTTGGCTGCTGCTGCCCTCTGCTGATGAGTCATCCCCCTCAACAGTACTCCAAGCGGTGTATCTGTTTTGCAGGGGGATGACTGCAGGGGACTCCTGCACTACCTTCCTTGCACTGCTCTTCCTGCTTGTCTTCCATTCCCTATCTGGCTGTGGACCCTTCACCTGCGGTAAGACCAACTCGCTACACGTGCTACTCACGTCATTCTCAGCATCGTGGATGCTCCAGAGTGAATCCACCCTCAGCTCCAATTCTGCAACGCGGTCTGTCAGGAGCTGGAGACGGATACACTTCCCGAACACGTAGTCGTCAGGGACACCGGAAGTGTCCCTGATGACGACGTATGCGGGAAGTGTATCCGCCTGTAATCTAATTCTGTAATACTTTTAACATAATTGAACTAAAGGGGTCATTTTTTGACTTGGCGGGAGTCTTGCTCACCGAGCATGCACATTGAAAATCCATCGTGTGTTACACACCGACATTTAAAATAACAGTTGGAAAATCATGTACAGCACTATCAGTGAACAAGGCTCCCAACCACGAGCTCAAGATTGGAAAGTGACCTCCTTCTGTTAACATATATTTGGCATATATTATTACACTTTTCCACATTATTAGATTATGAAAATTCATGCTCCTATCTCTCTTTCCCTAGTTATTTTTCATGACCACTTTATTTGCAGTACACTGCTAAGAATGCAATGAAACTTTAGCCCTAGAAATTCGCGTCGTCTGCGCCTCCCGTTAGAACAGGGCGCAAATGACTTTTCGCCCAGGCGCAGTGCCGCTTTCGACTCCCGCTAAATTCAGCACGGCACCCCTGCTCCCCTGTGGTCCAGGTAGGACCTTTTCATTACTGTGGAGTTTGCAGCTTGGGCCCTTCCCTTTAATTAAAGGAAGAGCCCCTCCTACACGGCCCAGTGTGTAGCGCTGCTCCCCACTCCCGACGCGTCCACACCGCTACCACCCCAGAAAGGAAATGCGGCACGTTATTTTGTGCTCCACTTCCTTTCGGGAGCAGTAACCCCAATTTCTCGCAAGAGGCAAGACTTCTATACCTGGCGCAAAGTTTCGCACCTCGCGAGTGTTACCGCCCCCATACGGGGCGCAATGGAGTTTTTCCCCCTTTATTATTACAGACCCATAGTGCTAGCATCAGGATTTTTTTTTAGGCGATGCACCTGCCATAAACAATGGGTTGTTCTGTTCGGTGTTTGCTAGCCTCTTGGGTTTTTCAGGGTTTTCCACAGTCAGCTCCAAATAACATGATTACTTCTTCTGCCAATAGGGAAGCAGACCATTCCATGTTGGCAATGTATGCCTAGCCAGAAGGTTTTTAGGAATGGGGAAGATTCATTAGACTCAACGGGCCCAAGTTTCGGGCCGCGCCTAGAACGGTGCAGCCCCGACCTGGACGCCTGTTTTACACGCTCGAAAGTGCGCCTAAAAAATACTTACCGATTCTCCGGCTCCCTGCAGGTCCTCTGGAGCTGGGCACAGCGCAGAACGAGCTCTGGGAGGCGGAGCCAGGTCCCTGCGCTGAAAACAGTGCTGGGACCTCTGCACAGGCGCGCTACAGTGGGCGCGCATGTGCAGTAGCTCCAGGCGCCCAAAACTGTGTGGGAGGGGCCCGAAGCACGCAGCCCCTAGCCCTGGATGAATGGCCTCACTGGGGCGGCATGAATCAGGCTGCACCTCCCACTTCCACCCTTCAGCTGGCATTCAACCACCTCCCCCACCCCCCCCGCCCCAGCTCCCGACCCCCACTCCCCCCCCTCGACCCAACCCCCTCTCCCCCCACCGGACCCGACCCACGCTCCCCCGGGACCTGACCCGACCCGACTCGACTCCCGCTCCTCCGCCCCGGACTCGATCCGACTCCCGCTCCGCTCTCGGACCCGATTCCCCCCACGGACCCGACCCCCGCTCCCCCCCGACCCGACCCACGCTTCCCCCCCTGACCCGACCCGCGCTCCCCCCCGGACCCCCCGCGCTCCCCCCCCTCCCCCGCTCCGGACCCGAACCGACCCGACCCGACCCAACCCCTGCTCCTCGCCTCCCTGGACTCGACCCCACCCAGGACTCGACCCCCCAGGACCCGACCCAAACCTCACCCCCCCAGGACCGGACCCACCCCCCCCCCAGGACCCGATCCACATAACCCCCCCCCCCCCCCCAGGACCCGACCCGACCCCCGGCCACCTACCTTTAACTCCGATGCTGGGGGCGGGCCCCGCACAAAGTCTTGGGCCCGGCCGGACTGGGCCCATTCAGCCTCCCTCTCCTCTCCTCTCTCCTCTCCCCCTCCCTCTCTCCCTCCCTTCTCCCCTCCCTCTCTCCCTCCCTTCCCTTCTCCTTCTCCCCCCTCCCTCCTTCCCTTCTCCCCCCTTCCCCCTTCTCCACCCTCCCCCCTCCCCCCTTCTCCCCCCTCTCCTCCTTCTCCCCCCACCCCTTCCCCCCTTTCCCCCTTCTCCCTCCCTTCCTCCCCCCTCTCCCCTTTCCTCCCCCCCTTCTCCCCTTTCTCCCCCTCCCTCCCACACCTCCCCTTCTCCCCCTTCTCCCCCCTTCTCCCCCTCCCTCTCGCTCCCTCCTCCCCTCCCTCTCCCTCCCCCTCCCTCTCCCTCTCCCTCCCTCCCTCCCTCTCCCTCCCTCCCTCCCTCTCCCTCCCTCCCTCCCTCTCCCTCCCTCTCCCTCCCTCTTTCCTCTCTCTCCCTCCCTCTTTCCTCTCTCTCCCTCCCTCTTTCCTCTCTCTCCCTCCCTCTCCCTCCCTCTCCCTCCCTCTCCCTCCCTCCCTCTCCCTCCCTCCCTCTCCCTCCCTCCCTCTCCCTCCCTCCCTCTTTCCTCCCCCTCCCTCTTCCCCCCACTCTCCACCCCCCTCCTCCCCCTCCCCTCGCTGTCAGAAACACAGATACAGACAGACAGAGAGATAGAGACACACTGAGACGGGGGGGGGGGAGGGGGGTCCCAGCATGCTGTTGGAGGGCTCCCGGTGCTGCAGTCGGTAAGTAGAAAATGTTTTATTTATTGATTTTTTTTTTATTAATTATTTTTGATTAATTTATTGGTTGATTTATTGATGTATTTCTCATTTATTATTGATGATGGCTCTTTATTTGTAAAACTGAAGTGTTCCTACGCCTGATTTGTAACCTACGCCTGATTTTCTAAGTGTAGGCAAGGTTTTTCTGAGCATACAAAAATCTACACTTACTCCATTCTAAGTTAGTTTGGAGTAAGTTTTCACTGCCTAAACTTTCAAAACGGGTGTAAGTGGCCGGACACGCCCCCTTTTGAAAAAAAGTATCTGTTTCAAACTGAAACTGTTCTAACTGACTAGAACTGGAGCAAACTAAATGCCAAGAATTGCAATTTCTAAGATACTCCATTCTGAACTAGTTGCTCCAAAAAAACAGGAGCAACTCAGGCCGAAACTTGGCCCCAACAAGTCTGTCCTTTCTTAGCAGATCTTAGAACAGCATAGAAGAAGGCCATTCAGCTCATCAAGCCTGTGCCAGCTCTCTGCAAGAGCACATGTGATAGGCCCACTCCCCCGGCCTTTCCCCGTAGCCCTGCATAACTTTTTCTTTCAGGTACTTATCCAATTCCCTTTTGAAAGCCACAATTGAATCTGCCTCCACCACCCTTTCATGCAGTGCATTCCAGATCCTAACCGCTCACTGCGTTAAAAATTGTTTCTTTATATCGCCTTTGGTTTTTCTGCCAAATACCTTAAATCTGTGTCCTCTGGTTCTCGACCCTTCTGCTAATGGGAACAGTTTCTCTCTATCTACTCTGTCTAGACCCCTCATGACTTTGAACACCTCTATCAAGTCACCTCTCAGATTTAAACCTACCTACCGACCTTTTCCCCGTATTTTGCAATTCTTTCACGCTCCAAACAAATCTGGTTACCATGCTCAGTGTTGCTCTCAGAATAGCCAACAGGACGTACACTAGTGTTAGATCTACCCATATATAAACCAACAGTGTCCAAGCTGGTGCAGGATCACAAGGATCGAAGGTGCCCAAAGAAGATTTGTATAGTTTTCATGTTCTGCCATTAAATGTGGCAAAAATATTTTGTAAATGCGGTCAGTGATGTTATCATATGAATGTTTAATATGCTCATGCCAAATTTATCAATCTGCTATTTTAACTGAGGCATTAACCCCCTGAAGTTAGAAGTTCCAGCCCATTCTAGAGCACATAATTAAGGCTGATACATCAGTGCTGTAAAGAAGAAATGCTGTCTTATCTGCCTGTTCAGGTGGATGTAAAACATCTTGTGCTGCTTTGTGAAGATTAACAAGCAGTTCTCTTGGTGCTTGGCCAGTATTCATTCCTCAGTTATCCTACATTCCATTGGACGGTTTAACTTATTGTCAACAGTAAATTATCATGGGATAAAGGCAAACAATGATACTGTAATTTGGGGGTGGGTAATTAGCCTGACCTCGGTGGTAAGATGGTAACAATGCAAAATTACTATGCATCTACCACACAAATATCCACCGAGCAACACAAAATATCTTTTTGGCTTTATTTTTGTAAGGTCTTTTGATGGACCCCTCCTGTTCACAAAATCACAAGATAATTACGGATGATTCCAGGGTTTCCACCTCCACTATTCCCTATCCAGTCTGTGTATTGGTCACTGTGTGTGTGAAAAAGAACCTCTTGATATCAGTCCTAAATTTGTCAGATAGCAGTTTGAACCTGTGTCTCCTGGTCTTACTCTCGCAATTTAGTTTTAACTAAGTTTCCAAATTTATATTTTCCATACCATTCATATATATACCTCAACAAGATCACATCTCACACCCTCCTTTCAAGGCTGAAAACCCCAAATTTCTCTAGTTTTCCTCATAACTCGGATCGCTAATACAAGGAATCAGCCTCATAATTCTCCTCTGCATTGCCGCCAGTGCTTATTGACAGTCTAGTTCACTAAGACTCCGAGCTTTCTGACCCTTCTAGTTTATACCATCTGCAAATTCGAGCAACTTGCATTGTATCCATCAGAATCCAAGTCACTGATTTAAATTAAAAGCAGTTGTAGTTCCTGTTATGTATGCAACCCTATGTAACCAGTATTATACCACCACCAGAGGGTGTACCTGTTGGAGTCCCAAGGGATCCCAGCAGGCCTCCCATGCTGTATGAGCACTCTGGAGTTAGAATAAAGGAACTAAGGTCACACTTACTCACGTCTACAGTACTCAGTTACATTACTTTATTATGAAAATAATAACTGGCGACGAGATAACGAACCATCATGCAAAAATGTTAATATCCTGGAGAAATTCTCAGAAGGGGACGATTGGGAGGCCTTCGTGGAGCAACTCGATCAATACTTCGTGGCCAACGAACTGGAAGGGGACGATAACGCTGCCAAAGGAAGGGCGATCCTCCTCACCGTCTGCGGGGCAACAAGCTATGGACTCATGAAGAATCTTCTCGCTCCGGTGAAACAAACAGCCAAATCATATGAAGAACTGTGTACGCTGATCCAGGAGCACCTAAATCCAAAGGATAGCGTTCTGTTTCAAGGTATCGATCTTACACATGTCAATGGTCTGAAGGCCAGGAAGTGGCGAGCTATGTCGCCGAACTAAGGCGCCTTGCAGGACATTGCGAATTCGATGGATTCCTGGAGCAAATGCTAAGGGACTTTTTCGTGCTTGGCATTGGCCATAGGTTATCCTTCGCAAACTATTGACTGTTGAAACACTAAAACCTGAGAAAACCATAATGATAGGCCAGGCATTTATGTCCACCAGCAATAACACCAAACAAATTTCACAGCATAAAGGGGTTTCGGCAAGTACTGTACACAAAGTAACATCGTTTTCAGGCAGGAATGTACATGGCAGCACGCCTGCAGCTGCACGACCTCAGATGACCCAGAGTCCGCTATCAAGCATTAATGCGAGGCAATTGACACCTTGTTGGCGCTGTGGAGGCGATCATCGAGCCCATCAATGCCGCTTCAAACACTATGCGTGCAAAGGCTGTGGAACAATGGGACACCTCCAGCGAGTGTGCAGACGAGCTGCAAACCCTGCAAACCACCACATTGCAGAGGAAGACCGATCCATGGCAGATCAAACAAAGAAACATAGAAATATAAAAAATAGGTGCAGGAGTAGGCCATTCGGCCCTTCGAGCCTGCACCACCATTCAATATGATCATGGCTGATCATGGAACTTCAGTACCCAGATCCTGAATTCTCTCCATACCCTTTGATCCCTTTAGCCATAAGAGCCACATCTAACTCCCTTTTGAACACATCTAACTAACTGGCCTCAACAACTTTCTGTTTTAGAGAATGCCACATGTTCACAATTCTCTGAGTGAAGAGGTTTTTCTTCATCTCGATCCTAAATGGCTTACCCCTTATCCTTAGACTGTGACCCCTGGTTCTGGACTTCCCCAACATCGGGAACATTCTTTCTGCATCTAACCTGTTCAATCCCGTCAGAATTTTATATGTTTCTATGAGATCTCCTCTCATTCTTCTAAATTCCAGTGACTATAAGCCTAGTTGATCCAGTCTTTCTTCATATGCCAGTCTTGCCATCCCGGGAATCAGTCTGGTGAACCTTCGCTGCACTCCCTCAATAGCAAGAATGTACTTCCTCAGGTTAGGAGACTAAAGCTGCACACAGTACTCAAGGTGTGGTCTCACCAAGGCGCTGTACAGCTGCAGTAAGACCTTCCTGCTCCTATACTCAAATCCCCTCGCTATGAAGGTCAACATGCCATTAGCTTTCTTTACTGCCTGCTGTACTTGCATGCCTACCTTCAATGACTGATGTACCATGACACCCAGATCTTGGTACACCTCCCCTTTTCCTAATCTGTCACCATTCAGATAATAATCTGCCTTCCTGTTTTTGCCACCAAAGTGGATAACCTCACACTTATCCACATTATATTGCATCTGCCATGCATTTGCTCATTCACCTAACCTGTCAAAGTCCCCCTGCAGCTTCCTAGCATCCTCTTCGCAGCTCGCACTGCCATCCAGCTTAGTGTCATCTGCAAACTTGGGGATATTACCTTCAATTCCGTCGTCTAAATCATTAATGTATATTGTAAATAGCTGGGGTCCCAGCAATGAACCCTGCAGCACCCCACTAGTCACTGCCTACCATTCTGAAAAGGACCTGTTTATTCCCACTCTTTGCTTCCTGTCTGCCAACCAGTTCTCTATCCACATCAATACATTACTCCCAATACCATATGCCTTAATTTTACACACTAATCTCTTGTGTGGGACCTTGTCAAAAGCCTTTTGAAAGTCCAAATACACCACATCCACTGGTTCTCTCTTGTCCATTCTACTAGTTACATCCTCAAAAAATTCTAGAAGATTTGTCAAGCATGATTTCCCTTTCATAAATCCATGCTGACTTGGACCGATCCTGTCACTGCTTTCCAAATGCACTGCTATTACATCTTTAATAATTGATTCCAGCATTTTCCCCACCACCGATGTCAGGCTAACCGGTCTATAATTCCCTGTTTTCTCTCACCCTCCTTTTTTAACAAGTGGGGTTACATTAGCTACCCTCCAATCCATAGGAACTGAACCAGAGTCCATGGAATGTTGGAAAATGACCACCAATGCATCCACTATTTCTAGGACCACTTCCTTAAGTACTCTGGGATGCTGACTATCAGGCTTTGGGGATTTATCAGACTTCAGTCCCTTCAATTTTCCTAACACCATTTCCTGACTAATAAAGATTTCCCTCAGTTCCCCCTTCTCGCTAGACCCTCGGTCCCCTAGTAGTTTCAGGAGGTTATTCGTGTCTTCCTTAGTGAAGACAGAACTAAAGTATTTGTTCAATTGGTCTGCCATTTCCTTGTTCCCCATTATGAATTCACCTGATTCTGACTGCAAGGGACTTACATTAGTCTTCACTAATCTTTTTCTTTTCACATATCTATAGAAGCTTTTACAGTCAGTTTTTATATTCCCTGCAAGCTTACTCTCATGCTCTATTTTCCCCCTCCTAATTAAACCCTTCGTCCTCCTCTGCTGAATTCTAAATTTCTCCCAGTCCGCAGGTTTGCTGCTTTTTCTGGCCAATTTATATGCCTCTTCCTTGGATTTAACACTTTCCCTAATTTCCCTTATTAGCCACGGTTGAGTCACCTTCTCTTTTTTATTCTTACGCCACATAGGGATGTACAATTGTTGTAGTTTATCCATGTGATATTTAAATGTCTGCCATTGCCTATCCACCGTCAACCCTTTAAGGATCATTCTCTAGTCTATCCTAGCCAATTCACGTCTCATACCATCAAAGTTTCCTTTCTTTAAGTTCAGGACCCTAATCTCTGAATTAACTGTGTCACTCTCCATCTTAATGAAGAATTCTACCATATTATGGTCACTCTTCCCCAAAGGGCCCCGCACGACCAGATTGCTAATTAATCCTCTCTCGTTACACAAGACCCAGTCTAGGATGGCCTGCTCTCTAGTTGGTTCCTCGATATATTGATCTAGAAAACCATCCCTTATACACTCCAGGAAATCCTCCTCCACAGCATTGCTACCAGTTTCGTTAGCCCAATCAATATGTAGATTAAAGTCACCCATAATAACTGCTGTACCCTTATTACACGCGTCCCGAATTTCCTGTTTAATGCCATCCCCAACCTCCCACTGTATACAACTCCCACTAACGGTTTCTGCCCTTTGGTGTTTCGCAGCTCTACCCATATAGATTCTACATCATCCACGTTAATGTCCTTCCTTACTATTGCGTTAATCTCCTCTTTAACCGTTAATGCTACCCCACCTCCTTTTCTTTCCTGTCTGTCCTTCCTGAATATTGAATACCCCTGGATGTTGAGTTCCTAGCCTTGGTTACCCTGGAGCCATGTCTCCGTAATCCCAATTACATCATATTCATTAACAGCTATCTGCGCAGTCAATTCACCCACCTTATTACGAATGCTCCTCACATTGAGACTCAGAGCCTTCAGCCTTGTTTTTTTTAACACTCGTTGTCCTTTTAGAATTAGATTGTAATGTGACCCTTTTTGATTTTTGCCCTTGATTTCTCTGCCCTCCACTCTTGCTTTTCTCCTTCCTACCTTTTGCTTCTGCCCCCTTTTTACTTCCTTCTGCCTCCCCGAATCGATTCTCACCCCCCTGCCATTTTAGTTTAACCCTCCCCAACAGCACGAGCAAACACTCCACCTAGGACATCATTTCCAGTCCTGCCCAGGTGCAGAACATCCGGTTTGTACTTGTCCCACCTCCCCTAGAACTGGTTGCAATGTCCCAGGAATTTGAATCCCTCCCCTTTGCACCATTCCTCAAACCACGTATTCATCTGAGCAATCCTGCAATTCCTACTCTGACTAGCACATGGCACTGGTAGCAATTCTGAGATTACTACCTTTGAGGTCCTACTTTTTAATTTAACTACTAGCTCCCTAAATTTATCTTGTAGGACCTCATCCAGTTTTTTACCTATATCATTGGTACTTGTATGTACCACAACAGCTGGCTGTTCACCCTCCCCATTCAGAATGCGCTGCATCTACTTCGAGACATCCTTGACCCTTGCACCAGGGAAGCAACATACCATCCTGGAGTCTCATTTGTGGCCGCAGAACCGCCTATCTATTCCCTTACAATAGAATCCCCTATCACTATAGCTCTCCCACTCTTTTTCCTGCCCTCCTGTGCAGCAGAGCCACTCCTGGTGCCATGAACTTGGCTGCTGCTGCCTTCCCCTGATGAGTCATCCCCCCCAACAGTACCAAAATGGTGTATCTGTTTGGAGGGAGATGTCCGCAGGGAACCCTGCACTACCTTCCTTCCACTGCTCTGCCTGATGGTCACCCATTCCCAATCTGGCTGTGTAACCTTTACCTGCGGTATGACCAACTCACTAAATGTGCTATTCACGACATCCTCAACATTGCGGATGCTCCGCAGTGAATCCATCCGCAGCTCCAGTGCCGCAATGCGGTCTGTCAGGAGCTGCAGCTGGACACACTTCCTGCACATGTAGTTGCCAGGGACACTGGAAGCATCCCTGAATTCCCACATAGCACAGGAGGAGCATGACATGGTTCTGGGCTCTCCTGCCATGACTTAACCCTTAAATTAACCTAATTAGCCAAAGGTTTTTTACTGATAAGAAAAGAAAAAGTAAAAGAAAAAGATTAAATACTCACCAATCCACCAGCCAATCACTTACCCGCTTGGCTGTGACGTCACACTTCGATTTCATTTTGCTTCTTTGTTTACCTTCTGCCCCTGCACCAGCACCAGCTGGCCTCCTCTGACTGCCACTGTTCTGACTTGCTGCCGCTGCCCTTTGTAATCCCAAATCCGCTCCTCTCGCGATACTAGCCCCTCGGACTGCCGCTAGAGACTTAAACCAAGGAGGCAGAAGTGTATGGGGTACACACCTTCACCACGAAATGTTCACCGATTGCAAAGTCCTTACACAGTACCACAAATCCACACGAGGCACATTCTATGGACAAGGTCACTCCATGACCTGAACCTTTATTCACAGGACCAAGAAGTAATGACCCTGCATGGGACCTCCCTTTATATACCTGGATGACCAGGTGAGGAGTGTCTCCCACAAGTTCACCCCCTGTGGTCAAGGTGTGCATTTCTTACGTATATACAGTATTGCAGTGTTGTTACATAAAGGTTACATACATGACATCACCTCCCCCTCAACATCTTATTGGGATCATAGGTTAAGTCTCTCGGGTGGTCTGTGCTCTTTCGTGGAGTGCCGCAGTTGGGGCTCTGGTTGTTGAGCCTTGGTATGCATGTCTGTCACCTGTGGTGATTCCGGCCTGTCCGTGCTGACCGCAGGGACTGTTCTTGTTGCTCGTTCACTGGCGGTGGTGTGAATACCATCTCATGATCTTCCTCAGGTTCCTCAGTGTCCATGCTGAACCTTTTTTTTACTTGGTCCAGATGCTTGCGGCATATCTGCCCATTGTTAAGTTTAACCACTATGACCCTATTCCCCTCTTTGTCTATTACAGTACCCTCAAGCCATTTGGGCCCCAAAGTGTGATTGAGAACAATTACGGGGTCATCAATTTCTATACATCTCCCCCTTGAATTTCAGTCATGGTGCTTGTTTTGGGACTGGCGCTTGCCCTCATGAGTTAGATTCGTCGGCCAGTTTTTGGGTCATATAGGCTGAGGTGAGGTCCAACTTGGTGAACAGCTTGCCGCCTGCCAGCGTGGCAAAAAGATCCTCCACTCTTGGGAGCAGGTATTGGTCTTGTAGGGACAACCGGTTGATAGTGGCCTTGTAGTTGCCACAGGTCCTGACCGAGCCATCCGCTTTTAGGACGGGAACGATTGGGCTCGCCCAGTTGCTGAATTCAACGGGCGAAATGATGCCCTCTCTCAGCAACTGGTCCAACTCGCTCTCAAGCTCTGGCTTTGTGGTGCACTGGGTCTGGCGTCTGGGGTGATGCGTATCACTACTTTGGTACCTTTGAACGTCCGACGCCAGGTTGAAATAGTGACTCACATTGCTGTAGGACCTGTGAGCATGAACTTCGCTCCGCAGATGACATGGCGTGCACATCGGAAGTTTCTCAGGGGTGAAGGTGCAGATCCAAGTACACGACCCATCCACCACAAGGCACGGCCGGTGCCATATATGATGCGAGAGAAAGTGGAGATCGAGCTGGACAGGCTGCAATGAGAGGGCATCATTGCGCCAGTGGAGTTCACCGAGTGGGCCAGTCTGATTGTTACGGTCCTCAATGGCGATGGCACGGTCAGAATTTGTGGGGAATATAAAGTAACGATTAACCGTTTTTCGCTGTAGGACCAGTACCCGCTACCCAAGGCAGACAACCTATTTGCGACGCTGGCAGGAGGGAAGACGTTACTAAATTGGACCTGACCTCGGCCTACATGACTCAGGAACTGGCGGAATCTTTGAGAGGCCTCACCTGCATCAACACGCACAAAGGTCTGTTCATCTACAATAGATACCCGTTTGGGATTCGATCGGCCGCGGCTACTTTTCAAAGGAACATGGAGAGTCTGCTAAAGTCGGTTCCGTGCACCGTGGTTTTCCAGGATGACATATTGATCACAGGTCAGGACACCATCGAACACTTGAAGAACCAGGAAGAGGTTCTAAGTCGGCTAGGTCGTGTGGGACTCAGGTTGATACGCTCGAAGTGTGTTTTCCTGGCGCCAGAGGTCGAGTTCTTAGGGAGAAGAATCGCAGCAGACGGCATCAGACCCACCGACGCCATAATGGAGGCTATCAAGAATGCGCCGAGACCACAGAACGTGACGGAGCTCCTCAATTATTTTGGTAATTTCCTACCCGGGTTAAGCACCTTGCTAGAACCTCTACATGTGTTGCTACGCAAGGGAGATGACTGGGTATGGGGGAAGTCACAAGAAACTGCTTTTGAGAAAGCCAGAAATCTGTTATGTTGCAACAAACTGCTTGTTCTGTATGACCCATGTAAATGTTTAGTGCTAGCTTACGATGCGTCTTCGTACGGGGTAGGGTGTGTGTTACAACAAGCAAATGAATCGGGAACATTTGCCTATGCATCCAGGAGTTTGTCCAAGGTCAAAAGGGCCTACAGCATGATTGAAAAAGAAGCTCTGGCATGCGTTTACGGGGTAAAAAAAATGCACCAGTATCTGTTTGGTCTTAAGTTTGAGTTAGAAACTTACCATAAGCTGCTCATATCGCTATTCTCAGAGAGCAAAGGGATTAATACCAATGCCTCTGCTCGCATCCAAAGATGGGCGCTCACGCTGTCTGCATATAACTATGTAATCTGCCACAGACCAGGCACAGAGAACTGCGCTGATGCTTTCAGTCAGCTACTATTGCCCACCACCGGGGTGGAAATGGCACAGCCTGCAGACTTGCTCTTGGTGATGGATGCATTTGAAAACGAAAAGTCATCCGTTACGGCGCGCCAGATCAGGACATGGACAAGCCAGGACCATTTACTGTCCCTTGTAAAAAAAACTGTGTCCTCCATGGGTGCTGGTCCAGCGTCCTAGCGGAGATGCATGAAGAGATCAAGCCGTTCCAGTGGCGCAAAGACGAAATGTCCATACAGGCGGACTGTTTTTTATGAGCTAATCGCGTGGTTTTGCCTAAGAAAGGCAGGGAAACTATCATACGAGACCTACACAGTACTCACCCAGGCATAGTAATGATGAAAGCTATAGCCAGATCCCATGTGTGGTGGCCCGGCATCGACTCAGATTTGGAGCCTTGCGTGCGCCAATGCAACACTTGCTCTCAACTGAGCAATGCACCCAGGGAGGCACTGCTAAGTTTGTGGTCATGGCCCTCCAAACCGTGGTCTAGGATCCATGTTGACTTTGCTGGCCCGTTTCTAGGCAAAATGTTTTTGGTTGTTGTAGATGCTTATTCAAAATGGATTGAGTGTGTAATAATGTCTGTGAGCACGTCCACTGCCACCATTGAAAGACTACGAGCCATGTTTGCCACGCACGGCCTGCCTAATGTCCTTGTCAGCGACAATGGGCCGTGCTTCACCAGTGCTGAATTCAAGGAATTCATGACCCGCAATGGGATCAAGCATGTCACATCTGCCCCGTTCAAGCCTGCATCCAATGGCCAGGCAGAACGGGCAGTCCAAACCATCAAGCAAAGCTTGAAACGCGTGTCGGAAGGCTCCCTGCAGACCCGCCTGTCCCGAGTCCTGCTCAGCTACCGCACCAGACCTCACTCGCTCACCGGGGCTCCCCCAGCCGAGTTGCTCATGAAAAGGACACATAAAACAAGGTTCTCTCTTGTCCACCCTGATCTCCATGATCACGTCGAGGGCAGGCGGCATCAACAAAGCATGTACCATGATCGTGCAAATTTGTCATGCGATATTGAAGTCAATGACCCTGTATTTGTACTCAACTATGGACATGGTCCCAAATGGCTTGCTGGCACTGTCATAGCCAAAGAAGGGAGTAGGGTGTTTCAGGTCAAACTCGCAAATGGACTAACTTGCAGAAAGCATTTGGACCAAACCAAACTGCGATTCACAGACAGCCACGAGCAACCCGAAGAGGACACCACCAACTTCGACCCTCCGACACACACACAAGTGGCAACTGACATCACGGTTGACCACGAAGCTCAACTCACTATCCCCAGCAGCCCAGCAAGGCCAGCTGCACAGCAGCCCAGCGAAGAACCAACCAACTCACCTACACCTGCATTTGTAGCGACACGTTCGACTGGGGAGCGAAATGCCCCAGATTGTCTCACCCTCTAACTAAGTGTACTGTTGACTTTGGGAGGAATGATGTCATGTATGCAACCCTATATAACCAGTATTATACCTCCACCAGAGGGCGTACCTTTTGGAGCCGCAAGGGATCCCAGCATCCCTTGGGAGCACTGTATATAAGCAGTCCTCCTATGCTGTACGAGCACTCTGGAGTTAGAATAATGGAACTAAGGTCACACTTACTCACGTCTACAGTACTCAGTTACATTACTTTATTCTGAACATAACAGTTCCTACACTGAGCCTGGAAGTATCCCACTCAATACTCCCCACCCCAATATAGCTCCTCTAATAAATACCCATTGTGCCAGAATTTTCAGTTGTAAGGACAGTGAAACTGTCAGCGTCACTGTAATTACTGTATAGAGCTAACAGCAACGTCTGGCATCCGCATAGGTGCAGTTAAATGCAGACATCGGGAAGTTGCTATCATTGATACCTTGCTCCTCCACAGGGTGTGCTGTCGTAGGCTTTGCGGCTGCAATCAACATAGAATTAGTGATTTGACATGAACTTCAACTTTTTACACACAGTTCACGCTGTAAACACCATTGAAAATGTTAAGCCTTCTTGAATAAGGTGCAACTGAGTTTTAAACGGCATACTAAGTCATAATTACTGCTGAACAATCTCTCTGGCCTTGAAAAACGAATATGTGGAGTGTCATTCCCTTACAATAACGTTTTAAAATTCCATGAGGGAGAAATTCCCCAGCGCCTCGATTGGGGGTTGTAACCAACTCAGGGCGGGACATCCTGCGCCCAGCCACGAAATTGCGGTTACCATCCCTCACAGGAAGTGGAGCGCAAGATCTAAAATAGCCTGCTCCCTGGTTGGTACCACAACATATTGTTCTAAGAAACCCTCCCGAATACACTCTATGAACTCGTCCTCAAGGCTACCTTTGCCAATTTGATTTGTCCAATCTATAAGATTAAAATTGCCCATGATTATTGCAGTACTTTTCTTACAAGCCCCTATTATTTCTTGATTTATAACGGCCTGGAAATTCTGGCCTCCCCAGGTCTGTACTGAGTGTGTACGGACACGGGAAGGCATCGCAAAAGCCGGTTTTCAGCACACAATGCGCATTTGCTGAAAACCAGCTTTTCCGATCTGTCTTGGATCCTCCATATCTCGGGAGTGAGGACATTTGCAAGGGCAAGACTGCAGAATTTACCTGTACCTTGCCCAGCAAATGTCCTGAAAACTCTTGCGCCTGATAAAAGTGGGTGCATAGCCTACTTTTACAGGTGTAAGAGTTTTAAAAAATACAAAATAGTATAAAATAAAAAAAATTAAATTATTTTATTATTAAAAATCCTGCCCACTACAGTAAGTTTATTTTAAACCATAATTTTAAAAACTTTTTTAAAAATCGGAATTTTTTTTTTCTAAGACACTTATTAACTTTAATTTCAATTAATTTTAATTATGTGAGGTATGTTTTTTTATTTTGTATTATGGTGTTTAGTGTGTTTGTTTTTTTTCCTCAATAATACGGAGTTCTCATTGCTATTAATGACAATGCTATGAATTTCTGTACCACGTGACTGCACTTCTGCGTCCGAACCTCAAGGACGGGAGCGTGCTTTGCAAGGCGGGAAGAGAAGGCCTTCCCAACGGAATCGCAGGCTCCTCCGGGACCACCAGGTAAATTCGGAAAAATTCTCTGGTCAGAGGCGTTCGTCCGAAAGAAGATTCCGTCCGGAATTTCAGCGCCACTCTGTCCTACAGTGTAGCTACTGTTAGGGGGCCTATAGCCTACTCCCACCAGTAACTTATTTCCCACATTATTTCTTAACTGATTCTACATCTTGATCTTCTGAGCCAATATCATTTATCATTACTGCACTGATCTCATCCTTTATTAACAGAGCTACCCTACCTCCGTTTTCTTTCTGCCTATCCTTCCGAAATGTCAAATACCCCTGAATATTCAGTTTCCAGCCTTGGTTCCATCCTTGGTCCCCTTGCACCCACGTCTCTTTAATGGTTATCAGATCATACCCATTTATTTCTATTTGTGTCGTCAACTCATCTATCTTGTTATGAATGCTGAATGCATTCAGATAAAGAGCTTTTAAATTTGTCTTTTTACCATTTTTCCCTACACTGACTCTACTTTCTGGTGCATTCTTATGTTTGTACGCCCTCCTGTCCCTGACCACAGACCAAATTTGAAGTATTTAACCTAAGGGGTGTGACTGCCTCCTGGAACAAAGTGTCCATGTAACTCACCCTCTCCCTGATGTATCGCAGTGTCTGAATGGTGATGTCAGCCTACTGGGGCATCACAACGTCGCTCCCCTTCAGTTAAAGGGGAGGGTCGCTGCGAACTCTGCAACCACGATAGTGGCAAACACTAGGCCGCTCGGGAGGGTTTTGGCCGAGCCAGCAGCCTGGCACCCAAGATGGAGTGCCAGGCTGCCTGTTGGCGACCCAACCGAACCCGCAGCCATAATTGTCAGCCCGACTTGGCAGTCGGCTGACAAAAAAAAATAACATGGCGTCGCTGGCAGCGCCACCTCCCCTTTAAGGGCGGCTGTGCCGCCAAGCCACAGAGTCAGTGACACCGACCGGCAGCTGGGCCACTCCCGCGGGGGAATTTCCCAAGGGGCAATTTCAGGAAGGGATCCCTGCCAGTCGGTAAGGGGTCGTCGTGTGCACGTGGTTAAACAGGCAGAGTGGTCCCGGACACTGCTCCAAAACTGAGGAAGGGCAATTTTCAAAATGGCGGCCCCTCCGTGGAGACTCAGCGGCCATTCTGCACAGACCCATGGCCACTGCTTTCAGGCGGCTAGAGGCCTTGTAGAAAGGCGGAATTTCGGCCCCATCTGATTTGCTTTCTAACAAAGCAGAATGCTGTTACTGTATATTCCTAGCTCACTGTGGCCCTCTGCTGGCAGCGACTAGAAAGTATAGTTTTGTCATCCTGAATATTACTCCTGTGTAAAATTGGAAAGCCTGTAATGACACTGAATAGAACAGGAAAGGAATATTCACAAACAGCATGACTGATCCCTAACTTCACTGTATCTGTTTGGATCATTGCACCTTAACTTTGCTACAATAGGGGACAGTAAAAGTTATTTTAACTATTGGATTCTTGCCTACAATCTCTGTTTTATCAAGGCCAATCAGTGCCTCTGACATGACGAACTGGGCAATTATTTCCTCCATCTGGATCACCTACTCACATGCATTTTGGTCATCTCCTGCGGCATTTTTTTTATCAAAATGCATTACTTCACACTTCTATGTGTTAAATTTCACCTGCCATATATCTGCCCATTTCACCAGTCTGTCTAAGTCCCCCTGAAGTCTGTTACTATTCTCTTCACTATTTACTACATTTCTCAGTTTTGTGATATCTTCAAACTTAGAAATTATGGGCGGATACCCAAGTCCAGGTCATTAGTATATATCAAAAGGCGCAGTTATCCGAATACCGACCTTTGGGGAACACCACTTCCATTCAGTCTGAAAACAATAACAACTTGCATTTATATAACACCTTTAAAATAGTAAAACGTCCCAAGGCGCTTCACAGGAGCTTTATCAAGCAACTTTTGACACCGAGCCACATAAAGCATGGTCAAAGAGATAAATTTTAAGGAGCACCTTAAAAGAGGAGAGAGATAGAGAGGCAGTGAGGTTTAGGGAGAAAATTCCAGAGTTTATGGCCTAGGCCGTTGAAGGCACACCACCAATGGTGCAGCGATTAAAATTGGGGACGTGGAAGAGGCCAGAACTGGAGGAGCACAGAGAGAGGGAGGGGTGAGACCATGTAAAGATTTGAAAACAAGGATGAGAATTTTAAAATCAAGGCGTTGCCATGCCACGAGCTAATGTAGGTCAGTGAACAGGGGAGTTTGACTTGGTGCGTGGTAGGATATCAACAGCCGAGTTTTGGATGAACTCAAGTTTATGTAGGGAGGTGAAAGATGGAAGGCCAGCTAGGAGAACATTGGAATAGTCGAGTCTAGAGGTAACAAAGGCATGGATGAGGGTTTCAGCAGAAGATGAGCTAAGGCTGAGCTGGAGTCGGGCGATGTTACGTAGACCGTCTTGGTGATGAAAACAGCCATTCACCACCACTCGCTGCTTTCTGTCCTTTAGCCAATTTTGGATCCACACTGCCACTGCTCCTTTAACCTCGTGAGCTTCAATTTTGCTAACAAATCTATTATATGGTACTTCGTCAAATGTGTTTTGAAAGTCCAATGATGTATTATGTTGTATGTAATAATTGAATAGAAAAAACTTTGAGAATATTGTACTCCATTTTTATTTTGTTCTAAAAAAAGACTAGATGAATCATAGTCATTGTATGCTCCCATTTAGTCGTCTCAGGAACCTGCACTTTTAAGCCGTATTCATCCTCACAATGCACTGAGAAATATTATATCTATGTATTTACATATTAAAAATGCAGTGATGGCAATATTCCAAAGATACTGCACCTGTAGGTGGAATGGCTACTTGGTGAGACAGGAGAGGAACAATGGGGTATATACCAGCAATAAATCAAAATCTTCAGGAGAGAAAATTGGGGAAATAATGTGGCATTAAATATATTTTTCTTCCTCACTCCTCTCTTGCTTTCTTCCATCACCTTTTTATTTTCTTTATCTTCATTTTCCTTTTTTTTATATTTCTCATTTTTTTTCACAGCCCATGTAGACGTGGAATTAATTATCTTATACGTTTCGATAAGATCATCTCTCATACTTCTGAGCTCCAATGAGTATAGGCCCAATCTACTCAATCTATCTTCATAAGTCAACCCGCTCATCTCTGGAATCAACCTAGTGAATGAACCTTCTCTGAACAGCCTCCAAAGCAAGGATATCCTTTCTTAAATACGGAGACCAAAACTGTACGCAGTACTCTAGGTGGATCTATTGGATAGTCAAAGAGAATAAGAAAACACTACAGAGGCTGGATTAACTACTACTCCTGGAAGGATTGACTGCTATGGTTTCTGATTCTGTGGGGAAAATTTTAACCCCCAAGAACAGGTGGATTAGGGGCAGGTAAGGAGTTAAAATGAATGATTTTTCAATCGTGACTGCAACCGGCTCCAACGTGCCCACTTCTGGGTTTAACAGAGCCACGTTTGGATACCTGCGGGTAACCTACTCGCCAAAGCTGATGCTTTAATTATTGCAGGCAGG
Source organism: Pristiophorus japonicus (assembly GCF_044704955.1). Lineage (NCBI taxonomy): Eukaryota > Metazoa > Chordata > Chondrichthyes > Pristiophoridae > Pristiophorus > Pristiophorus japonicus. Next base: position 441,133,890 of record NC_091977.1, on the reverse strand, counting down.
CGGGTAGTTATTGGTGTAATTACCATCCTTAGGAGAGTCAATGAGCTGTTTTTAAATTGAATTTAACTTAGCTTTAAATTTAATATCTCCAGCTGACCACAAGATTGAGTTGCAGTTCAAGTGCGTATTTAAACTTGTCATTGCCCCATCTGAATAAAACCTTAGATTACAGCTGGTGTCTTAGTCCCCTCTGGCAAATGTTTGGCAGAGAGTTCTTGTGTGGATACAACTTTGGAGGCATCCAAACTGACAAAATCAGGATGGGAGGCGCGTTGAATGTGTTTGACAGGACGTCATAAGAGAAAGACCATCACCATCCACAACAGTGAAGATGTGCTGTGGTGGGATCAGCACATGCACAGAAAAGAGGTGCACAGGAGGGAGGCACACAGGAAAGAGGTGCACAGGAGGAAGGTGCACAGGAGGGAGATGCACAGGAGGGAAATGCACGGGAAAGGGATCAAGACGCTAACCACTTCACAGGGTTTACAGAGGTTCAGCTTCCATGACCTCTTGAAAGAGCAGTGCTTCTGCAGGCTGAGGTTGTCATCTGCAGCCTCCTATAAGAAGACTTGTTATCTGCTGGACCTGGCGGACACGAATTTCCCATAGCTGTGAAGGGCACCACAGCCCTCAATTTTTTTGCCTCTGTGGCACTCCAGGGCACTACCAGAGACATATCAAGGGTCTCGCAGTACGTTGCACATAAATGCGTAAGGCAGATGACAGATGAATTGTTTGCCAAGGCTGGGAGTTATGTAAACTTCTCCTATGATGACAATAGCCAGAATGAGCGGGCACTCGAATTCACCTCTCTGGCTGGATTCCCACAGGCACAGGGTGCCATCGACTGCACACATGTGACAATCCGAGACCAGCACAGCAACTAGGGGCTAGACTTTCCACTTTGTGGCTAAAGCCGGAAAATATGGGCCTTGTTCCAGCGATGCGGGACCTATCACCCGTGCTGATCGCCGGCTCAAGGCCCATTTTTTTTTTTTGCGATTTTCCACTCGGCCTTAGCCCAGCAATGGCAAATGGGCGATGTGATTTCTCGGCACTCTCACGATCGCCCAAAGAAAATGGGAGTGAATGAAAAAAAAAGCTTCCCTTGCAACGTATTTTTTTTTCAGGTTGAAAAACGATCCCACGTTTTGAGAGGTCAAGGGTCTTCACACATGCTCAGAAGCTCTGTGTGGGTCTGGGAGAGAGAGAGAGAGAGAGAGAGAGAGAGAGAGGAGAAAGGAAGCAGGTTATCTAGTGCTATTGAAAATAAATTTAAAGAATGGAGGGAGGTGCAGGAAAGAGAAGGGCTAAACCCTTCAGCGAGGAGGCAAATGAGTCCCTGGTGAATAGCGTAAGCGGGAGGTGGGAGGATCTGACATGGGGTGGGCATGGGAAACCTCCACCCTGTGCATATCGGAAGATTTGGGCAGAGATTGCCGACGTGGTCACGTCGGCATCAAATGAAGCCTGGACACCGGACCAGTGCCGGAAAAGATGGGACAGTCTACTGGCGGCTGCAAGAGTAAGTTGAAATTTAAATTAGAAATCATCCATATTTATTATTTAATGTTGTATGGAAAATCTAATTAGAATCTGCAATATTATATTGTAATCTTTAAGCATGACTAAGTAACTAAATTATGATTACATTTATGCACCGCAACATAAATTTTAATGTTACAGTATGAAATATCTTCCTATGCAATGTATTGCAAACTTGAAATTGAACGTATAAATCTGTCAGTCCTAAATGTTTATTGCCAAATCCATCTGCTTATGCTGTGCAATGTTACCTTATCTATTACAGAAGATTTCCATCAACCAGCGGGAGCAACGCAGGATGGGCGGGGCCTGTGCAGGCTGCAGTCACTCAATGCGTACTAGGAGCTTGCAGTGGCCTTGGTGGGGCCAGAAATCGGTTCGGTCACAACCTGTGGTGTGGTCGAACCCACCCTAGAGTCACATGAATAATGAGAACTGTGCATTGTGCAATAGTAAATATTTGTTGCGCGGGTAATCCTATGCAATGATACTTTAATTTGATATATAATTGAGTTATACTATTGAGATGTACTATTGATCTTCAAATGTGGTCATGTTAGGCCTGGTGACCACTTATGCATATGGGCTAATGGTAATGTTTTGAGTTCTTAATTGAGATGAATTGATTTGCATTGTTATGCGTTGTTTATAACTTCCATTTGTCTTTCAAAGGTCAACAAGTACTGATGGAGTCAACGGACACGTCCACTGACCAGTCGGGACACTCCCAGGAGGACGAGCCAGAGGAGGAGCCAGTACAGACTCCAGCTGCGGCTGTGCGAGAGCAGGAGGAGGAGGAGGAGGAGGAGGAGGAGGAGGAGGAAGAGGAAGAAGAAGAAGAAGAACAGGAGATTTTTTTTGTGGGGGGGGAACAACCTGCGGCCATCTCTTGAGACAGATGAGGCCGGGACCAAGCAGTGTTCGGTGGTGACGCCAAGGCACGTGACATTGCAGACGCTGACCCCACAGCGGTCCGGTCAGCGTGAAATGCACTCGCCTGCCACGGAGGACCAGACGGAGAGCTTACTTTCCCTGTGCAGGGAGACGGTCGCGACTTTATCCAGGGGTTCGCGGGTTTCTCAAACAATTGGAGCCAGTTCTCCACATCCTGGAGCGATTTCTGCTCGCGCTTCTCCAGCTGGTCTTCTGAGCAGTCACAAACTGCTCGGGAGACGTTGGAGGCGATCAGGGAGCAGACAGCCACAACAAATGCCCTACGGCACGCGTTGCTGGCTGGACACGGCACTGCACCCCAAGGTGTCGTGTCCACTCACAGCGAAACCCCAAGCACACAAGCGAGTACGGAGGACACAGTTCCTCTTGAATCGGAAGTAGAGCCTGAGGCTTCTGCTTCTGCTCCGTTACCTCCACCATGGCAAGAAGTCTTGCCGTCCCACACTGCACGACGTCTTGGTGTCGGTCTGCAGAGACCAAAACGGGCGGGTGGGGTGCGAACACGGGGTGGGACAGGATCTGGAGGGAAACATAACCGCAGGTAGGGAAGGGGGAGTGCTTCTCAATAGTTCACTTGTTTTAAAATATTCACTTGTTATTATCACTTTATCACTTTATTATTTTCTTGTTATTGTTACTGTTATTGTTATTGATACTAAATTGGCCACTTGTATTCAATAGTTAAATGTTCACTTGTTATCATTACTTAACTGTTCACTTTCCATTCTTTCTGAAATGGTCACTTGTTATCGTTACTGAAATGGTCACTTGTTATCATGACTTGAGATGGTCATCTGTTATCATGACTTAAATGGTCACTTATTATCCTGACTAAAATGGTCACTTGTTATCATGACTTAAATGGTCACTTGTTATCATGACTGAGATGGTCATTTGTTATCATGACTTAAATGGTCACTTGTTATCATGACTAAAATGGTCACTTGTTGTCATGACTAAAACGGTCACTTGTTATTATTACTTAAATGGCCACTTCTTCTTTAAAATGTTCCATTTCTTCTTCTAACGTTTTGGGGATTTTGAGGGCAGGGTGGGTTGGTGCGGGGGGTGGGGAGTTGGAGGGAGGGTGTTGTTCATTAGTTCTTTAAAAAATTCATGTTTCTTAATTTAAAAAAAATTTCTACAACTTTTGTACCTTCTCTCTTACTTACATAAGTTTTACAACATACAGTTTTTCATGCATATTTGTTTGTTTATTCTGTTTCCCCACGGAAATGAAACTTTTGTTTAAACGTAACTGTAATTGAACGTTTGAATATCAACAATAATAGTTCATGCGAAGCATTCATTAATGAGCTGTTGATGCAAAAGCTTAGCGGCCGTGTAACTGCCACTGGCCACTGGTCTTCGGGAAGGGCGTGGTGGTACTGGTGCTCGATCGCCATGCTGATTAAGCTCCCCTATGCCCTCAATAAACTCTCGGTCTGTGCCTCCCTGGTCATTGGGAAGCTTTCCATCCTGCGAGCGTAAAGGGCTTCAGTCACCTGTCGAATGCAGCAGTGTGTGGCGTGCTGAGAGATATGGCAGATGTCACCAGCTGAAGCCTGAAAAGATTCCGATGCGTAGAAAGCTAGGACAGCAGTAACCTTCACCGCAACGGACAGTGCGGTTCTGATGGTGCTGGAAGGCTGCAGATCATCCTTGACGAGTTGACATATATCATCCATGACGTCCTTCCGGAATCGCAGCCTCCTAAGACAAGCATTTTCAGACAAGTTCAGGTAGAATTACTTCTCCAAGTACCTCCGTTGGCTGTACAGTCTCTCCTCTGTCTTCGTCTCCGTCTACGCATTACTGTGCCACCTCTTCGATTGATCCTTTCAGTAACCAGTGTGTGAGCAATTACAATTAAAGGCAGGGAAAGCATAGGCACCATTATCACTATCAATATCAATAATTACTTTCACTGATTTTAATAATCTCTGCACTCTATACTCTCTAATCATTGTAAAAGTGCCCTTTCTGTAGTCTCTAAGCTGTATCCCAGTCAGTTTGATCGGCACCAACAATATCATTCAATAACTTCACTATGTAAAAGCTATTTACTAAATAATTCCAATATATTTAGCACAAATAAGTTGATAATACTTATTTATATTCCCTGTCCCAAATTTCTAAGTACAATTTGCTTCAATTTTACTCTCTAAATAACTCAGAATTAATTCTCCATCCTTCCTCAGAAGCTAAAAATGGCATCCGTAGTGCCCTTTCCCCTCTCTAAGGCCCTGAAAGAGCAACTATTTTTGAGCACTCTTTTGGGCCTTACATCGGCCCAGCGAAGTGCTAGGTGCCGAAACTTGGGATGGGCCTTGTGTGGGTGATCATTTGGGCGATCATCTCGGCGATCAAAGTGGAAACTTGGGGGCCTATTTTTCTGGCGATGTTTTGGGCCGAGTTTCCACTTTTTGCTCAAAATGGGCAATAGAGGTCTATTTTGGGCAATAGATGGGCCTTAGATGGGCGATGTGAAGTGGAAAGTCTAGCCCTAGGAGCTTTTATAAACCGCAAGGGATATTCATTCATCAATGAGCAGCTGCTGTGTAACCAAAAGCAGTGGTTCATGCAAGTCTGTGCCAGATTCCTTGGGAGCTGTCAAGATGGATTCATACTGCAGCAGTCCAACATTCCAGACCTTTTCGTTCCATGAAGCAGCTTTAAGGTATGATTCGTAGAAGATAAAAGTTCATGGAGTTGGGGGTAATATATTAGCATGGTTAGAGGATTGGCTAACTATCAGAAAACAGAGAGTTGGGATAAATGTGTAATTTTCCGGTTGGCAAACAGTAACTAGTTGGGTGCCGCAGGGATTGGTGCTGGGGCCTCAACTATTTACAATCTATATTAATGCCTTGGATGAAGGGACCGAGTGTAATGTAGCCAAGTTTGCTGATGATACAAAGATGGGTGGGAAAGCAAATTGTGAGGACACAAAGAATCTGCAACGGGATATAGACAGGCTAAGTGGGTGGGCAAAAATTTGGTAGATGGAGTATAATTTGGGAAAATGTGAGGTTATCCACTTTGGCAGAAAAAATAGAAAAGCAATTTAAATGGAGAAAAATTGCAAAGTGCTGCAGTACAGAGAGACCTGGGAGTCCTTGTGCATGAAACACAAAAAGTGGGTTTGCATGTACAGCAAGTAATCAGGAAGGCAAATGCAATGTTGGCCTTTATTGCAAGGGAGATAAAGTATAAAAGCAGAGAAGACCTGCCACAACTGTACAGGGTATTGGTGAGGCCACACCTGGAGTACTGTGTACAGTTTTGGTTTCCGTATTTAAGGAAGGATATAATTGCATTGGAGGCTGTTTCGAGAAGGTTCACTAGGTTGATTCCGGAGATGAAGGGGTTGACTTTTGAAGATAGGTTGAGTAGGTTGGGCCTATACTCATTGAAGTTCAGAAAAATGAGAGGTAATCTTGTTGAAACATATAAGATAATGAGGGGGCTCGACAAAGTGGGTGCAGAGAAGATATTTCCACTCATAGGGGAAACTAAAACTAGGGAACAGAGTCTCAGAAAAAGGGGCCACCCATTTAAAACTGAGATGAGGAGGAATTTCTTCTCTCAGAGGGTTGTAAATCTATAGGGCTATGTTAAGTCTGTAATGCACTTATGAATGACTCCACGAGGCAATGTGTTGAACTCAAACTGTAGTGACCTTGGTCCTTTATTCGTAACTCCAGAGTGAGGCACAAACATGGTGGGCAGCCTTTTATACTGGACCCTGCACACCTATGTAGGTGATCCTCAGGTCTCCCACCACAGTGCCCTCTGGTGGACAACCTCTGCCATAGGGGCAGGAAACCCCGGTCTCCACCTGTTGCACCCTCTAGTGGTGCCAGCATAGTATACACACAGTGTAAACCTTATTGAAAATACATCAGGTAAAAAGTCTCCATCTTATGCAACTATACAGTGACTACACAGAGAGTATATCTATAGTCTGCATGTATAATAGGCTAGACTTTCCACTTTGTTCGCTAGGGCCCCAAAAATTGGCAATGTTTCAGCCTTAGCGATGTTGCAGCCTTCATGATCGTTGGACCATCGCCCATTTTTTGGATCGCGACTTTCGGCCCGGCGATAGCCCAGCGATGTGAAATGGGCGAAGTGAGAGCCCAGAGACGGTGAAGGCATAAGCTTCCCTAGCAATGGCCTTCTGCGCATGCGCCAATTTATTTTTTGGTCGCCATGTTTTCCTGCGTTTCGGGAGGTCAGGAGTCATCCACACATGCTCAGAAGGGGGAGAGAGATCGAGATATATGGAGAGAGAGGAAGAAGGCAGAGACAGAGAGGTGAGAGAAAAGAGAGAGAGAGAGAAAGAAAGGCAGAGAAATATGTCTGACAGCGATGAAAGTGAGAGAGATGCGGAGAGGGGAAGGAAAAATTCCAAACCCTTCTCCGAGGAGGCCAATGAGGCCCTCGTGGCGGAGGTGCACTCCCGGTGGGCCCGATTGACTGGCGGGGAGCGTGGTGAGAAACCAGCACCACAGACGTACTGCAGGTTATGGGGCGAGATAGTTGATGTCATCTCATCTGCATCCCACGAGCCCAGGGGCTCCGACCAGTGCCGCGAATGCTGGAACAGCCTTGTTGCTTCAGCAAGAGTAAGTACGACTTTATATTTTAATGATGCACACTCTAAGTATAATAATCATTATAATGGTAATTCTCCTGGATTGAATGTAAGCTTGTTACTCTAACTTAGATAACATTTTTATCCCCGCTAAGAACTGGACAGGGCCATGAACCTGTGCCCGTTTTAAGTCTCTCTAGCTGCTGTCACTTACACAGGGACCCAGCATGGACTGGGGGAGAGCTGCCTTTGCTCACTGTCTGGCCTGGCACACTTTTGGACAGTAGCTACTGTCATTGCTGACTTCAATGTAGATTGTATTCGAGAGAGATGTATGTGGCAAGTGTTAGCCTCTAAACACACCGATCTTTGTTATAACCGTGCATCAACTGTGGGCACAACCCCTATTAGCTTATAACATTTGAAATTGTTGTGTATAAATGACATAACCTAGTTAAGTAGCTTATGCCATGCTCTATTCACGTTTGCAGAGGAAGATATCTCATAATCGGGCACAGCAGAGGTGCACCAGGGGAGGCCCTGCTGTAATACAGCTACTGACCGACCTGGAGAAACGTGCTGCAGCACTAGTGGGGGCCCACAGTTGAGCGGTCACCACCCGTGGTGTTACCAGACCATCCCATGCGCCACGTGAATAATGTGTCAAGCAGTGTAAATGCTATATGACATCATTTCATTCTCAGACCATAGACGAATGATGTCATGTTATGCATGCAGCCTCTGTGCGACTCTCTGCCACGCTCAGGTTGACAACATAAGAACATAAGAGCAGGCCACCTGGTCATCTGTCCCCTTCTCTGTCCGCACCCCATAAACCCTCGCTCCCGGATCATAGAAACATATAAACATAGAAAATAGGTGCAGGAGTAGGCCATTCGGCCCTTCGAGCCTGCACTGCCATTCAATGAGTTCATGGCTGAACATGCAACTTCAGTACCCCATTCCTGATTTCTCTCCATACCCCTTGATCCCCCTAGTAGTAAGGACTACATCTAACTCCTTTTTGAATATATTAAGTGAATTGGCCTCAAAAACTTTCTGTGGTAGAGAATTCCACAGGTTCACTACTCTCTGGGTGAGGAAATTTCTCCTCATCTTGGTCCTAAATGGCTTACCCCTTATCCTTAGACTGTGACCCCTGGTTCTGGACTTCCCCAACATTGGGAACATTCTTCCTGCATCTAACCTGTCTAAACCCGTCAGAATTTTAAAAGTTTCTATGAGATCCCCTCTCATTTTTCTGAACTCCAGTGAATACAAGCCCAGTTGATCCAGTCTTTCTTGATATGTCAGACCTGCCATCCCAGGAATCAGTCTGGTGACCCTTCGCTGCACTCCTTCAAGAGCAAGAATGTCCTTCCTCAAGTTAGGAGACCAAAACTGTACACAATACTCCAGGTGTGGCCTCACCAAGGCCGTGTACAACTGTAGTAATAGCTCCCTGCCCCTGTACTCAAATCCCCTCGCTATGAAGGCCAACATGCCATTTGCTTTCTTAACCACCTGCTGTACCTGCATGCCAACCTTCAATGACTGATGTACCATGACACCCAGGTCTCGTTGCACCTCCCCTTTTCCTAATCTGTCACCATTCAGATAATAGTCTATCTCTCTGTTTTTATCACCAAAGTGCATAACCTCACAATTATCCACATTATACTTCATCTGCCATGCATTTGCCCACTCACCTAACCTATCCAAGTCACTCTGCAGCCTCATAGCATCCTCCTCGCAGCTCACACTGTCACCCAACTTAGTGTCATCCGCAAATTTGGAGATACTACATTTAATCCCCTCGTCTAAATCATTAATGTACAATGTAAACAACTGGGGTCCCAGCACAGAACCTTGCGGTACCCCACTAGTCACTGCCTGCCATTCTGAAAAGTACTCATTTACTCCTACTCTGCTTCCTGTCTGCCAACCAGTTCTCAATCCAAGTCAGCACACTACCCACAATCCCATGTGCTTTAACTTTGCATATTAATCTCTTGTGTGGGACCTTGTCGAAAGCCTTCTGAAAGTCCAAATATACCACATCAACTGGTTCTCCCTTGTCCACTCTACTGGAAACATCCTCAAAGAATTCCAGAAAATTTGTCAAGCATGATTTCCCTTTCACAAATCCATGCTGACTTGGACCTATCATGTCACCTCTTTCCAAATGCGCTGCTATGACATCCTTAATAATTGATTCCATCATTTTACCCACTACCGATGTCAGGCTGACCGGTCTATAATTTCCTGTTTTCTCTCTCCCTCCTTTTTTAAAAAGTGGGGTTACATTGGCTACCCTCCACTCCATAGGAACTGATCCAGAGTCTATGGAATGTTGGAAAATGACTGTCAATGCATCTGCTATTTCCAAGGCTACCTCCTTAAGTACTCTGGGATGCAGTCCATCAGACCCTGGGGATTTATTGGCCTTCAATCCCATCAATTTCCCCAACACAATTTCCCGACTAATAAGGATTTCCCTCAGTTCCTCCTTCTTACTAGACCCTCTGACCCCTTTTATATCCGGAAGGCTGTTTGTGTCCTCCCTAGTGAATACCGAACCAAAGTACTTGTTCAATTGGTCTGCCATTTCTTTGTTCCACGTTATGACTTCCCCTGATTCTGACTGCAGGGGACCTACGTTTGTCTTTACTAACCTTTTTCTCTTTACATATCTATAGAAGCTTTTGCAGTCCGTCTTAATGTTCCCTGCAAGCTTCCTCTCGTACTCTATTTTCCCTGCCCTAATCAAACCCTTTGTCCTCCTCTGCTGAGTTCTAAATTTCTCCCATCCCCGGGTTCGCTGCTATTTCTGGCCAATTTGTATGCCACTTCCTTGGCTTTAATACTATCCCTGATTTCCCTTGATAGCCACGGTTGAGCCACCTTCCCTTTTTATTTTTGCGACAGATCCAGCCTCCACAGCTCTCTGGCGCAGTGAATTCCACATAGATGTACTACCATAGATGTCACCATATGATGCATTAATATGTAACGTTTCTCGGTCACATTGTGTTTTGCAGCTTTATCAGCTCCAGAGGCGTAACGGGAGGACAGACGCTCACATGGACCTGACCTACTGCATGTGTCATTCACCACGGATGGTGAAGAGGAGGAGACCACCGAGCCTGAGGAGGAGGAGGAATACTTGGAGACAGAGAAGAATGCCCCTTGCATTCCTCTGTCTGGGGAACCTACGGCCACAATTGATACACTCAAAATAAAGGGTGAAATTGAGTACTGTGTGTAATGAGCAAGTATGACCTTAGTTCCTTTAATAAGATTCCAGAGTGCAGGTACCTCGTGGGTGGCCTGCTTATATACTGTGCTCCCAAGGGATGCTGGGATCCCTTGGGACTCCAACAGGTGGGCCCTCTGGTGGTCAGATGTCATGCAGGTTACAAAGGGTTAAATACATAATATCACTCTCCTGTGAAGTCAACAATACACTTATTTACAAGGTGAGACGATCTGGGGCTTTTCGCTCCCTTGTCGATCGTCTCGGTACAAATGCGGGTGTGGGTGGGTTGGTCAGTTCTTCACTGGGCTGTTGGGCAGCCGGCCTTGCCGGGCTGCTGGGGATGATGAGTTCGGTTTCGTGGTCAACTATGATGTCAGTTGCCACTTGTGTGTGTGTTGGAGGGTCAAAGTTGGTGATGTCCTCTTCGGGTTGTTCATAGCTGTTGGTGAACCGCAATTTGATTTGGTCCAAATGTTTTCTGTGCGTTTGTCCATTGGCCAATTTGACTTGAAACACCCTACTCCCCTCTTTGGCTGTGACGGTACCAGTGAGCCATTTGGGACCATGTCCATAATTGAGCACAAACACAGGATCATTGATCTCAATATCGCATGACAAATTTGCGCGGTCATGGTACACACTTTGTTGATGCTGCCAGCCCTCCACGTGCTCATGGAGATCAGGGTGGTCAAGAGAGAGCCTTGTTTTAAGCGCCCTTTTCATGAGCAGCTCAGCTGGGGGAACCCCAGTGAGTAAGTGGGGTCTGGTGCGGTAGCTGAGCAGCACTCGGGACAACCGGGTCTGCAGGGAGCCTTCCAACACACGTTTCAAGCTTTGCTTGTTGGTCTGAACTGCCCGTTGGATGCGGGCCTGAACGGGGCAGGTGTTTGATCCTGTTGCGGGTCATGAATTCCTTGAATTCATCACTGTTGAAGCACGTCCCATTGTCGCTGACTAGGGCATCAGGCAAACCATACGTGGCAAACATGGCTCGTAGACTTTCAATAGTGGCCGTGGACGAGCTTGCAGACATTATTGCACATTCAATCCATTTTGAGTAAGCGTCCATGACAACCAAAAACATTTTGCCTAGGAATGGGCCCGCATAGTCTACATGGATCCTCGACCACGGTTTGGAGGGCCACGACCACAAACTTAGCATTGCCTCTCTGGGTGCGTTGCTCAGCTGAGAGCAAGTGTTGCACTGGCGCACACATGACTCTAAATCTGAGTCGATGCCGGGCCACCACACATGGGATCTGACTATGGCTTTCATCATTACGATGCCTGGGTGGGTGCTATGCAGTTCACATGTGAATGTGTCTCTGCATTTCTTGGGCAAGACCACACGATTGCCCTACAATAGGCCGCCTGCAGGTACAACTCATCTTTGCGTCTGTGGAACAGCTTAATCGCCTCCTGCATCTTCACTGGGACACCGGACCAGCTCCCATGGAGGACACAGTTTTTTTACCAAGGACAGGAAAGGATCCTGGCTGGTCCAGGTCCTCATCTGGCAGGCTGTAATGGGGGACTTCTTGTTCTCGAATGCCTCCATGACCATGAGCAAGTCCGCTGGCTGGGCCATTTCCACCTGGTGGTGGGCAATGGCAGCCGACTGAGAGCATCTGCACAGTTCTCTGTGCCCGGTCTGTGGCGGATTACATAGTTGTATGCCGACAGCATGAGCGCCCATCTTTGGATGCGGGCAGAGGCATTGGTATTAATCTCTTTGCTCTCAGAGAACAGTGATATGAGCGGCTTGTGGTCAGTTTCAAGCTCAAACGTGAGGCCAAATAAGTACAGGTGCATTTTTTTTACCCCGTAAATGCACGCCAGGGTCTCTTTTTCAACCATGCTGTAGGCCCTTTCGGCCTTGGACAAACGCATCAGCGACCGGTTGCAAAATCCCCGAATCATTAGCCTGTTGTAGCACACACTCAACCCCGTATGACGACGCATTGCAAGCTAGCACTAATCGTTTACAAGGGTTATACAGGACAAGCAGTTTGTTAGAACACAACAGATTTCTGGCTTTCTAAAAGGCAGCCTCTTGTGAATTCCCCCATACCCAGTCGTCTCCCTTGCGCAGTAGCACATGTAGGGGTTCGAGCAGGGTGCTTAACCCAGCTAGGAAATTACCGAAATAATTAAGGAGTCCCAGGAACGACCGCAGCTCCGTCACGTTCTGTGGTCACGGTGCGTTCTTGATGGCCTCCGTTGGTGGGCCTGATGTCATCTGCTGCGATTCTCCTTCCCAAGAATTCGACGTCCTGTGCCAGGAAAACACACTTCGAGCGTTTCAACCTGAGCCTACGCGATCCAACCGACTAAGAACCTCCTCCAGATTCTTCAGGTGCTCCATGGTGTCCCAGCCTGTAACCAATATGTCGTCCTGGAAGACCACTGTGCAAGGAACCAACTTTAGCAGGCACTCCATGTTCCGCTGGAAGATCGGCGCAGCCGACCGAATCCCGAACGGGCACTGGTTGTAGATGAACCAGTGTGTGTGTGTTGATGCAGGTGAGATCTTTCAAAGACTCCTCCAGCTCCTGCGTCATGTAGGCCGAAGTCAGGTCCAGCTTGGTGAACGTCTTCCCTCCAGCCATGGTCGCAAATAGGTCGTCTGCCTTGGGTAGCGGGTACTGGTCCTGAAACCATTAATCGTTACTTTATAGTCCCCACAAATTCTAACCGTGCCGTCCTCCTTAAGTACCGGGACAATTGGACTGGCCAATCATTGAATTCCACCGGCGCAATGATGCATTCACGTTGTAGCCTGTCCAGCTCAATTTCCACTTTTTCATGCATCATGTATCATGTACGGTACCGCCCGAGTCTTGTGGTGGATGGGTCGCATATCGGGAACCAAATGGATCTGCACTTTCGCCCCCAAGAAGTTTCCGATGCCTTGCCCGCACAACGATGGGAACTTGCTCAGAACCTGGGTACATGAGGCGTCGTCGACTGATGAAAGCGCTCGGATGTCGTCCAAGTTCCAGCGGATTTTTCCCAGCCAGCTTCTGCCAAACAACATGGGGCCATCCCCTAGTACAATCCACAGCAGGAGTTCGTGTACTGATCCGTCATAGGAGAGTTTGACTTCTGCACTGCCAATTACAAGGATTAGTTCCTCGGTGTAAGTCCTTAATTTGGTGTGAATGGGGCTGAACTTGGGCCTGTGTGCCTTTTTGCCCCACAGCCTGGGCTGACTTTTCCCCGTGTCTAGCTCCATAGATACTGGAATGCCGTTCAGTTCAACTTTCAACATTATTGGTGGACATTTCGTAGTGAACGTGAGTACCCTGTACACTTCTGCCTCCTCAGTATGAGTCTCCAATTCAGCCTGATCTACTGTTGATCGATCCTTCTCTGCAACGTGGTGGTTTGCAGGGTTTGCAGCTCGCCTGCACATTCGTTGGAGGTGTCCCATTGTTCTGCAACCATTGCACGCATAGTGCTTAAAGCAGCATTGATGGGGCCGATGATCACCTCCGCAGCGCCAGCAGGGTGTTAACTGCCTCGCATTAACGATTGACGGTGGATTCTGGGTTATCTGAGGTTGGGCCGCAGCAGCCGGTGTGTACGTTCTGCCAGGTATATTTCTGCTCAAGACCGACGTTATTTTATGCACAGTACTGGCCAAAACTTCTTTATTCTACAAAATCTGCTTGGTGTTGTCGCTGGTGGTCATAAATGCCTGGGCTATCGATATGGCTTTACTCAGATTCGGAGTTTCTACAGTCAACAGTTTGTGAAGGATTGTCTCATGCCCAATGCCCAGTGCAAAAAAGTCTCTGAGCATTTGTTCTAGGAATTCCTCAAACTCACAATGTCCTGCATGGCGCCTTAGGTCGGCGACTTAGCTTGCCACTTCCTGGCCCTCCAATCGTTGACACGTGTAGAACCGATATCTCGCCATCAAACCGCTTTCATTAAGATTTAGGTGCTCCCGGACCAGCGGACACAATTCTTCGTAGGATTTCTCTGTTGGTTTTGCTGGGGCCAGGAGATTTTTCATGCCATAGGTTGTTGTCCCACAGACAATTAGGAGGATCGTCCTTCATTTGGTAGCGTTCTCATCCCCTTCCAGTTCGTTGGCCACAAAGTATTGGTAGAGTCTCCCCACGAAGGCCTCCCAATTGTCCCCTTCTGAGAACTTCTCCAGGATGCCAACTGTTCTTTGCATTTTTGCACAGTTGTTCGTTACCTCGTCGCCAATTGATACACTCAAAATAAAGGGTGAATCTGAGTACTGTATGTAATGAGCAAGTGTGACCTTAGCTGCTTTAATAAGATTCCAGAGTGCAGGTACCTCGTGGGTGTCCTGCTTATATACTATACTCCCAAGAATGTTGGGATCCCTTGGGACTCCAACAGGTGGGCCTTCTGGTGGTCAGGAGTCATGCAGGTTACAAAGGATTAAATACATAATAATATTGGGGATCTCAACTGAGGAGGTACCGGCAACAAGTGGCATGCAGTTGGCGACGCCAAGGCACACATTGGTGTTGTTGCATACCCCACGGAGGCCGGGTCAGCAGCTTGAGCAAAGGCCTATCCTGGACGACCGCGTGGAGAGCCTGGCATGACCCAGCGCGAGCAGCTCCAGGTGTTTGTGGGGTTCACACAGGAATTTTCCCGGGTGTCTGCTCGCCAAGCAGAGGCGATGCAGCAGATGATCCTGGAGTTGGGTGAGATCTCTGCCTCCAGCCATGCCATGCGGCATGTGTTCTTGGCGGTACACGCGCTGCACCCCAAACTCCCGTGACCACAAGCACTGGCACACAGGCGGGTCAGGAGGATGTACCACCTTCTGACTCGGAAGGCGATCCCCACCACGGCAGGAAATCATGCCATCACCCACTGCACGCCGGCTTCGCAGCAGTACCCGGGGACCAAAACGAGTGGGTGAGGTAACGACACGGGGGGGGGGGGGGGGGGGGGGGCCGGGTGCAGGATCTGGAGGGAAACATAGCCACAGGTAGGGAGGGAGGTGCACTCTTTTTAATATTGCTCCTATTGTTCACATTTATTGTTGGCATTGTCGTTTCACTGTTGGGGTGTGAGTGGGGGAGGGGGGAGGTGTTTTGGTGTTTGTAATTGAAAAATAATGTTCAAAAGTTGTCATTTTATTAAAACCATTTTATTTAACTTTACAATTGTTGTGCAGTGTCTTCTAATAACGTAAGTTAAAATAGAACATTAGTGCAACTGTTTTTAAACAAGGCCAGACCAAGTAAGTATGAAACGTCACATTTATATAAATATAATAAAACATCTAATTGTGAGTGTATCTATCTTTAAAAGTCCCACACACTATCTGAGCCCCTGTTTAAGAGGCCTCCTCTCTTCCTCTGACTTTCAAAATGGTGTCCATAGTGCCGAGATCTGTGAGGAAGGCCAGGCAATAGCAACTATTCTCCAGCAATGTTCTCGGCGAGCGATCAGCCCGGCGATGTGCCGAAAGTTGGGCTGGGCGATGTTTGGCCGATCACCTCAGTGATGTGAGCCGAAAGTTGGGCCAGGCGATCAACTCAGCGATAAGCTCGGCGATGTGTCCAACTTTCCAGCTTTGGGCGATATCAGCCCTTTTTGGGCGATATATGGGCACTAGCCCAGCGACGTGAAGTGGAAAGTCTGGCCCATAGACTTTTCTGCCTCAGAGAGCTGTGGAGGCTGGGTCATTGAATATATCTAAGGTGGAGATAGACAGATTTTTGAGCGATAAGGGAACAAAGGGTTATGGGGAGTGGGCAGGGAAGTGGAGCTGAGTCCACGATCAGATCAGCCATGATCTTATTAAATGGCAGAGCAGGCTTGAGGGGCCAGGTGGCCGACACCTGCTCCTATTCCTTATGTTCTTATGTTCTTATTAAGATAAGGGATGCCCCCTTCAAACTTGGTTCATGGCACATGAGGAACCCTACCAATGAGGCGCAGGAGCACTACAACGAGAGCCACATGACCAACAGGTATGTCACAGAGCAAGTCATTGGAATGTTGAAGATACGCTTCAGGTGTCTAAATAGGTCTGGAGGCAACCTTCAGTACACGCCAGTGAGGGTCTTCAGAACAATAGCGCAGCAGAGAGGATTACAGGTGGAGGAGTTTGAAGGGTTCATCACTCATCTTCGGATGAGGAGAACATGGAGCAGGAAGAGGATGATGGTGGGTACCCATCGCCAGACCAGCCATTTATACTGCTGCCTGAGATGCGAGCGATGCCTTAATATCGCTACAGTTCACCTCGTGTAAAATATAAGAAATGAAATCCACCACCAGGACCACCCTCCCCCTTCCCTTTGCACTAAGCAATCCTTCAACCATTCATCCACCCATTGCACATCCACCCAATGGAAACAAGTGAAAGGGTGAGTTGGCACTCGGGATGCAATAATCGGCAAGATGTGGTGATGGAAACTATGAGACAGATACATCACAGTACTTCAGGATTGGAGTGAGTGGCAATATTGGATGGATTAATAGGGAAGTGATGAAATACATAGAAAGTGAAGGCTGGGTACTTCTCAAAGTTGAGTGGGTATGAGGAGTGGTGATGGAGTATGCTTGGCAAGACAAAGTGAAAGGCGTGGGGGCTTAAACTACAGGATGTAGTTGAATCAGCAAATGTATTCACTTTTCCTGACCTGGTTAGGTCATTAAATGCTTCCTACCTTGCATTCAGGACCTGGGCATAACGCTCCAGCTGCTCACCTCCTCAGCTACCTCTAACCAAGCTTCCTTGGTGGGAGCAGCAGGTTTCCTCCTCCCATTGCTCGGGAAAAGTATGTCCCTCCTGTTCTTGACTGCATCCAGCAGTAATTCCAGTGATGTGTCATTGAATCAGGGTACTCCCCTTGCTTTATGTGCATCATCCATCAATTTCCAATTGTGCATTGTCCCTTTGAATAAAGCTCAGATCACATTGTGTGGGTGAGCATTATGCCACGTTGCATAGCTTGGAGACACAAAACCCGAAAGTCAAAATGATTTGCTTTAATTCAGTTGCGATCGCAGATTCCAATCTGCTAAATTGACTTCCAGGTTTCACCCATGCAATCCCACCCCCTACTTCCCCAGTTCGGAAGCCATCTTCAGATTAATATCGGCTCCTGCATGTTGGAGGTAAATCTCACAACTTTACTACTTTGGGTAGGGCAACGGAATAGCAACTGTAATTGGAAGATTAGTCAGCAGCAGTCTGGAATTTCATATCTACAGAGTTCCCCATTATTTTAGCACAGAAGTTCCAGGAAATTATAGCATTAGTGAGTTATGCTATTTATTATGGCGCGCCAGAATTTCCGTGGCCATTTGCTGAGACCCTTTTTAAAACAGGTAAAATTTAATTATAGCTCTGCCTCCATTCAAAACTGCGGCAATGATGAATTTCCTTGATTCATTATAGTTTTCTGGTGGCTGGAAAGCATGCTGATAAAGAAAGGCACACAAACACCTCAAGTCAAGACTGAAACTGATGATCTTGGAACTTGCTGATCTCACTGGGAAATAGAAGTGACTTTCTGCCATTGTCACAGTTTTTTACTTCATTGTACTTCATTGACTGTAAAGCACTTTGGGATGTCCTGAGGTGCTATATAAATACAAGGGACTAGAAATTGGACAAGGCCTGAAAATGGGCAGGGCACAGCCCAGCACTATTTGCCTATATCTGTTCTAAGTGGTGCAGGCAGCATGCAAAATTCGTGCTGCCTGCTCATTTACATGATTGCAACGCTGATCTCAGCCAATATCAGGTGCAGTCTACTGGCCAATAAAGTTAGGCCTAAGCTCTCTCCACGACTTAAGAGGAGGTGCTTTGTTGCAGAAACACCTCATTATCAGGTGAGACAAAGCCATAGCTTAACACCCTAGAGAAAGGGCGAGACATTTTTCAGATGCCATACTAGAGGCCTTGGACCTGGGGGTCCAACGTCAACAGGATGTCCTACACCCACATGGGAACAAGAGGCCTTCAAAGGTAATCAGCAGAAGGATGTGGGAGGAGATAACACAATCTGTCACAGCAACGAGTGTTGTCTCCAGGACCTGGATCCAATGCCACAAAAAGTTTAATGACTTCACACGGCTGGTCAAGGTGCGAGATGGCTTCAGCTATTGCCATATCCCACCATCTGCATCACAAGCCTCACACACTGCTCAATGCACCATACCCCATCATTCCCCTACCAACAATCTCTAGCTATCACTGCTCATACCTCACAATCATAGCTTCACTTCACACCCACATCTCACAAAACTGCCAGCTATTCAATCATGGCAGCTACATTAATCAAACACATTGCACCACACTCACTGACGCAATTCCCTTTCTCTTGCAGGCCAAGATGACGCACAACTGTCATGAGCAACAGGAGACGAGAGGTGGCCAAGCAAAGATTCAGAATGTAACCAACCGGAATCTGTGTTGCAAATAATTGGAGGGACTGTGACAGAATGCGTGGAAAACGGAGAAGTGGAAAGCATTGCTGATGATGACAGTATGCTCATTCTTAACCCTTGTGCCTTTCTGCTTTCAGATACCCAAGAACTGCCAGCAGCCCAGCCTACCCCTGAACATGAGAAAGACACTGATGGAGGAGAAGAACAGACACCGGCACTGCATTTGACACTCGCAGATGCTTGCTGAGAAAACTGCACTTTAGAGAATAGTATAGAGGTTGGAACTGCACGCAGTGAGTCACCGGGCACAAGTGGGCTGCAGCCAGGCCAAGGGGAAAAGGTAGATTGGGTGCCGGCTTCCTGGAGGGTGAGTCCTGTAGAGGGCTGCTCTACAGGACTCAGATGATGACCACGATAGGGCTGCCTTCAGAAGAAGGGTGATGGGCATGCACATGGAAATGCTAGGTGCAATGGCAAACCTGCCAGAGTTTCTTGTCAGTGTCAAGGAGCATGGAGGAGTCCTGCTCCAACATTGTTCTGGGTTTTGCATAGCTTGGAGCGCATAATTTCCAGGAAATGATGGGCAACTCCAGGAGAGATGTTGTGGACCCAAATATGCTGGTGGTTGTGATGGGCGATCTCGCAGCTTCCATTGCTGCTCAGGCCGAAGTGACCCAACATCTCACTGCAGCAGTGGAACCTCAGACTGCTGCTCTCAGACTGCTGGGTTTACAAATGTCAAAAGGGGTTTTTAGGGTATTGCAGCAGGCCAGCAATCTATTTTCCTGAGGTGCCGCCCCAGGGGAGTGGCAGTGGCTCTATGGAGCAAGAATCTGCTGTCCTCTCTCAGGATGACAGCATTCCTACTCTCACCATTGCCACTCCGCCAGTGCCCTTGTTGCTGCCTGTCATCCAGCCAGCCCAGACTGCTGCCGCCCATGCCAAGGTGGTGCAGTCTACAGCCAGGCCTTCTAGGTCCAGAGCTGCTCAAGGTCATCCTGCAAGGCCACACTGAAAGTCAGCAGCATTCCACCTGGCACGCTGCAGCCATTGGGGGAGCACTTCATAGGAGCACTCATCATCATAGGCGATCCCTTGAACGAGGATGACTTGCTTCCACAAAAGTTCACAGATGTTTCAATGAAGGACCCGATGTTCCAGTCCTGAACTCCAATTGTGGGGGTGGAAGATGCCTGTGCGTGGATTTTTTTAACGTATGGTGACCATTGCACATCAGCCACCATACGGGCTTTATCCAGTGGCACGGGTTAACCAGGACGACTGGAGACCTGCTCTGCTGTACGGACCTAGTGCGCACACATATTGCTGTGTGGGCAGGCCTTTGCTGCCCCTGGGCCCTCGGCTCTTCGTACCCTCAATCGCCGCACCTCCACCACGATCCCTCACCGCTCCTCCGCCACAAAAACACTCACCGCACCGCTGCACCAAATAATCGATCACCCACCAAATCTCAGCCATGATCCCTCATCACTCCTTTGCCCTGATCACTCGTCGCAAGTCCACCATGACCTTCCCACTCCTCTGCTGTACCAGGGCCCAGTCGGTGTTCCTGCCCACGCTCCAACCAGCAACCTGGGTCCTGATGACACCCAGTTGCCCACCTCGAAGCCATCGCACATTTGTGTCAGCTCACGCTGGAATCTTCAGTGGCATGCTCCAGCTCTTTTTGAAGCCCCGACCTGCGGAGATGTTCTCACACAGGTCAGGGTGGCCGACGATGTCCTAGGGCCCGCGCTCCATCTATTTTTGAAGCACCGACCTGCGGAGATGTTCTCACACAGGTCGGGGTGGTCCACGATATCCTAGGGCCAGGCGCTCCAGCTCTATTTATAGCTCCGACCTGCAGAGATGGCGCAGATAGTTGGGGAAAATTGAGCCCTAACTTTTTAAAGAATGGTATATCTCTTTGTATGGCCTTTCCTGTGACAATGACCCACAATTGCTGTTAGTGTCACGAATTATGGCAAGAGACGTGTGTAGCGATGTTCAAATAACCAAGTCCAGATTGGTTCAAAAGAGGTTTAGTGTAAATGTGGAATATTGCCAGAAAACAGTCGAGGCAGGTGTTGGAGTGGATTTTCGGACATAGCAAAGAAGGATGGGGTAAGCCACCACTAAATGAACTTTGTACCAAGAAGCCTATCTGCTGTCCCTGATATGAACTCTGTAGCAACAAGTGACTCCTGGCCAGGTGCAGGCCACTGTTTCATAGAAAGCTTTGCAACAGAATAACTAACCACAAAAGAAGATACAGAGGAAGGGTCCCCAAACTCTCGTCATGCTATCAGGTTTCACTAGAACTAAAAAGTTGTATGTAAATGAATTGCGTTGCCATATGGATTGATTGGTTGTATGTAAATGAATTTAAATGATTGTATTCCGCCCCCTGTAAACTGCTTATAACCCCGCAGCACAAGGCACTCGGGGAGAAGGTGTTCGCAGATCGTGGGATCTCAACTCTTCTCCCAGAGCTCTGTTAGCAATAAAGTTGTCTCTC
Source organism: Pristiophorus japonicus (assembly GCF_044704955.1). NCBI lineage: Eukaryota > Metazoa > Chordata > Chondrichthyes > Pristiophoridae > Pristiophorus > Pristiophorus japonicus. The sequence goes on along the minus strand of NC_091977.1, from coordinate 441,112,605 downwards.
TTACTTTACTAGAGTCTATATGAATTTATTGTCATTAACAAATTGGCGTAGTCGGCAGGATACGGCGGAGCTGGATAGTCATATGACCCAGTAGAACGGGACAGTCGTCAATTTCTGACCACCCAGAAATTATACTGGGGGAAGCGGCAGGCCGACGAAGTGGTATCAAACGAATAAAATAGATTAAGTGAGGAAAGAGACATAACTTGATAGTATGTGATAGTATGTGATAAGAGTTAAGAAATTCAGACTGTAGTGGCGTACAACGCAGACTGAAAGTAAAGTAATTAGTGATGCGGGGGTTGATTATTTTAGTCCAATATTCATAGAAGGTGATACAGAAATCGATGTGGAAGGGAACTGATCACTCCAACCAAGAGCCGGACTCCGGTGGTAAGGAAATACGTTAATCTTCGCGAGCAAGACAAGAGGTCTCTGCGAGGTGAATCGTGGCCGTGAGTATTTAAGTTTGGAAATTCCATAAACTAGAGGGGAATACAGGAACATAGAATAAACATCTTCAATGGCAGGTAAGGAAATGGACATAAAATGTGGACCGCCCAGGTCCCTAATTAACTCTTACATGACTGATCGACAAGTCTTAATTAAAAAAATGCAGAAAGACGGCTGGGATGTATCATACCTATAAACCATTTACCCCCGGCGAGAGACAGCAGATACTGGCATCCCTGGGTAAATTACAACCCCGGTGTGCGAATACCAAATTTTGGGCAGAGCTGGATAGTTTGGGTGGGCCACCAACTACACCTCAGAGATATCCACCAACTAGTCCGAGCGGCTTGCCCGGCAGATCGGTGGAGAGTAGTGGCCGGAGGAGCCGTGGTAGCAGCCAATGCTGACTTTTCAGGGGGACGTTGGACACACGCGGTACCTTTAACCACCGAAGTAAATGGTCAACAGGCGGCCTTTGGCCCTTTTAAAACCGAGATCCAACGAGTTTTAGGTAATGCCCCTATTAATTGGAGTAAAATTACTACAACCAAACAACAAAAGGGGGAAGGAGCCTCAGAGTATGGGGAACGATTATTCCAGATATATCAAGAATGCTCTGGACAGGGAAACCCAGGCCGCGGCGACCGAGCATTTATCCAGGCATTTAAGGACGGACTATCCGCTGTACACCAGACCATTATAAAAATGGGAGTAATTGTAACCCAGGATTATGATGAACTGGTCGAGTGGGCTAGTGGCGTCCAGGGAGGGGGCGATGAAAAATCCCAAACAAAGATAAAACAAGAGAGGGTTTTTGCAGCAGGGATGGGGGGAGGACAGAAAAAGGGGACATGCCATAACTGCGGGAAGGTGGGTCACTTTGCCAAAGAATGTAAGGGGAAACGCATGGAAAAACAATGCACATATTGCGGCAAAAAGGGACATTTAGACGCGACCTGCTAGAGTAAAAATGGCCATCCTAATAAGGCAAGGACCCTGTCAGAACAGGAATACCAGCAGTGGCAGGAGTACAAAGCCACCCTGTGATGCCCGGCGGCCCCTGTACAAAGTAAAAATGAGGGAAGGACATATGTGTCTGCACTAGTAGGGGGTCGACAGTGTGAGATGCTAGTGGACACTGGAGCCTCAATATCCATTACCAATCTACCCCTTCCCATAACTAACAAAAAGGCTTTAATAAACGGAATAGATGGACGGCCAACACCGGCCTACCTGAGCACCACCCAAGTGGTGGAAATTGATAATTTATGTATACCCATGAGATTTTACATATGAAAGAATCGTAAGGGAACAATATTGGGGAATGACGTAATGAAGGAATTCCAGGCCCTGATTGATTGTGGCGAGGGGAAATTAACATGGCCAAAGGCAGATGGCAGTAAGGGAGATTTAGGACAGATAGCTCACCATATGGAAAGTTTAGGTGTAGGAACAGCCACAAAAACCAACTGGCATACCAAGACTGGAGGATATGGCGGCATTTGTGCCTCTGTGCCCGGGGTTTGGGCACAGACAAATTTGGATACCGGAAAGGCGGACATGGACCCTATTAAGGTCCCTGGACCATCTCATAAACCACACCGGCAATACCCTATAAGACCCGAAGCCAGAACAGCATTTGTAGAAATAGTAAAGGGACTAGTGGAAAAAGGTATCTTAAGAGAAACTGTTAGCACCACTAACTCCCCAACATGACAAGTAGGGAAACCAGATGGGAGTTATAGACTAACCATTGACTACACCGCCCTTAATAAGGTCACCCCCAAACTATACCCGATAGTGGCCAGTCCCTCCACAATCTTTAATGGATTATCCCCTGAACATAAAATCTTTACAGTCCTGGACATTGCCAATGGCTTCTGGGCACTTCCCCTTGACCCAGAATCACAAGAGAAATTCGCCTTCACGGTGGAGGATAAACAATATACTTGGACCCGATTACCACAAGGGTTCCATAATAGTCCTGCCATATTCCACCGAGTCATGAGCGACGTACTAAAACAATTAGAAGTACCGGAAGGAAATAGTATTTTACAATATGTCAATGACATATTAATAGCTTCAGAAACCAAGGAGGGACATCAGGCAACCCTATACCTGGTGTTAAGAGCTTTGGAGACGGCAGGCCTTAAGGTCAACCCCAAGAAAGCCCAGGTAGAGAAAACCCAAGTCCTGTACCTAGGGTATTGCCTTTCAAAGGGGTTGAAAGAAATTCCCTCGGATAGGAAAAAGGCTGTCAAGGACATGCCTAGACCAGTAACGGTAAGGGGGGGGCGGGTGAGGAAGGTACTGGGTCTCTTTAATTACAGTCGGAACTTTATCCCCGAGTTTGCAAAGATTGCCGAGCCTATACAAAGACTAGTAAAGGGAGGAAAACCGGCCCTAGACCTTATAGAGTGGGGCCCTGAACAAGAACAGGCGTATAGTAAACTCAAGTCAGAACTAGTCTCCGCACCTGGATTGGGACTGCCTGACATGGGTAAAGATTTCCACATCCACTGTACCAATGAAGATGGGTTCTATACGGCCGTGGTCACCCAAGATCACGGGGATAAAAGGAGACCTATAGCCTATTACTCCACCGCCGAAGGTCCGGTGGTGACCGGATTATCCAGATGTATAGCTGCACTAGACTGCGCAGCTTTGGCAGTAAAAATATGCGAGTCCGTGGTAATGACCGGAAACATCATTCTCCACACCAAACACACGTTGGTAGAAATGTTAAACACAGGAAAACTGAGAACCATTTTTAATATGAGACGGGCAAAGTGGAAAGCAGTCCTCTTGCCACCCAACAAAGCAGTAACTATAATTAGAGATGTAGGGGAAAACCCCGCGGAGGGCATAGTGCAAGAGGGAGAGCCCCACAATTGCGGGGACATGGATATGGACATGGAAGAGGATAGAATAAAAGACACGCCCCTTCAAACCGCAGAACAAACCTTGTTTGTGGACGGCTCGCGAAAATACGTAGAGGGACTACCTCGTACCGGATGGGCTGTAGTTAACCAGGATCTAGAGACAGTCGAATCAGGGCGAATTAATGGGGGATCGTCAGCTCAGGTGGCAGAATTTGTAGCCCTCAGCCAGGCACTATCAGAGGGTAAGATCGTTAATATCTATACGGACAGTAGATATGCATTCGGGGTAGTACACGCTTATATGACAGCATGGGGGAGGAGGGGTTTTATCACAACCAGCGGACATCCCATAAAACACCAGCTGAGAATAGAAGCTCTCTTAGCAGCCAGTAATAAACCAAAACAGGTAGCGGTCATTAAAATTAAAGCCCACCAAAGGGAACCAGACCGAACCAGTCCAGATTGGCTGAGTCACCAGGGAAATCAAGCTGCGGACTTAGCTGCACAGGAGTGTGAGGAAGCCTCAGTCAGCGCCGCTGGGGTCCGAGACAAACAGATAAGTATCGAGAAACTACACCAGGACACTTCTGAGGAAGAATGGGGTATGTGGACAAAGCAGGGCGCAACGCAAGGAAAGGATAACGTTTGGAGACGAAACGACAAGGTAATGGTGCCTGAATGCATACAGAAAACCTTATTGGAGTTGCATCATGGTCTGCCCCATTCGGGACGAGAGGCCATGACCGGGAGTCTTGAAAGAGATTGGTGGTGGAAGGGGGATGGGGAGAGATATTGCCAAACATTGCCATCGATGCGTTACGTGCGTACAATATAATCCAGGCAGGCCCATTAAAATTAAAATGGGACACCAGCCCCGTCCACGGGGGCCAACGGAACATTTACAAATTGAATTCACAGGTCCTTTGCCCCCATCCCATGGAAAAAGATATTGCCTAGTGATTATAGATCAATTTACCCGGTGGGTGGAAGCTTTCCCCACACGTGATTGCACTGCCTCAACAGTGGCAAGGATATTGACTGAGCAGGTGATTCCCCGATGGGGAGTGCCTCTTCAGATAGATTCCGACCAAGACACCCACTTCACCGGGAAGATTGTAAAAACAGTATGCCAGCTAATGGGCATAAAACAAAAATTCCACATCCCCTACCACCCGCAGAGTTCTAGAATGGTAGAACGCATGAACCGTACCCTTAAGAACGCCCTGGCCAAGGCCATGCAAATGTCAGGAAGAACGTGGACAGAAGTATTACCTATTATATTAATGACGTTAAGAGCCATGGTAAACCGGACAACCGGATTAACCCCTTATGAACTAATGACAGGAAGGGCGATGCAATTACCAGAAAGCATCATAACAGATGGGGCCGACGCAGGCCCATTAAAAGACAAAATTAAACGGTATGTTTTGGAACTAAGCACTCAACTCAAAGTGATGCGTAAATTAGTAAGAGACAATCAGGAAGAGAGAGACGCTCAGAAAGAGCTTGAAAGGCTCCCTGACGTCCCGATGGCGGATGTCGCGTCATGGTAAAAACATTACCTGAAAAACCAGGGTTTGCACCAAAATGGAATGGCCCATATGAGGTCATAATCAGTGGAGATACCTGTGCCTGTCTGGACATAAGAGGGAAGAGTGTATGGAAACATTGGACCCAGTTGAAATTGTACAAAGAAACTAATGAGTAAACATAAGACATGTGATTCACAATAATGTAACCAGGATACTTGTTTATGCACCCCGAACAGGTGACGACTGCAAACAAGTCCAAATTACGGCTACTGCTAATGTGTAAATATTGTATTGTTTGAGCGTAACAAACATGTCTAAGATAGCGTATATAATCGCGTTACTCTATGTTGTCACGGTTGTAAAGCTAATAGGATTAGCAGATAACTTGTTTTTCAAGATCCATATACGTTTACATGGCAATCGAACCGTGTGTTACCCACTAGCCCAATCAATAGAGACTCTGTTCGTGGCCACCCCTGGGTGGACTCCCCGTGACTTATATACGGCGGATACCTCGGACGCACCCTGTGAGGGACAAACGGACAAATATAGAAGGGGTATACAGGGAAGATGCGTGGAATTAATAAATCCCACAGATCCTGTGTGCAGGGGGTTCTGGGGAAAGGACGAAACGGTATGCTCAGACAATGCAAGCTACCCGCTTTGCTTCTCGGGGCAAGGATGGGGGTGTGTATATGCCCTGGTCCCCGAGAACGCCACCTGTGTGCAGACGCAGTGTGCCCGTCAGCACTGTCGAGTGCATAGAGGCCAGTTTACTTGCACCTGTAACGAGCAAAGATGCCTGAACGTGACCGCAGGGAGGCAAGTTATCTGCGGTCAGTGCAACGGAACTCATGTCAGCTCAGAAACATGAGCATACCCGTTTGATGCTTACCAATTGGTAGGATCGGGATCAAATTCAAGGGAACCGAGCAATTGGTGGTATAAGCAGTTCACGAGTGTTAGCAACACCGACGTAAAGTGTTATAGAGCTAAGGAGGGGTTCGTGTTCCTCCTCAACGGCACATTCAAGACCGCAACACCGACCCTCCCGGTCCTCTTTGCAGTAGGAACTATCTTATTTGTGGATTAACCATTCTGGGAAACAGCACATCTAAGGGATTGGATTCCATCAACCGGGAGCTGTCTGAATTAAGATTGTATACGCAGCAGACCCGTTATGCCGTAGATTATCAGTTAGCCCAACAGGGGGGAGTATGCACAATAATAGGAGACAAATGTATAACGCATGTTACGGATGAATCATACAATATCACCCAAGCCATTGATTCCATAAGAAAACGGCTTGACGAGTTCAGACAAGGCCCAAAAAGGGGGAATAGCTGGCTTGACTGGCTATTAGGGGGATTCTAGGAGTCCTATTTAATGCATGGAGTAGTTATTCTTGTTGTAATAATAATTACTTGTTGCTTGATTATCGGATGTTTTAATATCTGCTGTAAAGTCATGATGGCCCGAATAGTGCCGGTTGCTAGTGTGATCACCGGAAAAGAAAATCTGATGGGAACACCCAGAGACGCTGAGGAAGACGGAGCGGATGACGCAGGCACAGACCACTACCTATGAAGGGTAGGCTTGAGCTACAGGCAAGGCAGGGAAGTAACTTGCCTCGAAGGTAGGCACTGAGCCACCTTCATTGTGGTCATCTGGATTTCGTGAACATCCTCCAGGACCAACAGGGGAACCGTTGGAGTGGATTTTCAGACATAGCAAAGCAGGATGGGGTAAGCCACCACTAAATGAACTTTGTACCAAGAAGCCTATCTGCTGTCCCCGATATGAATTCTGCAGCAACAAGTGACTCCTGGCCAGGTGCAGGCCACTGTTCCATAGAAAGCTTTGCAACAGAATAACTAACCACAAAAGAAGATACAGAGGAAGGTCCCCCAAACTCACGCCATGCTATCAGGTTTCACTAGGACTAAAAAGTTGTATGTAAATGAATTGCGTTGCCATATGGATTGAGTGGATGTATGTAAATGAATTGCGTTGCCATATGGATTGATTGGTTGTATGTAAATGAATTTAAATGATTGTATTCCGCCCCCTGTAAACTGCTGATAACCCCGCGGCACAAGGCACTCGGGGAGAAGGTGTTCGCAGATCGCGGGATCTCAACTCTTCTCCCAGAGCTCTGTTAGCAATAAAGTTGTCTCTCTTACTTTACTAGAGTTTATGTGAATTTATTTTCATTAACAGCAGGCATTGATTTAAACGTGGTCCACAGTTTGCAGAAGGTGTTAACAGTCCCATTGTGTCCCATGCGTTATCTCCCATCTTTCAGAGGTGTAAGAGATGACCATTCTGCTATGTGATCTTTCAAAACACTTTAATACGGACCATTGTTTCCATAGTAGATTGAAGCCTGGGAGTTCTTTTCACGTTTGTTTGGGCCACCCCGACCTGTGTGAGAACATCTCCGCAGGTCGGGGCTATAAATAAGAGCTGGAGCGGCGGGGCCCTTCACCATTGTGGGCCACCCCAACCTGCGAGGAGCACTAGCGCCCTCATGATGGCCAAGTTGTGGACGATGTAGCACGAAATAGGATTGTTGACTACTGGAGGGCTCCTCCCGAGTGGTCAAGGTAGTGTAACCGTTGCTTTAGCACCCCGATGGTCTGCTTGATGACATTCCTTGTGGCAGCATGGCTGTCATTACATGAGTGCTAGCTACAAGTGTTGGGCCTGCGGAGGGAAGTCATCGGCCAGCTGCAGAGCAGATAGACCTTGTCTCCGAGCATTGCTGGAAGATTGCTGGCATACCTGACTGGTGCAGGATGAAGGCATCATGATTGCTGTCAGGGTGGTGGACATTCACCATCATGTACCGGGCATAGTTGCACAACAACTGTACATTAAGTGAGTGGTAGCCTTTGCAGTTACGGAACATCTCAGAATTGGTATTCGGTGCCCGCAAAGCCACGTGCATCCAGTAAATGGTGCCTTGCACCATGGGGAAGACCTGGCAAAGCCACATAGTCGTCCTGTTTCACTCTGAGAGAGGATAATGAAGTCCCTTCTCCTGGAGCCTCTGTGACCTCCCAGATGCAGAGATGGGCGACAAACTGGGAGATGTTAGCTTTGTTGTCTGCTGCAGACTGGAAGGATCCAGTGACAAAAAAATTAAGGGCCACAATGACTTTGAGGGCCACTGGGAGAGCTGTTGTCGCCCTGCTCTGAGGGTGCAGGCCTGCTTGCAGGAGGTGGCAGAGTTCTGTGACCACCTCCTTGATGAAGCAGAGCCTCCGAATACACTGCTCCTGGCTTAAGTGCAGGTAGGAGAAGTGCCCTTGGAAGACCCTAGGTGGGTAAGGCCTCCTGTTGAGAGCTCTCCTGCCCCTCCCTCTACAAACATCTAGTCCTCTTCTTCACTGCCTCCACTCCATCTCCCTTTCATACTTGAGCACAATGGGGACTGAAAATTGAGCCCCATGACTGTGAGCAAGTGGTGTGAGTAGAAGCTTTTCCACTTGCAGCAACACTCCCTGTGACTTCAGCATCTTTAAACAACTTTAGAAAGCTCCAAACGGTTGCACAAACCTAGACAGAGCTAGTAGAACTGAAAAAGCAAGTCAGCTATAAGTTGTTGATGATCCAAGCATGGAAATAGAGGATTGGCTAACTAACAAAAAACAGAGAGTCGGGATAAATGGGTCATTTACCGGTTGGCAAACAGTGACTAGTGGGGTGCCATAGGGATCGATGCTGAGTCCTTAACTATTTACAATCTATATTAATGACTTGGATGACGGGACCGAGTGTAATGTAGCCAAGTTTGCTGAAGATATAAAGATGGGTGGGAAAGCAAATTGTGAGGAGGACACAGAAAATCTCCTAAGGGATTATAGACAGGCTAAGTGAGTGGGCAAACATTTGGCAGATAGAGTATAACATGGGAAAGTGCGAGGTCATCCACTTTGGCAGAAAAAACAGTAAAGCAAATTATAATTTAAATGGAGAAAAATTGCAAAGTGCTGCAGTACAAAAAGACCTAAGGGTACTTGTGCATGAAAAACAAAAAGTGAGTATGCAGGTACAGCAAATAATCAGGAAGGCAAATGGAACGTTGGCCTTTATTGCAAGGGGGATAGAGTATAAAAGCAGAGAAGTCCTGCCACAACTGTACAGGGTATTGGTGAGGCCACACCTGAAGTACTGCATACAGTTTTGGTCTCCGTATTTAAGGAAGGATATACTTGCATTGGAGGCTGTTCAAAGAAGGTTCACTAAGTTGATTCCGGAGTTGAGGGGGTTGACTTATGAAGATAGGTTGAATAGGTTGGGCCTATACACGTTGGAGTTCAGAAGAATGAGAGGTGATCTTATTGAAACATATAAGATAATGAGGGGGCTCGACAAGGTGGATGCAGAGAGGATATTTCCACTCAGGGGAAATTAAAACTAGTGTACATAGTCTCAGAATAAGGGGCCGTCCATTTAAAACTGAGATGAGAAGAAATTTCTTCTCTCAGAGGGTTGTAAATCTATGGAATTCTCTGCCCCAGAGAGCTGTGGAGGTTGTCTCATTGAATATATTTAAGGTGGAAATAGACAGATTTTTGAGCGATAAGGGAGTAAGGGGTTATGTGGAGTGGGAAGGGAAGTGGAGCTGAGTCCATGATCAGATCAGCCATGATCTTATTGAATAGCGGAGCAGGCTTGAGGGGCCAAATGGCCTACTCCTGCTCCTATTTCTTTTGTTCTTATGATCCATTTAAGTGGCAATGCTAAGGGAATCCTTCCTGTTGCTTAACGCTCGGTCAACTGGTCATGATTAGGAGAGAATGTTAAATGGAGCAGCTACATTTAAAATGGCAGGTCGTGCGCCAAATCAGCGATGCACACATTAAAGCCACGATCTGTCTAATCTATATGTCTAGAGCGAGCACTGGCAACGGCAGAAATGCTGACCTCCCCAAAATGGTGGCTGTTGCGGAACCTGTGGAAGTGTGGCGGACCCGATTTTTTCAGCAAAACAGGTTGAACCTTCCAAGTTTCTACTCCAAGTTTTTTCTTTACAGTCGGCCCCTGTAACACTTTAGAAACAAAATTAAGAGCTATCAGAATGAATGATATTTACTTCCTTAATTCCCTAATGAATACTTTTTGAGTCTTTCAATTGCAAAGCACTCTGCAGGTACTATGTGACCCTTAATGGTTATTGGTTGCACCATTCCTGATTTGCCAGAATTCTCGCTGTGAGGTATTCAACAGTTCTCCCCTATATAGAAACATAGACAATAGGTGCAGGAGTAGGCCATTCGGCCCTTCGAGCCTGCACCACCATTCAATGAGATCATGGCTGATCATTCACCTCAGTACCCCTTTCCTGCTTTCGCTCCATACCCTTTGATCCCTTTAGCCGTAAAGGCCATATCAAATTCCCTCTTGAATATATCCAATGAACTGGCATCAACAACTCTCTGCGGTAGAGAATTCCACAGGTTAACAACTCTCTGAGTGAAGATGTTTCCTCTCATCTCAGTCCTAAATGGCTTATCCCTTATCCTTAGACTGTGTTCCCTGGTTCTGGACTTCCCCAAAATTGGGAACATTCTTCCTGCATCTAACCTATCCAGTCCCGTCAGAATTTTATATGTTTCTATGAGATCCGCTCTCATCCTTCTAAACTCCAGTGAATACAGGCCTAGTTGATCCAGTCTCTCCTCATATGTCAGTCCTGCCATCCCGGGAATCAGTCTGGTGAACCTTCGCTGCACTCCCTCAATAGCAAGAACATCCTTCCTCAGATTAGGAGACCAAAACTGTACACAATATTCCAGGTGAGGCCTCACCAAGGTCATGTACAATTGCAGTAAGACCTCCCTGCTCCTATACTCAAATCCCCTAGCTATGAGGGCCAACATACCATTTGCCTTCTTTACTGCCTGCTGTACCTGCATGCCAACTTTCAATGACTGATGTACCATGACACCCAGGTCTTGTTGCACCTCCCCTTTTCCTAATCTGCCGCCATTCAGATAATATTCTGCCTTCGTGTTTTTGCCCCCAAAGTGGATAACCTCACATTTATCCACATTATACTGCATCTGCCATGCATTTGCCCACTCACCTAACCTGTCCAAGTCACCCTGCAGCCTCTTAGCATCCTCCTCGCAGCTCACACTACCACCCAGCTTAGTGTCATCTGCAAACTTGGAGATATTACACTCAATTCCTTCATCTAAATCATTGATGTATATTGTAAATAGCTGGGGTCCCAGCACTGAGCCCTGCGGCACCCCACTAGTCACTGCCTGCCATTCTGAAAAGGACCCGTTTATCCCGACTCTCTGCCAACCAGTTCTTTATATACGTCAGTACATTACCCCCAATACCATGTGCTTTAATTTTGCACACCAATCTCTTGTGTGGGACCTTGTCAAAAGCCTTTTGAAAGTCCAAATACATCACATCTCCCTTGTCCACTCTACAAGTTACATCCTCAAAAAATTCCAGAAGATTTGTCAAGCATGATTTCCCTTTCATAAATCCATGTCGACTTGGACCGATCCTGTCACTGCTTTCCAAATGCGCTGTTATTTCATCTTTAATAATTGATTCCAACATTTTCCCCACTACTGATGTCAGGCTAACCAGTCTATAATTACCCATTTTCTCTCTCCCTCCTTTTTTAAAAAGTGGTGTTACATTAGCTACCCTCCAGTCCATAGGAACTGATCCAGAGTCGATAGACTGTTGGAAAATGATCACCAATGCATCCACTATTTCTAGGGCCACTTCCTTAAGTACTCTGGGATGCAGAGTATCAGGCCCTGGAGATTTATCGCTCTTCAATCCCATCAATTTCTCTAACACAATTTCCCGCCTAACAAGGATTTCCTTCAGTTCCTCCTTCTCACTAGACCCTCGGTCCCCTAGTATTTTCTAGGTTAGGTTATTTGTGTCTTCCTTCGTGAAGACAGAAGCACCCGATGAGAGGCTAGGAACAGGCACCGCCATGTTAGTCAATTTCCGCTTATGTTCTGGCGTCAATTTGAAGCTGGAGAGTCAGGGTGCCCAATAGTGTAACTTGCGGCGTTCGTCGCAATGTTTTTTTGTTCTGGTGAAAGGCTTGTGGACCTGTAAAATCAACTCCGTTCCTCTCTCCACAGAAGCTGCCTGAACTGCTGAGCGTTGCCAGCATTTTCTGGGTTTTATTTCATACTTTCTGGAACTCCTCTTATTCAGGCATCTTGCTGTTCTGCTTTTTTTTTTCCACGCTTCATTTCCCTTTCCCTGCACAGCGTGTAACCATCTGCCCTGGTACGTGCCGCCGCTTCGCAGGTCCCGGGCTCCCGCGAGTCTCTGGCATCACGTGCTTGCAAGCTGCCCATGCGCAGCCCGGCAAAACCGGTGGGGCGGGGCGAGCGGCGCAGGCGCAGGCGCGTCAGGGAAGTGGTGCCGGTGCGCTGGCCGGCGTTGGCGACATGTCTCCTTCAGAAAATCAGTGTGGCCCGGAGGTGAAAGCCGGGGTTCATGTGTCAGCCCCTGCCGGCAGGGATGTGACAGGCTGATACTTGAAGGGAAACACTGAAAAAATAGATCGACGCCGTGTGTACAGTTTTGCTTTGCATCATCATCATCATCATCATCGAGAAATGGCAGCGCAGAAACGGAAAGCGGCCCCGGCCCCGAGCCCGGCAAGCGGGTGAGTGACCATCACAGCATCTCTTCAGGCGGCCCGGGAACAAAGCGAGAGCCTCGGCTCTGTGGCCAGGCCCAGATCGGGTGGCAGTTTGCTGCTCGGTGCTTGGCCTCTCGCCCGTTTCCAGCTCAGTGGGTGAAAGGGCCTTTTCTTACAGCAACTGGTGTTGACGCGAATCGGCGGCGGGTATGTTTTTTTTCCATCCGATGAGAGGCTGGGAACGGGCACCGCCATGTTAGTCAATTTCCGCTTCCGTCCCCACTGTTTGTTTAACCCACAGCATCACCTTTTTGTGAGCCCGGCATTCCCGGTTTACAATTAATTGCATCTTATGATGTGAACAGAAGTCTTATTTATAACCCAGAAGACACAAAGTACTTTTTTGGTGGGAGAGGTGTTTGCTGGTGAAAGATGTGGATGCCATGAGTTAATATCGTTAACATCTCCATTCAATGGTCTTGTTAAACTGTCCTACACACATTTAATAGATGACTTTGAGAAAGCGTTTCTTTACGAATCATTTCGTGGTATTTCGACTGCACATTAAAAAGGCAACTCATACTAATATTTCAACTGATTTGAAATGTTATCCCAATCATGATATTTATTCTTTCGTGCCAAATTGCTGAGGAAAATGAGTGACCAGTCGAGCAATTATTGTGGATTTAGAAAGTAAAATAATCTGTTTGTCAGGGGCTTAGATATGAAGTAAGGTGGCTGCTGAGATGTTTGTTTAAAGTTGATCAATAGATTGCCTTGTAATGTACTCCGAACAAAGCAAACCAAAGATTCTAAACACTAATTATAAACAGAAACTCTAGATAAGAAATTAAAAACATAAGATCTTTACTTTATTCTTTGTTATCCTGCTTATATTTTTCTAATGATTTGAAATAACTAAGGGATTTTGCCCCCTCGTGGCTTGGCAGGAGTGGTGCGGTTCTGAGTCATTCAGACCACAAAGGTTGCCAGTTTTGTCTTGTGTGCTGAGTTAGCTGATTTCTACTGATGTGCCAGTGGTATACAGGTACTACAATTGGCCTCTCGTAACCTTGGTTAAAGAGGACATAATTGACCCACTGTTCAATTTGTGATTAATATTCAGTAGTGGAAAGTGTGCATGTGTGGATGCCAAGTAACAACAGTATAGGGGCTCAAGAGATGCCCCACATATTAATAGTTGGCTGATGCTTGCAGCCTGCTTGTCCACAAAGAATAGCTATTTGGTTGAAATAGGTGGCTGCCTGTGTAAGTGCAATCATGCCTCATGAGGCCTAACCACAAAAGATAGGGAGATATTGGGGGTAGAAAAGTTGATTTAGCTCTTCAATCATTACAATTTGAATGATTATGTAGCTTGCCAACTTGGAAGGGGTGATTTAACAAAGATTTTTAAATAATTTACTATGCGTTGTTAGTGTGAGATCGAGCCTTGTCCTTTGGTGCCAAACTTCTGAATTCTATGTTAGACTGAATATTTGCCATTGGCTTAATCCAAAATGTGCAACAACAATGTCAAATTTAGGTATAAGTGCATTATATAACCAAGGTCTGTTATCATTGTGAATGTAGTGGACGTCTCTTGTTTTCTTTTTAATGTATTTGTAGTGGAGTATTTAAAACAAACACTCAACACCTGGTCTGTGTTCGAAGATTCAAGTAGTCTTTATTTTGCACCGGTGGGGAGACCGCCTGCTCGTTTGTCTGTAGCCAGGCTTCTCCGATAAAGTTCCAAGCAATCTTTTATACACTTAATGATGCACGTCCGCTTCGCGCACGGTCCCCATGCCGTTTAATTGGCCCAAAGCCCACATGCACGATTACTGATTGATGAATTCCCTTTCGCATCTCACAATCATTTGCCTATGTCTCCTACCAGATGGAGTTTCTCCAACGTGTTGCCTTTGACCCCTTGCTCTGTTTAACCGTCTCACTGGGCCTCTTGTGGTTCAGTAGTTTGGCTATTTGTAATTGTCCTCAAGTTACACAGCTTGCAATAATTAATCATTCTGCCATATTATTTTTAGCATTCTCTTCTGCCCTTTAAGCAGTTTAGAAAGCTGACCACTACAAAAGCCTAATTAGCTCTTTTTAGTCCCGAGATCCATTCTTAACCCTGTAATTATAGCAGAGCTTGAAAGCCCCACTTCAGTATTGCTATTTTTATTGTTGTGATCTAATTGAAATTTTCAAACATTAAACAAATAAATCATTTCACTCTTGACTTGTTTTGTAGAACAATTAAAGGATCTTTATTAACATTCTTTAAGTTGGTCCACTTCTAGATGTTTCGCGTTTGTGCAGTGAATCCTCCACTGCAAAGTTTTTGTTAATTGTACCATTGTAGGCGTGTGTTCCCATGATACACTCTCAATTTCAAAGTAGTAGAGGTGTTGGTAGTAAGTAACCAGCTCATCTTCTCAATGACGGGAGCAAATTGAAAGGAAGGAGATTAAAATGTTTCTGCCTTTCCTTCCTCTTTCTTCCCCACTCTCACAACTCTCCTAAAATAATGTAGCATCTGATTATTTGATGGAAAATGATTATCTCTGGAGTCTTAAGTAACCATTTGCAACTATGTTACTTCTCAAATAATTAAATGTTTTCAATTTTATTTTGCACTAGCATGAATTAATCATTGAAAATATCACTGCTATAGAGTAAATCATCATTTATTTGATAGGTCACCCCGGCAAAAAAGTGGCTCAACAGGAGGTGGACCTTCAACCAAAAAGCAACGTTTGGAGGAAAGGACAACATCGCCTCAACTTGGAAGATTTACAAAGCAGTCAGCTGCTCAACCATGTCGGGTATCCATTAAAAAAGCTTCAAAATTGCCTAGAACAACTGTTAAAGCGAACAGATTATCAGCAAAAACTACAAAGCTAAAGGGGAAAGAAACAAAGATGATCATTAAAAAAAATGAAAGAATGGCTCCTTTGAAGAAAAAGTCGGCTAAACCTTTACTTAAAAAAAGTGCATTACTGAAATCTTCTCATCAGAAGAAAACTGTAATTCCTCCAGTATCAAAGAGATCAGACAAAGTACTACCTGAAAGGAAAACCACAAAAAAACAGAACCGCGTCCAAACTGTAGGTAAATCAATTCCAATGAAGGTTTCACAGAAGTTACTTCAGAGTAATAGAACTTCTCAGTCACGACTTACACAAAAATATCTACATATTTCCAAAGAGACCTCCTCTAAAAAACTTTCCTTAAAAATGTCATCAAAAGTTTCACAAAAGACAAGTATATCATCTAAAAAAAAATCTCTTCAAACTGTGATAAATTCTTCACATCTGAGTAAGAAAAATGTGAAACTCCAATCTAAATCTACCATGAACATATCTAAGATGAAACTTGCAAAGAAAGATGTAAAGTCTTTGTCAGTAACTGCTACGACCTCGAAGAAGGAGCCTGTCAAAAAAGCAGTTAAACGTATGATATGCAAGAGTAATCGAACTAAACAATTAACCTCACATAAAGGTATTAAAACTGTGATAAATAAAGTTTCTTCAAAGAAAACTTCTGTAAAGACACAAACTAGCACAAAATCTCTACAGAAGCTTCAACAA
The DNA here is from genome assembly GCF_044704955.1 of Pristiophorus japonicus. Classification (NCBI taxonomy): domain Eukaryota; kingdom Metazoa; phylum Chordata; class Chondrichthyes; family Pristiophoridae; genus Pristiophorus; species Pristiophorus japonicus. Next base: position 441,096,494 of record NC_091977.1, on the reverse strand, counting down.
ACAAAGACAGTGAGGTCAAAGTCATCTCTGCATCACCTTACAGGTAAGGATAATTTTGAGGCTGATGCTGTAAGACCTCAAACCAGATCTGGTCAAAACCATTCAAAAGAGAATGTTCAACAGGTAGTAAATTCCAAGTTAAGATCTGTGACTAAGCAAATACTGAACGAAAGACAGACCAGGTCATCTCCGAGACTGAGTCTGAACCCTCTGTTATCAGCAAAATCTTTCCTTGCCACAGACAACAAATCTAGTGCAGTTCCCACTCAAAAGAAACTGATCAAAAGGACATTTGGTGATTCATGCTCTAAAAGTCCCAAGAATAGCATGCCTTTGAAAAAAATAATGGCAGTAGATAGTAAGCTTGGAAGAACTAAACTGGAGAAAGTTACAAAAACTCCAAATGAGAAGGCTCCAAAAGTTGCAGGAAAAAAAGTGGATGGTAAACGTGGGAGAAAAACTCCAGCAACGAAAGTTACAACAACTCCCAAAGAAAAAGACTCAAATGCTGCAAAAACAAAGCCATGTGTTGCATGTGAAAGAAAAACTGGACTGGAGAAATCAGAAAATACTCCTATTGATGAGACTTCAATGACTTCAGAAACTCCCCAAGAGAAAACTAAATCCAGTAAGCCAGTTCCTCAAGACCATTCTGAAACAAAAATCAAAAGAGCTGCAACATTACAAAGCAATGGGAAAAAATTGGACGGTCAGGTTCAGAAACTGGCAAAAGCAACAAATTGCAGTATCAAAGCTATTAAAGGAAAAAGTGGAGTAAAGTCACCTGCTGAAAAGAAACAAAATAAAACTCTGAATAATGCTCCACTAAATAAGAAAAAATTAAATAATTCTGTGAAAGGACAACTGCAAGGTTCAAAACAATCTCAAAAAACTATTCGTAAAACTAATAAAAATACAATTTCTAGTCCTAAAACAGCTATGGAAATCCCATGTCTGCAAACTGATGATAATGCTAAGTGTAGGCGTCAAAGTATTCTTGAGCTGTGTGAAGAAATTGCAGAAGAGATAGCCTCAGACACTCTTGATCTTACAGTGAAAAAAGAGCCTGCAAAGATAGATGAAAATATCCAAAAAGAACCAGAAGCGATAACGCCTGAAGACGTTGAGAAAACAAAGCGAACAAAGCTCATTTATACCAGTCTAAACAGATTCCACTTTTCAGGACAAAAATGTGTAAAACGTAAATTGATTGAGCATCATAAATATGTAACTACAAGATATACTTTACAAAATAAAGGGAACCGTTGGACTAGAATTAAGCAAGTTAAAACTGATCCAAAAAAGCTAACTCCCATCAATTCTACCTATAATAAGTTTAGAAATTTGCAGGTTAGGCAAGCAGTTTCACAAGTAGTAGTTCAAACAATTAAGAAGGTAGAGAAACTGCCAAATAGGGTGCCTATACAGATCAAAGAAGAAAATGGCATCACATGTGAGCAACATAAATCCCAAACTATGTTTTCTCAAATGGAAGTTGGAAAAGACACCAATAATGGTCAAAAGTCATCTCAAAACTGTACACCCGAAGGAATAAAAAAAGTAGTAAAATTATTTAACAGAAAAGAGGATCAGGCACAGATGCCAAAAATGGAGACTGAATCTGAAGCAGATGAGGTATTTTTGTATTTAAATAAAGTATGTGCTTTTTTGTTCATTGTTTAATGTGGTATGTCAGAGCTTACTAGCACTTAGAAATTTTAACATGGAAACGGGTAGTTCAGCCCAACGTCTGATATTTATCTTCCACATGAGCACTTATCCTTATCCTCTCCTTCAGCCTATTCTTAAATGTTGACATGATATTACTACTTGCCTTCTATTTTAGTGTCATCTGCAAATTTGGACAACACACTTTTTGGTCCTATATCCAAATCATTGTTCACAATGAACAGAAGCAGTCCCAGAACAGAACCCTGTCTGACACCACTACCCACTTCCAGTCACTGAGAAACTGCACTTAATTCCTACTCTCTTTCTTCTCCTATCTAGTTTTTAATCCGAATTTTCTTGTTTTCACTAATGCTATACCCCTTAATTTTCTTCTCCAATAGTGTTATACTTTGTCAAAGTCTTTCTGAAAGTCCATGTACATCACATCCCCTGCATTTCACCCTCAAAGAAAGCTCAGATTTGTCGAGCATGATCGTCCTTTCTGAAATCAGTGTTGCTCCTTTTGATTATTGATGAATCTTTAACCCCTTCAACATGACTCATCATCAAATATATGTCTGGGATTATTAGATGACTACAGTTTAGTTTCTTTGAACTTCCTCGTCCTTCTTGACTTGCCTGCAGCCTTTGACACAGTTGACCACTCTATCCTTCTCCAACACCTCTCCACCGTTGTCCAGCTGGGTTGAACTGCACTTGCCTGGTTCCATTTTATTCCCACCCCCGCATCATTATTTCTGGTGTTTCCCAAGGAGCTATCCTTGGCCCCCTCATATTTCTCATCGACATGTTGCCCCTTGGCAACCTCATCCGGAAATACAGTGTCAATTTCCACATGTACACTGATGACACCCAGCTCTACATAAGAACATAAGAAATAGGAGCAGGTGTAAGCCATACAGCCCCTCGAGCCTGCTCCGCCATTTAATATGATCCTGGCTGATCTGATCATGGACTCAGGTCCACTTCCCTGCCCGCTCCCCATAACCCCTTAATCCCTTATCCATTAACAAGCTGTCTATCTCTGTCTTAAATTTATTCAATGTCCCAGCATCCACAGCTCCATGAGGCAGTGAATTCCACAGATTTACAACCCCCCTGAGAGAAGAAATTCCTCCTCATCTCAGTTTTAAATGGGCGGCCCCTTATTCTAAGATTATGCCCCCTAGTTCTAGTCTCCCCTATCGGTGGAAACATCCTCTCGGCATCCACCTTGTCAAACCCCCTCATAATCTTATACGTTTCGATAAGATCACCTCTCATTCTTCTGAATTCCAATGAGTAAAGGTCCAACCTCCTCAATCTTTCCTCATAAATCAACCGCCTCATCTCCAGAATCAACCGAGTGAACCTTCTCTGAACTGCCTCCAAAGCAAGTATATCCTTTCGTAAATATGGAAACCAAAACTGCACGCAGTATTCCAGATGTGGCCTCACCAATACCTTATATAACTGTAGCAAGACTTCCCTGTTTTTATACTCCATCCCCTTTGCAATAAGGCCAAGATAAAAGTTCACAGGGTTGGGGGTAATATTATAGAGGATTGGCTAACTAACAGAGAGTCGGGATAAAAGGTTCATTCTCTGGTTGGCAACCAGTAACTAGTGTGATGCCGCAGGGATCAGTGCTGGAACCCCAACTATTTACAATCTATATTAATGACTTGGAAGAAGGGACGGAGTGTAACGTAGCTAAGTTTGCTGATGAAACAAAGATGGGAGGAAAAGCAATATGTGAGGAGGACACACACAATCTGCAAAAGGACATTCAGGCTAAGTGAGTGGGGCAAAAATTTGGCAGATGGAGTATAATGTTGGAAAATGTGAGGTCATGCACTTTGGCAGAAAAAAATCAAAGAGCAAGTTATTATTTAAATGGAGAAAGATTGCAAAGTGCCGCAGTACAGCAGGACCTGGGGGTACTTGTGCATGAAACACACAAGGTTAGTATGCAGGGTACAGCAAGTGATCAGGAAGGCCAATGGAATCTTGGCCTTTATTGTAAAGGGGATGAAGTATAAAAGCAGGGAAGTCTTGCTACAATTATACAGGATATTGGTGAGGCCACACCTGGAATACTGTGTGCAGTTTTGGTTTCCATATTTACGAAAGGATATACTTGCTTTGGAGGCAGTTCAGAAAAGGTTCACTAGGTTGATTCCGGAGATGAGAGGTTGAGTAGGTTGGGCCTCTACTCATTGGAATTCAGATGAATGAGGGGTGATCTTGTCGAAACATAAGATTATGAGGAGGCTTGACAAGGTGGATGCAGAGAGGATGTTTCCATTGATGGGGGAGACTAGAACTAGAGGGCATGATCTTAGAATAAGGGGCCACCCATTTAAAACAGAGATGAGATGAGAAATTTCTTTGAGGGTTGTAAATCTGTGGAATTCACTGCCTCAGAGAGCTGTGGAAGCTGTGACATTGAATATATTTTAAGATAGAAATCGACGGTTTCTTAAACGATAAGGAGTTATGGGGAGTGGGCGGGGAAATGGGGCTGAGTCCATGATCAGATCAGCCATGATCTTATTGAATGGCGGAGCAGGCTCGAGGGGCCGTATGGCCTACTCCTGTTCCTATTTCTTATGTACTTATTCCATTGGCCTTCCTGATCATTTGCTGTACTTGCATACTAACCTTTTGCGTTTCATGCACAAGTACCCCCAGGTCCCGCTGTACTGCAGCACTTTGCAATTTTTCTCCATTAAATAATAACTTGCTCTTTGATTTTTTTCTGTTAAAGTGCATGACCTCACACTTTCCAACATTATACTCCATCTGCCAAATTTTTGCCCACTCACTTAGCCTGTCTATGTCCTTTTGCAGATTTTTTGTGTCCTCCTCACACATTGCTTTTCCTCCCATCTTTATATCGTCAGCAAACTTGGCCACATTACACTCAGTCCCTTCTTCCAAGTCATTAATATAGATTGTAAATAGTTGGGGGCCTAGCACTGATCCCTGCGGCATCACACTAGTTACTGCCCCACTGGATTGCCAACCTTACTACCACTTCTCTCCACGGTCTCTAAATTGTCAGACAGCTTGTCCGACATCCAGTTTTGGATGAGCAGAAATTTTCTCCAGTTGACTATTGGGAAGACGGAAGCCATTGTTTTCGGTCCCCGCCGCAAACTCCGTTCCCTAGACACTGAATCCACCCCCCTCCCCAACTCCTGTCTGAGGCTGAATCAGACTGTTTGCAACCTTGGTGTCATATTTGACCCCGAAATGAGATTTTGACCAGATATCCGCAGCATAACTAAGACCGCCTATTTCCACCTCCGAACATCACCCGTATCCTCTCTTACCTCAGCTCATCTGCTGCTGAAGCCCTCATCCATGCCTTTGTTACCTCTAGACTTGATTATTCCAACGCACTCCAGGCTGGCCCCCCACATTCTACCCTACATAAACTAGAGGTGATCCAAAACCCGGCTACCCGTGTCCTAATTCAAACAAAGTCCCGTTCACCTGTCACCCCTGTGCTCGCTGACCTACATTGGCTTATGGTTAAGCAATGCCTCCATTTCAAAATTATCATCCATATTTTCAAATCCCTCCATAGCCTCACCCTTCCTTATCTCTGTAATCTCCTCCAGCCCCACAATCCCTCCCTCACCCCAGTAGATGTCTGCGCTCCTCTAATTCTGCCCTCCTGAGCATCCTTGATTGTAATTGCTCAACCATTGGTGGCTGTGCCTTCTGTTGCCTAGGCCCCAAGTACTGAAACTCCCTACCTAAACCTCTCCGCCTCTCTTTCATCCTTCAAGACGCTCCTTAAAACATACCTCTTTGACCAAGCTATTGGTCACCTGCGCTAATTTCTACTTGTGCGGCTCGGTATCAAATTTCTATCACATAATACTCCTGTGAAGCGCCTTGGGACACTATAAATACAAGTCGTTGTTGTCTTAAATTAGCAGCTACGCAAAGGATGGCATGGTACAGCATAAGTCGACCTCTGAGCTCCTCGTTGATCATTCAAAAAATCATTAACATTACGTTAACACAATAACTTAAATCAGAATGACATTAAAGAGTACGCGTATTATATAGTTTGTAAATAGTTGTGGTCTCAGCACCAATCCGAGAATGAACCATTTATCCCGACTCTCTCTTTTCTGTTAGTTAGCCATTCCTCTATCCATGCTAATATATTAGCCCCAACCTCGTGAACTTTTATCTTGTGCAGTTTAACCTTTTATGTGGCACCTTGTCAAATGCCTTCTGGAAGTCCAAATACACCACATCCACTCGTTCCCCTTTATCCACCCTGTTCATTACATCCTCAAAGAATTCCTGCAAATTTGTCAAACATGGCTTCCCCTTCATAAATCCATGGTGACTCTGCCTGACTGAATTATGCTTTTCCAAATGTCCTGCTACTGCTTTTTTAATAATAGACTCCAACATTTTCCCATGATGGAGGCCATTTGGCCCATCGTGCCTGTGCTGGGACATCTCCCAGGTAGCTTTACACAAGGTTGCAACACGAGAACAAACTGCACGTGACTAGTTAGCAGTCTGCCTAATGGGTAAATTTGTTGACATATTTTCGACTCTTGATTTTTGTTCGGCAATCATTCTATTTAGCAAACCGATCATGAGAAAAATTTAAGGATCTGTCACTTCCAACAATATTAATTTTGTCAGAAACCCACATGTTAAAGATGCATAGGGCTTGTTTATGTTGAGATAACTAAGCTAATTGCAAGATCAACAAGAATATTTAGTGCATCTTTTTCTCCTACATTACAGTTAACACCATCTGGTAATATTCTGTTTAGCAGTTCCAATGTGTTTTTTTTTATTAATGAAGTTAGCTGGAGACTTTTAGGAATAAGGAAAAAACAAGTTTCTTTTTCATACATGAACTCCTCCTAACTATTTATCAGCATATAATTTTCTCTACTCACGAGAAACTTTTAATTGTGTCTTGAACTTAAGATTGTTTGCTTCAGTGGCATTCCTTGATAACATATTTGAGGCCTGTGTGAGTGCGGTTGGCAAATTAGCGAGAACAATTCTGTGTTAAGAGTCCACATCCGGAAAGAGCTGGCTTGAGACTGACATTGCAGCTGGTAGGGTGAAGGAGCTTTCAAACTATAATCTAAGGCTACTGCACGTATCCATCCCATTTCAAAATGTCGCAGTTAGAAGCGCCAACATTCAAAAACTATGTCTCACTTGCATCTGGTTCAGTGTGGTGTGTGTGTGTGTTTTTTAATAATCTTAAAAACAATAAGCTATTCCCTGTTGGTTTCCTCTAACCTCTGTGAGCTGGCTTCTCCCTAAAGGAAGGAGCCAGGATTTACAAGACAATTCAGAGAAACTCCTAGGTAATAACAACTAGCTTCTAGTTCATCGTGAAATATGCCTATTTACATCACTTTAGAGGGAACAGTTGAGCAGTGGCCCTAAAGGTCTGAGCTTCATCCCCTTACGTCCCCACCTCAATGAATTTTGAGCTTGGCACGATGCTGAGCTCTTTTTCCACTGCCTTCGTGCCCACTTCTTCTGCTAGGAGTCTTCCCCCTGCACAGGTGACCCATTATCCCGTTTCCAACATTCTCGCTCCACCTAGACCCCTCCCTATGGCCTCTTGCCCTCTATATCTCTTTATTGCAAACTGCCGACAGGACATCGGCCGTCTCAATTCTCTGCTCCCCTCACTCCAACCTACCTCCCTCTGAACTTGCAGCACTCCGCTCGCTCAGATCCAACCCCAACCTTGTCATCAAACCTGATGACAAGGGTGGCGCCGATGTTGTTTGGCGAATCAACCTCTACCTTGCAGATTCTCTGACACCTTCTACCTCCCCCGGACCATGACCCCACTACTGAACATCAAGCCATCATTTCCCAGACCATCACTGACCTCATCTCCTCTGGAGATCTTCCCTCCACAGCCACCAACCTCAGTTCCCGAACCAAGCACAGCCCGCTTCTACCTCCTTCCCACGATCCACAAACTGGACTGCCCCAGTCGACCCATCGTTTCAGCCTGTTCTTGCCTCACGGAACTTATTTCTTCCCATCGCGACTTTTTTTTCTCCCCTTGTCCACTCTCTTCCCACCTACATCCGCGATTCCTCCGAAGCCCTCCATCACTTTAACAGTTTCCAGTTTCCTGGCCCCAACCGTCTCCTTTTCACCACGGACGTCCAATCACTCTACACTTCCATCCCCCCCAGGTTGGCCTGAGGGCGCTCCGCTTCTTCCTCGAGCAGAGGGCCAACCAGTCCCCATCCACCACCACCCTCCTCCGCCTGGCTGAACTTGTTCTCACATTGAACAACTTCTCCTTTAACTCCACTCACTTCCTCCAAATTAAAGTGTTACTATGGGAACCCGCATGGGTCCTAGCTATGTCTGCCTTTTCATGGGATATGTGGAACATTCTTTGTTCCAGTCCTATTTGGGTCCCCTCCCTCACCTCTTTCACCAGTACGTTGATGACTATATCGGTGCCGTTTCCTGCTCTCTCCCTGAACTTGAAAGTTTAATTCACTTTGCATCCAATTTCCACCCTTCCCTCACCTTCACATGGTCCATCTCCGACTCTTCCCTTTCCTTCCTTGACTTCTCCGTCTCCATTTCTGGGGATAGGCTTTTGACCAATATCCACTATAAGCCCACTGACTCCCACAGCTACTTGGCCTACACTTCCTCCTACCCCACATCCTGTAAGGACTCCATTCCATTCTCCCAGTTTCTCTGTCTCTGTCGTATCTGCTCTGACAACACCACCTTTCACACTAGTGCCTCTGACACGTTTTCCTCTTTTCCTCAACAGGATTCACCTCCGCCATGGTTAACATAGCCCTCGATTGTGTCCGTTCTATTTCCCGCACCTCTGCTCTCATCCCATCCCCTCCCTCTCAGAACCATGACCAGGTTCCCCTTGTCCTCCCCTTTCACCCCACCAGCCTCCACGTTCAACGGATCATTTTCCGCCACCTCCAGCATGATCCCACCACCAATCACATCTTCCCCTCCCCTCCCCTCTCAGCATTCTAAAGGGAGTGCTTCCTCCCTGACATCCTGGTCCATTCTGCAATCACCCCCAGCACCCACTCCCCTTCCCACGGCACCTTTCCATGCAAGGGCAGGAGATACAACACCTGCCGTTTTACCTTCCCCTTTCCCACTATGTAGGGTCCCAAATAATCCTTCCAGGTGAAACAGCGATTTACTTGTACTTCTTTCAATTTAGTATACTGTATTCGCTGCTCATGATGTGGTCTCCTCTACATTAGGGAGACCAAGCGTAGATTGGGTGACCGCTTTGCGGAGCATCTCCGTTCAGTCCGCAAGTGTGACCCTGAGCATCCAGTCGTCTGTCACTTTAATTCTCCACTCCATTCCCACTCTGACCTCTCCGTCCTTGGTCTCCTACACTGTTCCAACGAATCTCAACGCAAGCTCGAGGAACAGCACCTCATCTTTCGTTTAGGCACTTTACAGCCTCAACATTGAATGCAACAATTTCAGAGTGTAGCCACTGCCAATTTTTGGCTCCCTTTTGCCCCCCGCCCCCCCCCCCCCCCCCCCCCCCCAGAGTCTATTTCTTTTTTTCTCCTTGTCTCTAATGGCAGCTGGTCATTATCTTGCCATTCACACCCTATCTTGACTAATATTTTTCTAACTCCCGGCATTACCATTTGAATTTGAGCCATCATCCCTTTTGTGTGTCTCAATATCTCCTGCCTTCCACCCTATCACAGACCTTCCCTTTTGTTCTTTCTTCCCCTCCCCCTTTCAGGCTTGTTAAGAATCCGTTCTTTCCAATCACTCTCCTGTTCTGACGAAGGGTCATCGACCCGAAACGTTAACTCGGCTTGCTCTCCACAGATGCTGCCTGACCTGCTGCGATTTCCAGCATTTTCTGTTTTTATTCCAGATTCCAGCATTCACAGTATTTTGCTTTTGTGTAGTTGTAGTAAGTTAAACACATCTTCACCATAGCAGCTAAACATCGAGTAGACTCCAGATCACCCATGTGTATTGGGACTGGAGAGCAGCTGATAATGAAATGTCTCCTTGACCTGCATTATAAGTCTTCTGCCCTAAATGCGTATTTATAAATACTTGATTTTGTGTTGTATAGCCCACATTTCTAAAAAGATGCACTGCAGTAAAACATTACCAAAAGGACAAATTTAGGTTTGCATTATTGTTTTTATTTTGCTTAATTTGCTATCAGTCCACCTGAAAGAGATTGTGTTTTCTTCAGAGTTTCAGATTACATTTGGAGTCAAGTCCTGAATGTAGTCCAGAAAAAAACTATGTTACAGCATTACCACTGAAACCAATTAAGGAGCAATTGGAAATTGAATCAGAAGGTACAGTAGAAAAAATTATGCTCATTGTTGAATACCAAGAAATGTGTAGTTTATGAATCTGTTCTCTGTTTCAAAAAAAAATGTTGAATATAAAAGTGACTAGAAAACGCAGTTCCTTTTATTCCAAATGTTTGTGAAAGTAATAAATTTTTACCATACGAAAATAAATAAAGCTTTCTCATTCAAATGTCTAGTATCTACCAAACTCTTAAATCGGGTAAAGTGCATGAGATGCAGAGTAATGCCCAATAAGCTCTACCTCTGAAAAGGACCTCCCTCCTGCACTAGCATCACCTTTCCATTTGCCACATCAACTGAGCTTGTCAGTTAATGTCAAGTTAGTCTGTTTGTTAGAGACTTACTAACTCTATCGAAACTGGATTGGAACTTATAAACTAATTTCACATAGGACCATTTCAGGCAGCAGAGGATCTTTTTCACCCCATCAGAGGGGCTGGATTCAAACTCTGGTTTTAACTAACTGCCACCCATAATCCACAGATTTTTCCTGTTAATGCTAAAACATTTCTTTCTTCCCTTCTCTCTTTTTGCCCCACCAACTACCTCCCAAAAAAATCATGCATGGGTCTTTCATGTCTGGTAGTTTAATCAAAGCCACTGCCATTTTTATTTCCCTGACACAATTCTTAATTTGTGCAGACATTTTAAAAACACAGTTGGGAATCATTTTGAAATAGTGTAATGTTTGAACTTTATGCCCATATCCAATTTGCCTATACCCTGTACTGCAATTAATTATATTTTGCCTTCAAGGCTAATTTTAATTTCATTAAAATATCTGTTTAGAGGAGTTCAAATATATGTATTTTTTGTCTTACTGAATAATATTGTAGGGTCATTGTTGAAGGAAACCGTGCGGACTCTCTTCAGTAATCTAGATTCATCGAAGACGAATAATGAAAGGTACATGTCATGGTTGTAGAATAGTTATGAGGACACCATTTACCTGAACAATTTGGATTAGTGAATAATATAGATAATTGCATATTGTACAGTTGTACTACATTAATCATTCAGCATTGAAACTGTTGTGTACAGCAGGATGAAATAATTATACACACAGGACATGCTACTAAATATTCAGTTGTGCTAATGTATTTTAAGGTAAGTATCAGCCTTGGCTCAGTGGTAATGCTCTTGCCTTTGAGTCAAATGGTCTTGCATTAAAGTCACACTCTAGATTGTTTTTATTTTGCTTAATTTGCTATTGGTCTGCCTGAAAGAGATTGTGTTTTCTTCAAAGTTCAGAGCGCAATGAGATGCATGAGGTGCCCATGACATTCTCTTGGCACCATTAGATTTATTTAAAGGAAAAATTAACCATAGAGGCAAAAAGAGACAATATAGACAACATGGCACTTGTCATGTTTTGGGATTATTTTCTTTCCACATTTTAAATATTGTGCTTAAAATCAAATAATCTTTCACAGGGTTAAAATGAAAGGCCATGTGCTATATGCATTTGTCAAATGAATTAAAGCCAGTCATAGGGACTGTTACACCCCCTTCTTTCCTCCCTGCCCCCCCCCCCCGGGAGATTATTGGGAACAATAGGACAGATATCTTATCTTGGACATGCCAACCAAACATTCACACCAGGGTGTTGAGCTTTGCATGACACTAATTTCAAAAGGGGTGCAGGCTTGATTGACAACTGGACAGGGAGAAGAGTCTGGAACCAAGCCCCAACTTCCTGCAGGACAGGGGACAAGAGAACACAGGCGCACATGTTGAGAGGCAATAAGGTTTTTTTAAACAAAGGAAGAAGGAGGAAAGACTTGCATTTATATAGCGCCTTTCACGCTCAACGGACGTCTCAAAGCGCTTTACAGCCAATGAAGTACTTTTGGAGTGTAGTCACTGTGGTAATCTGAGAAACGTGGCAGCCAACTTGCGCACAGCAAATTCACACAAACAGCAATGTGATAAGAACCAGATAATCTGTTTTTGTTATGTTGATTGAGAGATAAATATTGGCCAGGACACCGGGAGTAACTACCCTGCTCTTCTTTGAAATAGTGCCATGGGATCTTTTACATTCACCTGAGATGGCAGACGGGACCACAATTTAATGTTTCATCCAAAAACAGCCGCTCCGACAGTGCAGCATTCCCTCAGCACTGTACTGGAGTGTCGACCTAGATTTATGTGCTCAAGTTCCTGGAGTGGGATTTGAACCCACAATCTTCTGAATCGGAGGCAAGTGTGCTCCTAACTGAGCCACAGATGCAGGAGGATGCTTTTACTAGGCTGAGAACTAGAATGTAGGAGTGCAGTTGGGAGTTTGCTTAAGTTAAGTAAGATGACCCATTGATCTGAAGAAGTTCATTGTTTTATTAAATTATGGCAAGTTGTACTGATAGAGCTCAGTAAATCTGATCATAACTGTTCACTCACTGAAATAAAGCAGCTTATCGATTTGTATCTGGCCTTGTCTCTCCAGGTGTTTTCTCGGTCCGAAGGAGCTTGTATCTGAAAGATATGAATGTCCAGTTCAGATCATAAGGGCATACTATTATTACACCCCTGGATTACACTATTGTATTATTAGATGAGTATCCAAGGCAGCTAAATTTAAGACCTTCAGATTGCTTATTCCCGCTATAGTGAATATCTTCAGGCAAGAACGTAAACTTCTAACATTAATAAACAACAAAATACTGAAAAGTAGAAGGCTCATGTGGAGCATAAACACCAGCATGGACCTGTTGGGCCAAATGCCTGTTTCTGTGCTGCAAATACTTTGCAGAACTAGAATCTTTTGGAAGGAACAGTCAGTTCATCTCTGTTGTCGACCTACAAGATGAAATGTAGCATGTGGATGACTGATCCACTTTGCCTATGAAGTTTGAATACTTTTGCCAAAATTGAAGAGGAAAGTCCCATAGTTCTTATTCAATACAATCTCTGAAGTCACTGCTATCAATTATTCTTGATCAATGACACAGTACTTGGGAATTATTGCAGCCGGGCTAATGAGCTCACAATAAAAGTTGCTCACATCATTTGGGTTCAGTATAACTGCTAATGCTCCTCCAACAGCATATAGTTCATTTTGGACCCAGAATAAGCCCCTGAAGTTTACACATTATCAACCTTGCCTAGTACCTGCAGGCAGCCAGACTACAGTCATCTATTTTGAACTTTAGTGAGGGAAGGCAGCCTCCATTTTTCCAGTTGTTACATGGTTACACTACTTCATTTCATGTGAAATTTTAGAATTGTATATTGATCTCCCTGTCATCAGTATGTACAGTCTAGGATATATATTACCAATTCATTTATCTGCAGGAACATTCTTAATGGATTTGTTTGGGAATCAAATGTGACAAGCAAGACGTTTTATATAAAAATAAAGGAACCTGATCTCCATCCCTCACCCCTCAGTGTGTCTGATTTATTACTCAAGCTGCTCATCCTTGTCTCTGCCAGACCTCAATTACTCTAGGTCTTCTAATTACAAGCACCAGTTTCCAGGGAGTTCAAAGCTGTTTCTTGCCATCACACTCTTTTGAGAGGTAGGGCTATCAGAACACCCATAGCTTGACCTGAAAACACTATTAAATGTAGTAGGATTGTGGCTGTAATGGGTAATTTCTGCTTATTCTATTCATGACCAGATACCTTGCCAACAGCTGGAGAATGGAATGGATGCACACTTAAATGTAAATACTGTATTCCTAGTGGTTTTAATCACCTTTCCTGTATAAATGTAAATTGTAGAGCTGATAGTAGTTTGAGAAATTTGTTATTTTTTAACACTGTCAACTTTTATTCTTTCAAAGTGTATCTTTGGCTAATCAGCTAACCATAGCGAAGAACACTCCAGTTACCCCTGAAATTTCTGTACAGAAAGAAACCAAGCCAATGAGCAATGCAGACGGAGGTCTTCAACAACCAAACATTGTAAGTGTAGACCCAATCAAATACAAGAAACCGTTGCTTCTTCTAAACCTTATTTTTGAGCAGATCGGTTCTTAAACATGCTAATGTTAACTGTTTACATGATTGAATATTGCTGCTAGACTTTCACCAATATGTGAAATGTATCATTCAGCCACTGTCTGTCATATTGTCTCCACTTGCGTCTATGGCCATTTTGATGTAGGTTACAGGAGCAGTCCATTTAGAGTGGCTCCAATTACTTGCCTGTAATTTAGCACTTCAAATTGGACTTCAGTCGGAAGTGGACATTATTAGTGCTGACTGAATACTATGAGTACTCTGTGTTGGTGCTTAAGTTGTGTTTTTTGATATTCCAAATCAGTAACCAGTTTGCCTTAAAACACTAACTGCCACAAAGTGAATAAAGCCACTCCAGGACTTATCAGTAACCTATGTCATTGGACTGGCTCCAGATGTAGAGCAATGATCTTCATGGTAGAAAAGTAACTGAGTAAGAGTAAATTATTTCCTGCCAAAAGAGCAGATATGTTCGCTAACTTTAGGCAAATGGAGACTACTTTGCACTGATTTACTGAAATCTAGGCTTCTTTAGATTGGAAAACGTAAGATTATTTTAGAGCAAGATAATTTGGGAGATAAATCTTGTAAGAAATGGACTGGTGTCAATCTAGAATGAAATATGTATAGGAAAATAAGATCCGGAATAGCACTTTGTAACATGTTCATTTCATTAGTACATAGAAATTAAATGGAAATGTGGATACAACATTTAGCAATTTAAAATTAACAGGAAAGTAAACATAACTGCATAAAACACTGGAGATGTATGTGAATAAGTGTATGTATATCCTCAGGATGCTGGACAGAAAAGGATTGGAGCCATTTCTTGCACTACATGTGGAATGCTGTATGCAGCTTCTATTCCAGAAGATGAAGCTCAGCACTTTCACTTTCACAAACGTTTTATTAGTGCTGTAAAATATGTGGTAAGTGCATTAGAAGGTATTGTGGTGAGAAGTTCTTTGCCTACCTAATAGAGTTTGATTGTCTTAACGGTATAAATGTAATCTCCAGTAATGCAATGGATGGCAGTTACCTTTCAGTTTGCCATTCAGAAACATGCCTAGCTGTAAAGTGATGATCACTACTGCTGTAACAGGATTGTAAAGACTTGTAGCTAATTAGTGTGATTGATGTAAACATGAGCGTATGTGTGATTTTTTTTTTCTCCCATTAGTACTCGTCTCTTTTATGCCACCCACCACCAAGTTACTTTGGGCCCAAGTTTCGGGCCGCGCCTAAAACGGCCTGGACCTGGACGCCCGTTTTTCGCGCCAGAAAGTGCACCTAAAAAATACTTACCTATTCTCCAGCTCCCTGCAGGTCCTCTGGAGCTGGGCGCAACGCAGCACGAGCTGAAGGGGGCGGAGCCAGGTTCCTGCGCTGAAAACAGTGCTGGGACCTCTGCACATGCGCGCTTCAGTGGGTGCGCATGTGCAGTAGCTCCAGGAGCCCAAAACTCTGGGAGGGGCCCGAAGCACGCAGCCCCGAGCCCTGGCCGAATGGCCTCAATGGGGCTGCGTGGATAAGGCTCCTCCCACCCGACCCCACCCCTGTTCTCTCCCCCCCCCCCCCACCAGACCTCCGCGACTCTCCCCCCCCCCCCCCCCCCCCCCACCAGACCTTCGCGACTCTCACTCCCCCCCCGACGCCACCTACCTGTAAATCCAGCCCGAGGTCTTGGGACCGGCCTCCCTCCTCCCTCCTTCCCTCCCTCCTTCCCTCCCTCCCTCCCTCCTTCCTCTCTCCCTCCCTCCCTCCTTCCTCTCTCCTTCCCTCCTTCCTTCCCCCCCTCCCTCCTTCCTTCTCCATCCCTCCCTCCTCTCTCCTTCCCTCCCTCCTCTCTCCTTCCCTCCCTCCTCTCTCCTTCCCTCCCTCCTCTCTCCTTCCCTCCCTCCTCTCTCCTTCCCTCCTTCCTCTCTCCTTCCCTCCCTCCTCTCTCCTTCTCTACTTTCCCTCCTCTCCTTCTCTACTTTCCCTCCTCTCTCCTTCTCTACTTTCTCTCCTTCCTTCCCTCCCTCCCTCCTCTCTCCTTCCCTCCCTCCCTCCTCTCTCCTTCCCTCCCTCCCTCCTCTCTCCTTCCCTCCCTCCCTCCT